>NC_053392.1:618184413-619384413 GCF_905171765.1 Bufo bufo
TGCATCTCAGGTGGAATAAATTGACACAGGATTAGAATCTTAACACATTGTCGATATAGATTCCAACTTTATGAGACAAGGAGTTGATACCAGCCACAATAGGGCGCCCCTTTAATGGGGTGACTCCCTTATGAATCTTTGGTAATATATAAAAAGTGGGTATCTTAGGTTTAGTGTTAAACATAAATTTCATTTCTTCATGAGATATAATTTGGGCATCAAGGGCTGTAACCAAGATCCTTTCCAGTTTTAGTTGGAAAGCTGGGGTTGGATCCCGTTCAAGTTTGGTGTAAGAAGATAGATCTTTAAATATATTATTACATATCTTGTGGTATTGTACATGATTGAGGATAACGAGGTTACCCCCTTTGTCCGACGGCTTAATAATAATATTGTCATCACATTCAAGGGTCCTCAGGTCATGAATTTCAAGTTTAGTGATTGGGTTCCACTTCGTTCCTGAGCTGGTGGGAAGACACCATTGTCTTTGTGGACGATCAGTGGTGGTCCCCTTACATCATCTTCTGGGGTCGCTTCATAGATGACATCTTTGTCCTATGGAGTGGCCCCAGAGAGGCATTTGTTGAGTTCATGCTGGTCATTAACAATAATGACATTGGTATGCATTTTACTTATGAACTACATGATGACCATATATCTTTTCTCGATCTTGATATTAATATCCAACATGGTATCATTCTTACACGAACTTATAGAAAGCCCACTGCTACCAACAACAGTCTCATTTGGTGGGAGAGCCACCATCCAAATAGCCTAAAACGGGGCATACCGAAGGGACAATACCTTCGCCTAGGGCGTAATTGCTCTACTTGGAATGAATTTCACCATCAAGCTAGAGACTTATGTGATAGGTTCACAGAAAGGGGATATCCTCAACAGGTCCTATCAGAGGCCTACAAACATGCTTCTTATAGGGACAGGTCAGAACTACTGGTTCCACGTTCCACCCAGAAAAATGAAGGTCCTGATCCAGTTTTGAGAATTATAGGAACCTTCGATAATAAGAGTAGAAAGGTATGTGAGATTCTGAACAGGTATTGGGACATTATTAAATTGGATCCAGATCTTAGTAATATTCTACCAGATCATCCGGCAGTGTCCTACAGAAAAGGTAGATCTCTAAGAGATCTCCTTATACACAGCCACTATGCTCCTCCTAAACAGCAGGGTACTTGGCTGGCCACTAAGATCTGCGGCATGTTCAGATGTAGTGGTTGCATCGCTTGTCCATATATTGAGAAGACCAAGAAGTTCATGAGTGTGGTCACGCAGAAGATTTTTGATATCTGGGACTTTGCCAATTGTAAGACCTCAGGTGTTGTTTATCTGTGTACCTGCACCTGTCCACGTAAATATGTAGGTAAAACATCACGTGAATTACGAAGGAGAGTGGGGGAACACCTTAGTGACATCAGACATAAGAAAGATACCTCCATCTCACGACACGTACACGAGGTACACAATGGTCCCGGATCTCTGAAATTCTGCGTGATCGAGAAGGTGCGCCCATCACCAAGAGGGGGCGACCTAGATAAAATCATTTTACAGAAAGAATCTGCATGGACTTTCAGACTTAAATCCCTGAGTCCCTTGGGTCTCAATGAATCTATATCTTATACGTGCTTCTTGTGATTATTTATACTTTGGTGTGGAGTTTCAATATACATCCTTTGTGTGTTACTATTATATATATATCTTGTGGTCCTAATGGATTTATTTGATTTGCAATGATCTAATCTCCATTTAATACACATTTAAGAATTCTGTATGTTAGGCATATACAGTATATTTTTGGCAGTCATCCTTTCTTAGCCTTAAATTCCCCTTACATATATTTTCCAATTGACCTAATACCCACATACTAACAAGCCAATGTTTATTATTAACCTATTATGGCTATCTACTTACTCCTTAACTATGTGTTGTCTCTGGACGATGCATTTGTTTCCTGGTTCCCATGACGCGGGGATGGAGTTACCGTGCTTGCCCCACCTCTATCTAAGAATGATTGGCAACCAGCGTCCGAGGTAACGCGAGATCAGTGATTACGGACTTAAAGGCCTAGTCCCGCGCATGCGTCCTGTCTCCCGGGATTTCCTGAGAGAATCTCGGACTGCGTAGTGACGTCATGCGTATGACGCGCTATGTGCACATGCGCAGTTTGAACAGTGGGAAGCAGATTCATCAGGTGAGTAGGTATTTAAACTGGTGGTGGCAACTTATGTGCGCTGCCGGCTATCACATTGGCCACTATCGCCTTAGCCACCATGCTAGTTGTTACTGTCCTGCCCTGATGAACCTTCGCATCATAGCTGGGGAAACGCGTCGGGAGATTTGGTTACTGGGCCACCCCATGGACTTTTATTCATATTGGGCATCCGTGCATGGGATATCCAGGCAGGGAGTCTAATTCTAGGGGCTACGTTTTTGGTAGGACAGTTCTCCCTATCCAGGGGGTTCTGCCCTGCTTTAGGTAGGGATAGTATAGGCTGTTAGGGTCAGTTATCCCATTGTCCAGCCTTATTTGGCCCTATATTATCAGCTGCATTCATCGCTGCATCTCCATAACTGGGGTACCTCGTTTCATCATCTAAGAATATCCAGGATGAACTGCTGACCCTATTCTGGACTAATCCTGTTCCAATTTATTCCACCTGAGATGCATGGTATCGTGAGTGGTTGCTCCATTTTTTATCAATGGTACCGTGAGTAACCGCATAGCGGTAACCTTTCTTGTATCTGCCTCTAATTATCGTGTATAGTCCTATTGGGTCATTGGTCCTAGTGATCCTATCATCTATTATTATTATTTGTTTGTCTACATTTTTGTGGGTTCTATTTTATCTATATTTAATAAAAGTGACGTTTTAAAGGGTACATTTACTAGCTTCAGTGATATTCACGGGAGTACGGGACCTAAAAATTAGGCATTCCTCTGACATAAAAGAAATTGTGATTATGTGGCACGAGGTACATTATGCGGTCTACTGGAGTTCAGGCCCCAAACATTAGGCATTTACCGTACAGAAAAGATCAAGTGATTATGTGGCTGGAGGTATATTAGACGGTCATTGGATATCAATTTTACTGCAGGCCAGTACAAATACATGTCAAATACATACGTTTAAAAGAATTAAAAATATAAAATTGGATTAAAAACTTGGCTAACGAAATCCCCCCTCTTGAATAAACCCCAAATGATAATAGGTGAAATTCGATAACAAGTGGTCGTCACAGGTGTTGAATTCCTCTGAGGCCCCAACAATTAGGCTTTCACCTTACAGAAAAGATCAAATGATTATGTGGCTGGAGGAATATTAGACGGTCAATGGATATCAATTTAACTGCAGGCCAGTGGAGTACAGGCCCCAAACATTAGACATTCACCGGACAGAAAAGAACTCGTGATTATGTGGCTGGAGGTACATTAGGCCGTCACCATATAACAATTTTATTGTTGGCCAGTAAGATTATATGCACCAAAAATGATGCATTCATCGTACAGAAAAGATCAAGTGATTATGTGGCTGGAGGTATATTAGACGGTCAATGGATAACATTTTTACTGTAGGCCACCGGAGTACAGGCCCCAAACATTAGGCATTCACCAGACAGAAAAGATCAAGTGATTATGTGGCTGGAGGTATATTAGACAGTCATTGGATGCCAATTTTACTGCAGGCCAGTGGAGTACAGGCCCCAAACATTAGGCATTCACCAGATAGAAAAGGCCTTTTATGCCGCTGTATTTACATAAGACAGGGACTATTCTTTGTACTGGGTTATGGCGGATATGTGTGGGATGGCATGAGGAAATTCTATTAAAAGTGGTAGTCACAGGTGTTGAATTCTTCCGAGATCCATGCCTCATTCATTTTTAGAAATGTGAGGTAGTCCACACTGTCGTGAGCTAGGCGAGTGCGCTTATTGGTCACGATCCCCCCCTGCTGCGCTGAACATCCTTTTGGACAGGACACCCGGCAAGGGTCAAGCCTAGAGTTCCATGGCAAATTGTGCCAGCTCTGGCCACAAGTCAAGCCTGCACACCCAGTAGTCCAGGGGTTCCTCGCTTCTCAGAGCATCCACATCGGCCATTAACCCGATGTAGTCGGAGTACTGTCGGCGTTCCCTGAGGCTGGATCCAGAGGGCGGCTGTCGATGGGTTAGCTGCAAGAATTATCTCATATCCGAAGTGACCAACACATCTTCAAACCGCCCTCTTCTTGCATGCGCGGTACGATTGTTACCCGCAACTGTTACTCTGTAGGTGGAAATTCCTCTGCCAGTGCCCGCAACAGCAGAATGCAGCATCTCTTGCAGCAAGGCCTGGAAATGCTGCATTCTGACAGCCTTCTGTGATGCTGGTAACATGTCCACTGTTTTGTGTTTGTACCGGGGGTCTAAGTATGTTGCCACCCAGTACTGGTCCTTGCTCTTTATGCTTTTTATACAGGGCTCCCTCTTCAAACACTGGAGCATGAAGGCCCCTATTTGCACTAAATTGGAAGCGGTGGAGCGCCCTGGCTCCTGCTCATCGCCCAGGAGAATGTCGTCCTCTGTCTCCTTCCCCCATCCACGGACAACACCACGGATCACCGAAAAGTTTTAAAGCCTGCTCTTCTTGCTCCTTCTCTTCCCCCCAGGTACCATTCTCCTCTGACTCCTCTTCAGACTCCTGCTGACTTGTCTTAGATGGAGTAGCCCCCCCCTGGGAATTCATTCAGCATTGCGAATTCCTCATCTTCCAGCTCCTGCTCCTCGACGGCTTGATTAATGACACGACGCAATGCGCGCTCCAGAAAGAAGGCGTAAGGTACGATGTCACTGATGGAGCCCTGGCTGCGATTGACCAGTTTGGTGATCTCATCAAATGGCTGCAGAAGTCTGCATGCGTTGCGCATGAGCAGCCACTGTTGCGGTGAAAAGAAACCAAGCTCCCCAGAACCTGTCCTGCTGCAGAGTTCGTACAGGTACTCGTTAACGGCACGTTTCTGCTGGAGCAGCCTATCAAGCATATATAAGGTGACGTTCAAGCGCCTCGGGCTGTCAGAAATCAGACGTATGATGGGCAGGTGGTGTCGCCGCTGAACGTCAGCAAGTCGAGCCATGGCCATGTAAGATGTTCTAAAATGGCGAGAGATTTTCCTGGCCTGTCACAAGACGTCCTGGACCCCAGGGTATTTGGCAACGAATTGCTGCACGACTAAGTTCAGGACGTGTGTCATGCACGGCACGTGTGTCATTTTGCCCTATTTCAGCGTGCTCAGATTGGCACCTTTGTCGCACACCACTTTACCAACTGTCAAATTGATTGGGGTTAGCCACTGATCGGCCTGTGACCGCAGAGCTGAAAGCAGTGCAGGACCGGTGTGGCTCTTGGCTTCCAGGCACAACAGCCGCAGCACAGCATGGCAACGTTTTACCTGGCAGGTCTAAATGGGTTTTGGGGAGCTTGGGGGTGCAGCGGAAGAGGCGGTAGCAGTGGAAAAGGAGGAGTCCGCTAAGGAGGAGACGGAGGATGGAGGAGGAGAAGAAGAGGCAGGCCTGCACGCAATCCGTGGCGGTAACACCAAATCCACACGGGTGCCACGGGTTGCATGCTTGACAGCCGTCAGAAGGTTCACCCATTGGGCAGTAAAAGTTATGTACCTTCCCTGCCCGTGTTTGCTAGACCACGTGTCTGTGGTCAGATGTATCTTGGCACCGACACTGTGTGCCAGAGATACATTCAGTTGCCGCTGAACGTGGCCATATAGCTCTGGGATGCCCTTCTGGGAGAAATATTTCCTTCCGGGGATCTTCCATTGCAGTGTGCCAATGCCACAAATTTTCTAAAGACCTCCGAGTCCACCAGTTTATATGGCAGTAGTTGGCGAGCTAGCAGTTCCAACAAGCCAGCAGTCAGCCGTTGGGCAAGAGGGTTATCCGGCGTCATCAACTTTTAACGTTCGAAGATTTGGGCCACAGAAGCCTGTATTTTGCCAGATGAACGCGACGACGGCACAGTGGAAGGTGGAGTGGAGGACAAATGGGAGGAGAGAGGAGAAGAGGCAAAACGGGGAGCGCCGGGAGTGTGGCTTTGTGGATTCTGACGGTGTTGCTCACACTGGGCTCGGTGATGGGAGGCCACGTGCCTTCTTAAAGGGAACCTGTCACCGGGATTTTGGGTATAGAGCTGAGGCCATAGGTTGCTAGATGGCCACTAGCACATCCGGAATACCCAGTCCCCATAGCTCTGTGTGCTTTTAGTGTGTAAAAAAAAACGATTTGATACATATGCAAATTAACATAAAAGAGTCATATCTTACTTGTGTGACCAGAGAAGAGTCATATTTTCAAGCTCTGATTCATCTCAGGTTAATTTGCATATGTATCAAATCGGTTTTTATACACAATAAAAGCACACAGAGCTATGGGGACTGGGTATTGCGGATGTGCTAGCGGCCATCTAGCAACCCATGTCCTCAGCTCTATACACAAAATTCCGGTGACAGGTTCCCTTTAAGGCGGTCGTCCCTAGGGGAGTGTTGGGCTTACCGCAACGTATGCGTTGACAGCACAGGATGCAAATGGCAATACTGTTGTCAGCAGCTGACAAGTTAAAAAAGCCCACACTGCGGAGCCATGTGCCAGCGTCCTGAGAGGGCCAGATGCGACGTGCATGGTGGATGGCTCGCTCCAGATACATTTGCAGTCTGCTTTTTGCCTCCTGTGCACTGCGAGTTCTGCCTGCTGCTGTCTATCCCTCTGAACTGTCCCCCTCTCCCTCTCTTGTTGGCACCCATGTGACATCCACCGACACATCATCATCGTCACCTTCACCACCACTGACATTAGAGATCTCGGAGTAGGCAGCAACAGCGGGGACCTCCGTCCTTGGGCTGATCTAGGTACTGTCGTCAGACCGCTGGGTGGCAGCCGTTGCTACCTCCTCTTCTTGATCCGATGCCAAGAATGGTTGCGCATCGGTAAGGTCTGGGAATGGATGGGAAAATAATTCCGCTGACTCGAGTGGAGGGGCTAAGGTGGTGGTGGTGTCTTTGCGGGTGCACACAGCAGAGAGTGAGGAGGGTGCAGATGCAGAGGATGAGGAGGGTGCAAAAGCGGTAGGCTCACGCACCTTCTCCACCTTCCCACTTAGGCTCCGGCCTGGTGAACCTGCCCGACCCCTACCACTCCTCTGCCTGTCATTTTCAAAATGATCCTGTGACTAAATCCCAATAGAAGAGCAGTATTTGTGGAAGCAGGTATATTGCACGCCTCAATCAATATTTGGAGGAAGTCGGTAGAGTTGTTGCGATACCAAATTTTTTTATTCAATTTCGATACCATAAAAAAGTATTGCGATACTCGATACCATTCAATACCACGCGAAAAAATAAACAAAAAAAGCCACATGCATTCCGCATTTTTAAAAAATGGCGAATCGTGCAGTTTTATTTATTTTTTCTGTTCCGGCGTTCACAGCATAGATTTTTTTAAAATATTTTATTAGTTTGGACTTTTTTGACGTGGCGATATGTTTATTTATTTATTGTTTATATATTTTATATGTGAAATTGGGAAAGGGGGTGATTTATACTTAATATTTTGGTGGTTTATTTTTACACTTTTTATTTAATAACTATTTCCCCCCTTAGGGGCCAGAACCTGGGATCTTTTCATCCCTTGTCCTGTTCACCCAAATACAGCTCTATCAGGGTAAATAGGACCTCACACTGTCCCTGCTGCCCTGTGCTCTGTGCACACAGCAGCAGGGAGATGACTATGGCAGCCAGGACTTCAGTAGCGTCCTGGCTGCCATGGTAACTGATGGAAGCCCCAGGATTACACTTGGAGTGTAATAATATTACAGGCTATAGCTACCAGAGATGGGTCGTTGATCCAGGGAGTTATTCGGATTGCCTGATTAGAGTCGGGAAGGAATTTTTTCCCCCTTAAGTGGGGAAAATTGGCTTCTACCTCACAGGGTTTTTTTTTGCCTTCCTCTGGATCAACTTGCAGGATAACAGGCCGAACTGGATGGACAGATGTCTTTTTTTGGCCTTATGTACTATGTTACTTTATTGAATGCTGGACAGTTCTATTTTCCCACTGGATTTGGTGATGCCGTCTCATTGCTGCAATAGAGCTTTGTTGCCAATGCTTGTGTTTGAATGTCAATGACATATTTTAATCTTGCAGATCAGTTTTTTGTGTTGGCCTTGTGGAGAAAAACAGCCATACACGAGTCGCTCGCACAGAGCTAGCGGCAGCCAAACTTGTTTTCAGTGGCATCACCAGTTCCCGAGCTCAACAAAATAGAAGTAGATCTGGCTCTGGCCATACATTGCCTGCACTCTTTATTGCAGCCACGCCATCACCCTTCTCCTCTGATGCAGTCTCCTCCTCCGCTCCCATGTCCTGTCCAACACAAAATCATCATCATCATAGTCCTAACCCTTCCCTTTTATCAGAAAGTGATATGTCATCGTAGTATCCTAACCCCCCCCCCCCCCCCCCCTTGCTTCCCTGTTCTGGGTTTGCCCATTTCACCCAAGTCACACTGTCGCCACAGATACTATTGCTGTTACTGTCACTACTACCACCAAAACAGCTATGTATTGGGTCTTCCACCTCTGCCTAACTCTGACACTTCTCACACAAGTCATTAACAGGAAGACTATTTGGATTATCTTCCACAGCACACGGGGTTTTGTTGCCTCTTCTTAGGAAACAAGAAGGTCCCTCATTAGAAGAGCGCAATTAAGAGACAGAGATGTAACAGGGTTGATGTTCCTGGAGGGATACACCAAATGGAAAAGGATTTGGGAAAACTAGAGGAATGGTCAAAATTCTGGCAACTAAAATTTAATGTTGATAAGTGCAAGATAATGCACCTGGGGCGTAAAAACCCAAGAGCAGAATATAAAATCAGTGATACAGTCCTAACCTCAGTATCTGAGGAAAGGGATTTAGGGGTCATTATTTCAGAAGACTTAAAGGTAGGCAGACAATGTCATAGAGCAGCAGGAGATGCTAGCAGAATGCTGGGGTGTATAGGGAGAGGCATTACCAGTAGACAGAGGGAGGTGCTCATGCCGCTCTACAGAGCACTAGTGAGACCTCATCTGGAGTATTGTGCTCAGTACTGGAGACCATATCTCCAGAAGGATATTGATACTTTGGAGAGAGTTCAGAGAAGAGCTACTAAACTAGTACATGGATTGCAGGATAAAACTTACCAGGAAAGATTAAAGGACCTTAACATGTATAGCTTGGAAGAAAGACGAGACAGAGGGGATATGATGGAAACTGCTAAATACATAAAGGGAATCAACAAGGTAAAAGAGGAGAGAATATTTAAAAGAAGAAAAACTGCTACAAGAGGACATAGTTTTAAATTAGAGGGGCAAAGGTTTAAAAGTAATATAAGGAAGTATTACTTTACTGAGAGAGTAGTGGATGCATGGAATAGCCTTCCTGCAGAAGTGGTAGCTGCAAATACAGTGAAGGGGTTTAAGCATGCATGGGATAGGCATAAGGCCATCCTTCATATAAGATAGGGCCAGGGGCTATTCATAGTACTCAGTATATTGGGCAGACTAGATGGGCCAAATGGTTCTTATCTGCCGACACATTCTATGTTTTATATTTGGCAATTAGCAGATGTACATATAAACGTGCCCTGCTATGAACACACTGGTAAAATGTGTTGAACGGCTTAACCGCTTTCTGACAGATTTTCCATTTTCATTTTTCACTCCCTGCCTTCCTGGAGCCATAACTTCTTTATTTTTTGTTCACATCGCCACATGAGGGCTTGTTTTTTGTGGAACAAGTTGTACTTTCTAGTGGCACTATTTAATATTGTATATGATTTAGTGGGAAGCTAGAAAAAAAAAAATCATGGAAGCACTAATTAGTACAGGAGGACCAGGGAGCGGTGAATACAGCTCTCCCCGTGCTAGCTCTGTACTCCCCACTTCTTGGTCTTCTTCTGCAGGCTCTGCGCGCTGTGCTGTGACCTGCGCACAGCGTGAGGATGTCGGCGTACTTTGTGACCTCGCGCTGTGTGACGTCGGGTCACAGCACAACAGGAAGAGGGGGTTTTATAAACATTGGGGGACTGAGCTGAGGTCTGATAAAAATATAATTACTTTTGTTTTCCTCCTCTACAACCTAGGTGCGTCTCATGGGAAGGTGCGTCTTATAGGTCGAATAATACTGTATTCAGATTTTTAATACTGAAAAAAAAAATAAAAAGTAAAAAAATACCTTTCATCTCCATATTCTGACTCCCATAACATTTTCAGTTATGTCTACTGAGCTGTGTAAGAGCTAAGGCTGGGTTCAGACGTGAGCGTATTCGATATGCGCTGTTTACAGGCGTTTTTATCGGGCGTATTTTGGGGCGTTTTTGTATTTTGGAAACGCGCGTCGTACGCGCGTTCTTGCTATTGACTACAATGACTTACGCGCGACAATACGCCCCAAAGAAGCTCCTGTACTTCTTGGGGCGTAGGGCGTTTTACAGCGCTTTCGTACGCGCTGAAAAACGCTCAGGTGTGAACCCAGCCTAATTTTTTGCAGGATTATCAGAAGTTTTTATTGATACCATTTTGTGGTGTTTTTTTTCCATTACACAATTCGCCGTAAGGGATCAATATTTTTAGCTTTAAATAGTAGAGGTGTTATCGAACGTAATGATGTCTATATTTTTCATTATTTACTTTTATTTCAATTTGGGGTAAATGGGGGCAATTTGAATTTTTGTTTTGGCCCCCAACATGTAATCATTCGATTACCTTTTATATTAAGTATTGGAATTTTAGCCATTACAGAATATAAAGATCAGTATATTACAATACATGCTGCCACCTGCATCGGAATATACAAGTAATAGTCCTAAAAGCCTTCTACAGCATCTGGCCTATTACTACTATGGGACGCCTTCCCTGATTTCAGCCATGGAAAAGTGTTCCTGCCCAGAAAGCGCGTGCTTCTGGGTTTTTTACCCCTCAGACGCCGCGGTCACATTTGAACACAGCATCTGAGGGGATTAATGTCTGTGAACGGCATTATCACTGATCACAGACATTAGCCCCGTATGTCTGCTGTATGGAACTGCAAGCACCCGGTGGCTAAGGCGCTTGTTCCGGAGCAGACACCATCTTTAGAGACCCGATATCTGCCGTACATGTATGGATGTTAGGAAAGGGTTAAATGGAACAGTTTAGGGGCCATTTTTCTGCTGACAAGTTCCATTTAATTACAATTAATAAAAAAAAATATAACACCAGAAACCATTTGCAAACAACAATAACATGAAATACAGAGTACAGTATACTCCACTGCTGCTGGGGGAGGTCAGTGGAAAGCTCCATTACATCAGTCTATAGAGGATTTGTAGAAACCTCAGCTTCACCTACCTGATGATCCAGTGGGATATTTGGTTTCTCCTCTGGGCAGTCCTGGGAATACAGAGGACTGGGACATCTCTCTGGTGGATTTCTCTGACTGGATCCATCTGTAGGAAAAACACACGGTGACTGAATACATTGTCTATATCCAATGATGAGTGAATCTGTGATGCCGGCCGGTCCGTGGCTGCTGACATCTCCTTGTTCCTTGAAGGCCGTTGGAGCGCTTACCCAACTCCCTGCTCCGGTGGTCCATACCTGTTGACATTTCATTGTTCTGTCCACAGTGTGCTGATCTGTGGCCAGCTCTTGGCCTGCAGTGGCTTTGTCCGCCTGTAAGGCATGTGCTTCCTCTGGTTCTTAAAGGGCCAGCATGTGTGGCCCTAATCCGTCCACTCTATGGCTAGCCTCCCTGGGATATTTAAGGCACCCTCCCCTGTGGAATGGTGCCTGAGTAAGAGGTTAGAGTTGCTAGTTTCCTACCAAGGAGCTCCACTCTTGAGTTCAGTTGCACATTTAGACTGCTTTCAGACGAACGAGTGTGACGCTGAGGACTCACATCGCAGCACCCGTCCTGAACTTCCAGCACTGCCAGGGTCGCATAGCATTATTGATTTATAATGCTTTGTAACCCTTAGAGGTCTGGAATGTATTGGATGACACTGACATAATGCTGTCAGTGTTATCCAATACGTTCCAGAACTGTAAGCGTTACATAGCGTCATAAATCAGTATAATGTGACCTCGGCAGTGCTGGGAGGTCAGGACGGGTGACACTTGCTCGTCTGAAAGCGGCCTTATTCACCTCTGCCTGCTAACTGGATTTAACTTATTGCTGCCTGACCTGACCTCTGCCTGTTTCTAGTACTGACCCTGTGCTGCCTACTCTGATCTTTGCACTGTTTACTGCATTGCACAAACGCTCCCTGTCTTTGCTGGTCTTGTGGCTACAGTTCTGACTGATCTCTTGGTGCTTTTCATTGGTATCTCTTGATCCCAGTGGGTCAGCAGCCAGAAGTAGTGGCCTGATGGTTCCCCTGCAGTGATGTCCATATAAATTAAAGGGTAAGGACTGGGGGGGGGGGGGGGGGTAATCTAGATGCTCCTTTAGAAGTAGCCTCAGCCAAATCTGTGGCACAGCAGATCTACATCCGCACTCTGATTCAAAACTGTTCTCTCCTCTACAGTCATGGAAGGTCTCCTCTTACCCGGTGATGTGAGGGACTGGTGATTCTCCATCAGGACGTCGTTGTACAGATCCTTGTGTTCTTCTAAATACTCCCACTCCTCCATGGAGCAATAGACAGCGACATCCTGACACCTTATAGGAACCTGACAACACAAGGACACAGTCATTACCAGACCCCTCCCTTGGTGTTATTGTATAATGTCCCAGCATTCCCAGCAGCGCTCACCTCTCCGCTCAGCAGCTCAGTGATCCTGGTGGTAAGTTCTAGGATCTTCTGCTCATGTATCAGGGAATGAGGTGGAGGCTCGGTGATGGGGCTCTGGGTCCTGCTCCATCCTCCTGACACACGGGGTGTCACACACTCACCAGACGACTTCTTCACTACTGTGTAATCCTGTGTATGGAGAGACGCCGATCACTACAGAGATTCTAAGAATCCTTCACCTTTCCAGACATTTCCCTGGTTTATTACTAGAGATAAGAGTGATGTCATGTGAGACTCTCACCTCTCCAGTTATCAAGGAGATGATCTCCAGGGTGAGGTCTAATATCCTCGCAGCCATGTGGTCTCTGTCCTTCTCCATCCTTGGTGGGTCCTTGATGGAAAGGACCATTGGCTCCAAAAAGAAGAGAGTCCTGCACCTAAGAAACCTGAGGGAAACAAGGAGGATTGGGAGCAAAATCACATCTTACATGAACTAAAGTGTCTCACAAACTAAGGCCTCATGCACATGTTTTTCTCGGCCTCCGTTCCGTTTTTTTTGCGGATAGGATGGGGACCCATTAATTTCAATGGGTCAGCAAAAAAATGCTGATAGTTCATCCGTTTGTGTTCCGCGTCCGTTGTCCGTGTTTCCCTTCAGCAAAAAAAATAGTGCATGTCCTACTTTTTTCACATTTGCGGACAAGGATAGGCATTTATTACAAGGGATCTGTGGGGAAAAAACGAATCCTCCAAAAAAATACGGATGCCGCATCCGTTTTTTTTAGCGGACGCACAATTTGCGGATGCAAAAAACAACTGCCGTGTGCATGAGGCCTAAGAGTGACAAAAGTCTAACAATATTGTACAATGGAGGTGACTTGGCTATTGAGGTGTCTTATACATACCAGACTGGTGACCATAATAAATCAGTCAGCCGGCCTCCTGCTATACAGTGAATACAGTGTTACACAGGATACACATCGCAGTCTACCACATACAGGTCCTTCTCAAAAAATTAGCATATTGTGATAAAGTTCATTATTTTCTGTAATGTACTGATAAACATTAGACTTTCATATATTTTAGATTCATTACACACAACTGAAGTAGTTCAAGCCTTTTCTTGTTTTAATATTGATGATTTTGGCATACAGCTCATGAAAACCCAAAATTCCTATCTCCAAAAATTAGCATATTTCATCCGACCAATAAAAGAAAAGTGTTTTTAATACAAAAAAAGTCAACCTTCAAATAATTAAGTTCAGTTATGCACTCAATACTTGGTCGGGAATCCTTTTGCAGAAATGACTGCTTCAATGCGGCGTGGCATGGAGGCAATCAGCCTGTGGCACTGCTGAGGGGTTATGGGGGCCCAGGATGCTTCGATAGCGGCCTTAAGCTCATCCAGAGTGTTGGGTCTTGTGTCTCTCAACTTTCTCTTCCCAATATCCCACAGATTCTCTATGGGGTTCAGGTCAGGAGAGTTGGCAGGCCAATTGAGCACAGTAATACCATGGTCAGTAAACCATTTACCAGTGGTTTTGGCACTGTGAGCAGGTGCCAGGTCGTGCTGAAAAATGAAATCTTCATCTCCATAAAGCTTTTCAGCAGATGGAAGCATGAAGTGCTCCAAAATCTCCTGATAGCTAGCTGCATTGACCCTGCCCTTGATAAAACACAGTGGACCAACACCAGCAGCTGACATGGCACCCCAGACCATCACTGACTGTGGGTACTTGACACTGGACTTCAGGCATTTTGGCATTTCCCTCTCCCCAGTCTTCCTCCAGACTCAGTCCACTGCTTCCGCAGGTCCCCCAAGGTCTGGAATCGGTCCTTCTCCACAATCTTCCTCAGGGTCCGGTCACCTCTTCTCGTTGTGCAGCGTTTTCTGCCACACTTTTTCCTTCCCACAGACTTCCCACTGAGGTGCCTTGATACAGCACTCTGGGAACAGCCTATTCGTTCAGAAATTTCTTTCTGTGTCTTACCCTCTTACTTGAGGGTGTCAATGATGGCCTTCTGGACAGCAGTCAGGTCGGCAGTCTTACCCATGATTGTGGTTTTGAGTAATGAACCAGACTGGGAGTTTTTAAAAGCCTCAGGAATCTTTTGCAGGTGTTTAGAGTTAATTAGTTGATTCAGATGATTAGGTTAATAGCTCGTTTAGAGAACCTTTTCATGATATGCTAATTTTTGGAGATAGGAATTTTGGGTTTCCATGAGCTGTATGCCAAAATCATCAATATTAAAACAAGAAAAGGCTTGAACTACTTCAGTTGTGTGTAATGAATCTAAAATATATGAAAGTCTAATGTTTATCAGTACATTACAGAAAATAATGAACTTTATCACAATATGCTAATTTTTTGAGAAGAACCTGTACAGCAGACAGTTCTCATCTTATTTTTACTGTAAATGTCTTTATTAATGGGACGACTGATAGGAAGGTCACAGACACTTGATTTGACATGCTTTCTGCAGCCTTTGAGAATTTGAAAGTTTTCCAATGTAATGACTCACAAATGAAGGTGCCACTCCTTCAAGACAAGTTAAAGAGGACCTTTCACCGATCCTGACATTGTGACCTAAGTATCATGACATATACAGTGGTGCCCAGGGATCTCACTGCACTTACTATTATCCCTGGGTGCCGCTCCGTTCTCCCGCTATGTCCTCCGGTATGTTCGGGGACTTGGTTATAGTAGGCGGAGACTTAGGGGACTTGGTTATAGTAGGCGGAGTCTGCCCTTGTTCTGCTGGGCGTCTCCTTCTCCTAGACTGTAGCGCTGGCCAATCGCAGCGCAGAGCTCACAGCCTGGGAGGTTTTTTTCTCCAAGGCGGCTGTGATCTCTGCGCTGCGATTGGCCAGCGCTACAGTCTAGGAGAAGAAGACGCCCAGCAGAACAAGGGCAGACTCCGCCTACTATAACCAAGTCCCCGAACATACCGGAGGACATAGCGGGAGAACGGAGCGGCGCCCAGGGATAATAGTAAGTGCAGTGAGATCCCTGGGGGCCGCTGTATATGTTATGATACTTAGGTCACAATGTCAGGATCGCTGAAAGGTCCTCTTTAAACAAAATCACTGAAAAAAATAAAAATAAAACATCCTGCACGTTATAGGTTATGGTTGCATCTATTATTTTAGTGCATTATTTTCTGTGACTGTATAAATGTAGCCATGTACATCCGCAGCATTCATTATCATATTGTGCAGGATGCTTTGTATAATTTTATTACGTGATTTGTTTAACTTGTCTTAAAGGAGTGGCACCTTCATTTGTGAATACGCTCCTATCTTGGGAGTAGTATTCATGTGCACTTTTGCCCCACCTATCCAATAGGCGTCCTTGATTAAGGTGGTACATATAGGTGTGTGTGCTCCTCCTCCCACCGGTTGCTGCTGCACATGGAGGTAACTAGGAGCAACACACTTTATGTGCGGGGTCTGCGCTCCAGAACATAAATGCATAACGGAATAGGCACCTGAACTGAGACCACCTTGTTGCTTGGTAGGTGGGCTTAGATGTGTTTTGATCAAAATGTAATGTTACCGCTGTCCTGATGAAGACCTATATGTGCTTTTAAAATAATGAAATAAAGCTTGAAGATTTTATTCATCTCAGTGCTGGGCATCTTCTGTTTTTCCTGGATTATACGTACTGGACCGGCTCCTTACACGAGACACAACATGGGTAGTGCTGGCTTTCTTCTTTGACTTATACGGTATGTTTGGGCTTATTTTAAGTTTATTTCAAAAATATAATCTGGTTTCTGCTGCATAGCTAGATGCATTTCACTCAGAAGCATTACTGTATGCAGTGACTTCACTTCCCTTACTTTCCACTATGTTTTTTTCTAAGGAGCTCAGAAAGCTGATAAAGAGGGATAAATCACACTTACAGAAAGGCAGGAGGCTCCTGGGATCTTCAGAAGCTTTGTAGAAGACGTTATTTTATCAGGGTCAGGATCTCATCCGGCTCTGACACCCCCCACTTCCTCTCATCCGTCTTCTGGGTCTGGGTAATGTTTCTGTATAATGACTCCTAATTTCTTTGATTGTATCTCGGTCACTGGGATTTAATGTGAAATAACTGGATTAATAACTAGTATATTCCAGGGATTCATTCAGACCCTGCGGTGTCAGGGAGATAAACCGGAAGATCCAATCCATCTCTTTTCTACAGAGGCGCTGATAAGATTGTGGCCCCCACTCAATTGGAGTCAGACAAAGTGTTGGGTCCCCATCAAGCACCTGTGCAAAATGTCCTGGTATATCCGTTCTATGTACATTCCCTGTGTGTGATTAGGGAGAGTTCAGGCGCCTTCCCCCAAATTATTGTTTTATTATAGATTTTTTTCTTGATACTTACTGTTCACCTCCTTTATATATATTTTTTTTAAACCACCAGAGTTTTTGGGTGAGTGCTGCCACTGCCTCCTCTGTTTTTTAATTTTTTTTAGAAATTTATATTTTTATTATAACTTTTGTAATTATTTTACATCTATAAGAGATTGCTTACAGTTTCCACATCCATCCTCCTCCAGGTACCTTATTCTATCCTGTTGACGCCCTTCTCCCCTCCCCCACTCTCTGAGTTTCACCCTCAGGGTATCCTACTAAACTCCTATTTTCTTTTATATACTTTTTTATTGACATCAATATCTGACCGGTGGGGGTCCGACACCTGGCCCCCCCGCTGATCAGCTGTTTATAGAGGGGGCTATGCCCCCTGCGAGCCCTGCTTCCTCTGTATTACACTGCCCATCCTCCCCCCTGTAGCGGCGGTGTAGTGCGATTACAATTACTTGCTTCATTCAAGTCTATGGAGCGAGTTCTAGTAATTATACTGCTCCTCCGAGACAGCGGGCAATCTAATGAAGAGGAGGTAACACTCACATGGAGCGCTGCCTCCTCTTCAAACAGCTGATCGGCGGGGGTACCGGGTGTAGGACCTTCACAGATCTGATACTGATGACCTATCCTGAGGAAAGGTCATCCATATAAAACCCCTGCACAACCCCTTTAAGATGGAAATGTCATATTTCAACTCCAGCGACGTTCTCTTTATTCCAGAAGGACGGTCTTATTTAATAACCGCAACTCATACGCTTTATTCTCCCTCTCATGAAGTAATCCAATAATCCTCCCAAAAAAACAACAAGGCAACATTATTTTAAGGGGACAGCACTATTGTGAGGGGCACTAAGGGGACAGCACTATTGTGAGGGGGCACTAAGGGGACAGCACTATTGTGAGGGGGCACTAAGAGGACAGCACTATTGTGAGGGGGCACTAAGGGGGCAGCACTATTGTGAGGGGACACTAAGGGGACAGCACTATTGTGAGGGGGCACTAAGGGGACAGCACTATTGTAAGGGGGCACTACCAAGGGGACAGCACTATTGTGAGGGGGCACTACTAAGGGGACAGCACTATTGTGAGGGGGCACTAAGGGGACAGCACTATTGTGAGGGGCACTAAGGGGACAGCACTATTGTGAGGGGGCACTAAGGGGACAGCACTATTGTGAGGGGGCACTAAGGGGACAGCACTATTGTGAGGGGGCACTAAGGGGACAGCACTATTGTGAGGGGGCACTAAGGGGACAGCACTATTGTGAGGGGGCACTAAGGGGACAGCACTATTGTGAGTGGGCACTAAGGGGACAGCACTATTGTGAGGGGGCACTAAGGGGACAGCACTATCATGATAGGGAACTTAAAGGGGCAGTACTACTGTGAGGGGGCACTAAGGGGACAGCACTATTGTGAGGGGGCACTAAGAGGACAGCACTATTGTGAGGGGGCACTAAGGGGACAGCACTGTTGTGAGGGGCACTAAGGGGACAGCACTATTGTGAGGGGGCACTAAGGGGACAGCACTATTGTGAGGGGGCAATAAGGGGACAGCACTATTGTGAGGGGGCACTAAGGGGACAGCACTATTGTGAGGGGGCACTAAGGGGACAGCACTATTGTGAGGGGGCACTAAGGGGACAGCACTATTGTGAGGGGGCACTAAGGGGACAGCACTATTGTGAGGGGCACTAAGGGGACAGCACTATTGTGAGGGGGTACTAAGGGGACAGCACTATTGTGAGGGGGCACTAAGGGGACAGCACTATTGTGAGGGGGCACTAAGGGGACAGCACTATTGTGAGGGGGCACTAAGAGGACAGCACTATTGTGAGGGGGCACTAAGGGGACAGCACTATTGTGAGGGGCACTAAGGGGACAGCACTATTGTGAGGGGGCACTAAGGGGACAGCACTATTGTGAGGGGGCACTAAGGGGACAGCACTATTGTGAGGGGGCACTAAGGGGACAGCACTGTTGTGAGGGGGCACTAAGGGGACAGCACTATTGTGAGGGGCACTAAGGGGACAGCACTATTGTGAGGGGGCACTAAGGGGACAGCACTATTGTGAGGGGGCACTAAGGGGACAGCACTATTGTGAGGGGGCACTAAGGGGACAGCACTATTGTGAGGGGGCACTAAGGGGACAGCACTATTGTGAGGGGGTACTAAGGGGACAGCACTATTGTGAGGGGGCACTAAGGGGACAGCACTATTGTGAGGGGGCACTAAGGGGACAGCACTATTGTGAGGGGGCACTAAGGGGACAGCACTATCATGATAGGGAACTTAAAGGGGCAGTACTACTGTGAGGGGGCACTAAGGGGACAGCACTATTGTGAGGGGGCACTAAGAGGACAGCACTATTGTGAGGGGGCACTAAGGGGACAGCACTATTGTGAGGGGGCACTAAGGGGACAGCACTATTGTGAGGGGGCACTACTAAGGGGACAGCACTATTGTGAGGGGCACTAAGGGGACAGCACTATTGTGAGGGGGCACTAAGGGGACAGCACTATTGTGAGGGGGCACTAAGGGGACAGCACTATTGTGAGGGGGCACTAAGGGGACAGCACTATCATGATAGGGAACTTAAAAGGGCAGTACTACTGTGAGGGGGCACTAAGGGGACAGCACTATTGTGAGGGGGCACTAAGAGGACAGCACTATTGTGAGGGGGCACTAAGGGGACAGCACTATTGTGAGGGGGCACTAAGGGGACAGCACTATTGTGAGGGGGCACTACTAAGGGGACAGCACTATTGTGAGGGGGCACTAAGGGGACAGCACTATTGTGAGGGGCACTAAGGGGACAGCACTATTGTGAGGGGCACTAAGGGGACAGCACTATTGTGAGGGGGCACTACTAAGGGGACAGCACTATTGTGAGGGGCACTAAGGGGACAGCACTATTGTGAGGGGGCACTACTAAGGGGACAGCACTATTGTGAGGGGCACTACTAAGGGGACAGCACTATTGTGAGGGGCACTACTAAGGGGACAGCACTATTGTGAGGGGGCACTAAGGGGACAGCACTATTGTGAGGGGGCACTACTAAGGGGACAGCACTATTGTGAGGGGGCACTAAGGGGACAGCACTATTGTGAGGGGCACTAAGGGGACAGCACTATTGTGAGGGGCACTAAGGGGACAGCACTATTGTGAGGGGGCACTACTAAGGGGACAGCACTATTGTGAGGGGCACTAAGGGGACAGCACTATTGTGAGGGGGCACTACTAAGGGGACAGCACTATTGTGAGGGGCACTACTAAGGGGACAGCACTATTGTGAGGGGCACTACTAAGGGGACAGCACTATTGTGAGGGGGCACTAAGGGGACAGCACTATTGTGAGGGGGCACACATGTTTTTATCTATCATTAATCAACATGAATGTTGAGAAAAAACAAAAAGCCCCATTCCGTCTACACGACGACCATTGTTGCTGAACACAGTTTGTACTTCTAGTCTATGGTGTCGCACTGAGACATTACGGTTCCCACCTTTCCCAACAAAACATACCGGCCAAGTAGAGCCACATCCCACAAGTCGCTATGTCATAATGTGGCTCCCAGTGTTAATAGTGCCCCCTTCAGTGCCACCTACAATGGATAATAGTATTTCCAGTAATAGTAATGCACCCCATTAGCACCCCCCAGAATTAATACTACCCATTTAGTGCCCCCAGTAACAGTAATGCCCCACCAGAATTATTAATGCCTCAATTAGTGCCCACAATAATATTAATGCCCAAATTAGTGCCCCCAGAATTAAGTGCCCTCAATAGTGCCTCCAGTAACAGTAATGCCCCATTAAAGTCCACCAGAATTACTAATGCTCCCTTCTCTTCTATGTGCTCCCCCAGTTGATGGCTCCGCTGCGTTCTAGCATGATGGCGTCCGGCCGGTCCTGTCCTGAGCTACCAGTGAGCAGCGAGTGTTCCCAGCAGAGGCAGGAAATTACCGGCCGGGGGGAACCCTACTGGTCATCAGTGTGCGGTAGGTGGGGGCTCGTCTCTATCAGGACCCCACTAATCCTGGGAATGGAGGGGCTGCAGAGCTGCTTTACTGCTGAATCTCCTCCACAGTCCCTGCTCATTAGAGCTCCGGCCTCCGCTGTGCAGGGACAGTGAGGAGAGGACACAGCGCTGCAGCCCCTTCATCTAGAAGAGGTTGTCCCCACCGACCACACACTGACTCCATATCCTAGTGACATCACAGAACAGTGTGTGATGGAAGACCCCTCTAATCCAGGAGAACAGCCCCTCTTACAGGGGTCTGGGGGTCTCCTAATATTCCAGGGGGAGAGCAGACATGTCTGAGGAGAACTCCCCTCCTGACCTCCAGACTGTGTGAGCAGAGACTCTCTATGGCCGGTGCTGCCCCCTGCTGGCTGGACCTGCTATATGTCACCTATAGAACCGCTCCATTCTAATAAACCCAGAACCAAGACCAATAACTGACCTGCAGATCTCACCTCCTGGGGCTGCAGGACCTGCGATGACATCACACTGGTCACATGACAGGAAGTGCTGCACAGTGAAAAACCTCCCCTGCTTTACTCCTCCCCTCATGTGACTGATCACATGACCGTGACATCATCAAAGGTCCTGAAGTCACTAGGATATAATGTCGGTAGTATCTACACTCTGTGAGCTGTATATCTGTAAAGAATAAATCAAGGCAACTGGACTTACTGTAGATTTCTTGAAAACGTTTCACTCGTTCTTCCAACGAGCTTTCACCCTGTGAGCTGTAGGGTGGGTTGAGCGAATCCGAACTTTACGACTTTTTGACCCCAGACCCAAACCCGTAACTCTGCGATCTACTGCAATTTATTTTTGTGTGGGTGCAGTGCAACATTTTTGTACCCTGCCCTGAGCCCAGTGACACAGAAAAAGAACTTTTATCCGTCTGTTAGTTAGGTGGGCGTCGGCATATGTGCCAGGGACTATAATTTAATCCTGTTTTTTTGGTTCAGTGGGCAACATATACCCATTTTTTAAGTGCACCTGCACTGCATATGTGCCAGGGGAAGGGAAAATAATATAGGGAATCCGTCTGTGAGTTCAGGGACCCAGGGGGTGACATATTTAAAAAAAAATCTGTAAAGTACCCCTGTGCTCCATATGTGAGTGTAATCAATTCAGTAAATCCATAGCGCATACGCATAGCGACCCTTTCAGGTTGGGAGAGATTGTATAAACGTGATTTTGGCAGCTTGGCGCCTGGGATGAGATTAATAGGGCAGTCGTACTCCCGGTGCGGGGGCAACTCCTGGACACCACTCTCGGAAAACACATCCGAAAATTCAGAGAGAAAAGATGGCACAGTCTTGGTAGAAACCTCTGAAAGAGACGCCGTGAGACACTTCTCTCTGCAAAACTCACTCCAACCATTTATTTGCCTTGCTTGCCAATCAATGGTGGGGTTATGTTTAGTGAGCCAGGGTAGCCCCAACACTAGAGGAGTAGGTAATCCGCTTAGGACAAAACATGACATATCCTCAACATTAGCGTCACCCACAGTCAAACGGATATTGTGAACTATGCCCTTTAACGATCTTTGAGAAAGTGGAGCGGAATCGATAGCAAAAACAGGTATATCCTTTTCCAAAGTGCATACCTGGAAACCATGCGTTATTGCAAATTGATTATCAATGAGATTGACAGCTGCTCCACTATCTACAAAAATCTCACAATGTTCTTGCTGTCTAGCGCCACCCTGGCAGGTAGGAGAAAAAGGGAACTACAAGCAAATGGCAAACCTTCAATTTCCGCATCAACCTTGCCAATAGTAGCAAATGGAAAGTTTTTAGAGGTCTTTTTTTTGTTTTGTTTTTATTACCTTTAGAAAACTTCATGAATCTCCTAGGGGGGCAAACATTAGCCAAATGATTTATACCCCCACAACAGAAACAAACCCTCCTCTGAGAGCTGAATCCTCTACTATCAGAGGCAAGCAAACCCAGCTGCATGGCCTCCTCCTCAGAGGGGATTGAGAGAGACTGAGGCCCCTGCGCACTGAATGAGACAGCCCCTCTGTCCTTGGGCTGAATATGACAGGAAAGAGAAGTCTCCTCTCTCTCTCTAAGACGCCTGTCAATACGAACAGCTTGAGACATGGCAGACTCCAAGGAGGCAGGTCTCTCATGAAAAGCGAATGCATCTTTCAATCTTTCCAAAAGACCATGGCAAAATTGACTTCGGAGTGCAGCATCATTCCAACCAGTATCAGCTGCTTATCTCCGAAATTCAGAACAATATATCTCTGTGGACTGTTTACCCTGGCATAAAAGACGCAGTTTAGATTCAGCCAGAGCAATACGATCCGGGTCATCATATATCTGCCCCAGGGCTACAAAAAATGAATCCACCGATTGGAGGGGCCGTGCCCCCACCGGCAGCGAAAATGCCCAAGACTGAGCGTTATCCCTGAGCAGCGAGATGATGATCCCCACCCTCTGCTCCTCATCACCAGAGGAATGGGGAAGTAGGCGAAAATGGAGTTTGCAAGCCTCTCTAGGGCGAACAAAATTCTCACTACCCCCGGAGAAAGTATCTGGAAGCGAGATCTTAGGCTCGGAACAAACTCCATGAACGCCAGCAGAACCGGTCACCTGAAACTGAGACACAGTTTTACGGAGATCTGCTACCTCCAGCGAAAGACCTTGCATGCGGTCAATCAAGGCTGAAACCGGATCCATGCTTAAGACGGTTATGGCGGTTTATAATGTCACGGATGAAGTTAGCAGATAGCTGGAACATATACATAAACATCCGACTGGCTTGATACCAAACTAAGGAGCTTATAGGTGAGCCCTATAAAACCCTAAGAGCTCTCCCTGACTGCTATGCCCATGCAAGGGTCTGTATGGTAGACGATTGCATGCCCGCGTACCTAATACTGTGTGACACCTGAAAACCCTATAATAGTGAGGGGACACGACCACCGGCTCCCTGCACTTAATACGGACGGATTCAGGGTCACCTAGAATCAAGCCAGCAAGGAAACACAATAAAGTAAAGGACTTATCTGAACAAACAGCAGAAGCAGCCTCCAGCAGTGAACACCTCATCCAGGAAGTTGTATAAACCGCAAAGTGAGGCAGTATGGGAGGGATTATAAAGGAAACCGATTAGTCGAAATAAGTGACACCTGGCAGAAGGAAAGGAGATGAGAAAGTGAAACCAAAACAAAGAACATCATACAAGAGGTAGAGAAAAACGTCTGCCAGATCTTCTCACAGAACTGGCGGTGACACCAATACACCGGCCCTCTGCTCACCGCAGTTTTTATAAACATTAATCCTTATCCTGTTAATAAGTTTAACTAAAGCTGCGCTCTCCCCGTTCCCCAGTATCAGTACAGCACTTACAAACAAGCTTCCATAGCAGGCAGAGCGGACGGCAGAAGTAACGTCACTCACTGACGTTGCGCGCCTGCTCCACCTGCTTCATTCATAAAGTGGGAGGAGCAGGCGCTCAACGTCAGTGAGTGACATTACTGCTGCCGTCCGCTCTGCCTGCTATGGAAGCTTGTTCGTAAGTGCTGTACTGATACTGGGGAACGGGGAGAGCGCAGCTTTAGTTAAACTTATTAACAGGATAAGGATTAATGTTTATAAATACTGCGGTGAGCGGAGGGGCCCGGTGTAAGAGTACAGTGACTGCACCGGGCCCCGTCCCTAGTTCCGGACTCCAGCCCTTCCTCTCTCCCGGCTCATACATCGCAGTCTGCGATGCTGCAGCATCTCAGACTGCGATGTAAAATGGAAGCATTCGCCCCATAAGACACAGGGGCATTTCCCCCCCTTTTGGGGGGAAAAGTGCGTCTTATGGGGCGAAAAATACGGTAAATAGTGCTGTTATATTGTTTGAAAAAAACATTCTCACCTGACAGCGGGGGCACAGTGGAAGCACAAGGCGAAGGCAGAGGAGGAGGTAGAGGTCGCCAACACAGCTCGGGCACCACCAGCACCTCAGAAGGCAGGGTTAGCATGGCTGAAATGTGGAAAAGCTTTGTCAGCACGCCACAACAACCAGCACCACCAGCTGATATGGAACGTCTTAGCAGGAGGCAGCATTTCACCAACATGGTGGAGCAGTATATGTGCACATGCCTACACGTACTGAATGACGGGTCTGCCCCTTCAACTTATGGGTCTCCAAATTGGGCACATGGCCTGAGCTTGCCATTTACGCCTTGGAGGTGCTGGCCTGCCCTGCAGCCAGTGTATTATCTGAACCTGTGTTTAGCACGGCAGGGGCCGTTATCACAGACAAGCGCAGCCGCCTGTCCACAGCCAATGTGGGCAAGCTCACGTTCATTAAAATGAACCAGGCATGGATCCCACAGGACTTGTCCGTACCTTGTGCAGGATAGACATGTATACCAGCCTCATCCAGCCATTGTTATACACTGCTCAAAAAAATAAAGGGAACACAAAAATAACACACGCTAGATCTGAGTTAATTAAATATTCTTCTGAAATACTTTGTTCTTTACATAGTTGAATGTGCTGACAACAAAATCACACAAAAATTTAAAAATGGAAATCAAATTTTTCAAACCATGGAGGTCTGGATTTAGAGTCACACTCAAAATTAAAGTGGAAAAACACACTACAGGCTGATCCAACTTTGATGTAATGTCCTTAAAACAAGTCAAAATGAGGCTCAGTAGTGTGTGTGGCCTCCACGTGCCTGTATGACCTCCCTACAACGCCTGTGCATGCTCCTGATGAGGTGGCGGACGGTCTCCTGAGGGATCTCCTCCCAGACCTGGACTAAAGCATCTGCCAACTCCTGGACAGTCTGTGGTGCAACGTGACGTTGGTGGATAGAGTGAGACATGATGTCCCATATGTGCTCAATTGGATTCAGGTCTGGGGAACGGGCGGGCTAGTCCATAGCATCAATGCCTTCGTCTTGCAGGAACTGCTGACACACTCCAGCCACATGAGGTCTAGCATTGTCTTGCATTAGGAGGAACCCAGGGCCAACCGCACCAGCATATGGTCTCACAAGGGGTCTGAGGATCTCATCTCGGTACCTAATGGCAGTCAGGCTACCTCTGGCGAGCACATGGAGGGCTGTGCGGCCCTCCAAAGAAATGCCACCCCACACCATTACTGACCCAATGCCAAACCGGTCATGCTGGAGGATGTTGCAGGCAGCAGAACGTTCTCCACGGCGTCTCCAGACTCTGTCACGTCTGTCACGTGCTCAGTGTGAACCTGCTTTCATCTGTGAAGAGCACAGGGTGCCAGTGGCGAATTTGCCAATCTTGGTGTTCTCTGGCAAATGCCAAACGTCCTGCACGGTGTTGGGCTGTAAGCACAACCCCCACCTGTGGACATCGGGCCCTCATATCACCCTCATGGAGTCTGTTTCTGACCGTTTGAGGAGACACATGCACATTTGTGGCCTGCTGGAGGTCCTTTTGCAGGGCTGTGGCAGTGCTCCTCCTGTTCCTCCTTGCACAAAGGCGGAGGTAGCGGTCCTGCTGCTGGGTTGTTGCCCTCCTACGGCCTCCTCCACGTCTCCTGATGTACTGGCCTGTCTCCTGGTAGCGCCTCCATGCTCTGGACACTACGCTGACAGACACAGCAAACCTTCTTGCCACAGCTCGCATTGATGTGCCATCCTGGATAAGCTGCACTACCTGAGCCACTTGTGTGGGTTGTAGACTCCGTCTCATGCTACCACTAGAGTGAAAGCACCGCCAGCATTCAAAAGTGACCAAAACATCAGCCAGGAAGCATAGGAACTGAGAAGTGGTCTGTGATCACCACCTGCAGAACCACTCCTTTATTGGGGGTGTCTTGCTAATTGCCTATAATTTCCACCTGTTGTCTATACCATTTGCACAACAGCATGTGAAATTGATTGTCACTCAGTGTTGCTTCCTAAGTGGACAGTTTGATTTCACAGAAGTGTGATTGACTTGGAGTTACATTGTGTTGTTTAAGTGTTCCCTTTATTTTTTTGAGCAGTGTACTACAGCGCAATTGCTCATTGTTGTATTTTTTATATTTCCCACTCTTTTGGGGTGTACCCTAATAGAAAATAAAAAAAATTAAAACCAAAAACCAGTGTTGGCTACCTCGTCCTCCTCCACCGCCGCTTTCACCTACACCGCTACATCCACCGCCTCCTCAAACTCCTACTCCATATGGACGTCCACCTCATAAATCAATATATTTTTTTTTTATGTCATTTCACTAATTGGTCTGTTAAATTTTCGGGTGTAATTCACCAATTTCGGGGTGTGATATACCACTGCTATACCTACTAAACAGGTAAAAAAAATTCACTAATTTGTCTGTTACATTTTAGGGTGAAATTCACCAATTTTTGGGTGTGATATACCACTGCTATACCTAGTAGACAGGTAAAAAAAAAAATCACTAATTTGTCTTACATTTTTGGGTGAAATTCACCAATTTAAGGGTGTGATACACCACTGCTATACATAGTAGACAGGTAAAATAAAATCACTAATTTGTCTGTTACATTTTCGGATGAAATGAACCAATTTTTGGCTGTGATATACCCCTGCTCTTCCTAGTTGACAGCTTAATAAATTTCACAAATTTTTCTTTTACACTTTCGGGTGACATTCAACAATTTTTGTGTTGACATTTTACAATTTTTGACGTGAATAAACCCCTGCTCTGCATAGGTGACAGGAACCGAAATTATTGAAAATAATCTGTTCCATTGGTGGGTGACATTAACCCATTTCTGGCGATGAAAAACCCCTACTCTGCATAGGCTACTTTCATACAGACGGATCCGAAGATCCGTCTGCATAAAAGCTTTTTCAGAGCTGAGTTTTCACTTCGTGAAAACTCAAATCCGACAGTATATTCTAACACAGAGGCGTTCCCATAGTGATGGGGACGCTTCTAGTTAGAATATACTACAAACTGTGTACATGACTGCCCCCTGCTGCCTGGCAGCACCCGATCTCTTACAGGGGGCTGTGATCAGCACAATTAACCCCTCAGGTGCCGCACCTGAAGGGGTTAATTGTGCGTATTATAGCCCCCTGTAAGAGATCAGGGGCTGCCAGGCAGCAGGGGGCAGACCCCCCTCCCTCCCCAGTTTTAATTTCATTGGTGGCCAGTGCGGCCCCCCCCGGCCCCCCCTCCCTCTATTGTATTAATATCATTGGTGGCCAGTGCGGCCCCTCCCTCCCTTTATTGTATTATCATTGGTAGACAGTGTGCGGCCCCCCCGGCCCCCCCTCTATTGTATTAATATCATTGGTGGCCAGTGTGCGGCCTCCCCTCTCCCCCCCCCACCCCGATCATTGGTGGCAGCGGAGAGTTCCGATCGGAGTCCCAGTTTAATCGCTGGGGCTCCGATCGGTAACCATGGCAACCAGGACGCTACTGCAGTCCTGGTTGCCATGGTTACTTAGCAATATTAGAAGCATCATACTTACCTGCTGCGCTGTCTGTGACCAGCCGGGAGCTCCTCCTACTGGTAAGTGACAGATCATTAAGCAATACGCCGCACAGACCTGTCACTTACCAGTAGGAGGAGCTCCCGGCCGGTCACAGACAGCGCAGCAGGTAAGTATGATGCTTCTAATATTGCTAAGTAACCATGGCAACCAGGACTGCAGTAGCGTCCTGGTTGCCATGGTTACCGAGAGGGGAGGCCGCACACTGGCAACCAATGATATTAATACAATAGAGGGGGGGCCGGGGGGGGCGCACACTGGCCACCAATTATAATACAATAGAGGGAGGGAGGGGGGGGGGGGGGGGGGGGGGGGGCGCACACTGGCCACCAATGATATTCAAACTGGGGAGGGAGGGGGGTCTGCCCCCTGCTGCCTGGTAGCCCCTGATCTCTTACAGGGGGCTATGATACGCACAATTAACCCCTTCAGGTGCGGCACCTGAGGGGTTAATTGTGCTGATCACAGCCCCCTGTAAGAGATCGGGTGCTGCCAGGCAGCAGGGGGCAGTCATGTACACAGTTCGTAGTATATTCTAACTTGAAGCGTCCCCATCACCATGGGAACGCCTCTGTGTTAGAATATACTGTCGGATATGAGTTTTCACGATGTAACTCAAATCCGATGGTATATTCTAACATAGAGGCGTTCCCATGGTGATGGGGACGCTTCAAGTTAAAATATACCATCGAATTGGAGAAAACTCAGATCCTATGGTATATTAACTCCTGACTTTACCTTGAAAGTCAATGGGGGACGGATCCGTTTGCAATTGCACCATATTGTGTCAATGTCAAACGGATCCGTCCCCATTGACTTGCATTGTAAGTCAGGATGGATCCGTTTGGCTCCGCACGGCCAGGCGGACACCAAAACGACTTTTTTTTCATGTCCGTGGATCCTCCAAAAATCAAGGAAGACCCACGGACGAAAAAATCACGGCTCACGGAAAAACGGAACCCGTTTTTGCGCACCGCAAAAAAAAACGGTTGTGTGCATGAGGCCTATCTCCCTTGGATGTGGTCTCTCATTCTCACGCTCCCTCTCCGGCATGGAACCCTGAATCGCCGATAACCGTGATCAACATGGTAGGCTCAGAAAAGAACATTGAAAGTTGTTAGAGAAGATATCCAAATGGATGGTGGACGTCACAGGGACGTGCGATCAGGCAGAAGTTATCTAGCGTCAACAAAGCGGCAGCAGGGCCTCTCCTGTCTAACGTTTCCTAATCCAAAATACTGCAGTGACATTCCCTGTAATTTTTAATTAATCATTGAAATAACAGGGCATCTTAAGAGTCCTGTATTGTTATTTATCGTCACTACCTCCCCGAGTCGGGAGTGGGTAATTGCTGCGCGCCCCCTCCTTAACTTGGAAGCTTATGCTTCAATACTTTGTCCCGCATTTCCACTCGATTACATTTAGTTTCATCCATTGACCTCCCTTGGATGTGGTAGCCGTTTCTCAGGCTCCCTCTCCGGAATCGAACCCTGATTCCCCGTTACCCGTGATCACCATGGTAGGCGCATAAAAGAACATCTTAAGTTGATAGAGAAGATATCCAATTGGATCGTGGACATCACGGGGATGTGCGACATTGTGGAGCAGTATGTGTGCCCACGCCTACATGTACGAACTGATGGGTCTGCCCCCTTCAACTTCTGGGTCTCCAAATTGGGCACATGGCCTGAGCTTGCCCTTTACCCCTTGGAGGTGCTGGCCTGTCCTGCAGCCAGCGTATTGTCTGAACGTGTGTTTAGCACAACTGGAGGGAGTAATCACAGGTTATATTTCCCAATGTTTTGGGGTGGACCCTAATTTAAAAAAATAAAAATAAATTTAAAACCAAAAAGCAGTGTAGGCTACCTCCTCCTCCTCCACCGCCGCTTTCACCTACACCGCCACATCCACCGCCTCCTCAACCTCCTACTCTATATGGTCCGTATTTTATGTTATTTAAAGTCATTTTCCTATCCTCATTTGTTTGCAGAGCACTTGCCATTCTCTTAACCACATTTTGATGCCATTTGCAGCCCTCTAGCCCTTTCCATGACATTTTTACAGCCATTTTAGTGCTCAAAAGTTCGAACCCGTTGAACCCGAACATCCAGGTGTCCGCTCAACTCTAGGCTTAAATTATTGGGTTTGCATCTGTTTGTATAAGTTTCCGTTTGCAGGAGAAAAGATGAATGGGCATTATTCTCCAGAAATTGGTAATTGAGTTTATATCTCTCTCTCTCTCTCTTGCAGTTCTCTGTGTAGCTATGAACAGCTGTGAATATGAGAGCTGCAGCAAGGGAACGTCAATGTACAAAACTGAGGCCCTGAGTGTGTGAAGAGGAACCATTCATAATTTTATGATGTTTTGTGTGTAATGTGCATGGGTGTTGTTTTATTGGAACTCCAAGGGATTTATGATGTCAAATAACTCAGATGCTTGTGTAACATGGGTCCTTTATGTTTGTCTGTTCCATTATATGTTGAATGTTGTGTTTATTACTTATTATATGTGGACCAGTGATCTGACTTCATGAATTGCCATGAAGAGACTAATTGGTAGAGAGGAAGATCAGACGATCCAAAGGATTGGACTTAGATGACAGAGAGAGGAGGGAAAAGGGTGGACAACACAAGACACAAGACAATGAGCTTCTTTGCTGGCTTACATTTAGACCATTTTCTGGTCCCATCCACTTACCCGCTCACTTTTTTTGACTGACATTAGAGGGAAAAAGTCACAGATTGCGGCACAAATAATTTATCAGGTAGTGACAATAACCTTCCCTCCTAATAAAAGTCGCAATAGATCTGCCATGTGGTTGAAGCAGAAAAGTTATTTTTTTTAGGTGTGGTTCACACCCGTTCAGAGTCTTCCAGTTCGCACACATCCGTCACTTTTTTCATGATTCAGAAGGAAAATTTACTTTTCCTATAAAGTCATATATCAATTGCAATTCTGAATATGTGATATATATGATTATGTGTGTGGACTGTCAGAAATGCTACACAGGGTCCACCTCCAGAAAATAAAAAACATTTAAATGACATTTCTAATCAGAATAACCCAAATAGGAATATATCTAATATATCTTGCCGTTTTGTTCAGGCACATGGCAGATCAACTAAAGTGTTCAGAGTTATGGGCACAGAGAGGGTCTTCAAACCCCCCCCCCCCGGTGGTGACAGACAGCAGCTGCTGCAGAACCGTGAGGTGAACTGGATCTTCCACTGCCGCTCCCACGTACCCCATGGTTTCAATTTAAAATGATTCTACATTATTATTATTATTGAATCTGGGTTACATAAAATATGGTGACATTCTATGCAAACTAAATACCATTCCACTGGAATTGGTTATAATTTGGTATGTCATACTATCGACATCATGTCCCACATATATTTTTATTGCATTGGTTTTCATTTACTTCTGTTTGTATGTATCAGGTGTTCTTTGTGGAATACAATGTTACCACTTGCATCTATGTATTAATTCATCTGCACCTGATGATGATGGGGGGGGGGGTACAGCCCCTACATAGACCGGGCTGTTTTCCATGCACGTCAGTCATGAGTAAGACTGTGGAACAGTTGAAACGCGTTGACGGATTATGGCAAAGCGGTATGCCCTGAATTGTTTTTAACATGTATCCTCAATAAAGCCCCTTGCAGGCGAGCGTGACGGATTCGGTCTGAATGCGTTTAGTGATAATCGCGAGATGTTGCAAGCAAGTTCAGTCAGTTTTGTCTGCAATTGCGTTCAGTTGTTCAGAGAAAAAACTGAAGGTTTACAAACAACATCTCTTATCAACCATCAGTGAAAAACGCATCGCACCCGCACTTGCTTGCAGATACAATGCATTTTTCACGCAGTCCTATTCTCTTCTATGCGTTATGTTAAAAACACAGAATAAATAACATGCTGCGATTTTTACACAACGCAGAACAGATGCGTGAAAAACAACGCTCATGTACGCAGACCCATTGAAATGACTGGGTCCGGATTCCGTGCGGGTGCTATGCGTTCACTTCACACATTGCACCCGTGTGGAAAACTCATTTGTGTGAAAGGGACCTAAAGCTTGAAATACTTTTTAACCCTTCAGTGCTGGATAAACCTGTTTACTGGATTTCTTAGTAAAAGTTAATACCAGGCACTTACTAATGTAGTGTGATTGTCTATATTGCCTCTTTTGCTGGCTTGATTCGTTTTTCTATTGCATTGTACACTGCTTGTTTCCAGGGGTTACGAACACCCAGCAATCCAGCAGCGGTGGCCGTAATTGCACACTATAGGCAAAAGTTCCGGTCTGTGTGCATTCCCGCTGTCTCGGCCACCAGAGAGACCAACGCCTTTTCCTGTGTGTAATGAGTAACTAAAAAGAAGTGATATACAGTACAGACCAAAAGTTTGGACTCACCTTCTCATTCAAAGAGTTTTCTTTATTTTCATGACTATGAAGGCATCAAAACTATGAATTAACACATGTGGAATTATATACATAACAAACAAGTGTGAAACAACGGAAAATATGTCATATTCTAGGTTCTTCAAAGTAGCCACCTTTTGCTTTGATTACTACTTTGCACACTCTTGGCATTCTCTTGATGAGCTTCAAGAGGTAGTCCCCTGAAATGGTCTTCCAGGAGTTCCCAGAGATGGTAGTCCCCTGAAATGGTCTTCCAGGAGTTCCCAGAGATGCTTAGCACTTGTTGTCCCTTTTGCCTTCACTCTGCGGTCCAGCTCACCCCAAACCATCTCGATTGGGTTCAGGTCCAGTGACTGTGGAGGCCAGGTCATCTGGCGCAGCACCCCATCACTCTCCTTCATGGTCAAATAGCCCTTACTTTCAAAGTTTTCCCAATTTTTCGGCTGACTGACTGACCTTCATTTCTTAAAGTAATGATGGCCACTTGTTTTTCTTTACTTAGCTGCTTTTTTCTTGCCATAATACAAATTCTAACAGTCTATTCAGTAGGACTATCAGCTGTGTATCCACCTGACTTCTCCTCAACGCAACTGATGGTCCCAACCCCATTTATAAGGCAAGAAATCCCACTTATTAAACCTGACAGGGCACACCTGTGAAGTGAAAACCATTTCAGGGGTCTACCTCTTGAAGCTCATCAAGAGAATGCCAAGAGTGTGCAAAGCAGTAATCAAAGCAAAAGGTGGCTACTTTGAAGAACCTAGAATATGACATATTTTCAGTTGTTTCACACTTGTTTGTTATGTATATAATTCCACATGTGTTAATTCATAGTTTTGATTCCTTTAGTGTGAATCTACAATTTTCATAGTCATGAAAATAAAGAAAACTCTTTGAATTAGAAGGTGTGTCCAAACTTTTGGTCTGTACTGTACGTTACAGTGTTATCATGAGACAGAGGCCATCGAAGACCATTGAAAAATATGTATTGCCATTGTTTATTTAATGTGTTAAGAACCAAGATGAGAATCTCTATGATGTGCAACTTACTTTGGAAGTGTTTTTTCATATTGGGCCAAATATTGAACAAATAATTGAGACTGATACATTGTATACATACACTGCTCAAAAAGAATAAAGGGAACACAAAAATAACACATCCTAGATCTGAGTTAATTAAATATTCTTCTGAAATACTTTGTTCTTTACATAGTTGAATGTGCTGACAACAAAATCACACAAAAATAAAAGAATGGAAATCAAATTTTTCAAACCATGGAGGTCTGGATTTGGAGTCACACTCAAAATTAAAGTGGAAAAACACACTACAGGCTGATCCAACTTTGATGTAATGTCCTTAAAACAAGTCAAAATGAGGCTCAGTAGTATGTGTGGCCTCTACGTGCCTGTATGACCTCCCTACAAGGCCTGTGCATGCTCCTGATGAGGTGGCTGACGGTCTTCTGAGGGATCTCCTCCCAGACCTGGTGTTACGGTTACTCCCAGGCTAGCTGGAAGCTGGACCGCTTGGATAGTCTGGATCTCTGTTTAGGGAGAGAGAGAGAGGAGCCGCTTCGTCTCGATATCCAGAAGGATCCTGTAAATGTAGAACAATCCCACTAGCTATTTTACAGCTAGGATAATCTTTCCCCCACAAAATGAGGCGAGGCTGCGATTTGAAGGTCAAGCTAGGACTGACTGTCCTGGGGCATACAGCCTCTTTTTATTTACAATCCACATTGTACTGCCCACAGGGGTTTGAAATACAATAAATCAATCCGTACAATACACACAGACACTCCCACACAAAATCCTCCTCTCTGCCTGTGATAAGATTACTGAATACAATGGCTAATATAATTATCACAGGCAGAGAAATACAGTTTTGTAAAACATATCACAGGAACCCCAAAACATGCAATAACCCCATAACAAGTATATCTTTGGAACCGGGGGATCTGGGTGAACCACATATCCGAAATTCACCCAGATCCGTTCAGTAGTTTGGAAGATACAGTTTTATGCCAGTTACACCGAAAATATACAAGTTATACAGAAAATAGTCACTAATAAATGTGTCCCCTGTTTGGTAGTTTCAAATTACTGAATGATGTCTCTGTGCACCAAATACCGGCGAGATGGCACCGTGTTGAAAAGTCAGAACAGTGTCTGTGAGTTAAAATGGCCGCCATCCATTGTTCTCACCATGTGCTTCATCCATTCAGACTAACAGGGTAAATAACAGTTTTGTAACACCTGGACTAAAGCATCTGCCAACTCCTGGACAGTCTGTGGTGCAACGTGACGTTGGTGGATAGAGCGAGACATGATGTCCCAGATGTGCTCAATTGGATTCAGGTCTGGGGAACGGGCGGGCCAGTCCATAGCATCAATGCCTTCGTCTTGCAGAAACTGCTGACACACTCCAGCCACATGAGGTCTAGCATTGTCTTGCATTAGGAGGAACCCAGGGCCAACCGCACCAGCATATGGTCTCACAAGGGGTCTGAGCATCTCATCTTGGTACCTAATGGCAGTCAGGCTACCTCTGGCGAGCACATGTAGGGCTGTGCGGCCCTCCAAAGAAATGCCACCCCACACCATTACTGACCCAATGCCAAACCGGTCATGCTGGAGGATGTTGCAGGCAGCAGAACGTTCTCCACGGCGTCTCCAGACTCTGTCACGTCTGTCACATGTGCTCAGTGTGAACCTGCTTTCATCTGTGAAGAGCACAGGGCACCAGTGGCGAATTTGCCAATCTTGGTGTTCTCTGGCAAATGCCAAACGTCCTGCACGGTGTTGGGCTGTAAGCACAACCCCCACCTGTGGACGTCGGGCCCTCATATCACCCTCATGGAGTCTGTTTCTGACCGTTTGAGAAGACACATGCACATTTGTGACCTGCTGGGGGTCATTTTGCAGGGCTCTGGCAGTGCTCCTCCTGTTTCTCCTTGCACAAAGGCGGAGGTTGCGGTCCTGCTGCTGGGTTGTTGCCCTCCTACGGCCTCCTCCACGTCTCCTGATGTACTGGCCTGTCTCCTGGTTGCGCCTCCATGCTCTGGACACTACGCTGACAGACACAGCAAACCTTCTTGCCACAGCTCGCATTGATGTGCCATCCTGGATAAGCTGCACTACCTGAGCCACTTGTGTGGGTTGTAGACTCCGTCTCATGCTGCCACTAGAGTGAAAGCACCGCCAGCATTCAAAAGTGACCAAAACATCAGCCAGGAAGCATAGGAACTGAGAAGTGGTCTGTGGTCACCACCTGCAGAACCACTCCTTTATTGGGGGTGTCTTGCTAATTGCCTATAATTTCCACCTGCTGTCTATCCCATTTGCACAACAGCATGTGAAATTGATTGTCACTCAGTGTTGCTTCCTAAGTGGACAGTTTGATTTCACAGAAGTGTGATTGACTTGGAGTTACATTGTGTTGTTTAAGTGTTCCCTTTATTTTTTTGAGCAGTGTACATATGTCATGCGAGACTTTGCGAAAAAACTTCATAAATCAATTTCTACTATAAAAAAACATTTCCCGAACTCGGATTCGGTTCCAAGTGGTACCTTTTTTTTTACAGTAGAAATGAATTTATGAAGTTATTACACGAAGTCTCGCGAGACTTTGTGAAGTAATAACTTCAGCTCATAGGAGCCAACACATTCTAATACTGTATGGGGCGCTCTCTCCGTACAGTATTCAAACAAAATATTATGCGAATCGACTTCGGATGTTTCATCCGAAGTCGATTCGCTCATCCCTAGTGAGGATAGCTCCAGCTCCCAAAGAGAATGCATCTACCTCTAAGAAGAGTTGCTTACAGACATACAGGCAATGCAAAATCGAGGCTGAGGAGGTCTGCTTGAAGGTCTGGAATGTGGATTCCACCTCAGGTATCCACTCCATAATGTTCATTCCTTTGTAGGTAAGTGCTGAGATAGGGGCAGTCCACACCTGCGTCAAGTTGTTTCTAGAAAATCTCTCATTTATAATGAAGAAAGACCGGGTGGAGGCGTCTTCTAGGAAAGTTTTTCCTCCTTCTCCTTCTAGTTTTTTCAGGGTGGGAAAGCTTTATTAACTTGTTAGACAGTCCATACACGATTGTTTCCAGTCCCCTCTAATGTTAGGAGACCCACTGGTGAGTGTGACATCATTTTTTTAGTGACTTGATGGAGGGTTCCATGTGCCACACACCTGTTCCCATCTCCAAAATATCAGTCATTGGACAAGAGGTGATGGTTCTGGGCTCTTCAACCTACGCGGTGTAAGTTTACAGTAGACTTGCTGACTTTGCAGTTCTTAATGCACAGGTACTTTCCCTCGGGAGAAGGTGTCTTAAGAACCCCACGTTAGCCAGCCATTGACTGGGGAATATTAAGCAAAAAGATTGTAGCAATCCATAAAATAGCATGGAGGTTGCCATCGGACCCCCCCCCCCCCCCCACACACACACAAAGATCCTGCTACCACACCAGCCCCAAAGAGCCTGCTGCCATTTTGCCCCAAGAGATCTAGCTGCTACCAGTTGTATTTACCTTCTCCATTCCTGCTCAATGCGGGCACAAAAAGAAGAAAGCGCCTGGCAATGATATGTGCTCATCGATCCTGTCCCGGCCACTCAGCAATCATGACGACCGACTCTGGCACCACTAGATATCTTGTTGATGTAATTGTTATGCGGCCGAGATGGGATTGGTGAGTGCACATATACATGAGCATAGAGACTACACTGCAATAGCGTGCTGCTCATAGGAGTCACACTGTTGTGGCACTACTTACCCATATTACGGGCCTTATTTCTCCTCAGCCGCCCATTACACTGGTAGGCCACAAAAAACAAGGTTTTTGACACATGTTGTATAGCAGCCTCTGCCAATCCAATACTATTTTGTGAACTGTGACTTGGGCTGAGTCCACTGCTGGCATCAGCTAAAGCTTGTCTTACAGCCTACTGCCATTTCATGAGGCCTATGTGCCTCCTAGACATTACCTAGACCTACTCTTATACATACTAATTTGTAAAACTAATATCTCTATTAATTTTGGGGTTCAAACTTTGCTGAGCAAGTGTTGAGACATACGGCTCTATGGACCTTTCCTTCTTGTTATATCTTCTGCTTTCTTGTTACTTTGAGTGGACAGGGGGTCTTCCAGTGTCTGTGCTATAATCTGCTTGTCTGTCCAGATTCAAACTTTACTTGATTCCCAGATTCTGACCCTCTGCCGCCCGACCTGACCTGTGCCTTATCACCATATCGACTCTGAGCGGCCTGCCTATCCTTTGGACTTGTTTCTATGATTTGCACAAACTCTGCTGCCCTGACCTTGACCTGTTACAACTTTTAATCAGAGAAGTAATATATATATATATATAGGACGGCTCACCCTGTGCTACTATGGAAAGGTGTACCAATCTTTTGATTCACTCTGATCAATAAGTTTAGTCAAAGAATAAATAGAGATGGGCACTCTAACAGTCGGGACCACTAGGAAATAATATAAATAATGGATCAAATTTTAATAAAAAATAACAAAGATAAAAGGTATAAAAATCACATGACATCAACGGTCTAAGAACAAATACGGCATACACAGAAGGAATCCACTAATAACAGAATGGCCATTAATTACTAAAATTAATAGTAGTATATAAATAGTAAGGTATAATCCAGTCTAGTGAAAAAGATATTCTATTGTCAATAGGAGAGTGCTATTTCAGTAGCTTGCACATTAGACAGATTTATATATTGTTACAATGCGTCGCTGTTTTATATTATTCCATACAGCTCCTCTAATATGCTGGATCTTGTTTTTACTCCTATTGAAAAACATATTATGCTGATTTATGTAAATATTTTTGGTATATTGTACTGCAGTAAATAATTGCGGTTCCGCAGTCAATTGCACCACATGGTAAAGTGCCGTAATATAAGAGATATGTTCCTTGTTAATTTGGATCAATAAAAATGACTTTCCAAATGATGTTCAGTAGATGCTAGTTATATCGTTTCAATAATGTCCCCGATGTATATGGCAGCATGTAGGGATATTGCAGGTTATTCGCTGTTGTTGTAAAACACAGCGGAGTATCGCAATGTGGAGTAAATATCCTTCACTGGTCTTAACTCATAGATGACTCTCTCCAAGATCTCCGACAGAATTTAGAACGTGTTCACCATAACATTTGCCGGCATGTAGAGGTATTGTATGTTACTCACTGTTTGTATACAGTAGATGAAGGAAGTGGTGCCTGCCGTGGCGTCCCACCCACGTGGTCTTTGGCACTTGGCGTCTTACCTCCACGCTTTTAGGTCTGTATTAAATAAAAGTAGAAATATCAGATGTTGGGTCCCAATCTCGATAAAAGTTTCGCCGGTTGTTGGTGTCACTGTAGTGGCTCTGGATGTAGATTTGGAATCTTGTAGGTCTTGGGCAAGAGGAAAATATGGCGAAGCACTTCTTCTGTTTAAATTTCCAATCGAAATCTGATTCTCTGTATCCCGAAGAGTAGAGATATTAGCGATATTTGTAATAACCCCTTTAGTAGAGGTTTTATTCAAATAGAGACAACACTCTTGGGCTATCTATTAAAAAATGAATATTCTGATAGTAGGGGTCTCCTCATCTTCAGCTCTATCAAAATTTCAAGTAGCAAATTTCAAGTAGCAACTGATAAGTCACATCCAGCACAAGTATTTGTGACTCATCTGTTATGGCCATGATGACACCGCATTTAGCAGCAATCAACACATTGGGAGGGTTTATAGTGTACGCTCAGTTCAATGTCGGACTGGGGTGCCTGGGGTCCACCGTACGGATACATTCAAATGTTACCTGCTCACACAGCAGCAAGATGCTACCAGATGCTTGAATATGGGGGTCCCTGCAGTAACTTTGAGAAGGTAGGTCCTGGGGAAAAGAGGATACTGGCTATCTTTCCTCTATACCTAGAAGACATCTCAACTATCTGATCCTTTCTATAATAAACTGAGGAGTTTCTTTAATTATCTATGAAGTTTGTTATATGAACATAGGCTGGTTGAGGTGCTGTATATTGAATATATGTATGTAGTGCAGCAAGTCTACTGTGTTATGCAAGGGGTGGGAGACTAGGGGTCCACCTTGCTCAGGGCCCCACCGGTGGATTCACCTATACCCCTGTGGGCCAGTCCGAGCCTGGCTCAGTTCACTTCAGGACCACATACAGCATCCCCGCTGGCTGCATTTTCTTTAGACCAGACCTCATAGGTTCAATTTTGCCCATAGAGTTCCTTTTTACCGTTTTGCAAGTATGCTGTCCATGATACCCTCCCTCTGGAGCCATGTACAGTTAACAGGGAGAGAGTAGCAATGTCTCTCCTTCTGCAGTCTGTCAGTACTGGACACGCTATCGATCAAATTCAAGAATGTCTCGACTGAAATCTGTTCCCAGATCTCTTCTACACGTTCTCAATGTCAGTGCATACTGGTCGACTCACATTCCTGAGGATAGGTCATTAATATGGGAAACTAGACAACCGTTTTAAGTTATACAGAAGACATGATTAGGAAGCTCCACATCTCTCCCTTGTCTTACAATCTGAAAATTACAATGGCTTCTCTTCTAAGTGAATTCTCTCATGTTTAGCAAGACTTGATATCTGAATAAAAGACTTCCCACATAAATATGGCTTCTCATATGGGTTGTGAGTTCTGTGATGTCAAAAAACACTTGCTTGACAGGTGAAACATTTCCCACATTCTGAACATGAAAATGGCTTCTCCCTTGTGTGAGTTCTCTGATGTCTAAGTAGAATTGCTTTATAGCAAAAGATTTACCGCATTCAAGAAATGAAAATGGCTTCTCTCCTAAGTGGGTTCTTAGATGTTTCACAAAATTTGATTTCTGGCTAAAACGTTTTCCACATTCTGAGCGTTAAAATGGATTCCCTCTTGTGTGACTTCTTAGATGTTTTATGAGCACTGATTTCACACCAAAAAACTTCCCACATTCAGAATACATAAATGGCTTCTCCCCTGTGTGACTTCTCTGATGTCTAACAAGATGTGATTTCTGACCAAAACATTTCCCGCATTCAAGACATGAAAATGGCTTCTCACCTGTGTGACTTCTTAGATGATAGTTAAGACTTAATCTCACCGTCAAATACTTCCCACATTCAAGACACATAAATGGCTTCTCTTCTATTTCAGTTATCTGATGTGCTCCTATGTGAGTTCTCTGATGTGTAACAAAATATGATTTCAGACCAAAGCACTTTCCACATTCAAGACATGAAAATAGCTTCTCCACTGTATGGGTTCTCTGATGCCGAAAAAAACTTGTTTGAGTCTTAAAGCATTTCCCACATTGTGAACATGAAAATAGATTCTCCTCTAAGTGGAGTCTTTCATGTTCCTCAACATGAAGATGAAAATGGCTTCTCTCTCTTATATATGACTTCTTACATGTCTTATAAGCATTGATTTCGCACCAAAATACTTACCACATTCAAGACACATAAATGGCTTCTCCCCTGTGTGAGTTCTATAATGTCTAACAAGATGTGATTTTTGACTAAAACATTTCCCACATTCTGAACATGAAAATGGCTTCACCCCTGTGTGAATTCTTTGATGTCGTATAAGAAATGACTTCACACGAAAACACTTCCCACATTCTGAACATGAAAATGGCTTCTCCCCTGTGTGAGTTCTCTGATGTCTAACAAGATCTGATTCTTGACTAAAACTTTTCCCACATTCTGAACATGAAAATGGCTTCTCTCCTGTGTGAGTTCTCTGATGCTTAGTAAAATTATGTTGACTGTTAAAGCCTTTCCCACATTCAGGACATGAATACAGCTTCTCTCCTGTGTGAGTTCTGTGATGGGCAACAAGATTTGATTTCCGACTAAAGCACTTTCCACATTCAAGACATGAAAATGACTTCTCCCCTGTGTGAGTTGTCTGATGGGCAACAAGACCTGATTTCCAACTAAAGCACTTTCCACATTCAAGACATGAAAATGAATTCTCCCCTGTGTGAATTCTCTGATGGGCAACAAGACTTGATTTCCGACTAAAGCAATTTCCACATTCAAGACATGAAAATGGCTTCTCCCCTGTATGAGTTCTCTGATGTCCAACAAGACACATTTTCAGACTAAAACATTTCCCACATTCTGGGCATGAATATGGCTTCTCCCCTGTGTGAGTTCTCTGATGTTGAATAAAAGTTGATTGATTGATAAAGCCTTTCCCACATTCAGGACATGAATATGGATTCTCCCTTGTGTGAGTTCTCTGATGTTTAACTAGAATAGATTTCATGCTAAAAGATTTTCCACATTCAAGACATGAAAATGGCCCATTATCTCTATTACATTTCTTTTTAAAACGTTTCTCACTAGAAAAAATGTTCCCACATTTCTGTTTACTTCTTGTTTTACCAATCAGTAATTGCTTGGATGAAGGTTTCTTGTGACCAGCGGTATCAGTGGATAGATCTCTGCTGTGAAGGACTGAGGGTACATTAGGAGTTATTGAATCATCTTGTGTGGTATTGTTATCTACTGCTTCATGATGGGAAGATAAATGGAGATGTCTATAGGAGTCGCTCATCCCGTCTTCCACTGGAAAATTAAACAATATTATATTATTTTCGCAGCTTTATTGAGACAATTGCAAGCCAGGAAATGTGATCACTACCATCTTCAATAACCTGTAGCATCCCCTGCATAAACACACTGATATAAACTTTTTCCTACCACATATTACTGCAACATGTCATTCTAAAACCACTGGTTGACTTGTTTCAGGATTGAGGGATCTCCTATCACTGGCGATTCCCTTTGCCCTTTTTGTCAGAAATAGGTGAGGCTCATCTATTCTCAGTCCAAGGATTCCTTCAGGATCAAGATCTACCTCCTGTGATCTTGGCTGCCTGGCCCTCCTTGGCAACTTCCTTCTTAGCTGGATCCCATCAGTCTAGAAATCATTTGGTCTCCTCGGATCTGCAAAACTGCCCTCCCCCCACATTCCTCTGCTACCCTGCTGGGCTTCCTGCAACATCTCCTGTGATGCTGGCCTGTACTGAATGAAGACTAGTTTAGTAAAAGTACTTTACACATTTACTTTTTTTGCAGAGCCTCCCTCTTGTCTAAAATCTTCACCTTTTGTAAATTGCCTTTGATCGGTCTTTAGGTAACTGCTACCTTTTCCTTATCATTGATGGTCTTGTGATATGGAAACCAGTTTTTTAAAATTACAAGTACTTTCATCTCAGCAGGTTTGGTTTGGTTTTATCAGTTTTTACCAGCTAATTTGCAAGTGTCCTCCTCCCCTTATTTCTCTTATCATCATTAGATTTCTTCACTTTTCCAGGTATTTTTTCAATGGCTATTTACCCTTCACCTTTAGGACCAGGCCCTAATCTGACTGAATGCTTACATCCTGTACTACTGATCTCCCCTGCAAGGTGGGAACCTGTCTGAGAGGGGATATGGACAACTGGAGCACTCTGACTCGAGAAGGACCCCATGGGTCCACATACCACAGGTTCTTTGGCCTATCGTATCATGTGACCTTCATTCTGAATCAGCATTTACCCTCCAATCATTTTTGTGTTTGTGATTGAATCTATTCACATTGTGTCACATTTTACCGGTGCCAATGAAGATCAAGGGATATTATGGCTATAAATTAATTATTCATATTAATTGTATCATTAATGATGATGAAGAGGAGGTTTCTCTGAACTTCCTATTATTGTCCCATTAATAAAGGCATTTATAATCAAAAAAGATTGATGAAAGGCTCTTACCATTCACAGACACTGAGATGGGTTGTTCAAGTCCACTCGTCGTTTCACCAGAACTTTCCTGCAAGATGAAAGACATGAGAAAAATATACCCCGCTGCTAGTTTTTCTTATGTCCAGGCGAAAATGAAACACTTCTACAAGACATGAATTCGGCTACTTTCACACCAGCGGTTTTGCTGGATCCATCATGGATCAGCCAAAAAAGTTTCCGTCATATACAATGATAATACAACCATCTGCATCTGGATCCGGTTGTATTATCTTTAAAATAGCCATGACGGATCCGTCATGAACACCATTGGAAGTCAATGGGGGACGGATCAGTTTTCTATTGTGTCAAAGAAAATGTATCGGTCCCCATTGACTTACATTGTGAGCCATGACGGATCCGTCTTGCTCCGCACCACATGGCGGACAGAAAAACGCTACTTGTAGAGTTATTCTGTCCGCGATGGGGATGCAACCAAACGGAGCGGACTGCATTCTGGTCCACTCCATTTCGTTCAGTTCTGTCCCCATTGATAATGAATAGGTACAAAATGGAAGCGTTTTCCCCCACTATTGAGATCCTATGACGGATCTCAATAGCGGAAAGGGAAAACGCAGAAGTCAAAGTAGCCTTAGAGATGAGCGAATTTCTTGAAATTAGTTTTAGGTCCAATTCGGACAAATCACTCCAAGAATTAGATTTGGGTCTGAATCAATTCTACCTCAATTACAAGTGCTCCGATTGGCCTCAGAACTGGTATATCACACTCTAAGATCTCCTAGGACACATATTATTTCTCTTGTGTCTCTTTTTTATTTTCTTCTCTCCCCCTTTTAAGCCCTTTAACGTTAAATAATGTCAGAATGACACTGATATGTATAGCTCTGGGTATTTGGGCAGGCATCTGCCTCTAATACGGGACAACTATTGGAATGTTTTTAATTTTAAAAAGCATAACACATTCAACGGCACAGTGTCTTTTTAACCCTTTAACACATTTGGACGCATTATTGACAGAGTTAAGAAGCAGCCTTGTTAAAAAGACACTGTGCCGTCGCATGCGTTATACTTTTTAAAATTAAAAACATTACAATAGTTGTCCCGTATTGGAGGCAGATGCCTGCCCAAAAATTCTCCCTTTTTTGGGAGCAGCAGTGCAAAAAAGGAAGGCAATGTGCAGCCATTTAGGGGTAGTAGTAATAGCACCAGGCAGAGCAGCAGCTGCAGTACAGTATGGAACACCATGAACAGGCAGGCAGTCACATCACTGGCTGATCATAAATAGCCAGCAATGGCAGATCTATTCATTGTCATCTGCTGGAAATGTGTGAAAATCCTCAAGGATCCATGTGCCTGAATTGTTTTGACAAAGCTAATGTTTTGCAAACGCGTAAGACGTTTTGTCTGCTTGGGTGGGAAAATGCCACCTTCCATGAGGAAAACCCTCCCTGAGATGACACAAGAGGCTGGAAAACATAGTACTGTGATAGCAAACTTGGCCATTTCCAGCCACTGTTCCAATCTGCATTCCCAGAAGTCCATAGGGTCAGGACACAGGGTGTGTGCCAGAGAAAGGGCATCGTCCAGGTACAACTGAACCTAGCTGTTCAGACAATGCATGTCCGGGAGAGTGGTGACTGAAATTCTGGTGAAGAAATGGAACTGCACTGCAATTACCACAACTAAGTGGTACGGCAGCAACTGCACTGTCAGCAACTTGGCCTCGTGGGAGTTCACTTTGCACACAAGCTAATTGCTGGTTGCGAATAGATTTCCCATGGTCGCACATTCTGTTATGGATGTCTCATGATGGAACAGAAGACAAGGAGGAGGAGTATGAGCAGGAGAAGAAGAAGCTAATGATGATGATAAGATCACTGTACTGCTTGGGGATGTTGCCTGGCTGTCACAAAGAAGACTGGGAGAAAGAGGTCAGACTTTATTGAATGCTGGGCAGTTCTATTTTCCCTCTGGATTTGCAGAAGCCGTCTCATGTGCTGCAATACAGCTCTGTTGCGAATAATTGTGTTTTAATGTCAATGACATATTTCAATCCTGCAGATCAGTTTTGTCTGTTGGCCTTGTGGAGAAAAACAGCCATACATGAGTCGCTCGCACAGAGCTAGCGGCAGCCAAACTTGTTTTCAGTGGCATCACCAGTTCCCGAGCTCAACAAAACAGAAGTAGATCTGGCTCTGGCCATACATTGCCTCCACTCTTTATTGCAGCCACGCCATCACCCTTCTCCTCTGATGCCGCCTCCTCCTCCGCACACAGATCCCGCTCCCATGTCCTGTCCACCACAAAATCATCATCATAGTCCTAACCATTCCCGTCACGTTTATCAGAAAGTGATATGTCATCGTGGGATCCTTGCCTCCTTCCAACCCGATTCCATGTTCTGGGATTGCCCATTTGACCCAAGTCACACTGTCGCCACAGATACTATTGCTGTTACTGTCACTACTACTGTTACCACCACCACCAAAACAGCTATGCATTGGGTCCTCCACCTCTGCCTGAACCTCCTCCTTATGGCAGTCCTAACTCTGACACTTCTCACACAAGTCATTAACAGGAAGACTATTTGGATTATCTTCCAGAGCACACAGGGTTTTGTTGCTTCTTCTTAGGAAACAAGAAGGTCCCTCATTAGAAGAGCGCAATTAAGAGACAGAGAAGATGCAAATGAAAAGCTTCTCTGGAGCCACAAGGAGGAGAGCAGGAGGAATGCTGTGACTCTTGGCTCAATGGCACATTGTCAGACTCAGAGGTAAAAATTGACATCAGCCTGCTGTGACTGAGAGGAGGAGTGAGCCATCCAATCCACAATCTCATCCTCTTTCTCCTCTATAATATTCTGGCGCCTACTAGAAGCTAGGGAGAACTGTGGTCTGCTGCTACTACTACTAGCCGGGCGGCTGGTGCTGCTAATACTGTTTGCACTACTACAGCCACCCACATTCTGAATCATAGATGATGAGGCACGGGTAGTGGAAGTGCTCATTAGTACAGAAGGCCCAGGGAGTGGGAAGTACGGTGCTAAGTATTACATACCGCACCCTGGTCCTCTTCTCCCGGCGTCAGCACTGCATTCTGTTCTGACACAGGTTTCAGGATACAGTGTGCGGCACGCAATATGACAGGGGTGGCCAACCTTACAGACACAAAGTATGACTGCCAAGAGCCACAAGCTATCCGTTTACACAAATATGCGTGCACCCGACAGTATTACTGCAATTGAGTTATCCTGTAGTGTAGACAGCTTTAGTGAGAATTCTGGCAATCTTTGTTTTTCACAATGATTTCTTAGATGACACCCTTATGCTCAGATGACCGCCCATGCTCAGATGACCGCCCATGCTCAGATGACATCCTTATGCACAGATGACCGCCTTATGCTCAGATGACATCCTTATGCACAGATGACACCCTTATGCTCAGATGACACCCTCATGCTCAGATGACCGCCCATGCTCAGATGACATCCTTATGCACAGATGACCGCCTTATGCTCAGATGACATCCTCATGCACAGATGACACCCTTATGCACAGATGACACCCTTATGCACAGATGACACCCTTATGCTCAGATGACACCCTTATGCTCAGATGACCGCCTTATGCTCAGATGACCGCCTTATTCTCAGATGACGCCCCATGCTCAGATGACGCCCCATGCTCAGATGACCGCCTTATTATCAGATGACGCCCCATGCTCAGATGACACCCCATGCTCAGATGACGGCCTTATTATCAGATGACGCCCCATGCTCAGATGACCGCCTTATTATCAGATGGCGCCCCATGCTCAGATGACACCCCATGCTCAGATGACACCCCATGCTCAGATGACACTCCATGCTCAGATGACGCCCCATGCTCAGATGACCGCCTTATTATCAGATGACGCCCCATGCTCAGATGACACCCCATGCTCAGATGACGGCCTTATTATCAGATGACGCCCCATGCTCAGATGACCGCCTTATTATCAGATGGCGCCCCATGCTCAGATGACACCCCATGCTCAGATGACACCCCATGCTCAGATGACACTCCATGCTCAGATGCTCAGGGGTGATTTTAAATTGGGGAGATGTGAGCATGGGGTGTCAGATTTTTAGTGTCTTATGTAAGCACTGGGAGGCTTATTTTGTGGGTCTGATGAGGATTTGGGGGTCTTATCTGAGCTCATACTACCCCCATGTCAGATAAGACCCCCAGATCAGTACTTTAATAAAATAAAACTGTGTAGGAGGCTTATCCTACCTCTGCTGCCGCTGCTCTGAAGACTGTGGCGACCTCTGACCGTGCACAGCGTCAGGTCAGAGCGCGGGCCTGCATGTATTAAGGGGGGGTGCACTGCTCCACCAATGACAACCTTTAATACAGATACAGGAGGCGGGTGCCGGCAGAATCACATAGCCGACACCTGGCCTCTATGCTGCATTCCCCGGCACTTAACCCCTCAGGTGCGGGCTATATGATTCTGCAGCCAGAACCCGCCTCCTGTATTTGAATAAATGAGTGAGTTAACATCATTGGGGGCAGTGGAAACAGCCCCTCCCCTCCTCTTCCCCTCTGCATTCTCATTGGTGGCAGCGGCAGCAGCACAGGGAGGAGGAGGGGACTGCTTTCTTCTTCCTTCTCCCCTGTGCTGCTAATATTTTGAAAACCTGAGACATCCCTGGCCCGCTCCTCTCTGCGAGCCGCATATGTAGAGCAGACCGCGCTCCTCTGAGAGCCGCAAGTGAAGGTCCGAGGAGCCGCGGGTTGGCCACCCCTGCAATATGACCTGACACTGACATCAGGACACAGTGCAGCGGCAGTACCGGATACAGTGCTGAACTAAGAGCGGTGGTACCTGGAGGAGGAGAGGTGAGGTTCTTTTCTTTGTCTGGTCTGAGGTCTGCATTTAAGGGGCCAAGAGGTGAGGTGGGAGATTATAGGTGTGACAGGGGTCTGCATTAATTCAGGGATCTGATATAAATTTGGGTCTTAATTTAGGGTCTGTATAAATTTGGGATCTGATCTGGGGCTAAATACATTTTGATGCCAATTTGTGGTCTGTATAAGTATGAGATGTGTACTTATTTTGGGGTCTGATTTGCAGCCTGTATTATTTTGGGGTCTGTATTTTTTTAGGATTTGTCTGGAGGTATGTATTAGTTTTGGGGTTGCCCAATCATATAAAATATATATTTTTTTTAATTTATTAGAATGTCATAAAACAATAAAAGTAGTGACACATTTCTGATCCCGGTGCTGCAGCGTTAATCATCTCGTCAAAATGACACAACATTAAGACCAGTGATGGTCAATTCGCAGTGTTCGCTAGCGAACACATGCGGGCTGCCATCTTTAGTAAGGTAGACTCACCCATCCGGCGATGCACAGGTGAGCCCTTACCTGTGTCGGGAGCCGGTCTGAAATCAAATGCAGTCACTGGGAGCAGGCAGTTCCGAGAACAGCCGCCAGGGGCCTTCATCGGGCTGTTCTCGGAACTGCCTGCTCCCGGTGACTGAATTTGATTTCAGACCGGCTCCCGGCAAAGGCACAGGTAAGGGCTTACCTGTGCATCGCCGGACGGGTGAGTCTACCTTACTAAAGATGGCAGCCCGCATGTGTTCGCTAGCGAACACTGCAAACTGACCATCACTGATTAAGACCCATGATGGCTGGTCATTACTTTTTAAATTACATTCCGCCCTACCAAACTTACAGGAGAATACAGCACCACATACCTCTTACATCCACAGATGTCTCCTCTGACGTTCTCACAGTTTGTCACACAGAAATCTTAGATTCCTACTTTTCCATCATCCTCTCACCTTCTCAACACCCTATTCTGCCTCAATAGTTGCTGTTCTCCCCAATACTATACTGCAGAAACAGATAGTCCTCCAGAAAATACTAGTACCACACAGACAGTGCCCCATTCATTAATTATTGGCACACAAAGTGCCCTCAAAAATAAATTGCACCCAGCAGATAGTTCCCCTGAAAGTCTGTAATAGTGCAGCAACCATAGTATCTCCCAAAAATAGTGTGCCAGGGTGCGCCCCATAGTAATAGTGCTACCAAAAGCCCCACCAATAATATTAATTCTCTCCCACATTGCCCTTTGTAGTAATAGTGTCCCAAAGGTAAATGTCCACCATTGTGCTCCAGAAGTAATAATGCCCCCATAGTGCCCATACTAGTAATCATGTTCCCCATGGTCCCCCAGTAGTAATAAAGCACACCAAAATGCCCACCTACAATGCCCCCAGTAGTTCTAACGCCCCCTATTGTGCTCCAGTAGTAATAAAGCCCTCCATAGTGCCCTTCAGTAGTTTTAAAGCCTACCATAAAGCACCAGTAGTATTAAAGCCCCCAGTGTGCTTCAGTAGTAAATATGCCCCCAGTAGAGCTAATGCCCCCCCCCCAGCAGTAATGACAGCCACGACAGTATGCCACAGAAATAATAATGTCTGCCTATAGTGCCCCAGTTGTAGTAAAGCCCCCATAATGTGTGCCAGTAGAAAAAATGCCCTCTTATAGTCTACCCAGTAGGGTTGCACCAGGTACCGAAGTCTCGATACTTTTTTGATAGTTTGGTACCCGATTTGATACCGGGATTGGCATTTTTTCACTATTGTGCAGCTTAGAATCAGTCACTATTAGTGAACATGGTGCGTGCAAAGCTCAGCGCACACCATGTTCTCATAAGCAGCTGCAGCGTGAAGAAGAAGGGAGAACGTCCCTCCCTCCTCACTGTGACGTGGTCTGCCACGGCCACCAATAAAGTAACTGGGTGGCCTGATGGGGGAGAGCCAGGGAGAGAGGGAGGGGGACGAATAGGAGGGCAGGAGAGAGATAAACTCACCTTAGTCCTCAATGTTGATAAGTAGAGATAAGCAATTTTTAAATAATTCGATTCGGACGGTTGCAAAATTTCCCAAAAAGATTTGATTCAAATTTAATTGTGATGAATCGCGTTAAAACAGCAGAGAGCCTGTATATTGGTGTAGAACACTGTGCATTACAGAAACATACATAGGGAGTCCGCTGTGGTAGTGAAATAATACTGTGAGTTCGTATGACATGCAGATGACAGGCGTCGCTCTTAGAATCACTGCACACTTCACTTATTTGGTCAGTTACGGGGTCAAAACTGACCAAATAACTCAAGTGTGAACTCAGTCTTACAGGTCAATGATAGCGCCAGGTATAAAGAACCGCGCAGTGGCCCAAGATTCTACTATAGCGTGAAAGAGCGCACAAACAGCTCCGCACACATAACTACAAAAAGTTATAGGGATCAGTATACGGATGGAAAGAAAAAAATATATATTTTTCAGTATTAAAATGCAAGAAAAACTATACACATGTGGTATCACCGTAATCTTACTGACCTGGAGAATGAAAGTAACAGGTCAGTTATACGGTATGGGGAACGCCGTAAAAACAAAACCCATAAAACTGTTGCGGAATTGTGTCATTTTTCCAATTTCACCCCATTTGAAATTGTTTTCCAGCTCCGCACTACATCCTATGTATTAATAAATGGTGGCATTAGAAAAAGCAACCTGTCCTGCAAAAGGCCTCGCAGCCCCGTATGGCGTCACTGTACGTCGGGATCACAAGATACGGTTTTGTCACTGGTTACCAAAACGTGATGTTACACCCTCCCTGGGAGTACATAAGGTCAGCTTGGCACAGTTTACACAGATACCCCCTTTCCGCACGGGGAGTGAGAGAGGGTGATCCACGTTACCTTCAGCGGGATACAACACTCGCTCACAACCCTGACAAGCTGAGAGAGCCTTTCCACTGCCCCAGTGAAACAGAGCACTGCGAGCCCGGTAGACTGTCACCAGTTCCTCGTTAGAGATAAGCTCGGTCCGTTAACGGGATTATATCGGGTCAGGAACCAACCCGGGTAGCGTATGACATAATGCGGAAACAGGGACATGGAGATTCGTGGATCGAGATACAGAAAAGCGCAAGGTTAATTTATATATTTATTTGCCTTAAGGGCGCACTAGACACAACACTATACACAGACAGATATATACAATGGTCAGATGTACAAATACAGATGGTACTATCAATTAGCAAATGAAAGTCAGTTCCCGGATAAAGTCGTAATACTTTAGCTGTGATGGTGAATGCTGTAGCCACACGGGAGGCAGTGACATAAGCAGGTTTTCCAAGGTTCCTCCAAACACGTTACACGACGTGACCCCCTTCAGAGAAGGACCAAGGTCTGTGCCCTGCGCGGGCATTTTAACCCTTAGTCAGTCACGCCCTCCCTCCCCTGGTAGGATTCCACTCTATCTCCCTGGTAGCCAAAATCCATAAAATCTATTATCATTCATCGCTCCTCACCGGATGGTCATAGGGAGATGGTTCTGGTACCAACAGATCAGACTGGACCGTTGGAGCATGTGGAGATCGAACACAGCATTGATATTTGGTTCCAATTAGGAGTTCCCCATATCTCCCCGTCCCTGCATCCGACAAGCAAGTGCGAAGACCGGGGGAACGTCCGTCTCGGGCCCTGGGTTGCAGAGACGTAAACTGTGTATTTATGATATGTACGGTTAGTTCATCATGTCTAACTGCCGGTTCCAGGAGGTCTACAGAGTTTATTTGTTGTTGTTGTTGACCGGCTCAGCCCCCACAGGTATTCATCCTGCCAGAGAAGCAAAGCTGCCAGTGTGGCCGAGTGGGGTGTGAAATGTAAACAAGTGGTCTGATTTGAAGCAGGGCCACCTGTGGAGCCTGATTTCCTCTGCCCAACTACCCCTCACCCTCAGCAGATGGCAGGCATTAAATCATCACTCCACATATTCCTCACAGCCGGCCTCTACATAACTTCAGCGGATCCACCGCCTGTATAAATCTATGTCACCTCCCTTGCTGATATAGACTTAGGCATAGAAAATGACACATGAGACGGGCCAAAAAGTGGTGTATATCTGTTAGTAAATGAACCACATTAATAGTAATTAACCCCTTCATGTACCTCACATGTACCCCACCATGTTGCCCAGTATGTGAAGAGTAAGTTGATGAGGTTACTACTAATGTGAGGCGTATGGTTTATGAACTTAAACTTCCATGTGCCAATCATGTCCTCACATAATGGGCAATCGATATTTTGCACACAAAAAACAAAAAAAACAAAAATACACATTAACCTCATGTTGTGTATTTTTTGTGTTTTGTGTTGCATCAAATGGTTTAGAGTATTGCAATACTTTTACTTGGTATCATACTGTCATGGCCTTTGGTTTGCGCTGTGACACTGTTGCTACACTTGCGGTTGCCCGCGGCAAGGTTTCGCTGTGTGTGCATGCGGTGGCAGTGTCTCAGCCTTCTGGTTGATGCCATGACCTGGTTGCCACGCATGCTGTTGCCGGTGGTAACGTGTGGTTTGGTATGCTTGTGTGTGTACTTCCCCTTTAAGTGACTTCCTTCCTCTGTCTGGTGTTGGAAGGGTTAACTCCCTTCCTAGTGTTTTGTGAACACTGGGTTTATGTGTGTGTGGGTGTGGCTGCTTGTTCTATTTAACCTCTGCTGGATGCCTGAGGCTCAGTTTATCCTCCAGCCTTGGTGTATGCTGGTGGTTCACTGTTCCTGGCTTTTACCATCTGTCCAGTGAGGGCCACCCTTGTGGTCATTGTTGTTATTATGGTGTCTTCTTTCCTTCTTATCTTTTGGTTTGCGTGCGTTATGTTCAGGGTGTTGTGTGTCTTGTGTTGTGTTACATGGCTGGGGATGTTTGGTATTCAGCATGTTTGCTAGACATTCCCCTGTCTCACGTTTATTGCAGCTATGGGTGTCATGGGTTCCTGTGTGGTTGTGGTTTGTGCTGTGTCCTTCACTGTTGGTGTGGACAGCAGCACTAGTGCACGGGTTCCAGTCAGTGTGTCTGTGGCAGGTAAGTGTGTTATGGGTTTCGCTTACCTGCCAACTCCATATGCTGTATGTGTTCCCCTCTCCTTGCAGCCTGGCCTCAGATAGAGACTCCTGTTCCTCCATGACTGGCATGAACAGGTCGTCTCTTCCTGGCTCCTTGGTGAGGGATTATCAGGGCGACTCAGGGTCTCTAGGAATCCAGAGTATGAGCTGTCCTACCATCGGAGTCCGCTCATACGGTGAGGAGTCAGGGAGAGGATTAGGGATGCTGTAGGAGGTGACCTGCTCCCTTATTACTCTTTTTGGCCAGGCTGATCCCCTTTACCCTTTGACACCACACTGTGGGGGGTTTCCCCCACTCCCCACCGTGACACATACTCTAGTCTGCAGTAGTACAAATTGCCCCTTTTTAGTTCTGCTAGTAGAGAAAAAAAATGTTGCCTTATTTGTGCCAGTAAAAAAAGGGTCCTCATATATACTCACATATATTTTGGTAATTAACTGACAAAGTTGCAATTAAACATCCCTCCCCTTTTACAAAAACACCACACACTGGTATTGACAATATACAATGTCATATCAATGAATAAACGTGTAGATTGATGCAGTACAACACGTTAAATAACTGGTATATTAATGCAGTAGTACAATGCTTTATATTAAACTGCACGGTATAATGATGCTATACAATACATTATATTAATCTTTTATACTGAGGCCCTCAAATAAGCTAAAATGCGAATTACAATCGGAAGATAAACTGAAACTATTTGGCAATTAACAGAGGTACATATAAACGTGCCCTGCTATGAACACACTGGTAAAATGTGCTGAACGGCTTAACCCCTTTCTGACACAGAGATTTTTCCTTTTTCACTCCCTGCCTTCCTGGAGCCATAACTTCTTTATGTTTTGCTCACAGAGCCACATGAGGGCTTGTTTATTGGGGAACAAGTTGTACTTTCTAGTGGCACTATTTAATATTGTATACGATGTAGTGGAAAGCTAGAAAAAAAAATTATGGAAGCACTAATTAGTACAGGAGGAACAAGGAGTGGTGAATACAGCTCTCCCCGTGCTAGCTCTGTACTCCCCGCTTCTTGGTCTTCTTCTGCAGGCCTCCGCACAGCGTGAGGATGTTGGCGTATTTGTGACCTCACGCTGTGCGACGTCAGGTCACAGCACAGCAGGAAAAACATTGAATCTCAGGAGGGGCGTTCGGAACAGGAGAGGTGAGTTAATTTTTCTTTTTTCTGATTGAGGACTGATTAACTTGGAGGTTTTAGTAACATGGTGTCTGATCTGAGGCTTGATTGGGGGGGTCTTATAAACATTGGGGGTCTGAGCTGAGGTCTGATAAAAAATATTATTACTCTTGTTTTCCTTCGTTACAGCCTAGGTGCATCTTATAAGTCAAATAATACTACAGTTTTTCTAGATTTTTAATACTGAAAAAAAAAAATTTAACTGAAAAAATAACTTTCCTTTCATCTCAATATTCTGACCCCCATAACATTTTCAGTTATGCCTACGGAGCTGTGTAAGAGCAAATTTTTTTGAGGGACGATCTGTAGTTTTTATTGATACTATTTTGTGGTATGTTTTTTTTCTCATTACACCATTCGCCGTAAGGGATCAATATTTTTAGCTTTTAATAGTAGAGGTAATATCGGATGCAGTGATGTCTATATTTTTTGTTATTTACTTTTATTAATAGAATTTTTGCAAATTGTAAAAAAAATATTTTTTTGGGCCCCCAACATGCAATCATTAGATTGCCTTTTATATGAAGTATTGGAATTTTAGCCATTACAGAATATAAAGACCAGTATATTACAATACATGCTGCCACCTGCATTGGAATATACAAGTAATAGTCCTAAAAGCCTTCTACAGCTTCTGGCCTATTACTACTATGGGACGCCTTCCCTGATTTCAGCCAGGGAAAAGTGTTCCTGCCCAGAAAGTGCGTGCTTCTGGGTTTTTTACCCCTCAGATGCCGCGGTCACATTTGAACACAGCATCTGAGGGGATTAATGTCTGTGAACGGCATTATCACTGATCACAGACATTAGCCCCGTATGTCTGCTGTATGGAACTGCAAGCACCCGGCGGCTCAGGCACTTGTTCCGGAGCAGACACCATCTTTAGAGACCCGACATCCGCCGTACATGTATGGCGGATGTCAGGAAAGGGTTAAAGGGGACAGTTTAGGGGCCATTTTGTTGCTGACAAGTTCCATTTAATTACAATTAATACAATCTTTTATGACACCAGAAACCATTTGCAAACAACAATAACATGAAATACAGAGTACAGTATACTCCACTGCTGCTGGGGGAGGTCAGTAGAAAGCTCCATTACATCAGTCTATAGAGGATTTGTAGAAACCTCAGCTTCACCTACCTGATGATCCAGTGGGATATTTGGTTTCTCCCCTGGACAGTCCTGGGAATACTGAGGACTGGGACATCTCTCTGGTGGATTTCTCTGACTGGATCCATCTGTAGGAAAACACACAGCGACTGAATACATTGTCTATATCCAATGATAAGTGAATCTGTGATGCCGGCCGGTCCGTGGCTCCGGTGGTCCATACCTGTTGACATTTCATTGTTCTGTCCACAGCGTGCTGATCTGTGGCCAGCTCTTGGCCTGCAGTGGCTTTGTCTGCCTGTAGGGCATGTGCTTCCTCTGGTTCTTAAAGGGCCAGCATGTGTGGCCCTAATCTGTCCACTCTATGGCTAGCCTCCCTGGGATATTTAAGGCACCCTCCCCTGTGGATTAAGAGGTTAGAGTTGCTAGTTTCCTACCAAGGAGCTCCACTCTTGAGTTCAGTTGCACATTTAGACTGCTTTCAGATGAGCGAGTGTGACGCTGAGGACTCGCATCGCAGCACCCGTCCTGAACTTCCAGCACTGCCAGGGTCGCATAGCATTATATTGATTTATGAAGCTATGTAACCCTTAGAGGTCTGGAATGTATTGGATAACACTGACATAATGCTGTCAGTGTTATCCAATATGTTCCAGAACTGTAAGCATTACATAGAGTCATAAATCAGTATAATGTGACCCCGGCAGTGCTGGGAGGTCAGGACGGGTGCTGCGCTGCGAGTCCAGTGTGACACTTGCTTGTCTGAAAGTGGCCTTATTCACCTCTGCCTGTTAACTGGATTTAACCTATTGCTGCCTGACCTGACTTCTGCCTGTTTCTAGTACTGATCCTGTGCTGCCTACTCTGATCTTTGCACTGTTTACTGCATTGCGCAAACGCTCCCTGTCTTTGCTTGTCTTGTGGCTGATCCCTTGGGGCTTTTCATTGGTATCTCTTGATCCCAGTGGGTCAGCAGCCACTGAACAGAGACTACTTCCAAAGGTAGTGGCCTGGTGGTTCCCCTGCAGTGATGTCCATATGGATTAAAGGGTAAGGACTGAGGGGGAGGGGGGGGGGGGGGTAATCTAGCTGCTCCTTTAGCAGTAGCCCCAGCCAAATCTGTGGCACAGCACATCAAAACTGTTCTCTCGTCTACAGTCACGGAAGGTCTCCTCTTACCCGGTGATGTGAGGGACTGGTGATTCTCCATCATGACGTCCTTGTACAGATCCTTGTGTTCTTCTAAATACTCCCACTCCTCCATGGAGAAATAGACAGCGACATCCTGACACCTTATAGGAACCTGACAACACAAGGACACAGTCATTACCAGACCCCTCCCTTGGAGTTATTGTATAATGTCCCAGCATTCCCAGCAGCGCTCACCTCTCCGCTCAGCAGCTCAGTGATCCTGGTGGTAAGTTCTAGGATCTTCTGCTCATGTATCAGGGAATGAGGTGGAGGCTCGGTGATGGGGCTCTGGGTCCTGCTCCATCCTCCTGACACACGGGGTGTCACACACTCACCAGACGACTTCTTCACTACTGTGTAATCCTGTGTATGGGGAGACGCCGATCACTACAGAGATTCTAAGAATCCTTCACCTTTCCAGACATTTCCCTGGTTTATTACTAGAGATAAGAGTGATGTCATGTGAGACTCTAACCTCTCCAGTTATCAAGGAGATGATCTCCAGGGTGAGGTCTAATATCCTTGCAGCCATGTGGTCTCTGTCCTTCTCCATCCTTGGTGGGTTCTTCATGGAAAGGACCATTGGCTCTAAAAAGAAGAGAGTCCTGCACCTAAGAAACCTGAGGGAAAGAAGGAGGATTGGGAGCAAAATCACATCTTACATGAACTAAAGTGTCTCAAAAATTAGGAATGACAAAAAACTACCAATATTGTACAACGGAGATGACTTGGCTATTGAGGTGTCTTATACATACCAGACTGGTGACCATAATAAATCAGTCAGCCGGCCTCCTGCTATACAGTGAATACAGTGTTACACAGGATACACATCACAGTCTACCACATACAGCAGACAGTTCTCATCTTATTTTTACTGTAAATGTCTTTATTAATGGGATGACTGATAGGAAGTTCACAGACACTTTCTGCTGCCTTTGAGAATTTGAATGTTTTCCAATGTAATGACTTCCATTTGGTGTCAGGACTGTGTTTAAAGTGAACCTGAGTCTTCAAAAAAGGTTTGTATAATGGCAGTGCGTCTTTGCACAGTCTGTGAAGGAACTGTTATGTTTGGGCTTACCTTAAGTTTATTTCAGCCATATTATCTCATTTCAGCTGCACAGCTAGATGCATTTCACTCACAAGCAGGGGGTGTCTCCCTTCTACAGATACTGTATGCAGTGACCTCACTTCCCTTACTTTCCACTAAGGAGCTCAGAAAGCTGATAAAGAGGGATAAATCACACTTACAGAAAGGCAGGAGGCTCCTGTGATCTTCAGAAGCTTTGTAGAAGCAGTTATTTTATCAGGGTCGGGATCTCAGCCGGCTCTGACACCCCCCACTTCCTCTCATCCGTCTTCTGGGTAATGTTTCTGTATAATTTCTTTGATTGTATCTCGGTCACTGGGATTTAATGTGAAATAACTGGATTAATAACTAGTATATTCCAGGGATTCATTCAGACCCTGCGGTGTCAGGGAGATAAACCGGAAGATCCAATCCATCTCTTTTCTACAGAGGCGCTGATAAGATTGTGGCCCCCACTCAACTGGAGTCAGACAAAGTGTTGGGTCCCCATCAAGCACCTGTGCACAATGTCCTGGTATATCCATTCTATGTACATTCCCTGTGTGTGATTAGGGAGAGTTCAGGCGCCTTCCCCCAAATTATTGTTTTATTATTATTTTTCTTGATACCTACTGTTCACCTCCTTTATTTTGTTATTTTTTTAAACCACCAGAGATTTCGGGTGAGCGCTGCCGTTGCCTCCTCTGTTTTTTTTAGATATTTATATTATTATATCTTTTGTAATTATTTTACATCTATAAGAGATTGCTTAGGCTAGTTTCACACTTGCGGCAGGACGGATCCAACATACTGTTCACCATGTCGGATCCGTCCTGCGGCTATTTCGCCGTGCCCCCGTGCCGCCGCTCCGTCCCCATTGACTATAATGGGGACGGGGGCGGAGGTCCGGCGCAGCACGGCGAAAGCCGTCAGACTAAAAAACTTGACATGCAGTAATTTTAGTCCGGCGGCCTTAAGCCGTGCACCGCCGTGCTGCGCCGGAGCTCCGCCCCCATACCCATTATAGTCAATGGGGACGGAGCGGCGGCACGGGGGCACGGCGAAATAGCCGCAGGACGGATCCGACATGGTGAACAGCATGTCGGATCCGTCCTGCCGCAAGTGTGAAAGTACCCTTACAGTTTCCACATCCATCCTCCTCCAGGTACCTTATTCTATCTTGTTGGTGCCCTTCTCCCCTCCCCCTCTCTGAGTTTCACCCTCAGGCAGGGTGGATTTGATTTAAATCATAGTTTTCTACATAAAGACTAATTCTTGCTGGTATAACTTATAATATGCAAGTAGATGAAGATTTAAACAACTTTTCATATTAGTTTGATTAGGTTGATTCTGCATTCATAGGTTTGTAGAAGTTAGGATTAAGGTATTTTTCTCAACTCTGTTCACGTTATAACATTTTTGCTGTGAAGAAGAGGCGGCCTGTGATCTCTGCTGAGTCAAATTCAGTTATGAGAACTGCAAAAATAAACCAAGCATCTGTGATAATATCTTGTAGGCAGAGAAACTGCCCAATAATCTTACAAAAACCTCTGGAAGAGCCGGACATTGTGAATGGATTAATGGAATTTATTTACCAAAAAAATTACACATATAGAAACATAGAATGTGTCGGCAGATAATAACCATTTGGCCCATCTAGTCTGCCCAATATACTGAATACTATGGATAGCCCCTGGCCCTATCGTATATGAAGGATGGCCTTATGCCTATCCCATGCATGCTTAAACTCCTTCACTGTATTTGCAGCTACCACTTCTGCAGGAAGGCTATTCCATGCATCCACTACTCTCTCAGTAAAGTAATACTTCCTTATATTACTTTTAAACCTTTGCCCCTCTAATTGAACACTATGTCCTCTTGTAGCAGTTTTTCTTCTTTTAAATATTCTCTCCTCTTTTACCTTGTTGATTCCCTTTATGTATTTAGCAGTTTCATATCCCCTCTGTCTCGTCTTTCTTCCAAGCTATACATGTTAAGGTCCTTTAACCTTTCCTGGTAAGTTTTGTCCTGCAATCCATGTACCAGTTTAGTAGCTCTTCTCTGAACTCTCTCTAGAGTATCAATATCCTTCTGGAGATATGGTCTCCAGTACTGAGCACAATACTCCAGATGAGGTCTCACTAGTGCTCTGTAGAGCGGCATGAGCACCTCCCTCTTTCTACTGGTAATGCCTCTCCCTATACACCCCAGCATTCTGCTAGCATTTCCTGCTGCTCTATGACATTGTCTGCCTACCTTTAAGTCTTCTGAAATAATGACCCCTAAATCCCTTTCCTCAGATACTGAGGTTAGGACTGTATCACTGATTTTATATTCTGCTCTTGGGTTTTTACGCCCCAGGTGCATTATCTTGCAGTTATCAACATTAAATTTTAGTTGCCAGATTTTTGACCATTCCTCTAGTTTTCCTAAATCCTTTCCCATTTGGTGTATCCCTCCAGGAACATCAACCCTGTTACAAATCTTTGTGTCATCAGCAAAAAGACACACCTTACCGTCGAGGCCTTCTGCAATTTCTCTGATAAAGATATTAAACAATATGGGTCCCAGAACAGATCCCTGAGGTACCCCACTGGTAACAAGACCTTGGTCTGAATATACTCCATTGACTACAACCCTCTGTTGTCTGTCCCTCAGCCACTGCCTAATGCATTCAACAATATGGGAGTCCACGTACAGCCTTATTCTACATAATTAAAAAACTAATCTTTATTTCATGATGGAATAACCTTTGGATGGTAATATATTTTCCTCAAAAAGCATTTTATATAAAAAAAAATCTGATTTAAATCCCAAAAATCTGATTTAAATCCCAAAAATCTGATTTTTTTAAAAAAAAATCATAGATTTTTATCCACCCTGCCCTCAGTGTATCCTACTAAACTCCCATTTTCTTTTATATACTTTTTTATTGACATCACTATCTGACCGGTGGGGGTCCGACACCTGCCCCCCCCCCCCCCCCCGCTGATCAGCTGTTTATAGAGGGGGCAGTGCCCCATGCGAGCCCTGCTTCCTCTGTATTACACTGCCCATCCTCCCCCCTGTAGCGGCGGTGTAGTGCGATTACAATTACTTGCTTCATTCAAGTCTATGGAGCGAGTTCTAGTAATTATACTGCTCCTCCGAGACAGCGGGCAGTCTAATGAAGAGGAAGTAACACTCACATGGAGCGCTGCCTCCTCTTCAAACAGCTGATCGGCGGGGGTGCCGGGTGTCGGACCTTCACAGATCTGATACTGGTGACCTATCCTGAGGAAAGGTCATCCATATAAAACCCCTGCACAACCCCTTTAAGATGGAAATGTCATCATTTAACTCCAGCGGCGTTCTCTTTATTCCAGAAGGACGGTCTTATTTAATAACCGCAACTCATACGCTTTATTCTCCCTCATGAAGTAATCCAATAATCCTCCCAAAAACCCCAACAAGGCAACATTATTTTAAGGGGACAGCACTATTGTGAGGGGGCACTGAGGGGACAGCACTATTGTGAGGGGGCACTAAGGGGACAGCACTATTGTGAGGGGGCACTAAGGGGACAGCACTATTGTGAGGGGGCACTAAGGGGACAGCACTATTGTGAGGGGGCACTAAGGGGACAGCACTATTGTGAGGGGGCACTAAGGGGACAGCACTATTGTGAGGGGGCACTAAGGGGACAGCACTATTGTGAGGGGGCACTAAGGGGACAGCACTATTGTGAGGGGGCACTACTAAGGGGACAGCACTATTGTGAGGGGGCACTACTAAGGGGACAGCACTATTGTGAGGGGGCACTAAGGGGGCAGCGATATTGTGAGGGGGCACTAAGGGGACAGTACTATTGTGAGGGGCACTGAGGGGACAGCACTATTGTGAGGGGGCACTAAGGGGACAGCACTATAGTGAGGGGCAACTAAGGGGACAGTACTATAGTGAGGGGCACTACTAAGGGGACAGCACTATTGTGAGGGGGCACTACTGAGGGGACAGCACTATTGTGAGGGGCACTACTAAGGGGACAGGACTATTGTGAGGGGGCACTACTAAGGGGACAGCACTATTGTGAGGGGGCACTACTAAGGGGACAGCACTATTGTGAGGGGCACTACTAAGGGGACAGGACTATTGTGAGGGGGCACTACTAAGGGGACAGCACTATTGTGAGGGGGCACTACTAAGGGGACAGCACTATTGTAAGGGGGCACTACTAAGGGGACAGCACTATTGTGAGGTGGCACTACTAAGGGGGCAGCACTATTGTGAGGGGGCACTACAAAGGGGACAGCACTATTGTGAGGAGGCACTAAGGGGACAGCACTATTGTGAGGGGCACTAAGGGGACAGCACTATTGTAAGGGGCACTAAGGGGACAGCACTATTGTGAGGGGGCACTAAGGGGACAGCACTATTGTGAGGGGGCACTAAGGGGACAGCACTATTGTGAGGAGGCACTAAGGGGACAGCACTATTGTGAGGGGCACTAAGGGGACAGCACTATTGTAAGGGGCACTAAGGGGACAGCACTATTGTGAGGGGGCACTAAGGGGACAGCACTATTGTGAGGGGGCACTAAGGGGACAGCACTATTGTGAGGGGGCACTAAGGGGACAGCACTATTGTGAGGGGGCACTACTAAGGGGACAGCACTATTGTGAGGGGGCACTACTAAGGTGACAGCACAATTGTGAGGGGGCACTACTAAGGGGACAGCACTATTGTGAGGGGGCACTACTAAGGTGACATCACTATTGTGAGGGGGCACTACTAAGGGGACAGCACTATTGTGAGGGGGCACTACTAAGGGGACAGCACTATTGTGAGGGGGCACTACTAAGGGGACAGCACTATTGTGAGGGGGCACTACTAAGGGGACAGCACTATTGTGAGGGGCACTACTAAGGGGACAGCACTATTGTGAGGGGCACTACTAAGGGGACCGCACTATTGTGAGGGGGCACTACTAAGGGGACAGCACTATTGTGAGGGGGCACTAAGGGGACAGCACTATTGTGAGGGGGCACTAAGGGGACAGCACTATTGTGAGGAGGCACTAAGGGGACAGCACTATTGTGAGGGGGCACTACTAAGGGGACAGCACTATTGTGAGGGGCACTACTAAGGGGACAGCACTGTTGTGAGGGGGCACTACTAAGGGGACAGCACTATTGTGAGGGGGCACTACTAAGGGGGCAGCACTATTGTGAGGGGGCACTACTAAGGGGACAGCACTATTGTGAGGAGGCACTAAGGGGACAGCACTATTGTGAGGGGCACTACTAAGGGGACAGCACTATTGTGAGGGGGCACTACTAAGGGGACAGCACTATTGTGAGGGGGCACTAAGGGGACAGCACTATTGTGAGGGGCACTACTAAGGGGACAGCACTATTGTGAGGGGGCACTAAGGGGACAGCACTATTGTGAGGGGGCACTAAGGGGACAGCACTATTGTGAGGGGGCACTAAGGGGACAGCACTATTGTGAGGGGGCACTAAGGGGACAGCACTATTGTGAGGGGGCACTACTAAGGGGACAGCACTATTGTGAGGGGGCACTACTAAGGGGACAGCACTATTGTGAGGGGGCACTAAGGGGGCAGCGATATTGTGAGGGGGCACTAAGGGGACAGTACTATTGTGAGGGGCACTGAGGGGACAGCACTATTGTGAGGGGGCACTAAGGGGACAGCACTATAGTGAGGGGCAACTAAGGGGACAGTACTATAGTGAGGGGCACTACTAAGGGGACAGCACTATTGTGAGGGGGCACTACTGAGGGGACAGCACTATTGTGAGGGGCACTACTAAGGGGACAGGACTATTGTGAGGGGGCACTACTAAGGGGACAGCACTATTGTGAGGGGGCACTACTAAGGGGACAGCACTATTGTGAGGGGCACTACTAAGGGGACAGGACTATTGTGAGGGGGCACTACTAAGGGGACAGCACTATTGTGAGGGGGCACTACTAAGGGGACAGCACTATTGTAAGGGGGCACTACTAAGGGGACAGCACTATTGTGAGGTGGCACTACTAAGGGGGCAGCACTATTGTGAGGGGGCACTACAAAGGGGACAGCACTATTGTGAGGAGGCACTAAGGGGACAGCACTATTGTGAGGGGCACTAAGGGGACAGCACTATTGTAAGGGGCACTAAGGGGACAGCACTATTGTGAGGGGGCACTAAGGGGACAGCACTATTGTGAGGGGGCACTAAGGGGACAGCACTATTGTGAGGGGGCACTAAGGGGACAGCACTATTGTGAGGGGGCACTACTAAGGGGACAGCACTATTGTGAGGGGGCACTACTAAGGTGACAGCACAATTGTGAGGGGGCACTACTAAGGGGACAGCACTATTGTGAGGGGGCACTACTAAGGTGACATCACTATTGTGAGGGGGCACTACTAAGGGGACAGCACTATTGTGAGGGGGCACTACTAAGGGGACAGCACTATTGTGAGGGGGCACTACTAAGGGGACAGCACTATTGTGAGGGGGCACTACTAAGGGGACAGCACTATTGTGAGGGGCACTACTAAGGGGACAGCACTATTGTGAGGGGCACTACTAAGGGGACCGCACTATTGTGAGGGGGCACTACTAAGGGGACAGCACTATTGTGAGGGGGCACTAAGGGGACAGCACTATTGTGAGGGGGCACTAAGGGGACAGCACTATTGTGAGGAGGCACTAAGGGGACAGCACTATTGTGAGGGGGCACTACTAAGGGGACAGCACTATTGTGAGGGGCACTACTAAGGGGACAGCACTGTTGTGAGGGGGCACTACTAAGGGGACAGCACTATTGTGAGGGGGCACTACTAAGGGGGCAGCACTATTGTGAGGGGGCACTACTAAGGGGACAGCACTATTGTGAGGAGGCACTAAGGGGACAGCACTATTGTGAGGGGCACTACTAAGGGGACAGCACTATTGTGAGGGGGCACTACTAAGGGGACAGCACTATTGTGAGGGGGCACTAAGGGGACAGCACTATTGTGAGGGGCACTACTAAGGGGACAGCACTATTGTGAGGGGGCACTAAGGGGACAGCACTATTGTGAGGGGGCACTAAGGGGACAGCACTATTGTGAGGGGGCACTAAGGGGACAGCACTATTGTGAGGGGGCACTAAGGGGACAGCACTATTGTGAGGGGGCACTACTAAGGGGACAGCACTATTGTGAGGGGGCACTACTAAGGGGACAGCACTATTGTGAGGGGGCACTAAGGGGGCAGCGATATTGTGAGGGGGCACTAAGGGGACAGTACTATTGTGAGGGGCACTGAGGGGACAGCACTATTGTGAGGGGGCACTAAGGGGACAGCACTATAGTGAGGGGCAACTAAGGGGACAGTACTATAGTGAGGGGCACTACTAAGGGGACAGCACTATTGTGAGGGGGCACTACTGAGGGGACAGCACTATTGTGAGGGGCACTACTAAGGGGACAGGACTATTGTGAGGGGGCACTACTAAGGGGACAGCACTATTGTGAGGGGGCACTACTAAGGGGACAGCACTATTGTGAGGGGCACTACTAAGGGGACAGGACTATTGTGAGGGGGCACTACTAAGGGGACAGCACTATTGTGAGGGGGCACTACTAAGGGGACAGCACTATTGTAAGGGGGCACTACTAAGGGGACAGCACTATTGTGAGGTGGCACTACTAAGGGGGCAGCACTATTGTGAGGGGGCACTACAAAGGGGACAGCACTATTGTGAGGAGGCACTAAGGGGACAGCACTATTGTGAGGGGCACTAAGGGGACAGCACTATTGTAAGGGGCACTAAGGGGACAGCACTATTGTGAGAGGGGACAGCACTATTGTGAGGGGGCACTAAGGGGACAGCACTATTGTGAGGGGGCACTACTAAGGGGACAGCACTATTGTGAGGGGGCACTACTAAGGTGACAGCACAATTGTGAGGGGGCACTACTAAGGGGACAGCACTATTGTGAGGGGGCACTACTAAGGTGACATCACTATTGTGAGGGGGCACTACTAAGGGGACAGCACTATTGTGAGGGGGCACTACTAAGGGGACAGCACTATTGTGAGGGGGCACTACTAAGGGGACAGCACTATTGTGAGGGGGCACTACTAAGGGGACAGCACTATTGTGAGGGGCACTACTAAGGGGACAGCACTATTGTGAGGGGCACTACTAAGGGGACCGCACTATTGTGAGGGGGCACTACTAAGGGGACAGCACTATTGTGAGGGGGCACTAAGGGGACAGCACTATTGTGAGGGGGCACTAAGGGGACAGCACTATTGTGAGGGGGCACTAAGGGGACAGCACTATTGTGAGGGGGCACTAAGGGGACAGCACTATTGTGAGGGGGCACTACTAAGGGGACAGCACTATTGTGAGGGGGCACTAAGGGGGCAGCGATATTGTGAGGGGGCACTAAGGGGACAGTACTATTGTGAGGGGCACTGAGGGGACAGCACTATTGTGAGGGGGCACTAAGGGGACAGCACTATAGTGAGGGGCAACTAAGGGGACAGCACTATAGTGAGGGGCACTACTAAGGGGACAGCACTATTGTGAGGGGGCACTACTGAGGGGACAGCACTATTGTGAGGGGCACTACTAAGGGGACAGGACTATTGTGAGGGGGCACTACTAAGGGGACAGCACTATTGTGAGGGGGCACTACTAAGGGGACAGCACTATTGTGAGGGGGCACTACTAAGGGGACAGGACTATTGTGAGGGGGCACTACTAAGGGGACAGCACTATTGTGAGGGGGCACTACTAAGGGGACAGCACTATTGTAAGGGGGCACTACTAAGGGGACAGCACTATTGTGAGGTGGCACTACTAAGGGGACAGCACTATTGTGAGGGGGCACTACTAAGGGGACAGCACTATTGTGAGGGGGCACTACTAAGGGGACAGCACTATTGTGAGGGGCACTACTAAGGGGACAGCACTATTGTGAGGGGCACTACTAAGGGGACCGCACTATTGTGAGGGGGCACTACTAAGGGGACAGCACTATTGTGAGGGGGCACTAAGGGGACAGCACTATTGTGAGGGGGCACTAAGGGGACAGCACTATTGTGAGGGGGCACTAAGGGGACAGCACTATTGTGAGGGGGCACTAAGGGGACAGCACTATTGTGAGGGGGCACTACTAAGGGGACAGCACTATTGTGAGGGGGCACTAAGGGGGCAGCGATATTGTGAGGGGGCACTAAGGGGACAGTACTATTGTGAGGGGCACTGAGGGGACAGCACTATTGTGAGGGGGCACTAAGGGGACAGCACTATAGTGAGGGGCAACTAAGGGGATAGCACTATAGTGAGGGGCACTACTAAGGGGACAGCACTATTGTGAGGGGGCACTACTGAGGGGACAGCACTATTGTGAGGGGCACTACTAAGGGGACAGGACTATTGTGAGGGGGCACTACTAAGGGGACAGCACTATTGTGAGGGGGCACTACTAAGGGGACAGCACTATTGTGAGGGGGCACTACTAAGGAGACAGGACTATTGTGAGGGGGCACTACTAAGGGGACAGCACTATTGTGAGGGGGCACTACTAAGGGGACAGCACTATTGTAAGGGGGCACTACTAAGGGGACAGCACTATTGTGAGGTGGCACTACTAAGGGGGCAGCACTATTGTGAGGGGGCACTAAGGGGACAGCACTATTGTGAGGGGGCACTACTAAGAGGACAGCACTATTGTGAGGGGGCACTACTAAGGGGACAGCACTATTGTGAGGGGGCACTACTAAGAGGACAGCACTATTGTGAGGGGGCACTACTAAGGGGACAGCACTATTGTGAGGGGGCACTACTAAGGGGGCAGCACTATTGTGAGGAGGCACTAAGGGGACAGCTCTATTGTGAGGGGGCACTACTAAGGGGACAGCACTATTGTGAGGGGGCACTACTAAGAGGACAGCACTATTGTGAGGGGGCACTACTAAGAGGACAGCACTATTGTGAGGGGGCACTACTAAGGGGACAGCACTATTGTGAGGGGGCACTACTAAGGGGGCAGCACTATTGTGAGGAGGCACTAAGGGGACAGCACTATTGTGAGGGGGCACTACTAAGGGGACAGCACTATTGTGAGGGGGCACTACTAAGGGGACAGCACTATTGTGAGGAGGCACTAAGGGGACAGCACTATTGTGAGGGGGCACTACTAAGGGGACAGCACTATTGTGAGGGGCACTACTAAGGGGACAGCACTGTTGTGAGGGGGCACTACTAAGGGGACAGCACTATTGTGAGGGGGCACTACTAAGGGGGCAGCACTATTGTGAGGGGGCACTACTAAGGGGACAGCACTATTGTGAGGAGGCACTAAGGGGACAGCACTATTGTGAGGGGCACTACTAAGGGGACAGCACTATTGTGAGGGGGCACTACTAAGGGGACAGCACTATTGTGAGGGGGCACTAAGGGGACAGCACTATTGTGAGGGGCACTACTAAGGGGACAGCACTATTGTGAGGGGGCACTAAGGGGACAGCACTATTGTGAGGGGGCACTAAGGGGACAGCACTATTGTGAGGGGGCACTAAGGGGACAGCACTATTGTGAGGGGGCACTACTAAGGGGACAGCACTATTGTGAGGGGGCACTACTAAGGGGACAGCACTATTGTGAGGGGGCACTAAGGGGGCAGCAATATTGTGAGGGGGCACTAAGGGGACAGTACTATTGTGAGGGGCACTGAGGGGACAGCACTATTGTGAGGGGGCACTAAGGGGACAGCACTATAGTGAGGGGCAACTAAGGGGACAGTACTATAGTGAGGGGCACTACTAAGGGGACAGCACTATTGTGAGGGGGCACTACTGAGGGGACAGCACTATTGTGAGGGGCACTACTAAGGGGACAGGACTATTGTGAGGGGGCACTACTAAGGGGACAGCACTATTGTGAGGGGGCACTACTAAGGGGACAGCACTATTGTGAGGGGCATTACTAAGGGGACAGGACTATTGTGAGGGGGCACTACTAAGGGGACAGCACTATTGTGAGGGGGCACTACTAAGGGGACAGCACTATTGTAAGGGGGCACTACTAAGGGGACAGCACTATTGTGAGGTGGCACTACTAAGGGGGCAGCACTATTGTGAGGGGGCACTACAAAGGGGACAGCACTATTGTGAGGAGGCACTAAGGGGACAGCACTATTGTGAGGGGCACTAAGGGGACAGCACTATTGTAAGGGGCACTAAGGGGACAGCACTATTGTGAGGGGGCACTAAGGGGACAGCACTATTGTGAGGGGGCACTAAGGGGACAGCACTATTGTGAGGGGGCACTACTAAGGGGACAGCACTATTGTGAGGGGGCACTACTAAGGTGACAGCACAATTGTGAGGGGGCACTACTAAGGGGACAGCACTATTGTGAGGGGGCACTACTAAGGTGACATCACTATTGTGAGGGGGCACTACTAAGGGGACAGCACTATTGTGAGGGGGCACTACTAAGGGGACAGCACTATTGTGAGGGGGCACTACTAAGGGGACAGCACTATTGTGAGGGGGCACTACTAAGGGGACAGCACTATTGTGAGGGGCACTACTAAGGGGACAGCACTATTGTGAGGGGCACTACTAAGGGGACCGCACTATTGTGAGGGGGCACTACTAAGGGGACAGCACTATTGTGAGGGGGCACTAAGGGGACAGCACTATTGTGAGGGGGCACTAAGGGGACAGCACTATTGTGAGGGGGCACTAAGGGGACAGCACTATTGTGAGGGGGCACACATGTTTTTATCCATCATTAATCAACATAAATGTTGAGAAAAAACAAAAAGCCCCATTCCGTCTACACAACGACCTTTCTAGCGGAACACAGTTTGTACTTCTAGTCTATGGTGTCGCACTGAGACATTACGGTTGTCACCTTTCCCGACAAAACATACCGGCCAAGTAAAGCCACATCCCACAAGTCGCTATGTCATAATGTGGTTCACAGGATTATTATTGCCCCCATTAGCACCCCCCAGAATGAATCCAACCCATTTAGTGCCCCCAGTAACAGTAATGCCTCACCAGAATTATCGATGCCCCTATTAGTGCCCCCAATAATAATTCCCCAATTAGTGCCCCCCAGAATTAACAATGCTCCCATTAGCACCCCCAGAATAAATAATGGCCCCATTTGGGCGCCCCAGAATAAATAGTGCCCCCAATAATATTAGTGCCCCCCAGAATTACTAATGCTCCCTTCTCTTCTATGTGCTCCTCCAGTTGATGGCGTCCGGCCGGTCCTGTCCTGAGCTACCAGTGAGCAGCGAGTGTTCACAGCAGAGGCAGGAAACTACCGGCCGGGGGGCAACCCTACTGGTCATCAGTGTGCGGTAAGTGAGGGCTTGCCTCTACCAGCACCCCACTAAGGGCTCATGCACATGACAGTGTGCCGGCCGTTCCGTGCATTGGAGACCGCAATTTGCGGTCCCTAATGCACGGCAACATCCGTGCGGCTGTAGTAGACAGATCCAGATTAGTGTTGATCGAGCACCAAAGTGCTTGTGTGCTCTGGCCGAACACATCGGTATGCTCGTGTGTTCTACCGAGCACCCGAGCACAATGGAAGTCAAAGAGAACCCCAGGCACCCCCTACTCGGTAGAGTAGAGGGCGTCTGGTTCACAAAAAAAGGTTAGAAATTTATGGAAACCCAATCAAGATGGTTTGGAAACAGCATTAAGAGGATGGCTGGATGCGTCTTGGACTTCTATTATCTATGACATACAATAAACAACCACACAAATGCTATATGCCAAAAGCCAGGTATGTGCAAGCCATCAATCTATCCATGAGACAGATGACAGGCTTAGTCAGCATACCTTACAATGGCAGCCTTGTGCACTATGAGACATTCCAAACCAGCTCTCATCTGACTGAGAGCCAGTAAGCCTCAAAGTTACTTCAGATTTGTTGGATGGCTTGGATGGACCTGCACACCTAGATCAATATCATTAGGGAGACAAAAAGTTTGCTGATTGTCCTAACATAATATTCAATAACCTTTCTATCCAGTTTTGTCATGTAAAAACTAATTTGCATAAACATGGGCATATGGGAAAGACATGCAAATGAGCAGAATCTGCCTTGTTTTTCAGCTGAAAAACCATTTGCATGGAAAATTCACAATCTACACTACTTGTCTTATGACAAGAGTAATAGTATTGTCATAAGACTATGAAACCAATTGATGGCGCAGTTTATGAATCAACGGTCGGCACACGGTCGTGTGCATGAGCCCTAATCCTGAGAATGGAGGGGCTGAATCTCCTCCACAGTCCCTGCTCATTAGAGCTCCGGCCTCCGCTGTGCAGGGACAGTGAGGAGAGGACACAGCGCTGCAGCCCCTTCATCTAGAAGAGGTTGTCCCCACCGACCACACACTGACTCCATATCCTAGTGACATCACAGAACAGTGTGTGATGGAAGACCCCTCTAATCCAGGAGAACAGCCCCTCTTACAGGGGTCTGGGGGTCTCCTAATATTCCAGGGGGAGAGCAGACATGTCTGAGGAGAACTCCCCTCCTGACCTCCAGACTGTGTGAGCAGAGACTCTCTATGGCCGGTGCTGCCCCCTGCTGGCTGGACCTGCTATATGTCACCTATAGAACCGCTCCATTCTAATAAACCCAGAACCAAGACCAATAACTGACCTGCAGATCTCACCTCCTGGGGCTGCAGGACCTGCGATGACGTCACACTGGTCACATGACAGGAAGTGCTGCACAGTGAAAAACCTCCACTGCTTTACTCCTCCCCTCATGTGACTGATCACATGACCATGACATCATCAAAGGTCCTGAAATCACTAAGATATAATATCAGTAGTATCTACACTGGTTGTGACTTAATCCTATACTCCATAAAGACCTGGTCCTCACCAGTGATAGGAAATAGCCGACTCTACGGTAAAGGCTAAATACAATACTCTACTACTGTCTATTCCCATCATTTGTAAGGACCTCTTCTTCTGCCTCGTTGATCTGGTTACTGAACTGTGTTAGGATTTAGTTGCTTCTCAATGACTCGGCTAAATCCCCTTGTCTATTAGGACCTGGTCATTAACTATGTCCAGTAACACATCTTCTACATGGATACGGTGTTATAGTCTACAATAAAGGTATATAGGTGACTATTGTAGAATAAGCCTCTTTTATGTTTATTTTTATTTCTGAAAAATCTTTACAATAAACAATTAAAAAAAAACCTATCATGTGACTTCTGAGTAATTGTCTCTGCAGAACTTTCCGGTCCTGTGCTACTCAGGGTAAAGTGCTTTGCAGAAACATCTGGTCATGTGATCTCTGTACTTTCACACGTCCGCAATTCTGGGATGGGTCCGCAATTTTGCGGAACGGAATTGCGGACCCATTAATTTCTATGGGGCCACACTATGTGCTGTCCCGATCCGGAAATGCGGATCCGCACTTCCGGGTCCGCAATTCCGTTCCCGAAAAAAGTAGAACATGTCCTATTCTTATCCGCAATTGCGCAAAACACATACGGATGTGTGACTGGACCCTTAGGGATAGGATTTAGCTGACTCACATTGAAGCAACTATTTCCCATACCCCAAAAGGGCTTTTTCTATCTATTATGTACTAGGATGGATTCATTCTGCTGATGTCCTTTTCAGGGATAGGTGTCAGGAATAAGGACCGCCTTATTCCTAGTTATTATAATGTTTGCTGTTATAATATTTTTTATGCGTACTCAATAAAGAAGTGAAGATAAGTAGCGGCACTCACCCGTGCGTATAGAACAGCTTTATTATTCAAAAATCACATGAGGCAGGGGGCGGACAGATCCAGAGCAAGCATTGAACAGCGGCGGCCGTTTCGCGCTACATGCGCTTCTTCTGGCTGTTTGTCAATGCGTGCTCACGCATCGTTCCTTTTAAATGCTGGCGCAATCTGTTGCCATAGAAACCGACAAACCAGGCTGCGTCCGCACAAAGGTTATAACTGGGAATAATATAGATACAACTATAAAAACAATGACATGTGCAACGTCAAGGATGATAAACAATACAAATAATATGGCAAAAAATTAATACATAAGGTATTACAAAAAGGGGCTGAGATCATTCCTATCGTTCATACCCAGATCCCCTAAGGCCTGCGTACGTAGTACCCATCTAGCCTCTCTCTGTAGGAGTAGACGATGTCTGTCTCCTCCTTGCGGGGGCGTGGGTACTGTTTCTAGACCTGAGAAGGAGATACAGCTGACATCACCGTCATGAGCTCTTCTAATGTGCTCTATAAGTCTCGGACATCCTTTACCTGTCCTAATGGAATTAAAATGTTCCCTGACTCGTTCGTATAGGCATCTTATAGTCTTCCCGATGTAGAAGCGGCCACACGTGCACAATAGCAAGTATACTACATAGGTGCTACGGCAATTGATAAAGGTGTTAACTTTATATGAAATGCCGGCAAACTCCACCCATTTTTTCTGAGAATTGCTAGTGCACAGTGAGCAGCTTCCACACCTGAAGTTGCCCTTAGGAAGATTACTATTGAGCCAACTCTTGCTCCTGTCTGATTGAAACCTACTCCTGACCAGCTTGTCCTTCACAGTGTGGCTTCTTCTGAAGGAAATAAGGGGTTTCTGTTGTGTCAATTCATTTAAAGTTACGTCCCTTCTCAGTATGTCCCAGTTTTTGAATATGACTGACCGTATGCGTTCAGCCATAGGGCTGTACTTAAATGAAAATGCGAATCTGGTACTATTATTCCCCCTTTTCACCCTTTTCATCTGATCCTTCTTCTCACGACCACTCTTCAGAAGACTTTCTTGTGTGAAGTTTTGTGCTACTCGTTCCATCTCCCTCTCTAATAACTCTTCAGGATAACCTCTCCTGACCAATCGCTGTTTCAGATCCTGAGCCTGTTTATGGTACCCACTGTCAGTGCTGTTGATCCGTCTCAATCTAATGAATTGACCGTAAGGTACGGATTTCTTGACACTCTGTGGATGGAAGCTGTCATGGTGGAGCAAGGAGTTGGTCGCCGTGGGTTTGCGAAAACCCTCCGTGACCAACCCGTCGCCTTCCACCAGGACAGCCACATCCAAGAATTCTAACCTACCTCCTCCAAAATTGAGGGTAAAGGTCATGCCCATATCATTCTTATTGAGATATTTCACAAATTCACCGCACTCCTGTTCTGTACCTTGCCAGACGAGGAACACATCATCTACAAAGCGTGAATACGCCTTGAGTTTTGAGAGAAAAGGATTGTTGGTAGAATAAACGTACCTGTCCTCTAGTCTGGCAAGGTACATATTAGCAAATGTACAGGAGACCGGGGTCCCCATAGCCGTGCCCACTTTCTGTCTGAACCACTCGCTCCCAAACTGAAAAGTATTATTAGTTAAAATAAACCTCAGTGCTTCGCCAACAAATTCACAGTACAAATCACTCTTACCCAGGTTCGCCACGATGTCGAGGACCGCCTCTACACCCGCATGTGTTCCTCGTCTGGCAAGGTACAGAACAGGAGTGCGGTGAATTTGTGAAATATCTCAATAAGAATGATATGGGCATGACCTTTACCCTCAATTTTGGAGGAGGTAGGTTAGAATTCTTGGATGTGGCTGTCCTGGTGGAAGGCGACGGGTTGGTCACGGAGGGTTTTCGCAAACCCACGGCGACCAACTCCTTGCTCCACCATGACAGCTTCCATCCACAGAGTGTCAAGAAATCCGTACCTTACGGTCAATTCATTAGATTGAGACGGATCAACAGCACTGACAGTGGGTACCATAAACAGGCTCAGGATCTGAAACAGCGATTGGTCAGGAGAGGTTATCCTGAAGAGTTATTAGAGAGGGAGATGGAACGAGTAGCACAAAACTTCACACAAGAAAGTCTTCTGAAGAGTGGTCGTGAGAAGAAGGATCAGATGAAAAGGGGGAATAATAGTACCAGATTCGCATTTTCATTTAAGTACAGCCCTATGGCTGAACGCATACGGTCAGTCATATTCAAAAACTGGGACATACTGAGAAGGGACGTAACTTTAAATGAATTGACACAACAGAAACCCCTTATTTCCTTCAGAAGAAGCCACACTGTGAAGGACAAGCTGGTCAGGAGTAGGTTTCAATCAGACAGGAGCAAGAGTTGGCTCAATAGTAATCTTCCTAAGGGCAACTTCAGGTGTGGAAGCTGCTCACTGTGCACTAGCAATTCTCAGAAAAAATGGGTGGAGTTTGCCGGCATTTCATATAAAGTTAACACCTTTATCAATTGCCGTAGCACCTATGTAGTATACTTGCTATTGTGCACGTGTGGCCGCTTCTACATCGGGAAGACTATAAGATGCCTATACGAACGAGTCAGGGAACATTTTAATTCCATTAGGACAGGTAAAGGATGTCCGAGACTTATAGAGCACATTAGAAGAGCTCATGACGGTGATGTCAGCTGTATCTCCTTCTCAGGTCTAGAAACAGTACCCACGCCCCCGCAAGGAGGAGACAGACATCGTCTACTCCTACAGAGAGAGGCTAGATGGGTACTACGTACGCAGGCCTTAGGGGATCTGGGTATGAACGATAGGAATGATCTCAGCCCCTTTTTGTAATACCCTGTGTATTAATTTTTCACCATATTATTTGTATTGTTTATCATACTTGACGTTGCACATGTCATTGTTTTTATAGTTGTATCTATATTATTCCCAGTTATAACCTTTGTGCGGACGCAGCCTGGTTTGTCGGTTTCTATGGCAACAGATTGCGCCAGCATTTAAAAGGAACGATGCGTGAGCACGCATTGACAAACAGCCAGAAGAAGCGCATGTAGCGCGAAACGGCCGCCGCTGTTCAATGCTTGCTCTGGATCTGTCCGCCCCCTGCCTCATGTGATTTTTGAATAATAAAGCTGTTCTATACGCACGGGTGAGTGCCGCTACTTATCTTCACTTCTTTATTGAGTACACATTCTATCTTGTTTGCTTTGCCCAGCTGAGCACCTTCATACGTGTGTGTCCTCCTTTAGCCACGCCAGCGTTGTGTTCTGTGTGCGCCCAGCCGGTGCAGTGGTGCCGCTCCCTACCTTGCTTTATTTGTATAATATTTTTTATGGTTATGTGTTGTGGTGTAACATGTACTGGTGTGATTCACATATATATACAGTATGTATTTGTGTTTCCAGGCCAGCAGCCATTGATGAAGTTGTTTAAGGCTGCATATAGGCTGAGATGTCTGCCTCATACCTGGGAAAACAGCAGCCTCCCCCCCGGGGGGTAGTTAGTACAGAGATGCTAATGAGGATGGGCCCATTTGCTGGTCACACTCGGGACAGCGGACAGCAGACTCTCCCGCGCCTTGTGTCAGCATGGGGGCTTCCTAATCATCTCTGGTAAGATGGGGGCATCACATGGACACCAGACATGGCATATCAACTCGCCTTCATCTTAAAATAAGGATCTCATCTTCTGAGCGTCCTGGACGTGTAGCGTTTGATATGCTAGGACTCGAAACGATGAGATATGAATTATGAAGAAGGGCTGGGGTCTGTATCTTCACCAGGGCAACTGGGGAACTATCTTTTTGATATTTTCATACCTGTTCCCTAGTTGGCCAGGTGGCCGGCTACATGGGTAATGTAGCTTGGCCCAGAGGGGGGAGTGAGAATCCCCCTCAGTCCTGCCCCTGGAGGAAAGGCATAAAAATGCAATCCCTGGATATTTGGGTGTCACAAAGTGGGAGATCCAATCGAATTGGTTTGTGCACCATTACTCTGCCCAAATCTCCTGGGAGGAAAGGACTTTTACCACTTCACATCCGGGCCTTTTCCCCCTTCCTGACAGCCATTTTTTGCTGGTAATAACTTTAAAACACTTTTACTTATCCAGGCCATTCTGAGATTGTTTTCTGGTCACATATTGTACTTCATGACAGTGATAAAATTTAGAAGAAAAAAAGACAATGTAGCAGCACCCTGCAAATCTGATAAAGTACAACAATGCCATAGTCACGAAAATAATGATTACAAAAATTATGGTGCTAATGCTATGCCTATTTATAAAGTGAGATGCTTGGCCAATGCATTTTGTACAAAACCATCTGAGCCCGTCTGCCGTACGTCAAGGCGATCTCTGTTAGACGGGTCCTAACACTAAATACTACCTGTTATGTGCCATAATGGCCGCCATAAAATTCAGGGAGTGTTGGATCCACATGCATGCTGGATCCACTCTGCCTTTTACCATTTTTTGTGCCATAATGGCCTCCATTACAGAGGATGCAGGTACCAACATGCATGCCGAGCCCACTCTATACCTTTCCTGGTGCTAGACAGCTTCCAATGAATGTAGTGAGAGCAGCTACAGCTTTATACTGAAAGTAATTAAAATCAGCCTATGGGGCAGACAGGCTGATCAGGAGTGCACGACTCGCTGGAGTGCCACATCTCCAGCATTGCAAATCTGCAAAAGAAGGGGGTTAGTCAGCACCTCCCAGTGCGCAGGTACCTGCATCCCTTGTAATGGAGGCCATTATGGCACAAAAAATGGTAAAAAGCAGAGTGGATCCAACACTCCCTGAATTTTATGGCGGCCATTATGCCGCATAACAGGTAGTATTTAGTGTTAGGACCCGTCTAACAGAGATCGCCTTGACGTACGGCAGACGGTTTTGTACAAAATGCATTGGCCAAGCATCTCACTTTGTAAATAATTTTTGTAATCATTATTTTTGTGACTATGGCATTGTTGTACCTAATCTGATTTGCAGGGGGCTGCTGCATTGTCTTTTTTTCTTCTAGGTCTTTGCCATGGCAGCGTGTACCTGCGCACTGGGAGGTGCTGACTAACCCCCTTCTTTTGCAGTGGTAAAATTTAGTCAAAATTCTTTATTTTTAACTTTAAAAAAATACAAAATTTACAAAAAATTAAGAAAAATTAGCAAATTTGCAAATTTCTATTTCTCTACTTTTATAATAGATAGTAATACCTCCACAAATAGTTATTACTTTACATTCCCCATATGCCTACTTCATGTTTGAATCATTTTGTGAATGTCATTTTATTTTTTGGGGACGTTACAAGGCTTAGAAGTTTAGAAGCAAATCTTGAAATTTTTCAGAACATTTCCAAAACCCACTTTTTAAGGACCAGTTCAGGTCTAAAGTCACTTTGTGAGGCTTACATAATAGAAACCACCCAAAAATGACCCCATTTTAGACACTACACCCCTCAAGGTATTCAAAACTGATTTTACAAACGTTATTAACCCTTTAGGTGTTCCACAAGAATTAATGGAAAATGGAGATGAAATTTCAGAATTTCACTTTTTTGGCAGATTTTCCATTTAATATTTTTTTTCCAGTAAAAAAAGCAAGGGTTAACAGCCAAACAAAACTCATTATTTATTGCCCTAATTCTGTAGTTTACAGAAACACCCAATATGTGGTCGTAAAATGCTGTACGGGCACACGGCAGGGCGCAGAAGGAAAGGAACGCCATGTGGTATTTGGAAGGCAGATTTTGCTGGACTGTTTTTTTGACACCATGTCACATTTGAAGACCCCCTGATGCACCCCTACAGTAGAAACTCCAAAAAAGTGACCCCATTTTGGAAACTACGGGATAAGGTGGCAGTTTTGTTTGTACTATTTTAGGGTACATATGATTTTTGGTTGCTCTATATTACACTTTTTGTGAGGCAAGGTAACAAAAAATAGCTGTTTTAGCACAGTTTTTATTTTTTGTTATTTACAATGTTCATCTGACAGGTTAGATCATGTGCTATATTTATAGAGCAGGTTGTTTCAGTTTCACATAATAAAGCATTTTTGGAAAAAAAAAAAATTTGTGTCTCCACATTCTGAAAGCCATAGTTTTTTTTTTTTTTGGGCGATTGTCTTATGTAGGGGCTCATTTTTTTCAGTATGACAGCTTCCAATGAATGTAGTGAGAGCAGGCTACAGCATAATTAGCGATTGGGCAGCTGCAATCTCTGAATGGATGTTCCAGAATGTCCATTCAGAGATAAACATCCACCCATAGGACGTTTATATCCTATGGGCGGATGTGAAGTGGTTAAGTATTAGAACTTTGTTTTCTCCTTTTTATTTTACAATTGTTTGCCATTTATGTATGTCTTTTGTTAATCATTTTTGTAACCAAGTACTGTCTATTTTTTATACATTAAACCTAAAAGTTTGATGGTTTGTCTTGTAAACGACAAAGCAGCATACAGATGAACAGTCGATAAATGAGTCCTATTTTTTAACGAACCAATATGAATATAAACTAAAGAACCCTTAAAACTATAGATTTTTATTAATACACTTAAAATGACCTTGACCGGTCAACCAATACACATATACCCTAAATGGGAAAGAGTCCAGGGTTAAGTAAACAAGAGGATATCAATTGTTACAGGGACAGTACTATCCTGTTATATTCCTGATTGATCCTCAGCCCAGAGGTATCACCTAATGGTGGTGACTCCCCGTCCTCGTACCTATCCTGGATTACCCTAGTTAGCCCTGAAGAAAGTACCCCGTCACCCCGATGCGTTTCCCCCACTCGTTAGGTTCATCAGGGGGTACAGAAGACGGGTGCTCACACACAACAAAAAAGTGGACTTGTAGATCAAAGTGGGGCTCGTGAAAATATATGTATGTACCTGTAGTGGGATAGTTCACTGATAGTATGATATATTTAGATGTCCCACTGACCGGCGTCCAGCCCCACCGAGGTCCAGGATAACTGCGGACCTCAGTTTGTCTTGTAACCTTAAGAACCTGTTAGCTCCATGAAGAGTGTGTGTGCATTCTGAGGCTGTATGTTGTTTTTCCGTGAGGCTTGCTATGGTGTGGGTGTCTGCTTGCGAGTGGAACACTCAGGGGTGTCCTGTCGACCTTATAACTGACTGGTGTAGGCAGTGAAAGTTTCGTGTTAGTGCGTGGGTGTGCTTGCAGGCTTCAGGTGGTGATTTATGCTCAAGTTACGGCCCGGCGTAGGGCGTAACAGCGTGTGAGGTGAATCGGCCAGAAGGGCTTGGGCAACCCTTTTCACGTGACTCGGTGGGCCGGTCTGGTCCCCGGTACGTGACAATAGGATTTAGCCGACTCACACTGAAGTGACTATTTCCCGTACCCCAAAAGGACCGATTCCATCCATTATGTACTATGTCCTGGTCAGGGATTTAGCTTACTTACATAGAAGTGACTATGTTCCTTACCCCCAACAGGACCTTTTCCATCTATTAACAAGGAAGTTGTTACACAAACTTTATAAAAAATACAGGGTGGGCCATTTATATGGATACACCTTAATAAAATGGGTATAGTTGGTGATATTAACTTCCTGTTTGTGGCACATTAGTATATGTGAGGGGGGAAACTTTTCAAGATGGGTGGTGACCATGGCGGCCATTTTGAAGTCGGCCATTTTGAATCCAACTTTTGTTTTTTCAATAGGAAGAAGGTCATGTGACACAAACTTATTGGGAATTTCACAAGAAAAACAATGGTGTGCTTGGTTTTAACGTAACTTTATTCTTTCATGAGTTATTTACAAGTTTCTGACCACTTATAAAATGTGTTCAATGTGCTGCCCATTGTGTTGGATTGTCACTGCAACCCTCTTCTCCCACTCTTCACACACTGATAGCAACACCGCAGGAGAAATGCTAGCACAGGCTTCCAGTATCCATAGTTTCAGGTGCTGCACATCTCGTATCATCTGAAGGAGGCAATCGTCTATGCTTTCATGAGTTATTTACAAGTTTCTGACCACTTATAAAATGTGTTCAATGTGCTGCCCATTGTGTTGGATTGTCAATGCAACCCTCTTCTCCCACTCTTCACACACTGATAGCAACACCGCAGGAGAAATGCTAGCACAGGCTTCCAGTATCCGTAGTTTCAGGTGCTGCACATCTCGTATCATCTGAAGGAGGCAATCGTCTATGCTGTGAAGATACGAGATGTGCAGCACCTGAAACTACGGATACTGGAAGCCTGTGCTAGCATTTCTCCTGCGGTGTTGCTATCAGTGTGTGAAGAGTGGGAGAAGAGGGTTGCATTGACAATCCAACACAATGGGCAGCACATTGAACACATTTTATAAGTGGTCAGAAACTTGTAAATAACTCATGAAAGAATAAAGTTACGTTAAAACCAAGCACACCATTGTTTTTCTTGTGAAATTCCTAATAAGTGACCCTCTTCCTATTGAAAAAACAAAAGTTGGATTCAAAATGGCCGACTTCAAAATGGCCGCCATGGTCACCACCCATCTTGAAAAGTTTCCCCCCTCACATATACTAATGTGCCACAAACAGGAAGTTAATATCACCAACCATTCCCATTTTATTAAGGTGTATCCATATAAATGGCCCACCCTGTACAGTGATCATGATCGTGGTTCAGAAATGAAGAAGCAGCTTTTTTTTTTTTTTATGGCCTTTTCAAAATGCATCCCTTTAGGAGGGGCAGATCCTGGACGGAGCTGACACATTACTAGTGGACGGGGGCAGTGAAATGAGATGTCAGTGAAGTCAGAATAGTAGGAAGAGGCAAAAAATGAGGGTGACGTCACTGTCAGAGGTAACATCATCCTGTCGTCAGATGATGTTGTTGATGGCTCAGTCGTCCTTTCCACATTTTCATCTCCTTTATCCATAATAACAGTCGCCCAACAGTTAGTGGAGTCACTGGTTAATACTGACTGGGAGGCTGGTGCCGAGTCTGACAGTGCTGCCACCGCCACTGACATTACTGGTGGATAATGTGGTTTTTCCTCCATTATCCTGACCTCTTTCATTTTCTGTTGCCAAACATATCAAATATGACTCTGTTTTCAAATTGCAGTCTGTGATTAAATTATTTTCCTGCATTACATGCAATATTCCAGTGTACATTTTTTATTTAAATACACACCTAAATGGTGATTGTACACAGAGTGAGGCAAGAAATTGAATTGCCTTAGGGCTCTTTCACACTTGCGTTATTGTCTTCCGGCATAGAGTTCCGTCGTCGGGACTCTATGCCGGAAGAATACTGATCAGGATTATCCTAATGCATTCTGAATGGAGAGTAATCCGTTCAGGATGCATCAGGATGTCTTCAGTTCCGGTACGGAACGTTTTTTGGCCGGAGAAAATACCGCAGCATGCTGCGCTTTTTGCTCCGGCCAAAAATCCTGAAGACTTGCCGCAAGGCCGGATCCGGGATCAATGCCCATTGAAAGGCATTGATCCGGATCCGGCCTTAAGCTAAACGTCGTTTCGGCGCATTGCCGCATCCGACATTTAGCTTTTTCTGAATAGTTACCATGGCTGCCGGGACGCTAAAGTCCTGGCAGCCATGGTAAAGTGTAGTGGGGAGCGGGGAGCAGTGTACTTACCGTCCGTGCGGGTCCCCGGGCGCTCCAGAGTGACGTCAGGGCGCCCCAAGCGCATGGATCACGTGATCACATGGATCACGTCATCCATGCGCATGGGGCGCTCTGACGTCATTCTGGAGCGCCCGGGGAGCCGCACGGACTGTAAGTATACCGCTCCCCCGCTCTCCGCTCCTACTATGGCAACCAGGACTTTAATAGCGTCCTGGGTGCCATAGTAACACTGAAAGCATTTGGAAGACGGTTCCGTCTTCAAATGCTTTCAGTACACTTGCGTTGTTACGGATCCGGCAGGCACCTCCGGCAACGAAAGTGCATGCCGGATCCCAACAACGCAAGTGTGAAAGAGGCCTTAGAAAATGCAATATTGAAATGTAAGTTTTCTCAAATACAAAGCAAAATGATTGTCTGCTGTAGAAAATGCAGGTTTTGTATAAATTAATAAAAAAAGAAAAATCCAATTTTAGCTGGCACTGCACTAAATAAAGAATATGCAGTCACTTAATTCTCAGTTTTCTTTTGCACAGATAGATTGTGTGTGTCACAGTGTGAATGACTCCCTCCCTAAACTCACTATATTTTCACTATCCCTAAATCTATCCAGCTATTATTTAAATAAATATTCGCTTGTATTCACACACTAAATTGTTCACACTAACAACACCACTCACTTGGCTTGTGGGTGAAATATGAGGATGAACCTAAAATGCACTCTAACCTTTACTGGTGAACTTAATGTGACCTTTGCTAAACCTTTGAATGTACATGTCTGTCCAACTGTTCTGTGTTTTCAGGACTTTTTGCACAACTTGCTGTTCTCTAACAAGGAGCTTAACAGCAACATTCACAACAGGTGTTTGATCCATGAATCGCCTAATAAGTTTCCTGGTTCAATAAGAATTAGTATTTAAACAGTCCTCCTCATCATGCTGTTCACATTTTACCATCATGAGACCAAGACGACACCTAGCAATTCATCAGCAGTACTTCGCCATTGCGAGGCTTCAAGCGGGATGTTCTCAGATGGAAGTGTCACAGAGAGTCATCAGCAGGTTGTATCAGAGATACAGAGAGACTGGAAGAGTCACAGAAAGGCAGAGAAGTGAACGTCCTTTGGCCACATCCCATACTGATGACCCCTTTATTGTGAACAATGCCCTGTGGAACCAGATGATCAATGCCATACAACTCCAGGCACAAGGGAGGTGAGAGGCAGCCACGTGTCACGTCAGACCATTGGAAACCGTTTACACCAGCACGGTCTGCGTGCTAGATGACCTGCAAGGGTACCTGACCACACCACCAGGCACAGGCATCATCGTTTGGCATGGGCCAGGGAGCATCTACGCTGGACGAGGGACCAGTGGGCCTCAGCGCTGTTCAATGATGAAAGTTGATTCACCCTGAGCATAAATGATGGCTGCCAACAATGTTGGAGACATCAAAGAGAGCGCTAAGCATCAGCCACTGTTGTCACCAGATGAGCCTTTGGTGGTGGTGATACAGTGTGGGCAGATGTCTAGTCAATACAGAACTTCCCTACACTTTGTGAATGGCCCATACTACTTGAAGAATATCAATCCAGTCATTGTTGCTCTGCAGGAACAACACAGGCCTAATGTCATCTTCATGGAGGACAATGCGTCAGCTCATCGAGGTCCATCATTAGGGAACGACTGCTGGAGACCATGAAGAGGCTTGTACTCCAGAACCTCAATGTCCTGCGGGGCGCCCTTCAAGAAGAGTGGGATGCCATGCCTCAGAAGACAATAAGTCGACTTGTGAACAGCAGGAGACATCGTTGTCAAGCTGTAATTGATGCTTAAGGTCACATGACAAGTTCTGGAGACACTGACATTTTGTGGGGGTGTACCCAGCACTGGTGTTGGCTTTTGTTTCAATAAATTGTTTGAGATGAGGAAATCGCCATTGATGCTTCTACTGCAATGCCCGACTTTCATGATATAATATCACTGGAGCCGGAGCGTTTACATTTTCCATAAATTTCACCTGAAAGCCAAATACCCCTAACTTTTTGTTAGTTGTGTATGTTTTTATTCTTTTTTTTAATACTTTGCTGGCAGATTAGCACATATATGATGCTGTCTAGTCTTTTTTCTTCCACACAAAATGGCACCGTTCTGGGTATCGTTGATCCCATCAGGAAACGCATTCAATGCTGCAACCAAACATGATTAAAGGGGTTATCCGAGAACAAAACAGTCCCGCACTGGTGGTGATACTTACCTGGTCCTGGTCTGTATGACTTCACACATGACATAAGGGGAAGAGGTCACCGCCGAAGCCTGTGATTGGCGATGACACATGTTGATGCCGATGCAGAAGTGCAGTTCCAGGAGCCACATACGCCGAATTCAGCAGCAGGGACCAGGTGAGTATAATCTCCAGTGCGGGTATACCAGGTCTAGGAGGGCTGTTTTTGTCTTGGATAACCCCTTTAAACCATTCAGGACAGGGCCATTTTAGTTTTTTACTGCCAGCCTTAACTTTTTTTTTTACATAGCCATGTTATACTTTCTAGTAATTTTATATTGCATATGATGTAGTAGGAAGCTGAAAAATAAATTCCAAATGGGGTGGAATTGGAAAACAAAAGTCAATTCCACCATAGTTTTATGGGTTTTGTTTTTACAGCGTTCCCCATGAGATAAAACTGACCTGTGCTCTTCATTCTCCGGGTCAGTACAATTACAGTGATTTATAGTTTTACTTGATTTTTTTATCAGAATTTTTATTTATTTTTTACATCGCCATATTCTGACCCCCCCATACATTTTTAGATGTACAGAGCTGTTTTTACTGATACCATATTTTTTTTTATTGCTTTTTATAAAAGATTGTTGGGGAGGTGAAATGGCAAATAATTGTATGGAGGGGGGGGCTGCTGTGTGAGATCGTATGGAGGGGGGCTGCTGTGTGAGATTGTATGGAGGGGGGCTGCTGTGTGAGATTGTATGGAGGGGGGCTGCTGTGTGAGATTGTATGGAGGGGGGCTGCTGTGTGAGATTGTATGGAGGGGGGCTGCTGTGTGAGATTGTATGGAGGGGGGCTGCTGTGTGAAATTGTATGGAGGAGGGTTTCTGTGTGAAATTGTATGGAGGGGGGCTGCTGTGTGAGATTGTATGGAGGGGGGCTGCTGTGTGAGATTGTATAGAGGGGGGCTGCTGTGTGAAATTGTATGGAGGGGGGCTGCTGTGTGAAATTGTATGGAGGGGGGCTGCTGTGTGAGATTGTATGGAGGGGGGCTGCTGTGTGAGATTGTATGGAGGGGGGGGCTGCTGTGTGAGATTGTATGGAGGGGGGCTGCTGTGTGAGATTGTATGGAGGGGGGCTGCTGTGTGAGATTGTATGGAGGGGGGCTGCTTTGTGAGATTGTATGGACGGGGGGGCTGCTGTGTGAGATTGTATGGACGGGGGGGCTGCTGTGTGAGATTGTATGGAGGGGGGGCTGCTGTGTGAGATTGTATGGAGGGGGGCTGCTGTGTGAGATTGTATGGAGGGGGGCTGCTGTGTGAGATTGTATGGAGGGGGGGCTGCTGTGTGAGATTGTATGGAGGGGGGCTGCTGTGTGAGATTGTATGGAGGGGGGGCTGCTGTGTGAGATTGTATGGAGGGGGGCTGCTTTGTGAGATTGTATGGAGGGGGGCTGCTGTGTGAGATTGTATGGAGGGGGGCTGCTTTGTGAGATTGTATGGAGGGGGGCTGCTTTGTGAGATTGTATGCCAAGGGGGAGCGGGCTGCCGTGTGAGATTGCATGAGGGGTGGAGGGGAGTCATGTGTGGGATTGTATGCTCAGACTCTTACCAGCGCCACAGTGTATAACGCAGGCGCGCCGGACTGCAGAAACTGCTGGCAGTTTGGGAGTTAATTCCCACTGTCGTCCTGCTGTAGGAACATAGCTGGTAAGTGCTCGCTCCCCCCCTCCCTTGGGGGGGCAGGGTAATAGGTGAAGTCACCACCCCTTAGAGTTAATAAAAAGGAGGGTCATCCCTGTGTCCTGCCTCTCAGTTTCCGGCACCTCTGGAAGGAAGCTTCCTAACAAGGTATGGCCGACGACAGAGCCCTCCTGGCAGCCCTAGCTGCTAGAGTCCAGGAGAACCCAGCCTTCCTAACATCCCTCATTGCTGGCTTGCAGGAGCCCCCTCCTGCTATGCCTGCAGGGGACTCTTTAGTTTCTGGCCGCCCTAAACGGCGTACTAGAGCCCCAGCCAGACTCAGCTCTCCCTCCCTCCCTCCTCCACGTGTGAGAGGTTCAAAGCGGGGGGGCGCAGCCTCCAGCGTGTGTGCAGGAGTGTTATCAGCTCAGCCGGCAGCACGTTCTGGTCTCCCGCCCCCTGCTTCTTTCATTAACCCCCGAGCTTCCTCTGTCCCCTTGCCCGAGCTAGTGCCTAGTAACAGGGCTAGTGTGCACACATCTGCTGTGATCTCTGCCCCCACTCTGGCACTGAGTGCCCAGGCATCCCAGGTCCCTGCAGCGCAGCATACAACTGCGCTCACCTGTGTTAATGAGCGGGGTAGCGATGTTTCCAGAGAGCTGGCCGGAGTGCAGTCAGTGCTTCCGGCAGCGTGGTCTGTGGCTCCGCCCCCCTCCAGTACTCAGCAGTTTCCCGCTCCCTGGCAGGCAAGCTCCTCTCTCCGCAGCTCCCTGCTGCAGACTGTCACCCCCCTGGGATTATGGGCAATAGAAATTCTAATGTGTCATCTGCAGATGAGCCCAGGGATGCCCCCTCTACCGAGGTACAGGCTCCTGGGAGTGCCAACAGTTGCACTAATGCCCCTGCCAGCCCACCCCTCCAACCCCCCAATCCCACTCAGGCCACCCTGCCTGACTTTATTGTAGCCAATCCCACCACTTCCTCATCGCTTATGGCACATTTAGGTCCCCCTACTGGGGTCCCTGCCGCTATTGCGCATATGGGGGAACGTCCCAATTCCAGACGGCGCTCATCTTCAAACTCACCTGATGTATCCGTCCGCCGTTACCGGCGCAGGTCGGCAGCTTGTCATCAACGTTGTTCCCGTCATCGGTCACGGTCTGCGCGGCGGTCCCACAGAAGTGCCCGCTCCAGATCGTCTCGCTGGCGGTCACCTTCATCAACGGAGGTCAGCTCCTGCAGCGATACCGCTGGCAGGTCTCATTCACAACGCAGAAGGGGTGCCCATTCATCCGCTGCACGGGCTTCTCGCGGGGCCAGCCGGGCCAGCGCGGTGCAGGATCCGAATCCTCCAATCGCCCCAGTGGAACCTCCAGGTCCTTCTACTACCGGTGAGTTGAATTTTACGGGGGCTTGGGGGGCCTCTTTGGGTCCCCAGTTGGTCCCGGTACTTAAATCTTTATTGTCGCACTTGGACGGGAGTAATGCTGCTGCAGGTAAGCCCCCTCCTGCTGCCCCGCCTAGGGCAGGTGATCATAAAGAATCGCTGTTTTGCGGCCTGTCTCCTTTGGGGGCGCACTTGGACATGGACACTAAGGAGAAAATTTGGTCTAACCAATACATAGACATCTGGTCATTAGTTACTGTAGACCAGCATACGATAGATAAAGAGCGGCTCCCCAATTCAGACAGGTTTACCGATCGCCGGCCCAAAGTGGCGCGCACCATGGGTAACTGGCTACAGGCCTTCTCGGTCTTAGGTCATGTTATGGCACAGAGGCACCCAGAGCTCTGCGGTGAATTATTTCTGTATTTGGAATCTGTTTATAGCGCCTATAAGTCCCACGGCGGTTCTGCCTGGTGGCGCTACGACGAGGAGTTTCGTAGGCGTTTGGCACTGCAGCCGGATATCGGTTGGGGTGTCAAATCCACAGACCTCTGGTTGCGACTGATGCTGTCACAAAAATCTGTGCCCTTTCAGTCAGCGGCCCCCGGCCTCACTTCCAGTGGTCAGGGGCCGGTGTCAATCCGCAGGCCAGGATCCTGCTGGCTGTATAACGAAGGCCACTGTAGGTTCTTCGCCCTATGTAAATTCAAACATGAGTGTTCCATCTGTGGGGGATCCCATTCGGCCATTCGATGCCCTAGACAGCAGCCGGCCAGATCCAATGCTTCCTCTACCGCAAAAGAGCCCAGTGAGCGTAGCAGAGATGTCCCCATGGTTAGAGCTCTACCCCAATAAAAGGGCTTCCGTCCCCTCCTTTTGATAATATCCGGGTTTCTCCATTGGGCCTGGTACCGAAGCGGGAGCCAGGTAGTTTTAGACTTATCCATCACTTGTCCTTCCCCAAAGGCGAGTCTGTTAATGACGGTATTTCTAAGGAGGACGCTACAGTCTCTTATGTTTCCTTTGACAGGGCTGTCTCTTTACTGAGAGCGGCAGGCCGGGGTGCCTTATTGTCAAAGTCAGACATTGAGTCCGCCTTCCGCCTTCTCCCGGTGCACCCGGATTGTTACCATCTGCTAGTCTGCATGGTTGATAATTGCTACTATTATGACACCCGGTTGCCCATGGGATGCGCAATGTCTTGTTACTTCTTTGAATTGTTCAGTTCGTTCTTGGAATGGGTCGTCAGGTTTGAGACGGGGTCTAGTTCAATAATTCATTATTTAGATGACTTCTTGTTCATAGCCCTCAGGTGATTCCCCCAAGTGTAAGTTCCTGTTAGACACTGTCTGTTTCCTAATGTCCAGATTCGGGGTCCCCCTGTCTCCTGATAAAACGGTAGGCCCGTCCACCAACATTGTGTTCTTAGGCATTGAAATTGATTCACTAGCTATGGTTTTCCGGCTCCCTTGTGATAAGCTTGCCAAGCTGTTAGCACTTATTGAAGGTTTTTGCTCTGTTAAATCTGTCACGCTCAAGCAGTTGCAGTCCCTACTGGGTCTCCTTGTTTTTGCGTGCCGTGTCATGCCGATGGGCAGAGTCTTTTCCAGGCGTTTGTCCTTGGCGACTCGGGGCATCACTAACCCGCGGCACCATGTACGCTTAACGCGCAAACTTAAACAGGACCTTAAGGTGTGGCGCAGTTTTCTGTTTTCTTATAACGGCCATACGTGCTGGCAGCTCTCGGAAATTTCCAGCCACGACCTGTCTCTGTTTACTGACGCAGCGGGTTCTGCCGGTTTTGGCCATCCTAGGTACCCAATGGTGCGCATCCCCTTGGCCTCAAGAGTGGCGCGCAGCGGGCCTTTGTTCCAATATTACTTTGTTGGAATTTTTTCCCATTATTGTGGCCATTGAATTATGGGGTCCCTCGCTACAAAATAGGCGGGTATGTTTTTGGACGGATAATATGTCTGTTGTTCATTGCATTAACCGGTTGTCTTCCTCATCCCCCCCTGTTTTGGCGATGTTGCGCCACCTGGTGTTGAGATGTTTGCAGGATAATATTTATTTTCGTGCCTCTCATGTTCCAGGTACCCTTAACAGTTCTGCTGATGCGCTTTCTCGCTTCCATTGGCAGGAGTTCCGGACCCTAGTGCCAGCAGCTTCACCGGACGGATCCATAGGCCCGGCCCATCTCTGGGACATCCCGCTGAACGATTGATGCCTCTCATTAGAGCCTCAGTGGCTCCTAGGACCTGGACGGGTTATGGTAAGGCCTGGGCTGGCTGGGTAGCGCTAGCAGGGACTCATCCGGTCCATTCCTCAGTGTCGGATCGGCTGCGCATAACCATCGACTTTATTTTGCAGGCAAGGGAAGCAGGCGTTTCGGCGGCGGTTATCCAACGCCGCTTAGCCGGGGTTAGCTTTTATTTTAGGTTATTGGGTTGCCTGGCGTTTTTCGGGGCTTTTCGGATAAGCGAGCTCCTCCCCCCGACCAAGTTCCGGCCAGGTGGTGTTTTGCAAGATGATGTCCTTATTAGGGATTCCTTGGTGCGCATTCGCCTCCGCCGGTCAAAAACAGACATTTTTGGCCGGGGTTCTAGTGTGTCGTTATATCGCATCCCCGGCCCGGCTTGCCCAGTCTCGGCAACCTAGATCAGAGAGCTGAAACAAGACCCGGCGGTCGGAGCTTGGGTTTCCGGAATGTGGAAGTCACTTGGCGTGGCATCCGTGGCCTTCGCTGGTCGCAGGTTTTGCCGGAATCGGTTCACCTCAGCACATTGGCACGCCCCCCTGTGATCCTTGCGATCCATGCTGGGGGTAATGACCTCTGCTTGCTTATAGTAGCGGAGCTCATTACCCTCATTAGAGCAGATTTAGAAAGAATTCCAACTTTCTTTCCTGAAGTCATTATTGTGTGGTCAGAGATGATTGTCTAGAGCTATAGCTCAGTGGTAAGACACTTGCTTTGCATGCAGTGTTCATGGGTTCAAAACTCCTTCCAGGCTATTAATACAATTTATCCCACAAAAAAAAAACAACCACCGTTTGATGCGGCCCGATGGTGTGCACCTCAATGATATCGGTTTAGATATTTTCCTCCCTGCCTACAGGATGGTGTTGAGCAAGCCTTGTTTTTGTTGGGTGGGGGTCGGAGCGCCGTGTAGAGTTACACGGGCTCCTCCGTGGAGGTCGGAGGATGACAAAAGTTACAGCGGAGGGGAAGGCGGACTTGCGCACCAATGTTTGGTGTGGCATAGCGCTTCTCGCACTCCGGGGACCGGCTTTGGGCCGGGCAGTTATTGTTGGGTTATTCTTAAAGGATTGAGCTAAAATAAGAATAAAGCTGTGACCGACCTTTCACCCACAAAAACTTGGCTGTTTGTGTCGTTTTTCCAGGCAGAGAGACAGGAGTTTGTGTGAGGTGTGTCAGTTGTCTGCAGTCTACCAGCGCCACAGTGTATAACGCAGGCGCGCCGGACTGCAGACACTGCTGGCAGTTTGGGAGTTAATTCCCACTGTCGTCCTGCTGTAGGAACATAGCTGGTAAGTGCTCGCTCCCCCCCTCCCTTGGGGGGGCAGGGTAATAGGTGAAGTCACCACCCCTTAGAGTTAATAAAAAGGAGGGTCATCCCTGTGTCCTGCCTCTCAGTTTCCGGCACCTCTGGAAGGAAGCTTCCCACCCTCCCTCCCTTTGGTTATTGTTACGATGTTTTTGTATTGTCTTTTCAGTTCTGATTCAAGTCACAGCTGGAGGTCGGAGGATGACAAAAGTTACAGCGGAGGGGAAGGCGGACTTGCGCACCAATGTTTGGTGTGGCATAGCGCTTCTCGCACTCCGGGGACCGGCTTTGGGCCGGGCAGTTATTGTTGGGTTATTCTTAAAGGATTGAGCTAAAATAAGAATAAAGCTGTGACCGACCTTTCACCCACAAAAACTTGGCTGTTTGTGTCGTTTTTCCAGGCAGAGAGACAGGAGCTTGTGTGAGGTGTGTCAGTTGTCTGCAGTCTTTGCATATTTATAAAATGCTGGATTTCAGTGCATCCAATCTGTGCAGTTAGTTTACTAAGGGTAAGGCCTCATGCACACGACCGTTTGCGGAACGGCACGGACAGCTGTTGATATAACTGCCTATTCTTGTCCGCAAAATGAACGAGAATAGGACAGGTTATATTTTTTTTGCAGACCACAGAACGGAGCAATGGATGTTGACAGCACACAGAGTGCTGTCCGCATCTTTTGCATTCCCATTGAACTGAATGGGTCTGCATCCAAGCCACAAAAACTGCGGCTCGGATGCGAACCAAAACAAAGGTGTGCATGAAGCCTAAGAGGACAGTCACACGGAAGCCTCCCCCAGTATATAATATCACACAACAGCCCCCCCAGTATATAATCTCACACAGCAGCCCCCCCAGCACACAATCTCATACAGCAGCCCCCAGCATACAATCTGACAAAGCAGCCCCCCCCAGCATACAATCTGACAAAGCAGCCCCCCCATACAATCTCACACAGCAGCCCCCACCATATAATCTCACACAGCAGCCCCCCCAAACAATCTCACACAGCAGGCCCCCCATACAATCCCATACAGCAGACCCCTCATACAATCCCACACAGCAGCCCCCCCCCCAAACAATCTCACACAGCAGCCCCCCCCCCCCAAACAATCTCACACAGCAGACCCCATGCCTTTACCATGCATTGCAGGCACACAGCCCCTCCCTCCTTCATACAATCTCACACAGCAGCCCCCCAGTATATAATCTCACACAGCAGCCCTCCCAGTATATAATCTCACACAGCCGCCCCCTCCCCCCCCGCAGGTATATAATCTCACACACTCCCCAGCATACTATACCAGACAGCAGCCCCCCCATACAATCCAACACAGCAGCCTTCCCCAGCATACAATCTCACACAGCCGCCCCCAGTAAATAATATCACACTGCTGCCTCCCCAGCATACTATACCAGACAGCAGCCCCCCATACAATCTCACACAGCCGCCCCCCAGTAAATAATCTCACACAGCTGCTTCCCCAGCATACTATACCAGACAGCAGCCCCCCATACAATCTCACACAGCTGCCTCCCCAGTAGTGTTGAGCGTGAATCTTTGAATAGCGAATTTTTTTCTCGAATATCGCAACTTCGAGAATTCGTGAATATTTTGAATATAGTGCTATATATTCGCTATATCGAATATTCGTAAATTTTAAACATCTGAAAAAACATGATCCCTCACTGCTTCTTGCTTGTGGGCCAATGAGTCATTGGCCCACAAATAAGATTATACCACTATATTAGCTAAATCGATCGATTCTACATTATTTTTTCAAATATTCGCTATATTGCAAGAAGCAGGGTGGAATCAATCTTGTTATTCGAATTCCCGATTTTTACCCGAAAATTGGAAATGTTATGAATGATCGCGTGAGGACGCGATCTTATGAGTGACGTAATCCTGTCATCGTAATCGCGAATATATTAGTTATTTAATCAACTTCGGCATACACCTCCCCAACAAGCGTCCCCGTCACCATGGGAACGCCTGTGGGTTAGAATATACCATCGGATCTGAGTTTTCCCTGAAAACTCAGATCCGATTGTATATTCTAACCTACAGGCGTTCCCATGGTGACGGGGACGCTTGTCGGGGAGCAGTATGCAAAAGTGGAATAACAGTACAGATTGAAAGAAATACGAATATTCTAAATAACGAATATATTCGCTATATTGCTATAACTTTGTTTTTTAGAATATTCATCATATTCTAAGAAACTAAGTTATAGAAATATAGCGAATATTCATAAAATACACATATAGACTGCAATTTAGCTAATATAGTGCTATAATCTTTTTTTATAGTCTAATTTTTTTGTCTCTTCTGAACTTCATTTTTGGAAAAAAAATTACACTATAAAAAAAAATACTACACCACTATATTAGCTAAATTGCAGTCTATATATGTATATGACGAATATTCTAAAAAACAAAGTTATAGCAATATAGCGAATATTCGAAAAATACACATATAGACTGCAATTTAGCTAATATAGTGCTGTATTTTTTTTTTTATAGTGTACATTTTTTCCAAAAATGAAGTTCAGAAGAAAAAGATTATGGCACTATATTAGCTAAATTATGTGTATTTTACGAATATTCGCGATATTGCTATAACTTCGTATTTTAGAATATTCATAATATTCTAAAAAACTAAGTTATAGCAATATAGCGAATATTCGTAAAATACACATATTAGCCATAGCCATAGCCATAGCCAACCAATATGAAAGTTGCCTTATACAGTTTAAAGACAGTCGCAATACGCGAATAATTAAATCGTATGTTATTCGAGATAAATAGAATAATGACGAATATTCGATTTCAAAGTATATGAAACGAATATTCAATCGAAAATCGAATATGGCACCTCCCGCTCAACACTACTCCCCAGAATACAATACCAGATAGCAGCCCCCCCCCCCCGGCATACAAACCACCCCCCAGTATATAATCTCACACAGCCGCCCCCCCCCAGTATATAATCTCACACAGCCCCCCCAGTATATAATCGCACACAGTCGCCCCCCCAGAATATAATCTTACACAGCCGCCCCCAGTATATAATCACAGAAAGCAGCCCCCCAGCAAACAATCTCACACAGCAGCCCCCCCTTCATACAATCCCACACAGCAGCCCCCATACAATCTCACACAGCAGCCCCTCTCCATACAATCTCACACAGCAGCCCCCCCATACAATCTTACACAGCAGCCCCCTCCTTCATACAATCTCACACAGCAGCCCCCTCCTTCATACAATCTCACACAGCAGCCCCCCCTCCTTCATACAATCTCACACAGCAGCCCCCCCTCCTTCATACAATCTCACACAGCAGCCCCCCCATACAATCTTACACAGCAGCCCCCTCCTTCATACAATCTCACACAGCAGCCCCCTCCTTCATGCAATCTCACACAGCAGCCCCCCCCTCCTTCATACAATCTCACACAGCAGCCCCTCTCCATACAATCTCACACATCAGCCCCCCCATACAATCTTACACAGCAGCCCCCTCCTTCATACAATCTCACACAGCAGCCCCCTCCTTCATACAATCTCACACAGCAGCCCCCCCTCCTTCATACAATCTCACACAGCAGCCCCCCCTCCTTCATACAATCTCACACAGCAGCCCCCCCATACAATCTTACACAGCAGCCCCCTCCTTCATACAATCTCACACAGCAGCCCCCCCTCCTTCATACAATCTCACACAGCAGCCCCCCCTCCTTCATACAATCTCACACAGCAGCCCCCCCTCCTTCATACAATCTCACACAGCAGCCCCCCCATACAATCTTACACAGCAGCCCCCTCCTTCATACAATCTCACACAGCAGCCCCCTCCTTCATACAATCTCACACAGCAGCCCCCTCCTTCATACAATCTCACACAGCAGCCCCCCTCCTTCATACAATCTCACACAGCAGCCCCCCCTCCTTCATACAATCTCACACAGCAGCCCCCCTCCTTCATACAATCTCACACAGCAGCCCCCCTCCTTCATACAATCTCACACAGCAGCCCCCCTCCTTCATACAATCTCACACAGCAGCCCCCCCTCCTTCATACAATCTCACACAGCAGCCCCCCCCTCCTTCATACAATCTCACACAGCAGCCCCCCCTCCTTCATACAATCTCACACAGCAGCCCCCCCTCCTTCATACAATCTCACACAGCAGCCCCCCCTCCTTCATACAATCTCACACAGCAGCCCCCCCTCCTTCATACAATCTCACACAGCAGCCCCCCCTCCTTCATACAATCTCACACAGCAGCCCCCCCTCCTTCATACAATCTCACACAGCAGCCCCCCCTCCTTCATACAATCTCACACAGCAGCCCCCCCTCCTTCATACAATCTCACACAGCAGCCCCCCCTCCTTCATACAATCTCACACAGCAGCCCCCCCTCCTTCATACAATCTCACACAGCAGCCCCCCCTCCTTCATACAATCTCACACAGCAGCCCCCCCTCCTTCATACAATCTCACACAGCAGCCCCCCCTCCTTCATACAATCTCACACAGCAGCCCCCCCTCCTTCATACAATCTCACACAGCAGCCCCCCCTCCTTCATACAATCTCACACAGCAGCCCCCCCTCCTTCATACAATCTCACACAGCAGCCCCCCCTCCTTCATACAATCTCACACAGCAGCCCCCCCTCCTTCATACAATCTCACACAGCAGCCCCCCTTCATACAATCCCACACAGCAGCCCCCCTTCATACAATCCCACACATTATATAATGTCACACAGCAACCCCCCCAGTATACAATCTCACACACTCACCAGCATACTATACCAGACAGCAGCACCCCCATACAATCGCACACAGCAGCCACCTCCCGAGCATACAATCTCACACAGCCACCCCCTCAGTATATAATCTCACACAGCATCCCCTCAGTATATAATCTCACACAGCTGCCTATACCAGACAGCAGCTCCCCATATAATCCCACACAGCAGCCCCCCAGCATACAAACCAACCCCCAGTATATAATCTCACACAGCAGCCCCCCAGTATATAATCTCACACAGAGTCCCCCATCATACAATCCCACACAGCAGCCCCCTCCATACAATCCCATACAGCAGCCCCCCATCATACAATCTCACACAGCAGCCCCCATCATACAATCCCGCACAGCAGCCCCCCAACCATATAATCATATAATCCCACACAGCAGCCCCCCTCCAGTATATAATCTCACAGAGTCCCCCCCTGCATACAATCCACAGCCCCTTACCCCAGCAGTCACATTCCCCTCTCAGTGCTACAGACGCTGCTGAGCCGCCATCCCTGACCTTCCTACTCTACAAACAGTCGGCCAGTGCTAGTGATAGAAGAGCGTTCCGGCTGCCGACCTAAGGATGTCACGTGATATTGTGACGTCAGGAGGTCCTTACGGAGTATAGTATTTAGACATTACCATCCACACTCTGTGAGCTGTAAGGACCCTCAGACGAGGTCACGATCCCAAGCAGCTCACAGTAACACACAATGCACCAACTTGATAAATGGGATACAAAGGAAAACTGGCTCAGTTGACCAAAGCAACCAATCGGATTCCACCTTTCATTTTCCAAAGAAAGATTTTCCAAACTGAAAGGTGGAATGTGATTGGTTGCTAGGGGCAACTAACCCAGTTTTCCTTTACTCCAATTTGACAATCCTCCCCCAATGATTATTCTTAGTAATTAGTATTTGCTCTTCGGGGTGCAGTCGCCTAGCGCCAGCTGTTGGGTATAGGCGGCTGCCTCTCTCTGCCGTCGGGAAAGAGCGAGATCTCTGGGAAGTCTCACAGAGCGAGTTCTTCCCTCAGAATTTTTCTGGCGGAGACATGAATGGATTGTAGCGCCGTCCTTTCCCTCTGAGGACGTCTCCGCGGGGCAGATAAGGGCCCCAGACAGATCAGGGAGATATCCCCTTTATTAACACAACCAACAACCAAGATATACTGGTGTCCCCTATCTGACTTAACAATGGGACCCACCAAGTCCATGGCAATTCTTTTCAAAACGCACGTCAATGATGGGAAGAGGCACCAAGGGACTCCGGAAATGTGAGGTCGGGGCACTTATCTGGCAGGTGGGGCAGGACCCGCAGTATAATTCCACTTCCTTGTACACTCCAGGCCAGAAATATCTTTGTAGTACCCTCTCCTGTTTTGCTAACACCCAAATGACCCCCAAGTACGTGGTTATGTGCGAGGTCTAGTACCATACATCTATAGGGTTTTGGCGCCAGAAGCTGCTCCACAATTTCATTGTTGCATTTATTAACTCGATGCAGCAGGTTTCCATTCATGGCAAAATGCGGAAATTTCTGTTCAGCTTCTGGTACCTGTGGTACACCATCTATCACGGTAACATTTTCGTTAGCACTCATGAGAGCGGGGTCTCTGAATTGCTCTGTAACAAAGTTACCCCGAGACACCCCTAAATCCAACACATTTTCCCCAGTTGGGGAAGCTTCATCTTCACCAGCTAACACCTGCAATGGAAAAGTGTCATTATCAGGTATGTCACATAACCCCACATTTTCATCAGACATTTCAGTTAACATGACATCTTCACTTTGCACCTTATCGGCACCATTGTTTTCAATGGTCTCTTCCTTTAAACCATTGGATTCAATGGGCCACTCATAGCAATGATTATTTAAAGGAGAAGGCACAGATTCTGCAGGAGTGTTTTTCTTCTCTCACAACTTCCAAAACAAGGGGAAGTCCCGGCCCAATATCATATCATGCATAAGTCTTTTTACGACCCCAACTTCATAGGCTACAGTCCCAGCCGGAGTCTCCAGCTTAACGTAAGCCACCGATTATGATTTTGCATCCCCATGGATGCACAGTACATTTACATGGCATGCACTAATGTGACCAGACTACCGGAGTCCAACAAAGCCCTGATGGAGCAGTCCTTTATCACCAGGGTACACATTTGTGGCTCAGTCTCTAGTCCTGGGGAGGCCGTACACACTGGCACCGCATACAGCGACTGTCTCTGGCTCCCTGCACACTCCATGGGCTCTGAGGTCAGAGGGCAATAGGCAGCAATGTGTCCCCACTCATGGCACCTCCAGTACTGGGGCGTCCCGGGTCTCCTAGGTGAGAAGACCTCTCAAGGTCTGAACTGGCCGGGGGACTCAGCCTTAGGCCCACGCCCAACCTCTAGAGCCTTATCCCCTCTTGCACCCTTCCACACACCCCCAACAGCCAGAACTCTCTTACCCACAGATGACATCGGTCGGGCACCCCGGGGAGGTGTTGATGCAGTAGGGACATCACGAAGGTAGTCCTCAGTTGCCAGGAACCTTTCCACCAGGTTTACGAGCTGATCCACAGTTTTGGGGTCTCCATGTCTGACCCACCATTGCAGCTCTGCCAGGAGGGCTCTGAAGTAGTGATCCACCACTACTTTCTCCACGATCTGGTCCGGTGTAGAAGACTCAGGTTTCAGCCACTTCCGTACAAGATGGAGGAGGTCAAACATCTGGGATCGGGCCGGCTTGTCCATGGTATAGCTCCATGACCCTCCGGGCCCAAACGAGCCAGGATCTCCATTTTTTATTTGACATAGTCCCGGACATCCTGCTCCCTGAGGTCATAGTAGGCCTTTTGTGGTTCGTCGGACAAAAATGGCGCAATGACCTCTGCCCATTCTGCTACTGGCAGCCTTTCTCTCTCCGCCACCCTCTCAAATACGGTCAAGTAGGCCTCGATATCATCACCAAGTGTCAGATTTTGCAAGGCCCGCTGCACAGCCCTCCTCACATTCAAAGTCTCTGGGGGGCTTACCTCCACATGCAGGGTTGGAGCTACAACAGTCTCTCTCAATACAGCAATATGTTCTAGCAGTAAACGATTTGTTTCCTGCTGCTGTGCCATGGCCTGTTGTTGGACACGTAAGCCTTTTTCGTGTCTGTTCCTATCCTCCAGACTTGCTTTCAAAAACATCTTCATTTCCTCCATGGTATCTGATGAGCTTTGTAATGCTGCAGCAGCTTTCACCCAGGACATTAAATCATCAACTGTCACACCATTGCCCTTAGCAACCTGCTAATGCACACATCCTCCACCAATTGTAAGGGGTTACACTCCCAGATAGGGTGGCGATGACAGATTCTCTTGCAGACCACAGGGTTAAAGTACAAAAACGTTGCTTTATTTTTATAACACTCCGGCAATACAGGCAGACCCAGTTATAAATCACTGGGTAAGGTGAAGGTCCAGCACCACAAAACATAAACCAAACCAAAATAAACACCTGCCCGTCTGGGCTCTGGCTAACACAATGAAGATCCTAGCTCACCTATTGAACACAGGTCACACAGAGAATTCGGCTTCTCTAGCCAGCAGCGCAGCAATCTTCCCAGACTTTCTCCAGGCATTCCTCTCTCCAGACTGACAGCCTGGACTGTGCTTTATTTCCCCTTGACGATCCCAGATGGCTTCAGCTGGGGATCCCTCAGGCTATGGGAAAACCTGCCCCGGAATGGGGTGGACTGGGGAGGTCCCTCTACCAAGCCTACCTTCTCCCAGTCCAATAAAATCCAGCCCATAAACTTAACAAAACTGTCTCAGCAGCCTACACATTGCTGAGACCATTTTAACCTTCTGGATTTTTTTTTTACCTCACCCAGTTGAGGAAGCCGAGTCTGATATACACCCCTTCCAGGACTTTACCATACACTTTTCTATTCACCTTACCACAGTATGTAAACATCTAGGTGCTAGCGCCATATTGTAATGGCTTCACATTAATATCATGACATCCTCAACATTGAGATATATGGTGGTTAGCACCTTGGCCTTTTTTTTTTTTTTTTTTAAAGCTTAGATTGTCAGCTTTGAAACAAAAGCTTACACGGATGAGCAAAAGGGTAACAATGTTTTGGACTTTTGACTTTCAGGCTTCATATCTCACCATCCACTACAGCTTCGTGAGACTACCATCATTTTGTAGACAATCATCTTGGCTACCTCATACATAAATTGGACTTGCAACTATTTAGCATATGATTAGTTATGCAGATTCTTGTTTTGTAAATGCATTGTTACTGTTTTGCTCCTAAAATTCTAATTTTTATTATTTTGTTAGTATTTTGTAAATCCACCTTTAGCTTTCAAAACTGCCTGAATCCTTCTGGGCACGCTATCGATAAGATTTAAGCATGTCTTGACTGAAATCTGTTCCCAGATCTCTTCTACACTTTCTCAATGTCAGTGCATACTGGTCGACTCACTTGGGTACGAATACAGCTTTTACTTCAAATCTACCACAAGTGTTCAATTGGGTTGAGGTCTGGAGACTGTTGGCGCCAATCCAGCTCCGCTACTTTATTGTCATTGAACCATTTCATTGCTAATCTCGACGTATGCTTCAGGTCATTGTCCTGCTGGAACACTATGTCGGCCTTTTCATACCCATAGTACTTGAGTGTACAAAGTTCCTTCAATTTCTCGATCCATTAGCCCCCTTTTCCCTGTTATTCCAGACCCATTTGCACCCATCAGAGCCCAGTTTATTGACTTTCATCTCATTACTCCAAATCACCCTTTTCTAATCTTCTACTGTCACTGTTCATACTTTTTTGCAAACTCGAGCTGGCTAGTGTTGATCGAGCACCAAAGTGCTCGGGTGCTCGAGTAGAACATTTTGGGATGCTATGGTGCTCTACCGAGCACCAGAGCACAATGGAAGTCAATGGGAGAACCAGAGCATTAAACCACGCACCCCCTGCTCTGAAGAGGAGAGGGTGTCTGGTTCATAGCAAAAGGACAGAAATTGATGGAAACACCACCGAAATGGTTCGGGAACAGCATGGGGAGGATGTCTGGATGCATCGTGGACTCCCAGGTCGCTGCTGGGAGCGATGTTGTCCGAGTAGTCCGCCACTTTTACAGACTAACAATAATACACACAAAACTAAAGATGAAATCGATTTTAGAGGAAAAATTGTTAGGAAACATTCTTTCCTGTATATTTACTTGTATATAAAGTGCAAGTGCTGCCAAAAACTACAAGGAAGAGGCATCCGATACAACCTGTATATCACCTAATGGAGGGCCTCATTCACATTGTGGTACAATTGTTCAGGTAGTGGGACTCCTACACTCATAAAGCCTATGCACTAAGTGAAAGGGCGGCCAAAAATTACAAGGAACAAGCTCTCCAATACACCCTTTATTACATATAAAGGAGGGCATCATAAACACCCTTGAAAAATTATGATTAATGGCCTGCTGGTGACCCTCAAAAACATTAGGAGCAAGGGCCTGCTGGTGACGCTCTAAAGCATTAGGAGCGAGGGCCTGCTGCTGATCTGACCATTTAAAACATTAGGGGTGAGGGTCTGCTGCTGAGCTGACCCTCTAAAACATTAGGGGCGAGGGCCTGCTGGTGACCCTCTAAAACATTATGGGCGAGGGCCTGCTGCTGATCTGACCATCTAAAACATTAGGGGTGTGGTGCTGCTGATCTGACCATCTAAAACATTAGGAGCGAGGGCCTGCTGCTGAGCTGACCCTCTGAAACATTAGGGGCGAGGGCCTGCTGCTGATCTGACCATCTAAAACATTAGGGGTGAGGGCCTGCTGCTGATCTGACCATCTAAAACATTAGGCTTGTGGTGCTGCTGATCTGACCATCTAAAACATTAGGGTCGAGGGCCTGCTGCTGATTTGACCATCTAAAACATTAGGGGTGAGGACCTGCTGCTGAGCTGACCCTCTAAAACATTAGGAGCGAGGGCAGTCTAATAAGCATATTGATATGATGGAGGAGGAGGACGAGAAAAGGAAGATTGAACCATATACCCTTTTTTGTGGTGGAAGGGGTGCATGGGATTATAGTGTATTCAATACACCATAAAAGCCACATTTAAAGTGCCTTTAAGTTCAGCCGCTTTTTTCTGGTGGAGTAGAGAAGTCAGGGGCAATCCAGGCCTTGTTTATTTTGATAAGAGTCAACCTGTCAGCATTTTCAGTTGACAGGCGGATGCGCTTATCAATTATGTTCCGGCCATTATCAGACACAACCATGCCTGGTTCTAGGTTGAGTGGCGAGAGCCACAGCTCAGTCTGGTCCCTTATACCCTGCCACAGCTCTGCGGCAGTGTGCTATTTTTCACCTAAGCAAATTAGTTTCAGCACGGCCTGTTGCTGCTTCCCCACTGCAGTACTACACTGCTTCCAGCTACTGACTGATGGCTGACTGGTGCTGCAAGATGAGAATTCAGAGGTGGAATTGGAGGAGAAGGGGGTGTTGCAGCCACTAATGTAGGTGGTGGCGGAAATCCTGATGGAAGTAGGGCCCGGAATCCTTGGCGTCGGTAGCACCTGTGCCATCCCAGGGTACGATTCACTCCCGGCCTCTACAACGTTCACCCAGTGTGCCATCAGCTAAATGTAGTGTCCCTGGCCAAAAGAACTTGTCCATGTGTCATTCATTAAGTGGACCTTCCCATTAACTGCGTTGGGGCACAGGTGGTGTTACGGGACACATGCTGGTGTAATGCAGGGACGGCACACAGGAAAAATAGTGGCAGCTGGGGACTGAGTAACGAGGGACGGCCGCCGCTATCAGGTTGGGGAAAACATGTGTCCACAAGCCTAATTGGCAAAATTTCCAGGGCCAGCAATTTGGAAAGGTGCGCATTCAGTGTTATGGCCTGTGTGTGGGTGTGTATTTGCACTTTCGTTAAAAGACCTGGGGTATGGACATCTGTATGCTGCGCTGGGACACAGAAGTGGATGTGCTAGCTGATGGTACTTGTGAAGGTCCAGGTGCAGGGCGGGAGTGTCATGGTCTTACCTGCTTGCTGCTCTCCTTCGTTTGACATGTGCTGGCGGCCATCTTGGGTCCTGGGTTTCTTGTAGCCTTCCACCCTGCGGCTCCTCCTTCCCCTGGGAGGAGCTGGATGCCTAGCTCATATATATAGGAGGTCTGTGGCTTCAGTTCCTTGCTTGGTCCTCTTGTGTTCACATGCTTCTAAGACTGCTGCTGCTTCTGGTTCCTGATCCTGGCTTCGTCTGACTACCCTGCTGGTTCCTGATCCTGGCTTCGTCTGACTACCCTGCTGGTTCCTGATCCTGGCTTCGTCTGACTACCCTGCTGGTTCCTGATCCTGGCTTCGTCTGACTACCCTTCTGGTTCCTGACCTCTGGCTTCGCAAAGACTCTGCTCGGTTTCACCATCCGTTTGGACTTTTGCTTTACAGCTTTATTTTCAATAAAGCCTTCTTATTTTCACGTATCTCTTGTTGTACGTCTGGTTCATGGTTCCGTGACATTAGGACCAAGCCATGAATTCTGACGGTACAGGGCCATCCTCGCTACCCACGCTGGTTGCCAGACTTGATCAGCAGGATCACCTGTTGGGTCGGTTCGCTGTGGCGTTGCAAACCCTGCTTGAACGCACGGCTCATTTCACTCCCGTTGCAGATGGGTCGGTTGTCGCTCCTGGGCTCGCTCCTACTGCCGCTCCGGTTGTTGCGCCAGAGTCTACCCCGACACCTGTTGTTGCGCCTGCGGTGTTTCGGGGTATGACCGGTTCTGCCCCTCTTCCACAGCGCTTTGGGGGAGAGCCAACTCAGTGCCGAGGTTTCCTTAACCAGGTGGGCATTTATTTCGAGTTGCTGCCACATGCCTTTCCTACTGAGAGATCAAAGGTGGGCTTCTTGATCTCGCTGCTCTCGGACAAGGCCTTGGCCTGGGCCAGCCCTTTATGGGAGAACAACAATCCGGTGGTTGCCGAGTTTTCCGGTTTTGTTGCTTCTCTTCGGAAGGTATTCGATGTGCCGGCTCGTGCTGCCTCTGCTGCGAAGCTCCTTATGTCCATCAGACAGGGTTCACGATCCGTAGCTGAATACGCCATTGAGTTTCGTACCCTGGCAGCAGAGGTGGGCTGGAATAATGAGGCTCTGGTCGCTGCTTTCTCTCATGGTCTCTCGGATGCCTTGAAGGATGAGGTTGCAGCTAAGGACCTACCAGTTGAGCTCGAGTCTCTTATTTCTTTCCTGATTTTGATTGACACCAGACTCAGGGAGAGACCTTCCTTTAAGGAGAACCTGCGGAGGTCTTCTAACAGATTGGTGCCTACGTTTGCTGTCCCACCCGTGCCTCCCTCTCCTCCCACGCCTCCTGGGGATGACTTGTCTGGGGGTGAACCCATGCAGCTGGGGTTTGCTCGCCTGTCCGAGGGGGAGAGGGCACTCCGGAGACGCGAGGGCCGATGCATGTACTGTGGTCTCGGTGGGCATTTTCGGTTGGCATGTCCGAACCGTCCGGGAAACGCTCGTACCCTGAGATCCTGTCGGGGGCAGATCTTGGGTGGAGTCTCCTCGTCCCCGGTTTCCCGTGTTGACAAACCACTGATCACTGTTGTCCTCTCCTGGGTCGGGGGCTCGGTGACGACCCAGGCGTTGGTGGACTCTGGTGCTGGTGGTTTGTTCATTGATAGTGTGTTCGCTGCCGCCAATTCCATTCCTCTGCAGGCTCGAGGTTCCCCACTGGCTCTTGAGGCGATAGACGGCAGACCCCTTCTGCCGCCACACGTGACTCATGAGACCCTTCCAGTGGGGATAGCCATTGGTGCCGTTCACAGAGAGTCGGTCTGCCTCCAGGTTATTTCGTCTCCACACTACTCGGTGGTCTTGGGGTACCCCTGGCTCCAGAAGCATAATCCGACTTTCGATTGGAGATCGGTCGAGATCCTCTCGTGGTCACCGCAGTGTGGGGCTAGTTGCATCCATGGGTCTGTCAAGTTGCTGTGTACTTCCTCGGACTCTCTGTTGCCTCCTGAATACGAGGAGTACCGGGATGTATTCGATAAGGTGCGCGCGGTTGCCCTACCTCCGCACCGCCCATACGATTGTGCCATAGAGTTACAATCTGGTGCCGTTCCTCCTCGTGGCAAAGTCTATCCACTGTCGGTAGCGGAGAATGAGGCCATGGAGGAGTACGTGAGGGAGGCGCTTTCACGCGGACACATTCGCAAATCTTCGTCCCCGGCAGGGGCTGGATTTTTCTTTGTGAAAAAGAAGGGCGGTGAGTTGAGGCCTTGCATCGATTACAGGGGTCTCAATCGCATCACGATCAAGAACGCTTACCCGATACCCTTGATTTCCGAGCTGTTCGATCGCCTTAAAGGGGCCACGGTCTTTACCAAACTCGACCTGAGGGCGGCATATAACCTGGTAAGGATCAAGGCGGGCGATGAGTGGAAGACCGCGTTTAACACCAGGACCGGTCATTACGAATCCTTGGTTATGCCCTTTGGGTTGTGCAATGCGCCCGCAGTCTTTCAGGAATTCATCAACGATGTTTTCCGTGACCTGTTGCAGCAGTGTGTGGTAGTCTATTTGGATGACATCTTGGTATATTCTGAATCCATGGAGGCCCACTCCCCCTCGGCACCTTCCGTTGGGCCTTCTGCAACCCATAGCCACCGGGGAGCGCCCATGGTCACACCTGGGGATGGATTTCATTGTGGACCTCCCTGCATCCCGAGGCCATACGGTCATTCTCATGATTGTGGATCGGTTTTCCAAAATGTGCCACTGTGTTCCTCTCAAGAAGTTACCCTCTGCACAAGAGTTGGCCACGATTTTTGCCAGGGAGGTCTTCCGGTTGCACGGTTTGCCTAAGGAGATTGTGTCGGATCGGGGGAGTCAGTTTGTGTCCAGGTTCTGGCGCGCCTTTTGCTCCCAGTTGGGGATTCATCTCTCCTTCTCCTCGGCCTACCACCCTCAGTCCAATGGGGCCGCAGAACGATCCAATCAGGCCTTGGAGCAATTCCTTCGTTGCTATGTCTCCGATCACCAAGACAATTGGGTTGACCTCCTGCCTTGGGCTGAGTTTGCCAGGAACACGGCGGTGAACTCTTCCTCTGGGACGTCTCCCTTCATGGCCAATTATGGGTTCCAACCTGCCGTGTTACCGGAGGTATTCTCTCCCCAGGATATTCCGGCTGTGGAGGATCACCTTTCTGTCCTACGTGCTTCTTGGGTACAGATCCAGAAGTCCCTTGAGGTCTCTGCGCAGCGCCAGAGATTCCAGGCTGATCGCAGACGAGCGCCTGCTCCTTCCTACCAGGTCGGAGACCGTGTATGGTTGTCCACCCGCAACCTCAACCTTCGAGTGCCCACTCCCAAGCTGGCGCCTCGCTTTGTTGGTCCCTTCCGAGTGCTTCGCAGGGTAAACCCGGTAGCCTATGCCCTTGCGCTTCCTCCTGGCATGCGGATCTCCAACGTGTTTCATGTCTCCCTGTTGAAGCCACTGGTGTGTAATCGTTTCACTTCCTCGGTTCCTCGGCCTCGTCCGGTCCAAGTGGGCAATCGTGAGGAATATGAGGTGAGCAATATCCTGGACTCACGCCTGGTCCGCGGTCGGTTGCAGTTTTTGGTCCATTGGCGTGGTTATGGTCCAGAGGAGCGTTCCTGGGTTCCCTCCGCAGATGTCCATGCTCCTGCCTTGCTCCGAGCCTTCCACGCACGCTTCCCTCAGAAACCGTTTTGTGCTCCGCGGAGGAGGGGCCCTTGAGGGGGAGGTACTGTCATGGTCTTACCTGCTTGCTGCTCTCCTTCGTTTGACATGTGCTGGCGGCCATCTTGGGTCCTGGGTTTCTTGTAGCCTTCCACCCTGCGGCTCCTCCTTCCCCTGGGAGGAGCTGGATGCCTAGCTCATATATATAGGAGGTCTGTGGCTTCAGTTCCTTGCTTGGTCCTCTTGTGTTCACATGCTTCTAAGACTGCTGCTGCTTCTGGTTCCTGATCCTGGCTTCGTCTGACTACCCTGCTGGTTCCTGATCCTGGCTTCGTCTGACTACCCTGCTGGTTCCTGATCCTGGCTTCGTCTGACTACCCTGCTGGTTCCTGATCCTGGCTTCGTCTGACTACCCTTCTGGTTCCTGACCTCTGGCTTCGCAAAGACTCTGCTCGGTTTCACCATCCGTTTGGACTTTTGCTTTACAGCTTTATTTTCAATAAAGCCTTCTTATTTTCACGTATCTCTTGTTGTACGTCTGGTTCATGGTTCCGTGACAGGGAGGCATCTGGGCCTGCATCTTGAACAGGGGATCGTAACACAGGGGAAGAGGAGGCAGTGGTGTGACCCGCAGACACTGACCGTGGACCCAGGAGTTCGGGCCACCTATTAGATTAGGGTGCTTTGATGCCATCTGGCGGATCATGAGTCACGACCATGGTCATGACTCCTTAACCGCATGCTGTTGCCTGCGGTCTCGTTTGGTTGTTCAGCCACAGGTGAGGGCCGCTTGTTTGTTGCCTCACTTGTGGTTGCCGTTGGCAACATGTTCTTTTGATTGTACTTGGCAGTATAGCAGCCTGAGCTGTTGCTAGGCAGCTTGCTGTCAAGTGCATGCAGTTACACCTGGTTAGGTGTGTGTGTTTATGTATGCACTTTGTGTATCATTTGTGCATGAGCTTTACTTATGTGCGCATGTCCCCTTTAAGTGGCTGTCTTCCCTTCCCTGGTGTGAGAAGGGTTAAATCCCTTCCTAGTATGTGAGCACTGGGTGTGTCTGTGTGGATGTGGCTACTTGGGCCTATATAGCTTCTGCTGTGATTCAGAAGTCTGAGGGGTACTTCAGCTATGTCAGCTGGAGTCATCCTCCCGTGTGGTCCCTCACCTTGTGGTCATAGACTTATGTTAGACTTTATTGTTCTTATTTTATTATATGTCTACTGGTGTCTTTATGTTTATTGCAGCGTGTGGTCCAGGGTTCCTGTGTGATTGTGTGGTGTGTGCTGTGTCCGTTTATCTTATTGTGGACAGCAGCACCTGTGCACGGGTTCCTGTCTGTTGTGTCTGTGGCAGGTAGTTGTGGTATTTTTTGCACTACCTGCCATTGCCATATGCTGTATTTGTTTCCCTTACCGTTGCAGCTTGGCCAGTGAGACTCCTGTTCCTCCGTGCCTAGGAGGAACAGGTTGTCTTACCCTGCTCCTTCTTCCAGGGCAATCCTGAGGGCTAGCAGGGATCATAGGTTCCAGTGTATGAGCCCTCCCACCATCAGGGTTGGCTCATATGGTTAGGAGTCAGGGATGTGATAGGAGGTGACCTGCTCCCTGATCTAGCAGCTATATTTCGCATTGACACCACACGGCTGAGGGTTTTCCCCATCCTCAGCCGTGACATCATGCTGGTGGTGTTGAGGTTGCTAGTGTACACGCCTCTGGTCATTTTGGTACGGCACAGGTTGCAAATTACAATTCTTTTATCATCTGCACTTTCCTTAAAAAAGCACCAGACTGCGGAACACCTACCCCTTGGCACGTGAGATTGCCACAAGGGGGGGCCCCGGGGAACAGTTGCAGGCCTGTTTGGTGTGGCCCACCTTCTCCCTTTTGCCACACCACTGCCTATTCTAGCCTGTTGCGGATCCATTCCCCTCTGTACTGCTGTCCTCGCTCGGCTTGCCACCTTCACAGGTTGGGTCAGTGATTTCATCGTTCACCACCTCCTCTGCCACTTCCTAACTTTGGTCATCCTACTGACTTGTTGCTCTAACGAGAACCTCACTTATCGACAACTGTGTCTCATCCTTAACCTCTTGAGACCCTAATTGCCGTTGACTTATTGGCAACTGTGTCTCATCATCATCCACCTCGTGAAACACCAATTGCCATTCCTCACCGTCATCTTCTTCTGATTGTGGATTCTCAAGAGTTTGGGAATCAGTGCACAAGATCTCCTCATGTCCCTCTTCAAGCGGGCTTGGCGAGAGGCCCAAATCAAGGAATGGCGATGAAAATAGCTCCTCGGAATATCCGAGTGTGGGATCACTTATTTGCCAAGACTCTCCATGGAAAGAGGGAGGAGGATCAGGGTGAGGATTCTGTTGACCAGACTCTTGGCTACTGAGACTGGACCTTGTGGAAGACAGGGTGGTGCTTAACCGACTGGAAGCATTATCTGCTGCAATCCAACCGACCACCTGGTCGCACTGGTCTGACTTCGAGAGTGGTGTCCTGCGCCGCCCTGCAAACTGGGACATGAAGCTAGGTATCGTGAATGAGTGAGTTTCTTGTGCTCTGGCAGCAGGCACAGTTTCACCGCATCCAGGGCCACGGTCTCTGTGTGCACCATCAGCAGCACACCCACTTCCCCATCCCTTATTGCTCGCCTTGAGCATATTAAATGGTATATATGCCTGCAAGTATGTCACAAGTACAGTAGCGCAGGTTTAAGTGTATGCGCAAATAAATAACACTGAATGTCATAGATATTTAGGATGCTCAAACGTTATACAGGAGATGTAGCGCAGGTAATGTCGCTATCACCAGCGGCTAAGAAAAAATTACACTGAATGTCACAGATATTTAGGATGTGCAAACATTATAGAGGAGATGTAGCGCAGGTAATGTCGCTGTCACCAGCGGCGAAAACATTACACTGAATGTTACAGATATTTAGGATGCACAAACGTTATACAGGAGATGTAGCGCAGGTAATGTCGCTGTCACCAGCGGCGAAAACATTACACTGAATGTTACAGATATTTAGGATGCACAAACGTGATACAGGAGATGTAGCGCAGGTAATGTCGCTGTCACCAGCGGCGAAAACATTACACTGAATGTTACAGATATTTAGGATGCACAACCGTGATACAGGAGATGTAGCGCAGGTAATGTCGCTGTCACCAGCCGCCAAACAATTGCGCCGAATGTCACAGATATTTAGGATGCGCAAATGTAACACAACAGATGTAGCAGAGGTTGTGTCACTGTCAGCAGCGGCCAACCAATTGCACGCAATTTAGCACAGGTTGCACTAATAATATATATTGCAGCCAGATAAAACAATAGTCCTTAAAAGGACTTTTGGGTCTCTAACACCTTTCAACACTAAACCCTACCTAAAAAAAAAAAAATCATGTCCCTACACTATCTGTCCCTTCTGCTGCAGCTCGCCCTAAGACTGAGCCAAACCACGTATCATCGGGTGCGAAGCGTTCCGGACAGCCAATCCCTGTAATGCCAGTAACCAACATGGCTACGGCATTACAGGGAGCGCCAGTACTTCCCCGCATGTTTATTGGCTGAGTAGCTGCTCTGCCTTCTTTTTACATTACTCCTCCTCAGCCTCTTCCTTGGTCCGCCCCGCAAATCCCTTGCATCATCCACAGGACCGGACGATATTGTGCGCAGCGTCGGCCTCTAGTCCTCCTGCTTGCTTCCGGACTGCCCCCTAGTCACTGGTTTCTCGCCGGTGCTGGCATGCCGGCGGTGCACTGCACACACAAGGGATATTGGCCGGTCCTGTGGATGACGCAAGGGACTTGCAGGGTGGGCCAAGGAAGAGGCTGGGGAGGAGTAATGTAAAAAGAAGGCAGAGCCGCCTGGGCTCCTACACACCGAACGCCGCCCCTGGGCACTTGCGACCCCTCATTTACATATGGATTAAACTGCGTTTTTCCTGCTGTGAAAGTCAGAAGAAAATTACAAAGGTACCATTTGAATCATGGATATATGTGCTAGAGAGCCATGTAAGTGGTGTATAACGTCATATTTTGGTGACAGACTCCCTTTAAGTTATACAGAAGACATGATTAGGCAGCAGGTCCCACAATGAAGCTCCACATCTCTCACATGTCTTACAATCTGAACATTACAATGGCTTCTTTTGTAAGTGAATTCTCTGATGTTTAGCAAGACTTGATTTCTGAATAAACGACTTCCCATATTCTTAACGTGAAAATGTCTTCTCTCCTGTGTGAGTTCTCTGATGTGTAACAAGATTTCCTTTTTGACTAAAGCAGTTTCCACATTCAAGACATGAAAATGGCTTCTCTCCTAAGTGGGTTCTTAGATGTTTCACAAGATTTGATTTCTGGATAAAATGTTTCCCGCATTCTGAGGATAAAATGGATTCTCTCTTGTGTGACTTCTTAGATGTTTTATAAGCAATGATTTCACACCATAACACTTCCCACATTCAGAACACATAAATGGCTTCTCTCCTGTGTGAGTTTTCTGATGGGCAACAAGATTTGATTTCTGACCAAAACATTTCCCGCATTCAAGACATGAAAATGGCTTTTCCCCTGTGTGACTTCTTAGATGTTTGTTAAGAATTGATCTCACCCTAAAACACTTCCCACATGCAGGACACATAAATGGCTTCTCTCCTGTGTGAGTTTTCTGATGGGCAACAAGATTTGATTTCTGACTAAAGCACTTTCCACATTCAAGACATGAAAATGGCTTCTCCCCTGTATGAGTTCTCTGATGCCGAAAAAAACTTGTTTGACTGTTAAAGCATTTACGACATTGTGAACATGAAAATGGCTTCTCCTCTAAGTGGACTCTTTCCTGTTCTACAACATGTGATTTCTGGCTAAAAGGTTTCACAGATTCTGAAGCTGAAAATGGCTTCTCTACTGTATGACTTCTTAGATGTTCTAAAAGCATTGATTTCACACCAAAATACTTACCACATTCAAGACACATACATGACTTCACCCGTGAGTGAGTTCTCTGATGTCTAACAAGATTTGATCTCTGACTAAAACATTTCCCACATTCTGAACATAAAAATGGCTTCTCTCCTGTGTGAATTCTTTGATGTTGCATAAGCAATGACTTCACATCAAAAGACTTCCCACATTCAGAACACACAAATGGCTTCTCTCCTGTGTGAGTTCTCTGATGTGTAACAAGATTTGATTTCCGACTAAAGCATTTCCCGCATTCAACACATGAAAATGGCTTCTCCCCTGTGTGAGTTCTCTGATGCCGAAAAAAATTTGATTGACTGTTGAAGCATTTCCCGCATTCAACACATGAAAATGGCTTCTCCCCTGTGTGAGTTTTCTTATGTCTACAAAGATCTGATTTCTGTCTAAAACTTTTCCCACAATCTGAACACGGAAATGGCTTCAATCTTTTGTGAGCTCTCCGATGATAAAGAAGAGATGATTGCTGATGAAAGCCTTTCCCACATTCTGGACATGAATACGGCTTCTCCCCTGTGTGAGTTCTCTGATGTCTAACAAGAATGGATGTCATGCTAAAAGATTTTCCACATTCTGAGCATGAAAATGATTTGCTATCTCTGTGATTTCTCTTATGCAAAAAAAGATTAGATTTCTTTTTTAAATGTTTCTCACAAGAAAAAACTTTCCCACATTTCTGTTTAGTTCTTGTTTTACCAATCAGTAATTGCTTAAATGAAGGTTTTTTGTGACCAACGGTTTCAGTGGATAGATCTCTGCTGAGAAGGACTGAGGGTACATTAGGAGTTATTAAATCATCTTGTGTGGTATTGTTATCTTCTGCTTCATGATGGGAAGATAAATGGAGATGTCCATAGGAGTCGCTCATCCCGTCTTCCACTGGAAAAAAACAACCTAAATTATATTAGTTTCCCAGCTTTATTGAGACAATTGCAAGCCAGGAAATGTGATCACTACCATCTTCAATAACCTGTAGAATCCCCTGCATAAACATACTGATATAAACTTTTCCACACCACATATTGGTGCAACGTGTCAGTCTAAAACCACTGGTTGACTTGTTTCAGGATTGAGGGATCTCCTATCGCTGGCGATTCCCTTTGCCCTAATTGTCAGAAATAGGGGAGGCTCATCTATTCTCAGACCCAGGATTCCTTCAGGATCAAGATCTACCTCCTGTGATCTTGGCTGCCTGGCCCTCCTTGGCAACTTCCTTCTTAGCTGGATCTCATCATTAGAAATCCTTTGGCCTCCTTGGATCTGGAAAACTAGCCCCCCCCCCCTCTTTCCCATTCATCTGCTACCCTTCTGGGCTTCCTGCAACATCTCCTGTGATGCTGGCCTGTACTGATCAAGGCCTTGTTTAGTAAAAGTACTTTACACATTTACTTTTTTTTGCAGAGCCGCCCTCTTGTCTAAGAGGTTCACCTATTTTAAATTGCATTTGATCGGTCTTACAAGTACTTTCATTTCAGCAGGTTTGGTTTGGTTTTATCAGTTTTTACCAGCTAATTTGCAAGTGTCCTCCTCCCCTTATTTCTCTTAACATCATTAGATGCCTTCACTTTTCCAGTTATTATTTCAACAGCTATTTACCCTTCATCTTTAGGACTAGGCCCTAATCTGACTGAATGCTTACATCTTGTACTACTGATCTCCCCTGCAAGGTGGGAACCTGTCTGCGAGGGAATATGGACAACCGGAGCACTCTGACTCGAGAAGGACGTCATGGGTCCACATACTACAGGTTCTTTCATATCATGTGACCCTTATACTGAATCAGCATTTACCTTCCAATAATTTTTGTGTTTGTGATTTTATCTGTTCACATTGTGTCACATTTTGCTGGTGCCAATGACGATGATGGGGTATTATGGCATTAAATTTATTATATCATTAATGATCATGAAGAGGCGGTTTCTCTGAACTTCCTATCAATTAGCCTATTAGTAAAGACATTTACAATCAAAAAAGATTGATGAAAGGCTCTTACCATTCACAGACACTGAGATGGGTTTTTCATGTTCACTCGTCGTTTCACCAGAACTTTCCTGCAAGATGAAAGACATGAGAAAAATATACCCCGCTGCTAGTTTTTCTTATGTCCAGGTGAAAATGAAACACTTCTACAAAACATGAATTAGAGATAAGTGAATTTCTTGAAATTCGTTTCGGGTCTAATTCGAGCAGAGCACTCCAAGAATTCAATTTGGATCCGAATCGATTCTACCTCAAATACAAGTTCTCTAATTGGCCTGAAACCTGGTATACCACACTCTAAGATCTCATAGGACTCATATTTTTTTTCTCGTTTGTTTCTTTCCTTTATATTTTTTTCTCTCCCTTCCCCCTTTCAGGCCCTTTAATATTAAATAATATCAGAATGACACTGATATGTATAGCTCTGGGTAAATTCATTAATGACGGTGTTAAAAAAACAGCCCGTTTAAAAAGACACTGTGCCGTTACATGGGTTATGCTTTTTAAAATTAAAAACATTCCAATAATTGTCCCGTACTGGAGGCAGATGCCTTCCCAAAAATTCTCCCTTTTTTGGGAGCAGCAGTGCCATAAGAAACCTCAAAAAAGGCAGGCAATGTGCAGCCATTTAGGGGTAGTAGTAATGGCACCAGGCGGAGCAGCAACTGCAGTACAGTATGGAACACCACGAACAGGCAGGCATTAGCATCACTGGGCTGATCATAAATACCCAGCAATGGCAGATCTATTCATTGTCATCTGTTGGAAATATATGAAAATCCTCAAGGATCCATGTGCCTGAATTATTTTGACAAAGCTAATGTTTTGCAAACTCGTAGGACAATTTTGCCTGCTTGGGTGGGAAAATGCCACCTGCCATGAGGAAAACCCTCCCTGAGATCACACAAGAGACTGGAAATCATAGTACTGTGATAGCAAACTTGGCCATTTCCAGCCACTGTTCCAATCTGCATTCCCAGAAGTCCATAGGGTCAGGGAACAGGGTGTGTGCCAGAGAAAGGGCATAGTCCAGGTACAACTGAACCTAGCTGTTCAGACAGTGCATGTCCGTTTACTGTATCAGGTTGGAGCAGCAGCTTCTGCTACTTGTTGTAGCAGAGACAGCAGGAGAGTGGTGACTTAAAGAGGACCTTTCACCATAATAAAACCTCTAAACTGACTATACAGAAGTGTAGAGCGGCGCCCAGGGATCCTGCTGCACTTAGCCAGGCTATGAGCTGAGCGCTGCGATTGGCCAGCGCTACAGCATAGAAGAAGACGCCGGCAGGATCAAGTGGGTGGAGCCTAACTACTTACATACCGGAGGCTATAACCGGAGAACGGAGCGGCGCCCGGGGATAACAGTAAGTGCAGGGGGATCCCTGGGCGCCGCTCTACACGTCTGTATAGTCAGTTTAGAGGCTTTCTTCTGGTGAAAGGTCCTCTTTAAATTTTGGTGAAGGCATGGAACTGCACTGCAATTTCCACAACTAAGAGGTACAGCAGCAACTGCACTGCCAGCAACTTGGCCACGTGGGAGTTCAGTTTGAACACAAGCTAATTGCTGTTTGCAAATAGTCTTCCCATGGCCGCACATTTTGTTATCGATGTCTCATGATGGAATCGAAGACAAGGAGAAGAAGAAGCTGATGATAAGGTCACTGTACTGCTTGGGGATGTGGCCTGTTTGTCACAAAGAAGACTGGGAGAAGGAGGACAGACTTTGCTGAATGCTCGCCAGTTCTATTATCCCACTGGATCTGGTGATTCCATCTCATGTGCTGCAATACAGCTCTGTTGCCAATGCTTGTGTTTGAATGTCAATGACATATTTTAATCCTGCAGATCAGTTTTGTGTGTTGGCCTTGTGGAGAAAAACAGCCATACACGAGTCGCTCGCACAGATATAGCGGCAGCCAAACTTGTTTTCAGTGGCATCACCAGTTCCCAAGCTCATCAAAATAGAAGTAGATCTGGCCCTGGCAGTTTTGGAGGTTTTGGCCACTCTTTGCCACTCATTGCCTCCATTTTTTATTGCTGCCACGCCATCACCCTTCTCCTCTGGTGCTGCCTCCTCCTCAGCACACAGATCTGGTTACCATGTCCTGTCCAACACACAATCATCATCATCATAGTCCCAACCCTCACTGTCACTTTTACAGAAAGTGATATGTCATCGTGGGATCCTTGGCCCTCCACCGATTCCCTGCTCTGGGTTTGCCCCAAGTCACACTGTCGCCACGGCTACTATTGCCGTTACCGTCACCACTGTGGTCCAAATGCCACTACTACTACTACTACCACCACCACCACCACAGCTATGCATTGGGTCCTCTGTCTCTGCTTGAACCACCTCCTTATGGCAGTCCTAACTCTGACACTTCTCGCAAGGAGGTGCGGATGCAGTGCGATTTTCACGCACGGTTGCTAGGAGATGATTGGGATGGGGACCCGATCTTTATTATTTCCCCTTATAACATGGTTATAAGGGAAATTAATAGCATTCTGTATTAAGAATGCTAAGTAAATAAGGGATAGAGGGGTTAAAAAATAAAAAAAATAATTAAACTCACCTCATCCACTTGTTCGCGCAGCCTGGCTTGTATTCTTTCTTCTTCTTTGAGGACCTGAGAGGAAAATGACCTTTGGTGACGTCACTGCGCTCATCACATGGTTCATCACCATGGTGATGGACCATGTGACGGACCATGTGATGAGCCCAGTGCCGTCACCAAAGGTCCTTTCTTTTGCGGCTCGGGTGCGGACCCATTCACTTCAATGGGGCCGCAAAAGATGCGGACAGCACTCAGTCTGCTGTCCGCATCCGTTGCTCCGTTCCAAGGCCCCGCCACAAAAATATAGCATGTCCTATTCTTGTCCGTTTTGCGGACAAGAATAGGCATGTCTACAATGGGCCGTCCGCTCCGCAAATTGCGGAAGGCACACTGGCGGCTTCCGTTTTTAGTGGATCCGCGGTTTGCGGACCGCAAAAAATGGCACGGTCGTGTGCATGTAGCCTAATAGTAACAGTGAACCCATCATGTACCTCATATAATACGCTACATGGTGTTGATGATAATGTCTCTTACTATTATTGTGAGGCACATGGCGGTACAAACTGATAAAGTATATTAATATATCATTATATATAGGATATAATAAATGATAGACACATTGGGTATCGCCGTGTCCGTAACAACCTGCTCTATAAAAATATCACATGATATGCCCCTCAGGTAAATGCTGTAAAAAAAAAGTTAAAAAAAAGACTATTCCAAAACAGCCATTTTTTGTGACCCTGAATCATAAAAAGTGTAATATCAAGTGACCAAAAAGTCATATGTACCCCAAAATGGTACCGATCTGGAAAAAAAAAAGTCAAAATGGCCGATTTGCTGTTTTTGATTATTTCACCTCCTACAAAAAGTCTTACACACCCCAGAATGCCCTGCAAAAAATTATCCCTCAAACAGCTCTGTACGCATAACTACAAAAATGTTAGAGAGATCAGAATATGGCGATGAATAGAAAAAACTTTTTTTTAAGGGTTTTTTTTAGTATTAAAATGTAAGCAAAACTAAACATATGTTGTATCTCCGTAATCTTACTGACCTGGAGAATGAAAGTAACAGATCAGTTTTATGGTATAAGGAATGCCGTGAAAACAAAAAACTCATAAAACTGTTGTGGAATTGCGTTTTTTCCCAATTTCACCCCATTTAAGTATTTTTTTTCCTGCTTCCCACTACATCCTATGCATTAATAAATGGTGGAATTACAAAGTGCAACCTGTCCTACAAAAACCAAGCCCTCATATGCTCATGTAAACTGAAAAAATTAAAAAAATTAAAATTTGCCCCAGAAAGGTGGGAAGTGAAAAATGAAAACGCAAAAACAAAAAAAAACAAAAAACAGAATATGGCTGAAAGGGTTAATGCTGCAAATTTCCGTTCTTTGCAACCTATAAAATGTTGTGCATAATAATTTTACCATTTTTACATTTGCAAGTTGTACTTTCTAGTGGCACTATTTAATATTGCATACGATGTAGTGAGAAGCTAGAAAAATAATTATGGAAGCATTAATTAGTACAGGAGGAGCAGGGAGCGGTGAATACAGCTCTCCCCGTGCTAGCTCTGTACTCCCCGCTGCTTGGTCTTCTTCTGCAGGCTCTGCGCGCTGTGCTGTGTTCTGCGCACAGCGTGAGGATGTCGGTGTACTTTGTGACCTCACGCTGTGTGACGTCGGGTCACAGCACAGCAGGAAGAGCACTGAATCTCAGGAGGGGGTCCGGAACAGGAGAGGTGAGTAAATTTTTCATTTTGTCTGATCTGAGGACTGATTAACTTGGAGGTCTTATTAACATGGGGGTCTGATCTGAGGTCTAAATGGGGGTCTTAGTAACATGGTGTCTGATCTGGGGTCTGAACTGAGGTCTAATAAAAAAAAATATATATATTCTTATTTTCCTCCTCTATAACATACTGTAGGTGCGTCTTATATGACGAATACGGTATACAGTTCTTTTAGCTTTTTAATACTGAAATTTTTGTGGCAAAAATAACCTTTTCTTTTCATCTCCATATTTTTCCCCCTTAACATTTTCAGTTATGTCTATGGAGCTGTGTAAGAGCAAATTTTTTGCGGGACGATCTGTAGTTTTTATTGATACCATTTTGTGGTATGTTTTTTTTCTATTACACCATTCGCCGTAAGGGATCAATATTTTTAGCTTTTATTATTATTATTACGGGTGTTTTTTGGACGTATGATGCCTATGATGTCTATATTTTTGGTTATTTACTTTTATTTACATTTTGGGTTAAATTTTTGTATTTTTTTTTCTACCAAATCTGTTTTTATTCAATTTTACAAAGAACAAACACAATATACAAATGCAAACAAAATACACTGTGATCATCCAGCACGATTGTAGACATCATGGGTACAACGGCACGTCAGATTGTATAACAACGGGTCATTGATTGACACCTTAATATGAAAACCAGTCAGTTACCTAAGCAATAAAAATAGAGGTATGTAGCAGTTGATATACTAGAACATATACACACATAGCCCCATATGCTATATATTGTCACATGCCATGCCAGCATAAAGGGGGATGGTAGTGGAGAAAAAGAACTGATGAAGGGGAGGGGGGGGGGGGGATATAAAGTGAAAAGAGTACTAAAATAATTAAAGGCTTTTAGCATATTGCTCCCAAGGGCCCCATGTACCCATGAAAGAATTGTGTCTATGGACCTGCCAGCTAGTCAGCTCCTCCATGCGACATAACTGATCTACCTTCTGTAGCCATTGATGCTCAGTCAGTGGATAAGGTTGCAGCCATAGCAGGGAAATTAAACACTTGGCCGCGGTTAAGAGGCGTGTTACCAAGGAATGTTTAGAGGGTCAAAAATGTCCCGCTGTAAGGGCAAAATCTGAAGGGCCCAAAGCTCGCATGTGTGCCTGAACCAATATTCAAAAGGAGCTGACCAGTGGGCAGTACCACCATATATGACTTAGCATGCCCACTAAATTTCTTTATTTTTGGCCCCCAACATGTAATCATTCGATTGCCTTTTATATTAAGTATTGGAGTTTTAGCCATTACAGAATATAAAGATCAGTATATTACAATACATGCTGCCACCTGCATTGGAATATACAAGTAATAGTCCTAAAAGCCTTCTACAGCCTCTGGCCTATTACTACTATGGGACGCCTTTCCTGATTTCAGAAAGGAAATAGTGTTCCTGCCCAGAAAGTGCGTGCTTCTGGGGTTTTTTACCTCTCAGACGCCGCGGTCACATTTGAACACAGCATCTGAGGGGATTAATGTCTGTGAACGGCATTATCACTGATCACAGACATTAGCCCCGTATGTCTGCTGTATGGAACTGCAAGCACCCGGCGGCTCAGGCACTTGCTCCAGGACAGGCACCATCTTTAGGGACCTGACATCCGACGTACATGTATGGCGGATGTCTGGAAAGGGTTAAAGGGGACAGTTTAGGGGCCATTTTGTTGCTGACAAGTTCCATTTAATTACAATACAATTTTTTATGACACCAGAAACCATTTGCAAACAACAATAACATGAAATACAGAGTACAGTATACTCCACTGCTGCTGGGGGAGGTCAGTGGAAAGCTCCTTTACATCAGTCTGTAGAGGATTTGTAGAAACCTCAGCTTCACCTACCTGATGATCCAGTGGGATATTTGGTTTCTCCTCTGGACAGTCCTGGGAATACTGAGGACTGGGACATCTCTCTGGTGGATTTCTCTGACTGGATTCATCTGCAGGAAAAACACACGGTGACTGAATACATTGTCTATATCCAATGATGAGTGAATCTGTGATGCCGGCCGGTCCGTGGCTGCTGACATCTCCTTGTTCCTTGAAGGCTGTTGGAGCGTTTACCCAATTCCCTGCTCCGGTGGTCCATACCTGTTGGCATTTCACTGTTCTGTCCATTGTGTGCTCGTCTGCAGACAGCTCTTGGTCTGCAGTGGCTTTGTCCACCTGTAGGGCATGGGCCTCCTCTGTTTCTTAAAGGGCCAGCATGTGTGGCCCTAATCTGTCCAGTCTATGGCTATTACATGGGTTATTTAAGGCACCCTCCCCTGTGGAATGGTGCTTGAGTAAGAGGTTCTAGTTGCTAGTTTCCTGCAAAGTTACTCCACTTTTAAGTTCAGTTGCACATTTACCCACCTCTGTCTGTTAACTGGATTTAACCAACTGCTGCCTGACCTGACCTCTGCCTGTTCCTGGTATTGACCGTGTGCTGCCTACTCTACTGACTACTACCAAAGGTGGCCTGGTGGTTCCCCTGCAGTGACATCCATATGTCATAGGGACGGGGGGGCCTCTAAGTGCTCCTTTAGCAATAGCCCCAGCCAAATCTGTGGCACAGCACATCTACATCCGCATTTTAATTCAAAACTGTTCTCTCCTCTACAGGCATGGAAGGTCTCCTCTTACCCGGTGATGTGAGGGACTGGTGATTCTCCATCATGACGTCCTTGTACAGATCCTTTTGTCCTTCTAAATACTCCCACTCCTCCATGGAGAAATAGACAGCGACATCCTGACACCTTATAGGAACCTGACAACACAAGGATACAGTCATTACCAGACCCCTCCCTTGGCGTTATTGTATAATGTCCCAGCATTCCCAGCATCGCTCACCTCTCCGCTCAGCAGCTCAGTGATCCTGGTGGTAAGTTCTAGGATCTTCTGCTCATGTATCAGGGAATGAGGTGGAGGCTCGGTGATGGGGTTCTGGGTCCTGCTCCATCCTCCTGACACACGGGGTGTCACACACTCCCCAGACGACTTCTTCACTACTGTGTAATCCTGTGTATGGGGAGACGCCGATCACTACAGAGATTCTAAGAGTCCTTCACCTTTCCAGACATTTCCCTGGTTTATTACTAGAGATAAGAGTGATGTTATGTGAGACTCTCACCTCTCCAGTTATCAAGGAGATGATCTCCAGGGTGAGGTCTAATATCCTTGCAGACATGTGGTCTCTGTCCTTCTCCATCCTTGGTGGGTCCTTGATAGAAAGGACCATTGGCTCTAAAAAGAAGAGAGTCCTGAACCTAAGGAACCTGAGGGAAAGAAGGAGGATTGGGAGAAAAATCACATCTTACATGAACTAAAGTGTCTCAAAAATTAGGAATGACAAAACTCTACCAATATTGTACAATGGAGGTGACTTAGCTATTGAGGTGTCTTATACATACCAGACTGGTGACCATAATAAATCAGTCAGCCGGCCTCCTGCTATACAGTGAATACAGTGTTACACAGGATACACATCGCAGTCTACCACATACAGCAGACAGCTCTCATCTTTTTTTTTAAATGTCTTTATTAACCCTTTCCCTTGAGTGGAGTGGGCACTATAGCAACAGAGTGCCTGCTGTTTCTTACAGCAGCCACCCGCGGCTAATGTCCGCGACCAGGGGTAATGCCTCTCGCAACATTTAACCAGATGCCGTGGTCAAACCTGCACTAGAAACCGAAAGCGCACACTTCAGGTGATGCTCTGACGACCCTGTGTGGCAATCGGAGTTTGCTGCACTCTGTTTCCTATAGAGCCCTGGCTTGTAATAGGGCTCCATATGAAACTAGTAAAATCATCATAGACTTCAATTCTAATCTCATGACAATACAATTATGAGAGGGCACTAAGGGGACAGTACTATTGTGAGGGGGCACTAAGGGGACAGCACTATTGTGAGGGGGCACTAAGGGGACAGCACTATTGTGAGGGGGGACTAAGGGGACAGCACTATTGTGAGAGGGCACTAAGGGGACAGTACTATTGTGAGGGGGCACTAAGGGGACAGCACTATTGTGAGGGGGCACTAAGGGGACAGCACTATTGTGAGGGGGCACTAAGGGGACAGCACTATTGTGAGGGGGGACTAAGGGGACAGCACTATTGTGAGGGGGCACTAAGGGGACAGCACTATTGTGAGGGGGCACTAAGGGGACAGCACTATTGTGAGGGGGCACTAAGGGGACAGCACAATTGTGAGGGGGCACTAAGGGGACAGTACTATTGTGAGGGGGCACTAAGGGGACAGCACTATTGTGAGGGGGCACTACTAAGGGGACAGCACTATTGTGAAGGGGCACTAAGGGGACAGCACAATTGTGAGGGGGCACTAAGGGGACAGCACTATTGTGAGGGGGCACTAAGGGGACAGCACTATTGTGAGGGGGCACTGAGGGGACAGCACTATTGTGAGGGAGCACTAAGGGGACAGCACTATTGTGAGGGGGCACTAAGGGGACAGCACTATTGTGAGGGGGCACTAAGGGGACAGCACTATTGTGAGGGGGCACTAAGGGGACAGCACTATTGTGAGGAAACAGTAAATGTAGAGCAGCACTCGGACCTTCATACGTCTCACCGATGTTATATCTCATGGTGATTGGTTGCTTTTGTAAAGTGAAGTGAAGTATATTGAGGAGATTGGTTTACCAACACCATGGGAGGAGTTGTATGCACTATATAAGACTATAGATATAACTCTTGACCAGGCTTGATAAAGGATCGGATATAGCCGAAACTTTGCTGTCTTGTTCTTATTGCACGCATTCTGTAAAGGCTTGTCCAATAAAGAAATACACTGGAGATGCTGCCATCATCTTTTGTTTTAGCACTATTGTGAGGGGCACTACTAAGGGTACAGCACTATTGTGAGGGGCACTACTAAGGGTACAGCACTATTGTGAGGGGGGTGAGAGGGCACTACTAAGGGGACAGCACTATTGTGAGGGGGCACTAAGGGGACAGCACTATTGTGAGGGGGCACTAAGGGGACAGCACTATTGTGAGGGGGCACTAAGGGGACAGCACTATTGTGAGGGGGAACTACTAAGGGGACAGGACTATTGTGAGGAGCACTACTAAGGGGACAGGACTATTGTGAGGGGGCACTACTAAGGGGACAGCACTATTGTGAGGGGGCACTAAGGGGACAGCACTATTGTGAGGGGGAACTACTAAGGGGACAGGACTATTGTGAGGAGCACTACTAAGGGGACAGGACTATTGTGAGGAGCACTACTAAGGGGACAGGACTATTGTGAGGAGCACTACTAAGGGGACAGGACTATTGTGAGGGGCACTACTAAGGGGACAGCACTATTGTGAGGGGCACTACTAAGGGGACAGCACTATTGTGAGGGGGAACTACTAAGGGGACAGCACTATTGTGAGGGGCACTACTAAGGGAACAGGACAATTGTGAGGGGGCACTACTAAGGGGACAGCACTATTGTGAGGGGGCACTACTAAGGGGACAGCACTAATGTGAGGGGGCACTACTAAGGGGACAGCACTATTGTGAGGGGGCACTACTAAGGGGACAGCACTATTGTGAGGGGGCACTACTAAGGGGACAGCACTATTGTGAGGGGGCACTACTAAGGGGACAGCACTATTGTGAGGGGGCACTACTAAGGGGACAGCACTATTGTGAGGGGGCACTACTAAGGGGACAGCACTATTGTGAGGGGGCACTACTAAGGGGACAGCACTATTGTGAGGGGGCACGACTAAGGGGACAGCACTATTGTGAGGGGCACTACTAAGGGGACAGCACTATTGTGAGGGGGCACTACTAAGGGGACAGCACTATTGTGAGGGGGCACTAAGGGGACAGCACTATTGTGAGGGGCAACTAAGGGGACAGGACTATTGTGAGGGGCACCACTAATGGGACAGGACTTTTGTGAAGGGCACTACTAAGGGGACAGGACTATTGTGAGGGGCACTACTAAGGGGACAGCACTATTGTGAGGGGCACTACTAAGGGGACAGCACTATTGTGAGGGGGCACTACTAAGGGGACAGCACTATTGTGAGGGGGCACTAAGGGGACAGCACTATTGTGAGGGGGCACTACTAAGGGGACAGCACTATTGTGAGGGGGCACTAAGGGGACAGCACTATTGTGAGGGGGATAGTAATGTCCCCCATTAGTGCCCCCCAGAATTAATAATGCCCCCATTACCACCCTGCAGAATTCATAATGCCCCATTAGTGCCCACAATAATATTAATGCCCTATTAGTGCACCCAGAATTAATAATGTCTCAATTAGCACCCCCCAGAATTGATAGTGCCCCCAAATAATATTAATGCCCCACAGAATTATTAATGCCCCCGTTAGCGCCCCCTAGAATTAAGTGTCCCTATTAGTGCCCAGCAGAAATAATAATAATACCCCCATTAGTGCCCCCTAGAATTACTAATGCTGCCTTCTATTCTACACCCTGTACAGAATTATTAGGCAAATGAGTATTTTGACCACATCATCCTCTTTATGCATGTTGTCTTACTCCAAGCTGTATAGGCTCGAAAGCCTACTACCAATTAAGCATATTAGGTGATGTGCATCTCTGTAATGAGAAGGGGTGTGGTCTAATGACATCAACACCCTATATTAGGTGTGCATAATTATTAGGCAACTTTCTTTCCTTTGGCAAAATGGGTCAAAAGAAGGACTTGACAGGCTCAGAAAAGTCAAAAATAGTGAGATATCTTGCAGAGGGATGCAGCACTCTTAAAATTGCAAAGCTTCTGAAGCGTGATCATCGAACAATCAAGCGTTTCATTCAAAATAGTCAACAGGGTCGCAAGAAGCGTGTGGAAAAACCAAGGCGCAAAATAACTGCCCATGAACTGAGAAAAGTCAAGCGTGCAGCTGCCAAGATGCCACTTGCCACCAGTTTGGCCATATTTCAGAGCTGCAACATCACTGGAGTGCCCAAAAGCACAAGGTGTGCAATACTCAGAGACATGGCGGGGGTAAGAAAGGCTGAAAGACGACCACCACTGAACAAGACACACAAGCTGAAACGTCAAGACTGGGCCAAGAAATATCTCAAGACTGATTTTTCTAAGGTTTTATGGACTGATGAAATGAGAGTGAGTCTTGATGGGCCAGATGGATGGGCCCGTGGCTGGATTGGTAAAGGGCAGAGAGCTCCAGTCCGACTCAGACACCAGCAAGGTGGAGGTGGAGTACTGGTTTGGGCTGGTATCATCAAAGATGAGCTTGTGGGGCCTTTTCGGGTTGAGGATGGAGTCAAGCTCAACTCCCAGTCCTACTGCCAGTTTCTGGAAGACACCTTCTTCAAGCAGTGGTACAGGAAGAAGTCTGCATCCTTCAAGAAAAACCTGATTTTCATGCAGGACAATGCTCCATCACACGCGTCCAAGTACTCCACAGCGTGGCTGGCAAGAAAGGGTATAAAAGAAGAAAATCTAATGACATGGCCTCCTTGTTCACCTGATCCGAACCCCATTGAGAACCTGTGGTCCATCATCAAATGTGAGATTTACAAGGAGGGAAAACAGTACACCTCTCTGAACAGTGTCTGGGAGGCTGTGGTTGCTGCTGCACGCAATGTTGATGGTGAACAGATCAAAACACTGACAGAATCCATGGATGGCAGGCTTTTGAGTGTCCTTGCAAGGAAAGGTGGCTATATTGGTCACTGATTTGTTTTTGTTTTGTTTTTGAATGTCAGAAATGTATATTTGTGAATGTTGAGATGTTATATTGGTTTCACTGGTAAAAATAAATAATTGAAATGAGTATATATTTGTTTTTTGTTAAGTTGCCTAATAATTATGCACAGTAATAGTCACCTGCACACACAGATATCCCCCTAAAATAGCTAAAACTAAAAACAAACTAAAAACTACTTCCAAAAATATTCAGCTTTGATATTAATGAGTTTTTTGGGTTCATTGAGAACATGGTTGTTGTTCAATAATAAAATTAATCCTCAAAAATACAACTTGCCTAATAATTCTGCACTCCCTGTATGTGCAAAACAAAAAAGAAGAGTGTTATTTTTTCTTCTTCTTAACACGCGTGTATTTGTGTGTGTGTGTGTGTGGGGGGGGGGTTGAAAGTTGTATTAATGACTGCTCCACAATGGAAGTGCTCATTAGTAACAGCCCATATAGAAAAACAACTGCAGCGGCAGTAAATTACCGGCCGGGGGGCGACCCTACTGGTCATCAGTGTGCGGTAGGTGGGGGCTCGCCTCTATCAGGACCCCACTAATCCTGGGAATGGAGGGGCTGCAGAGCTGCTTTACTGCTGAATCTCCTCCACAGTCCCTGCTCATTAGAGCTCCGGCCTCCGCTGTGCAGGGACAGTGAGGAGAGGACACAGCGCTGCAGCCCCTTCATCTAGAAGAGGTTGTCCCCACCGACCACACACTGACTCCATATCCTAGTGATATCACAGAACAGTGTGTGATGGAAGACCCCTCTAATCCAGGAGAACAGCCCCTCTTACAGGGGTCTGGGGGGTCTCCTAATATTCCAGGGGGAGAGCAGACATGTCTGAGGAGAACTCCCCTCCTGACCTCCAGACTGTGTGAGCAGAGACTCTCTATGGCCGGTGCTGCCCCCTGCTGGCTGGACCTGCTATATGTCACCTATAGAACCGCTCCATTCTAATAAACCCAGAACCAAGACCGATAACGGACCTGCAGATCTCACCTCCTGGGGCTGCAGGACCTGCGATGACGTCACACTGGTCACATGACAGGAAGTGCTGCACAGTGAAAAACCTCCCCTGCTTTACTCCTCCCCTCATGTGACTGATCACATGACCATGACATCATCAAAGGTCCTGAAGTCACTAGGATATAATATGGGTATTCCCTTACGTCCTAACCAGTAGCACAGATGGGGTATTCTGCCGCTGTGGACTGGTTATGACAGTTGGAAGTTTTAATGAAATGAAATAAAAACTGACATACACACGCCCTCCCTGCCCGCAATAAAGAGGGGTGTGACCCTCAGAACCTCGTGTTTTTTTCTGTCCTGCGGACAGGACAGGACGGGTGGTCACTCCTCCATCCTTGCGGTAGAGAGAGTGTTTCTTTTTTATTATCTTGTTCCCTCTGGGAGCGCAGCCGCTCCTCCTATGCGGCCTGAGGAAATAACGCTCAGGCTTTAGCTGGGGTTCAACCGTTCAGCCCTATCCCTGTTTGGGCTTACCTCATTTCGGGGTCTGGAGCGGCGTCCCGCATGTTCGGCTCGGCGCCGCCATCTTGCGGAAGTGACGTCACTTCCGGGTTTTCTCCGGCCAATCGCAGTAGCGTCGGCCGGGGAGTATTTTCATTGTTTAAGGCCGTTGGGTGCCTTTAGATGTTTCAGGGTCCCTCTCTGGGTTCCAGAGGAGGAAGTTTGGTTACTCTGAGCTAAAAAAATAAGCTTTAGAGGTTTACCCCGCCCCTTTTGCAGGCGGGGCTTTCTTTTGGCGCCCAAACACCCTATTTAAACTTGGTGAGGCTCCAGGTTCAGTCTCCTGGAGCGCAGTTAGTTCTGTTAACCTTGAGTCGTGTGGTTGGTGCTAGAGTTGTTTGCGTGCAAACCTCTGTGTTGCTGAAAACCTTTTTTCCTTTACAATAGAACTTGCTAGGATCTTCTGTGTAAAGATCCTGAAGCTTGCGGTATTTTTTCTTGTATTATGCTTAAATTCATATTTCTTGTATTTTTCAGCCATGTCTTCTACCGGGGACGGTGAGCGAGAGCCCAGCAGGAAGTCCGCTGGCAAGAGACGTCACCTGCATTGCCATGACTGCCAGATAGTGTTGGAGGACTCCTATGATTTTTCACGGTGCCCACCCTGTAGGGCCAAGACTCTCCCCCAGCTGGAGCCATCGGTCCACGACGTAGTCGATTGGGTGAAGGGCTATATGGAGTCCAATATGAGCCAGGTGAACGCCTCCATACAAGAGCTGAAGAATACCCTGGTTTCCAAACGCCATCGTCTCTCCTCCCCCCATCGGGCGATGGAGGTCTCGGGGGGTCAGGAGGCGAGAGACGGTTCAGCCTCTTCCTCCTCGGATGAGGAGGACGGGTTTTCATATTTTTTTCCGCTGGAGAAGGCCCAGCGGCTACTAAAATCCGTCCGGTCGGGGGACCAGGACGTTGATCCGGCAGAAGCCTCAACCTCTGCCTCTAGGGGGCCTAGGGCCTTTAAAGCAGATGATTCTCTCCTGTCTCTGATGAAAACAGAATGGAGAAAGCCGGAGAAGGGTCCAGTGTTGACCAAAAGATTCAAGGCTGTGTTTCCGGTCAAAGAAGATCAAGTATCTTCCTGGGGGCTTGTCCCCAAGGTGGACATAGCAATTGCAAAGCTATCTAGGAGGACCCTGATCCCATCAGGCGACAGGTCAAGTTTGCAGGACCCAATGGACCGGAAGACGGACTGCGCCCTTAGGCGCGCTTATTCCTCAGCCTCGGCCTCCGCCTCGGTTGCAATTTCTTTTTCCGAAGTGGCGAACTTTCTGAAAGCTAGATTCACCCAGATTCAGTCTGACCTGGACCAGGGGGTCTCTAAGGACGACATTCTGGCCTCATGTAAGACGGCCAGCCTTGCCATAGACTTCCTGTGTGACGCAGCTCCACAACAGTTGAAGCTGGCATCGAAGTCCATGGCTCTCTCAACCGCGGGCAGGCGTCCGCTTTGGTTGAAACCTTGGAAGGCCGATACGACCTCAAAGCACAATCTTTGTGCCATGGCATATGAACCCGGCAAACTTTTTGGTGCAGAGCTTGACCAAATAATGGAAGGGCTGTCGGACAAGAAGGGCAAGTCCCTTCCCCAGCAGTTCTTTCGTGGTCGGGGCAAGGGGTTTGGTTCCAGGGCGGAACCTCAACCCAGAGCCCAGAGGAATTGGGGCTCCCGTAGAGGAGGAAAATCCTCTCGGGGTTCTAGACCCCCCAAGAAGTCCTCGGCGCTCTGATTGCGGGCCTCCTCGAGGCTCTTGGTATTTAGCCGGTCTGACTGGAAATCCCAGGCTCCCTTCTCCCCACATTCCTGTAGGCGGTCTCCTACAGCACTTTCTACCTTGTTGGCAGGATCATATCCAGGACAGTTGGGTCCTGCGGGTAATTTCTCAGGGTTACCTTGTGGACTTGAGCAGTCCAAACAAGGCTTCTTCCCTGCAACAAGCAAAAGATTCTAGAAAATTACGTGCTAGAATACTTCCAGAAGGGGGCCTTAGAAGAGGTTCCTCTCCAAGAGAGGGGAACAGGTATCTACTCCCCAGTTTTCCTGGTACCCAAGAATACCGGAGGTTGGAGGATGATTATAGATTTGAGGTTCTTCAACCGTTTCATAAAACAAAAGAAGTTCCGTATGGAAACTATCCAGTCGGTGACCAATCTTCTTATGCCGGGAGATTTCTTGGCAACCTTAGACCTCAAGGATGCTTATCTCCATATTCCCATCCATCCTGGGTCCAGAAGATTCTTAAGGATCGCGGTAAGCATCGGGGGGGGTCCTAAAACATTTTCAGTTTGTGGCCCTCCCGTTTGGGATTTCTTCAGCCCCACACACTTTTACCAAAGTGGTGGTCTCTGTGGTGGCCGCGCTAACGCTTCAGGGCCTGAGTATAGTTCCATACCTGGACGACTGGCTCCTCAGAGCTCCTTCCCAGGTGATCCTGTCCCAACACATCCAGCAGGCTGTCACATTCCTGCATCGGTTGGGATGGATAATCAATTGGGACAAATTCCAACTTCAACCAGCCACCTCGGTAAGGTTCCTGGGGTTCATGGTGGATTCAGTCAGGATGACGATTCATCTCACTCCCGAAAGAAGGCAATCCGTGCAACAGACAGCCCGTTCTCTTTCTGTACCAAAACAGGTAATGATTCGAACATGGATGAGAATGTTGGGACTAATGTCTTCAAACGCTCAGGCGGTACCTTGGGCATTATGGCACCTACGTCCGCTCCAGTCGGAAGTACTAGCCAAGTGGAATCACAGTCCAGTCGGACTCAGTTCCGTGCTCTCCCTGCCTTACAAGGTCCGATCCTCTCTAAGGTGGTGGTCCCACCTCAAGGACGGCAAGTCTCTGATCCAGCCCTCTTGGATCATACTTACTTCAGACGCATCCCTAGTAGGCTGGGGTGCGCATCTTCAGGACATGACAGTCCAGGGAACTTGGACACCTCAGGAGAGGTTATTGTCATCAAATCTCCTGGAGATCAGAGCAATCAGACTAGCTCTTTTTCATTTTGCTCCCTTCATTTGAGGGAAGGCAGTGAAGGTACAGTCAGACAGCATGACCGCTGTGCTGTACATCAACAAGCAGGCAGGCACGAGGTCACAAAGTCTCCTGAGAGAGATAGAGGTGATATTGGATTGGGCAGAATTGAACCTCACCCACTTATCAGCCGTTCACATTCGCGGAGTTCTCAATGTGATTGCGGATCGCCTAAACCGAGGTCTTCCAACCGGAGAATGGTCACTTCATCCAGAGGTCTTCAAGGAGATAACGCTCAGGTGGGGCATGCCAGAGATCGATCTCATGGCAACGAGGTTCAACACCAAGGTGGAGAGGTATTGCTCCCTTTACAGGGAGGACAACCTGGTGGCTATAGATGCTCTGTCAATCCCATGGAGGTTCAGGCTGGCCTACATCTTCCCTCCAATTTCCTTGATACCGAGGGTCTTGATGAAAATCAGGCAGGACCAAGCGTCAGTTATCGCCATTATCCCATACTGGCCGAAAAGAGCTTGGTTTACCCAACTCTTACAGATGAGTCGGGGTCAATTTCTGAGGCTTCCCCCAGAGAGAGTACTGGTGTCGGGGGATACTCAGATCTCCTCAAATCTTCAAATGTTCAACCTGACGGCCTGGAGGTTGACCAGTCCCTTCCACGGATAGAAGGGCTATCAGGGTCGGTCTTGAGAACCTTAGAGCACTCCAGATCAGAAGCTACCAATAAGGCCTACTCCAGAATCTGGAAGATCTTTTCATCCTGGTGTACAAGGCATCAGCAAAGATCCGCTGAAGCTTCCATCCCGATGATTCTCCAATTTCTTCAGGACGGTCTGGACAGGGGGCTATCACCAGCTACCCTTAAAGTGCAGATTTCAGCAATCTCTGCTTGTCTCAACAGAGCTATTTCTCAAGAACCCCTTATCAAGAGATTCCTGAAGGGAGCCTCAAGATTAAAGCCTACAGTAATCAGACCTATCCCGGTTTGGGATTTGTCGGTCGTGCTCAGGGGGTTATCATCTCCCCCCTTTGAGCCCCTAGAGGAGGCAGGATTCAAGTTCCTGACCTGGAAGATCACCTTCTTGTTGGCTGTTACCTCTGCAAAGCGAGTTGGGGAACTCCAGGCTTTTTCTGCCTTTGAGCCTTATACAAAGTTCCTGCAGGATCGGGTACTTCTCAAATTTTTACCTACTTTCATCCCAAAGGTTCCTTCCTTTGACAATATCAACCAGGTGATCTCCCTGCCAACATTGGCTCCACCCCCCTCCTCTGAGGAAAGAGGGCTCCATACCCTCGACATTTCGAGATGTCTTAGGATTTACCTGGAACGCTCCAAGGTATTTAGGAAGGATGAAAACCTCCTTATCCTTTTTTCCGGTACCCATAAGGGGAGGAAAGCCTCTAAGCCCTCTATCAGTCGCTGGATTAAAGAGGCAATTCGGGAGTCTTATATGTCTCAGGGCTCGGAGCCCCCTGAATTTGTAAGGGCCCACTCTACTCGAGCAGTGGCCACTTCTTTTGCAGAGAGAAGCTCGATCCCATTGGACGTGATCTGTAAGTCAGCTTCTTGGAGTTCTCACTCCACTTTTATCTCTCACTATAGAGTGGATGCTAGAATACATAGTTATTCCTCATTTGGCCGGACAGTGTTATCTTCCACCAGGCATGAGGACCCTCCCATGGGGGTTTCTACTTGCTAAATCCCCATCTGTGCCACTGGTTAGGACGTAAGGGAATCGTTAATTTCTAACGATATTTTGTTTTCCCTTAGTCCTAACAGTGGCACACAAATTTCCCCCCCCTTTTTTTTTAGTATTTGTGGTTATTTTTGTCTACTTGTAATTACACGAGGTTCTGAGGGTCACAAACCTCTTTATTGGGGGCAGGGAGGGCGTGTGTATGTCAGTTTTTATTTCATTTCATTAAAACTTCCACCTGCCCTAACCAGTCCACAGGGGCAGAATACCCATCTGTGCCAAAGCCCAGGAAAGGGAAAACAAATTATCGTTAGAAATTAACGAGTATCTTTACTCTGTGAGCTGTAAGGACCTTCAGACGTCACAGGATCACGTAACATTGCAGCTCACAGTAAAGCACAATTCGCCCCCATTTATCAAATTAGTGTAAAGGAAAACTGTCTTAGTTGCCAATAGCAACCAGTCAGATTCCACCTTTCATTTTACACAGCTGCTTTAGAAAATGAAAGGTGGAATCTGATTGGTTGCTAGGGGCAACTAAGCCAGTTGTGCTTTACACCAGTTTGGTAAATGCCCCCATAGTTTCTGATCATACAGGGATATCATTTACTTCTAAATTCTGGAGGTCCCTTTGCGAGTTGTTAAAAGGTCATACCGACCAACTCTGAAAAAGCCCAATGAGGGACATCATTTTTTCACACTAAGCCACAATATAATGCCGGCCTTAGTGTTCACTTCACAGTAGTTACGCCAATTAATTCCCTCACACAGTAGTGATGCTCCCTTAGTGCCCCCACAGAGTAGAATGCCCAGTTTAGTGCCCCCACAGAGTAGTAATAAAATAAATAACACCTGAGCCCTGTTCCCCGGTGTATACAGTACCCACGCTCTCCCCAGCGGGCGCTATGACTCCATGTTGCCCGCTGAGCACTAGAGCGCAGGGATCGGGAAATCCTCCTCATCCCCCGGCCTCTGTGGTCTGGTATTCATCTCTAATATAACTAACTACTGACCTATTGCTAATGAATATAACAGAGGGACGAGGCAGATCTATGTTTTACAGATGAGTAGTGATTTTACAGGGTGTGTTAGGCTACTTTCACACTAGCGTTTCTTTTTCTATCCGTCATAGGATCTCAATACCGGAAAAAAACGCTTCAGTTTTGTCCCCATTCATTGTCAATGGGGACAAAACGTGAACAGAACGGAATGCTCCAAAATGCATTCCGTTCCATTCGCATACCGCATGCTGCGATTTGCTTTCCGTCCTAGGATACGGATCCTTCATGACCCACAATGCAAGTCAATGGGGACGGATCAGTTTTTTCTGCCACAATAGAAAATGGATCCGTCCCCCCTTGACTTTCAATGGAGTTCATGACGGATCTGTCTTGGCTATGTTAAAGATAATACAACTGGATCCGTTGATAACAGATGCAGACGGTTGTATTATCAGTTAAGAAAGCGTTTTTGCCGAACCCTGCCGGATCCAGCAAAAACGCTAGTGTGAAAGTAGCCTAAGGCCTAGTACACACTTCAGTGAAAGGGCTTAACAGTAAAATGGTTGAAAGTAATGACATCTGCAGAACACCCTCCGACCATAGAAAGTGTGTATCTGACGACCACAGACAGCCTTATAGGGAGGCCAGAGGTGGGACAATAAGGGGGAGATTTATCAAACTGCAGTAAAGTAGAACCGGCTTAGTTCCCCATAGCAACCAAGCAGATTCCATCTTTCATTTTTCACAGCTTTAGAAAATGAAAGGTGGAATCGTATTGGTTGCTAGGGGGAACTAAGCCGGTTCTACTTTACACCAATTTAATAAATCTCCCCCTGAGTCTTCAATCTGCTCCTTTATTGTGTTGCCAGACATAACTATCAATACTTACGGTATATTGAATACCTTCATATGAATGCAACCACCTGTGTGGTGGTCAATGGGTGTAAATCACCAATAATAGATCTATTTTGAGGCACCAGTCAGGGTTGTCCTTTGTCGCCCCTATTGTTTAATCTCTCCATAGACCCCCTTCTGTATCACTTATTGTGAACTCTGGCTTTTGAGGGACTCTGGGTGGGTGCTAGAGAACTGAAGGTAGCGGCGTTTTCCGTTGATATCTTGCTTGTAGTCACCATCACCAACCCCAAATAGGTCATGGATGGCCTCATAGGAGAACTGGAAACTACGGGGGATCTGTCGGGCTCCACTATTAATTGGGACAAGATAGAGGTACTGCTACTCCGCGGCCCTTCCAAATCACTATGGTCCTTAGCTTTTCCCCGTCAATGGAAAACTGACTCTTTAAAGTACCTGGGAATATTCATAATGAGATACCCGGCTAAATTATATAGATTCAACATCAATCTCTATATTAATAACCTGGAATCCACATTAGGTAAATGGGAAGATTTGACTCTATCATACTTAGTAGTGGCCAATTTAGTTAAAATGGTGGAATTTCCACGGCTTCCTTATCTTTTTCATACCCTTCCAATATACCTAGCCCCGAAGGAGGAAAAAGGATTAACTATTTATATTGCACATTTATTTGGGGAGATACAAACTCCTAGATAGCACATATCCTACTTCAGCAACCAAGAATAAATGGGGACTTAACTTCCCTGATATTAAACACCTTACATGTTTACTGAGGGTGGTGACAGATTGGCTGAAAGGCACTTCCTACTACACTAGCTATAACCTGGACCACTCATTCACAGCGGGACTGGCCCTGTCTTTTCTCTTGCATCTTTCCTATGGCGAGCTGCTGGCCGAGTTGAGAACAAACCCGCTACTAGTCTCTATGTGGAAGGTATGGCAAAAACTTTGCCACTACTTTAAGCTATCTCCTCAGATGTCATTTCATCTCCACTCATCCACAATCCCTCCTTTCAAGACGGACACTCTCACGTCATTTTATATGGATGGTATTCTCAAGGCCTCACCTCTCTTAGACAACTGATCAATTTGGAAGAACGTCCTATATATTCAGTTGAGGAACTCTGCTGTAAATAGCCAACAATTACGTTCCCATTTTTTACCTTTATGCAAGTTAAGAGCTATGTGTCAAATATAATAGCGCGTGCCTCAGAGCGGGGAGTGGAATCCATACCTGCTGGAGGGTTCTCTAAAGCTAACTCCTCTTCTAGTCAAATGTGCTACTAACTACAAGTTCATTCACATCACTTTGGATTATATACACTCCTGGTTCCCTTTAACAGGGTGGCAGCTCGATAATCCCTCCTTGTCCTATAACACCATTCTGACAGCCCTGAATGAGGCTCACAAATTACTCCCCTCAGCTGGTTTTCTTGAAATGAGACAGAAGATTTGTCATCAAGCTTATCTTAGCCCGAAGGAAGGCCATAGAATGGGACTTCACCCCTCATCGGAGTGTTTTAAATACAGTCCTGATCAAAAGTTTAAGACCACTTGAAAAATGGCAAAAAATCATATTTAGCATGGCTGGATCTTAACAAGGTTCCAAGTAGAGCTTCAACATACAACAAGAAGAAATGGGAGGGAGACAAAACATTTTTTGAGCATTCAATTTAATGAAAACAAGGAATAAACTGAAACAGGCTGTTTTTCAGCTGATCAAAAGTTTAGGACCACACCTCCCAAAAAAAACTAAACCCCCCCAAAACCGAAATCCAACTTCCAAACATGAACTCAGTAATGAGTAGCTGCGTCGTTATTGTTTATCACTTAAAAAATTTGTTTTGGCATGCTTGATGCAAGCGTTTCCATCAGGTGAGTGGGAACATTTCTCCAAGTGGTGAAGACGGCTGCACGAAGGCCATCTACTGTCTGGAACTGTTGTCCATTTTTGTATACCGTACTGCTTGCACCGTTTTGGTGTCCGTCTGACAAAACTGAGCCAAACGGATCCGTTCTGAGACACAATGTAAGTCAATGGGGACGGATCCGTTTTCTCCGACACAATAGAAAACGGATCCGTCCTCCATTTACTTTCAATGCTGTTCAAGATGGATCCGTCTTGGCTATGTTAAAGATAATTCAAACGGATCCGTCCATGACGAAACGCGAGTGTGAAAGTAGCCCTAATTAAGACTTACAATGTTGCATTGTTAATAGATTTAATTTGGTTTAATAGATTTTGCATAAGAAGAAACAGTGAAGATTAATCATTTAGTTTCCTCTATTTCACAGGCAAAAGCTGCATTTTTATCTTTTCGGGAGGATGTGCAGCGTAACTGAGCAGAAGAGAGAAGGACAATTTGGAAACCCAGAAGTTGAATGGGGCCGAACCATCAGTCAGTACGTGGAGGGGTGTGCACAGGTACTGTTCCACCATGTTAGTGAAATGCTGCCTCCTGCTAACACGTTCCGTATCAGGTGGTGGTGCAGTTAGCTGTGGCGTGGTGACAAAACTTTTCCACATCTCTGCCATGCTAACCCTGCCCTCAGAGGAGCTGGCCGTGACACAGCTGCGTTGGCGACCTCTTGCAACTCCTCTGCCTTCGCCTTGGGCTTCCACTGGTTCCCCTGTGACATTTGGGAATGCTCTCAGTAGCGCCTCTACCAACGTCACTTGTACTCGCGCATCTTCCTACGGTATCACGCTCCAGTGCAGGAAGTAAGGTGGGCACATGGTCTTTGTACCGGGGATCCAGCAGGGTGGCAACCCAGTAGTCCGCACACGTTAAAATGTGGGCAACTCTGCTGTCATTGCGCAGACACTGCAGCATGTAGTCGCTCATGTGTGCCAGGCTGCTCAGAGGTAAGGACAAGCTGTCCTCTGTGGGAGGCGTATCGTCATCGTCCTCCGTTTCCCCCCAGCCACGCACCAGTGATGGGCCCGAGCAGTGGCATTGCTAGGGCTGGTGTCACCCGGTGCGGTACAAAATGGTGTCACCCCCCCCCCTCCCCCAAGCAATAATTTTTTAGCCATATATGGGGGCTATGGTGGTGCTACTGCCATAGGGGGCATCCGTTAGCTCAGCAGACCCCCCCTAGCAGTCAGAGCCTGGTCTCGGGAGGGGCACTTCCAGAATATTTTCTGTCCGCCACCACAAAACAATGGTGCTTATAGAACAGACTACACAGTGTAGCGGTATACTGTATATTGTGTGGCACAGTGTAGCGGTATACTGTATATTGTGTGGCACAGAGTAGCGGTATACTGTATATTGTGTGGCACAGTGTAGCGGTATACTGTATATTGTGTGGCACAGTGTAGCGGTATACTGTTTATTGTGTGGCACAGTGTAGCGGTATACTGTATATTGTGTGGCACAGTGTAGAGGTATACTGTATATTGTGTGGCACAGTGTAGAGGTATACTGTATATTGTGTGGCACAGTGTAGAGGTATACTGTACTTTGTGTGGCACAGTGTAGCGGTATACTGTACATTGTGGGGCACAGTGTAGAGGTATACTGTATATTGTGTGGCACAGTGTAGAGGTATACTGTATATTGTGTGGCACAGTGTAGAGGTATACTGTATATTGTGTGGCACAGTGTAGAGGTATACTGTACTTTGTGTGGCACAGTGTAGCGGTATACTGTACATTGTGGGGCACAGTGTAGAGGTATACTGTATATTGTGTGGCACAGTGTAGAGGTATACTGTATATTGTGTGGCACAGTGTAGAGGTATACTGTACTTTGTGTGGCACAGTGTAGCGGTATACTGTACATTGTGGGGCACAGTGTAGAGGTATACTGTATATTGTGTGGCACAGTGTAGAGGTATACTGTATATTGTGTGGCACAGTGTAGAGGTATACTGTACTTTGTGTGGCACAGTGTAGCGGTATACTGTACATTGTGGGGCACAGTGTAGAGGTATACTGTATATTGTGTGGCACAGTGTAGCGGTATACTGTATATTGTGCGGCACTGTATATGTTGTTTAGGTATTGATGAAACCGTATAGCACTTGATTCTGGACCTTTCCACAGACAAAAAATGTTGTCAATGAACCGAAGCCAAATTTTTGCATGTTGTTGGAATAGATGGTGTGTATATACAAAGCATTTGAATCTTAAAAGCATTTGCATAGGGTGGAGCTACGTTGGCCCCCATTGCGGTGCCACATTTCTGAGCATAATATTGATCGCCAAAGAGGAAAAAATTCTCATGTAGTACCAAAGTAAGTAGAGATAGGCAAAATTCCTGTTGTGCGAACAATGTAGCTCCGCCCTATGCAAATGTTTTTATGATTCACTTTGAGGAAAAATTTGTATATACACACCATCTATTCCAACAACATGCAAAAATTTGGCTTCGGTTCATTGACGACATTTTTTGTCTGTGGAAAGGTCCAGAATCAAGTGCTTGTTACGGTTTCATCAATACCTAAACAACATATACACGAAGCTTGGCTTTACAATTGTAATCAATTCCGACAAAATCTGCTTTCTTGACACCCTAGTACTTAAAGACCGGTCGGGCCACATTCAATTTGATCTATATATTAAGCCAACAGACAGGAACAGTTTATTTTATTACACCAGCAATCACTCAAGGGCCACAAAAGCGTCACTCCCCAAATCTCAACTAACCAGGATAGACAGAATAGTCACAGACCCATCCACACTACAGCAGAGACAGCAGGACATGAAACTGAAATTTAGACAAAGAGGTTACCCTGAACATTTGATCACCAATAAACCACCAATACCCAAGAGAACAACTTCAGAAAATATTACTCCATCCCAACGCATACCGTGCATCTTGACTTATCACCCCCTAGCTCCCAAAATACAACAAACAATAAGGAAACAGTGGTCAATACTCTCTCAGGCATACCCGGAGGTACGAGAGTGCCAATCTCCACCCCTCACCTGCTATAAAAGATCTAAAAATATCAGGGACCATTTAATCTGTGCTGACATCGGACCATTAACTAAAATTCCTAAACAGAGGTTTTTACAAACCCAATGCTCAATGCTCAAGTGTTATCAAGGGCAACTTCATCACACACCCACATACGGGTAAAAGATTTCCCATCAAAGGATACTACACATGTGACTCTTCATTTGTGGTATATCTTATTAAATGCCCATGCGGGCTTTGTTATGTAGGTGAAACCACACAACCAGTAAAAAATCGCATTTCAAACCACAAATCGACTATCAGGACCGAACAATTTCTTTTACCGATTCCAGCCCATTTCAAGGAACATAACCACCGGATCTCATCTTTACGCTACCAGGTTTTGGAGCAAGTCTCCACCCCACGGAGAGGGGGTAATAGGATTAATATACTTAAGCAGAGGGAATCATTTTGGATCCATCGACTGGACACTATCACCGAGAGGTCTCAATCGTGAATGTGACTTTTACTGTAATCTTTAAATATCGATATTCATCACCTTACAGAACTGTGGACTGATATGTGTTTATTATATGATATTGATTGCTCAATTCTTAAATTGACATATACATTTTTCCTTTATTGCAGATTCTCTAATTTGGATACAATACATAGTCAATATACAAGTTGGTGAGATTTCAAACCCCTTTCCCCTCCCCCTTTTCACCTCCTCTTCCCCCCGCCCTCCCCTCCCCCCTTTCCTTTTTCTTTTCCCCCCTTTCCCTTCCTTCCCTTCTCATCATTGATTAGAATATAGATTACAATTATATGTTCTAGTTGAACCATTTTATTTTATAATACAATTTTTTTTCGCCTTTGTTGAGCTTAACAATAATATAACTGTGTTCTTTATTTGTTCATTTTTAATTTCTATTTTTCTTTATTTCCTTAACTTTCATCTTTACTCATAGGACTCTTTAGATCTACTATATTTTCAATTTCATATACTGTGTGTATACATACACCTATATTCTTCCTTATTATACCTATTACCTTCTATTCAGCCCATTCTCCTCTGTATGAGCTTACCACCAGATAAACTCGATTATCTTTTCTTTATCCTCATTCTTAACACTCATCTAATCGACCAATATGTCAACATCATTAGTATTCGCGCAGGCGCAATTGCTTGTTATATAGACCTATAGTTTACCCTATTAGCCGCAGATTGCCCATACCCCGTTTATCCTCTAATAGCCAAATGCGCATGCGCGCCTTCATTGCCGCGATCACGTGACCCACGTGACGCTGCTTGCTACCATGTGATTCATATGACCCAGCAGAGGTTACGTCGGTCACGTGACTTCCGGTCCGGTGGTATATATTCCTACTGTGGACACACATCACTAGCGCCTCCTGTTAGCGTCTTCACACATCATGGCCTCAGGTAACATTGCATCTCTTCCTTGTTTGTTTCTTGACTTGTGTCCCCCCCCCTTTTTTCCACTTTTGCATGGATTTAATTGCTTCTTTTCTCATATGTATTCAAATTGGTTGATTATCTTAGCACTTTTTCGCTGCAGCAAACATCTCATTGCCTTATATCCTTTATATCCTTCATTTTTGCCTTTTCACCAGTCTCATGTCCCCCATACTTTAACTAACTTCACTTTTTCAAGCTAATTCTAAATTTCTTGAGACCTGATTTCTTGCTTCATCTCTTCAATCTTCTTTAGTGCTATGTCTATTATATGTAATTTTGGCCGCCCTGAAAAATTACTAAAAAAAGATTTTTCTTCTATACCTTTTCAGATCCCTTGAAAAAGGTCTAATTAAGACCGAAACGTTGGGACATATTATGGCCTAATTATGATATTGTATATACCTTGATAATGGCACGTTAAGTCATATATTGACATTTATGTACTTCTGTACACAATAAATTTGCAAGTTAAAAAAAACGTCTTGGTGTTCCGTGGATTATCTAAACTAAGTTATTGAGGATGACCCTATCAGCACTTGTATTTACACCTTGAGTGTAATATACCCTTTTACGGACAGAAATACACTATGAGATGCACAATAGTGCGTGCAAATTTAAAGGATTATGTTTTCAGCAATTGTAATTTAACACTTTGTGTAATATACCCTTTTACGGAAAGAAATACACTGTGAGATGCACGCTGAGTGTAATATACCCTTTTACGGACAGATTTACACTTGGCCTGCAACAGCAGAAACCACTGATTTAGGGTATTGCTATTTTGGCAATTGAATTTCACCCCAGAACAAAAGCTATCAGACACTATGAAACTTGTCCAGCCAGAGCTGGAACACCAGATTTACGGTATTGCTATTTTGGCAATTGAATTTCAACCCAGAACAAAAGCTATTCTTTTTACGCACACTATGAAACTTTTCCAGCCACAGCTGAAACCACTGATTTAGGGTATTGCTACTTTGGCAATTGAATTTCACCCCAGAACAAAAGCTATGCTTTGACGGACACTATAAAACTTGTCCTGCCACAGCTGGAACACCAGATTTAGGGGATTGCTATTTTTGCAAGTGAATTTCACCCTTCAATAAAATATAGAAAATTCTATCCTGAGTTTCTAGGGGTGACAATAAGCACAGCCAAGCCCCTGATGTAGGATATAGCAAAAAAAAAACAACTACTATTGATGGTTAAATGGACTTGGTGGCAGCTTGTGCTGGCGCACCACAAGACACAAAATGGCCGCCGATAACCCCAGAAAAAAGTGACAGAAAAACGCTCTGGGCAGCCTAAAAACAGTGAGCAATTAACTAGCAGAAGTTGAATGATTCACAGCTGTAGATCGATCACTTTATTTTTTGTGTTTTTGCTGAGTTAATCCCTGCCTAATCTCGTCCTAACAGAAGCTGCATCATCTCCCTACACTAATCAGAGCAGAGTGACGTGCGGCGATACGTGACTCCAGCTTAAATAGAGGCTGCACTGGCCAATCACAGCCATGCCAGTAGTAGGCATGGCTGTGATGGCCTCTTGGGGCAAGTAGTATGACGCTTGTTGATTGGCTGCTTTGCAGGCTTTCAAAATGCACCATAGAAATCGCCGAACAACACCCCAAAATTCGGTACGAACCCAAACTATACAGTTCGGGTTCGCTCATCCCTATTTATAATATCTCTCTCTTGCAATTCTGTGTGTGGCTATGAACAGCTGTGAATATGAGAGCTGCAGCAAGGGAATGTCAATGTACAAAACTGAGGCACTGAGTGTGTGAAGAGGAACCATTCATAAATGTTATGTTTTGTGTGTAATGTGCATGGGTGTTTTGTTTTATTGGAGCTCCAAGGGAATTATGATGTCAAATAACTCAGATGCTTGTGTAACATGGGCCCTTTATGTTTGTCTGTTCGATTATAATTTACCAGTGATCTGACTTCATAAATTGCCATGAAGAGACTAATTGGTAGAGAGGAAGATCAGACGAACCAAAGGATTGGACTTAGATGACAGAGAGAGGAGGGAAAAGGGTGGACAACACAAGACACAAGACAATGAGCTTCTTTGCTGGCTTACATTTAGACCATTTTCTACGCTATCGGCTGCGGCCCATCCACTTACCCGCTCACTTTTTTAGACCTGACGTTAGAGGGAAAAAGTCACAGATTGCGGCACAAATAATTTAGCATTTAGTGACAATAACCTTCCCTCCTAATAAAAGTTGCAATAGATCTGCCATGTGGTTGAAGCATAAAGTTTTTTTTTTTTTTGTGTGGTTGACACCCATTCAGTCTTCCAGTTCACACACATCCGTCGCTTTTTTCATGATTCACAAGGAAAATTTACTTATCCTATAAAGTCATATATCAATTGCAATTCTGAATATGTGATTTGCACAAACTCTGCTGCCCTGACCTTGGCCTGTTACAAGTTTTGCCTGATTCCTCACTGCCACGCACCGGTGTTTCTGACTCCTGTGGGTCAGCTGTCTACCAAACAGGACTACTCCAGGAGATAGCAGCCTGGTGGCACCCCTATAGTGAATTCCAGATCCCTGTATAAGGGTTAAAGTGTGAATACCAGAGCACTGCCAGGATAACAATCATAGGTGTAGCCCAAAGACAAACCGTTTGGTGGACACAGTGGTTCCTCACCTACTTATTGTTGCAGTCTTATGGACAGATCTGGCTGGTCAGGTCTATATAATTTTTGATGTTTCACCACAATTACTTTTACAATATCACCACAGTTACAAGGACATTTATTTTTATTATATTTTCTTTAAGAAACCTGACTATAAAATATACATTATGTATAAACACAAGAAATACACTCACCTAAAGAATTATTAGGAACACCTGTTCTATTTCTCATTAATGCAATTATCTAGTCAACCAATCACATGGCAGTTGCTTCAATGCATTTAGGGGGGTGCTCCTGGTCAGGACAATCTACTGAACTCCAAACTGAATATCAGAATGGGAAAGAAAGGTGGTGTAAGCAATTTTGAGCGTGGCATGGTTGTTGGCGCCAGACGGGCCGGTCTGAGTATTTCACAATCTGCTTAGTTACTGGGATTTTCACGCACAACCATTTCTAGGGTTTACAAAGAATGGTGTGAAAAAGGAAAAACATCCAGTTGTCATGCCCCGCTCTGACGATGTGCGGAGGTCGGCCAGGATAGCAGCACGAGTTTAGTGTTTGTTTTGGAACCATGCTGGATCCGCCTCTCATCAGGTGCACTGGTTGGGGTCATTAGTTTAAATAGCACACCATCCCAGTGCTCTGAGCGGATTATAGGAATCACTGTGGTCTTGGAAGCTAGGAAGGAAAGTTGTCTGTTCCAGCTCAGAAAGATAAGTGTGGTTTTAGTTTGGTTGTTTTGTGTCATCTCTCCCATCCAGGTTCTGTGTGAGCAGGCTGCTCCTATTTCCCCTCTTCACCATCTCAGGGAATTTAGGGAGTTTTAGCCCAGGCACGGGGACACATCATACCTACCACCAAGGTCTGCATGTGGGCTGAGCAGTGCAGGGAAAGAGGTCAGGGATTAGCTAGGAGGTCTGTCTCCCCTGTCTCTCGCCCAGAGCCTGGTTGGTGGTTTATTTGTGAGTCTGAGTGCACGTCTGCCGTGACACCAGTATGCGGCAGTCCTGTTGGCAAAAATACCTTGTGGATGCTAGAGGTCAGAGGAGAATGGGCCGACTGATTCAAGCTGATAGAAGAGCAACGTTGACTGAAATAACCACTCGTTACAACCGAGGTATGCAGCAAAGCATTTGTGAAGCCACAACACGCACAACCTTGAGGCGGACGGGCTACAACAGCAGAAGACCCCACCGGGTACCACTCATCTCCACTACAAATAGGAAAAAGAGGCTACAATTTGCACGAGCTCGCCAAAATTGGACCGTTGAAGACTGGAAAAATGTTGCCTGGTCTGATGAGTCTCGATTTTTGTTGAGACATTCAAATGGTAGAGTCCGAATTTGGCGTAAACAGAATGAGAACATGTATCCATCCTCTGATGGCTACTTCCAGCAGGATAATGCACCATGTCACAAAGCTCGCATCATTTCAAATTGGTTTCTTGAACATGACAATGAGTTCACTGTACTAAAATGGCCCCCACAGTCACCAGATCTCAACCCAATAGAGCATCTTTGGGATGTGGTGGAACGGGAGCTTCGTGCCCTGGATGTGCTTCCCACAAATCTCCATCAACTGCAAGATGCTATCCTATCAATATGGGCCAACATTTCTAAAGAATGCTATCAGCACCTTGTTGAATCAATGCCACGTAGAATTAAGGCAGTTCTGAAGGCAAAAGGGGGTCCAACACCATATTAGTATGGTGTTCCTAATAATTCTTTAGGTGAGTGTATAATAAACAATATAAAAAGATCACTCTTCATATATTATACATAATTATTTATTTTATGCACTTATATAGAGCTACTATATTCCGCAGCGCTTTACAGACATTATCATCACGCTTTACCTGGAGGAAACCCACGCAAATGCGGGGAGAACGTACAAACTCCATGCAGATGCTGTCCGTGGTCAAATTCGAACCTAGGACCCAGCTTTGCAAGGCACCAGTGCTAACCACTGAGCCACCGTGCTGCCCATTATGATATTATGCCATAGGAAGAGAACAGGATGATTAATGCAGAGTGAAGCTCTATTATTATTAGCGAACAATCCACACTATAAGGCACATTAATAGGCAAACTGAATCCTAGAGTTTGTCCATTCCATGGTAGTAGTTTGCAACTCAGCAAATGAATTTCCATGTTAGGTTGAAAATGTAAGTATATTCTATGAAAGATTAGAAGTGAAAAATAACCATATTACACCAGTAATATCCCCCTTTAGTAGAGGATTTCTTCAGATAGAGACAACACTCTTGGGCTATCTATTAAAAAACAAAATCATATTCTGATAGTAGGGTTCTCTTCATCTTCAGCTCTAGGGATCATATCCACATTTCAAGTAGCAACTGATAAATCACATCCAGCACAAGTATTTGTGACTGTCATCTGTTATGGCAATGATGACACCGAATTTAGCAGCAATCAACACATTGGGAGGGTTTATAGTGTACGCTCAGTTCAATGTCGGACTGGGGTGCCTGGGGTCCACCGTATGGATACATTCAAATATTACCTGCTCACACAGCAGCAAGATGCTACCAGATGCTTGAATATGGGGGTCCCTGCAGCAACTTGTAGAAGGTAGGTCCTGGGGAAAAGAGGATACTGGCTAGCTTTCCTCTGTACCTAGAAGACATCTCAGCTATCTGATCCTGTCTATAATAATAAACTGAGGAGTTTCTTTACTTATCTATGAAGTTTGTTATATGAACATAGGTTGGTTGAGGTGCTGCACATTGAATATATGTATGTAGTGCAGCAAGTCTACTGTGTTATGTGCCACTTGTGCAAGGGGAGGGAGACTAGGGGCCTACTTTGCTCAGGGACCCACCAATGGATTCACTTGTAACCCTGTGGGCTAGTCCGAGCCTGGCTCAGTTCACTTCAGGACCACATACAGCATCCCCACTGGCTGCATTTCATTTAGTCCAGACCTAATAGGTTCAATATTGCCCATAGAGCTCCTTTTAACCATTTTGCAAGTATGCTGTCTGATTGATGGTAGAAGGGGGTTTGATCACATGCAAAGATGTCCATGATACCCTCCCTCTGGAGCCATGTACAGTTAACAGGGAGAGAGTAGCAATGTCTCTCTTTCTGCATTCTGTCAGTACTGGGCACGCTATCGATCAAATAAAAGCATATCTCGACTGAAAACTGTTCCCAAATCTCTACTACACGTTCTCAATGTCAGTAGCATGGTGGTTGACTCACTTTCCTGAGGATAGGTCATTAATATGGGAAACTGGACAACCGTTTTAAGTTATACAGAAGACATGATTAGGCAGCAGGTCTCACAATAAAGCTCCACATCTCTCACGTGTCTTACAATCTGAACATTACAATGGCTTATCTTCTAAGTGAATTCTCTCATGTTTAGCAATACTTGATTTCTGAATAAAAGAATTCCCACATTTTCCACATAAATATAACTTCTCATATGTGTTGTGAGTTCTGTGATATCGAACGCTTGCTTGACAGGTAAAACATTTCCAACATTCTGAACATGAAAATGGCTTCTCCCTTGTATGAGTTCTCTTATGTCTAACAAGATTTGCTTTATACCAAAAGATTTACCACATTCAAGCCATGAAAATGGCTTCTCTCCTCAATGGGTTCTTAGATGTTTTACAAGATTTGATTTCTGACTAAAACGTTTCCCACATTCTGAGCATTAAAATGGCTTCTCCTCTAAGTGGAGTCTTTCATGTTCCTCAACATGTGATTTCTGGCTAAAAGGTTTCACACATTCTGAAGATGAACATGGCTTCTCTCCTGTGTGACTTCTTACATGTTTTATAAGCATTGATTTCACACCAAAATACTTACCACATTCAGAACACATAAATGGCTTCTCCCCTGTGTGAGTTCTCTGATGTTGAACAAGATTTGATTTCTGACTAAAACATTTCCCACATTGTGAACATGAAAATGGCTTCTCCTCTAAGTGGAGTCTTTCATGTTCCTCAACATGCGATTTCTGGCTAAAAGGTTTCACACATTCTGAAGATGAACATGGCTTCTCTCCTGTGTGACTTCTTACATGTTTTATAAGCATTGATTTCCCACCAAAATACTTACCACATTCAAGACACATGAAAGGATTCTCCCATGTGTGAGTTTTATGATGTCTAACAAGATTTGATTTCTGACCAAAACATTTTCCACATTCTGAACATGAAAATGGCTTCACCCCTGTGTGAATTCTTTGATGTCGTATAAGCCATGACTTCTCATGAAAACATTTCCCACATTCGGGACAAACAAATGGCTTATCTCCTGTGTGAGTTCTCTGATGGTTAGTAAAATTATATTGCCTGTTAAAGCCTTTCCCACATTGAGGACATGAATATAGCTTCTCTCCTGTGTGAGTTCTCTGATGGGCAACAAGATTTGATTTTGAACTAAAGCATTTTCTGCATTCAAGACATGAAAATGGCTTCTCTCCTGTATGAGATCTCTGATGCTTAGAACAATTATATTGACTGTTAAAGCCTTTCCCACATTCAGGACATGAATATAGCTTCTCTCCTGTGTGAGTTCTCTCGTGGGCAACAAGATTGGATTTCGAACTAAAGCATTTTCCACATTCAAGACATGAAAATGGCTTCTCTCCTGTATGAGATCTCTGATGCTTAGAAAAATTATATTGACTGTTAAAGCCTTTCCCACATTCAGGACATGAATACAGCTTCTCTCCTGTGTGAGTTCTCTGATGGGCAACAAGATATGATTTCCGACTAAAGCACTTTCCACATTCAAGACATAAAAATGGCTTCTCCCCTGTATGAGTTCTCTGATGTCTAACAAGACACGTTTTCAGATTAAAAGATTTCCCACATTCTGGGCATGAATATGGCTTCTCCCCTGTGTGAGTTCTCTGATGCCGAATAAAAGTTGATTGATTGATAAAACCTTTCCCACATTCAGGACATGTATATGGATTCTCCCTTGTGTGAGTTCTTTGATGTCTAACTAGAATGGATTTCATGCTAAAATATTTTCCACATTCAAGACGGGAAAATGACTTCTGCCCTGTGTGAGTTCTCTGATGTGTAACAAGATGTGATTTCTGACTAAAGCACTTTCCACATTCAAGACATGAAAATGGCTTCTCCCCTGTATGAGTTCTCTGATGCCGAATACAATTTGATTGATTGTTAAAGCCTTTCCCACATTCAGGACATGAATATGGATTCTCCCTTGTGTGAGTTCTCTGATGTCTAACTAGAATGGATTTCATGCTAAAATATTTTCCACATGTCAAGCATGAAAATGACCCATTATCTCTGCAATTTCTCTCATGCAAAAAAAGATTGGATTTCTTTTTAAAACGTTTCTCACTAGAAAAAATATTCCCGTATTTCTGTTTAGTTCTTGTTTTGCCAATCAGTAATTGCTTAGATGAAGGTTTCTTGTGACCAGCAGTATCAGTGGATAGATCTCTGCTGTGAAGGACTGAGGGTACATTAGGAGTTATTGAGTCATCTTGTGTGGTATTGTTATCTTCTGCTTCATGATGGGAAGATAAATGATGATGTTCATAGGAGTCGCTTATCCCGTCTTCCACTGGAAAATGAAACAAAATTATATTATTTTCGCAGCTTTACTGAGACAATTGCAAGCCAGGAAATGTGATCACTACCATCTTCAATAACCTGTAGCATCCCATGCATAAACACAATGATATAAACTTTTCCCTACCACATATTGGTGCATCGTGTCATTCTAAAAGCACTGGTTGACTTGTTTCAGGATTCCTCTCACTGGCGATTCACTTTGCCCTTTTTGTCAGAAATAGGTGAGGCTCATCTATTCTCAGACCCAGGATTCCTTTAGGATCAAGATCTACCTGCTGTGATCTTGGCTGCCTGACCCTCCTTGGCAATTTCCTTCTTAGTTGGATCCCATCAGTCTAGAAATCCTTTGGTCTCCTTGGATCTGCACAACTGCCCTCTCCCCCACCTTCCTCTGCTACCCTGCTGGGCTTTCTGCAACATCTCCTGTGATGCTGGCCTGTACTAAACAAAGACTAGTTTGACAAAAGTACTTTACACATTTACTTTTTTTTTGCAGAGCCTCCCTCTTGTCTAAAAGGTTCACCTATTTTAAACAGTCTTTGATCGGTCTTTAGATAACCGGTACCTTGTCCTTATCATTGATGGTCTTGTGATATGGAAACCAGTTTTTTTAAATGACAAGTACTTTCATCTCAGCAGGTTTGGTTTTATCAGTTTTTGCCAGCTAATTTGCAAGTGTCCTCCTCTCCTTATTTCTCTTATCATCATTAGATGCCTTCACCTTTCCAGTTATTATTTCAACGGCTATTTACCCTTCACCTTTAGGACCAGGCCCTAATCTGACTGAATGCTTACATCCTGTACTACTGATCTCCCCTGCAAGGTGGGAACCTGTCTGAGAGGGCATATGGACAACCGAAGCACTCCGACTCGAGAAGGACCCCATGGGTCCACATACTAGAGGTTCTTTGGCCTATTGTATCATGTGACCTTTATTCTGAATCAGTATTTACCCTCCAGTCATTTTTGTGTTTGTGATTGAATCTATTCACTTTGTGTCACATTTTACCAGTGCCAATGAAGATCAAGGGATATTATGGCTATAAATTAATTATTAATTGTATCATTAATGATGATGAAGAGGAGGTTTCTCTGAACTTCCTATCAATTGTCTCATTAATAAAGACATTTACAAACCAAAAAAGATTTATGAAAGGCTCTTACCTTTCACAGACACTGAGATGGGTTTTCCAAGTCCTCTCGTCGTTTCACCAGAACTTTCCTGCAAGATGAAAGACATGAGAAAAATATACCCCGCTGCTAGTTTTTCTTATGTCTAGGCGAAAATTAAACACTTCTACAAGATATGAATTAATGTGGGGGATTGGGTCAGCACAACCTGTATGTGGTGCACATCACTATGGCAAAATACATATACAAACAGAAAATACAAATGTGATAGCACTCTACATCCAGCAATTTGCCTCCATACCTGGATGAGGCATTGGTGTACATTTTGGCCAAAGTGTAATAAGCCACTCACCACGTCAAGGTCGCCTCTATTTGAGTGGTCCCTAACACTAGTTCCTACCTGTTTATGGGCCATGACAGCCACACAAAATCCAGGGAATGCAGGTCAGCGTGCATGCCAAGCACACTCTGCTTTTAACCCCGTCCGGTGCCATTACAGCTTTAATCGGATCCAGGGATGCAAGTACCAACATGCACGCTGAGCCCACCATATACTTCTCCTGGAGCTAAATGGCTACTGGTAGGTTCTATACAAGCAGACTCAGTTTTATACTGACTTTAAAACCAGCCTCCAGAACAGATTGACTGGTCAGGTGTGCAATGACTCCAAGGAGATCGCCACGCCTCCAATATATACTACAAAGAAAAAATGTGGGGGATTGGGTCAGCACAACCTGTATGTGGTGCACATCACTATGGCGAAATACATATACAAACAGAAAATACAAATGTGATAGCACTCTACATCCAGCATTCTGCCCTGCCTCCATGCTGGATGAGGCATTGGTGTACATTTTGGCCAAAGCGTAATAAGCCACTCACCACGTCAAGGTCGCCTCTATTTGAGTGGTCCCTAACACTAGTTCCTACCTGTTTATGGGCCATGACAGCCACACAAGATCCAGGGAATGCAGGTCAGCATGCACGCCAAGCACACTCTGCTTTTAACCCCGTCCGTGTACGGCGGATGTTAGGAAAGAGTTAAAGGGGGCAGTTTAGGGGCCATTTTGTTTCTGACAAGTTCTATTTAATTACAATTAATACAATCTTTTATGACACCAGAAACCATTTGCAAACAATAACATGAAATACAGAGTACAGTATACTCCACTGCTGCTGGGGGAGGTCAGTAGAAAGCTCCATTACATCAGTCTATAGAGGATTTGTAGAAACCTCAGCTTCACCTACCTGATGATCCAGTGGGATATTTGGTTTCTCCTCTGGACAGTCCTGGGAATACTGAGGATTGGGACATCTCTCTGGTGGATTTCTCTGACTGGATCCATCTGTAGGAAAAACACACGGTGACTGAATACATTGTCTATGTCCAATGATGAGTGAATCTGTGATGCCGGCCGGTCCATGGCTGCTGACATCTCCTTGTTCTTTGAAGGCCATTGGAGCGCTTACCCAATTCCCTGCTCCGGTGGTCCATACCTGTTGACATTTCATTGTTCTGTCCACAGCGTGCTGATCTGTGGCCAGCTCATGGCCTGCAGTGGCTTTGTCCGCCTGTAGGACATGTGCATTCTCTGGTTCTTAAAGGGCCAGCATGTGTGGCCCTAATCTGTCTACTCTATGGCTAGCCTCCCTGGGATATTTAAGGCACCCTCCCTGTTGAATGGTGCCTGAGAAAGAGGTTCTAGTTGCTAGTTTTCTACCAAGGAGATCCACTCTTGAGTTCAGTTGCACATTTAGACTGCTTTCAGACGAGCGAGTGTGACGCTGAGGACTCACATCGCAGCACCCGTCCTGAACTTCCAGCACTGCCAGGGTCGCATAGCTTTATACTGATTAATGATGCTATGTAACCCTTAGAGGTCTGGAATGTATTGAAAACACTGACATAATGCTCTCAGTGTTATTCAATACGTTCCAGAACTGTAAGCGTTACATAGAGTCATAATTCAGTATAATGGGACCCCGGCAGTGCTGGGAGGTCAGGACGGGTGCTGCGCTGCGAGTTCGGAGTGTGACACTTGCTTGTCTGAAAGCGGCCTTATTCACCTCTGCCTGTTAACTGGATTTAACTTATTGCTGCCTGACCTGACCTCTACCTGTTTCTAGTACTGACCCTGTGCTGCCTACTCTGATCTTTGCACTGTTTACTGCATTGCGCAAACGCTCCCTGTCTTTGCTTGTCTTGTGGCTACAGTTCTGACTGATCTCTTGGTGCTTTTCATTGGTATCTCTTGATCCCAGTGGGTCAGCCACTGAACAGAGACTACTTCCAAAGGTATATAATGTCCAGCAGTATTGATCCCTTTAAAACATAACTTTTACTTTTCAAATTATAAAATTACCACCGTAGTGGTTCACCAGTGAACAGTGATAAGACGAACAACAATAATCACAGATACAAATTTTCCTGGGAGCCAGTCATGGATACACCTATAGAGTGGTGAGTGAACACAGAGACCGCTTAGTCCATAGCTACTACACTACACCAACTGGAGTGGGGACTTGGCTGGACCGGAAACCTTGCGGGATGTTCAAATGCGGCTCCTGTAAAGCATGTGCTTTTATTTCCACGGCTAAATCAATTGTTTGCTCAGTCACTGGTCAAGCCTATCAAATCAGGGACTTCTACAACTGTAGGAGCAAGGGTGCGGTATATATATGCCAGTGCCCTTGCCCTATGGACTATATAGGTAAAACCATTCGAGAGGTCAGGCGGCGGATTTGCGAACATGTGAACGACGTGGTGAAGAAAAAGATCACACCCGTCGCGTCACATGTAATCGACGTCCATGGCGGTGATCCCAGTTGTTTGCGGTTTTCGGTCCTGGAAACCATCCCATTGTCACCAAGGGGCGGAGACTGGGACCGTAAAATCCTTCAAAAGGAGTGCGTCTGGATTCACCGCTTCAGATCCCAGGCACCATTAGGGATTAATGAGAGACTCACCTTTTCTTGTTTCCTGTGATTTATCCCGGGGAGGGTGGGTCTTCATATGTACGTTTCTCTTATCTCTCTGTCTAATAAATTACGCCATTTCGGTAACTTTATCAATGGCCAAGATGAAAGAATCAGGATACACTCTGTATCCAGACTGCACATTAGCCATCCAATGTGCCCTAGGTGTCACCTCTATCACAGGGAACACACCACAGTGAAAAGTATGATAGTGAACTATTAGAATCCTCCACATTCTATTTCTCGGCCCCTATTATGAATATGCCTAAATATACACCGGTATGCCAGTTTAGTCTGGCTGCATATGTATATATGTATTGAGCGTCGCCTTGCCTGTTGGGCTGCCCCCTTTGACATAGGATTTCTATGTACTGGTTACGGTGCGGCTCATAGACCGGATGTGACGCGATTCTGCGTTCCATAGAACAGGATGCGGCCGCCCTGTGCGTTTCACTTGGGATAGGCGTCACACAGACCGGAAGTGACGCGTCTGTGCGTTCCACGCGACCGGATGTCGTCACAGAGTGCGTTCCACCTGGTCTGGTCGGCTCCCAGAGATGGGCGGAACGCTTCTGGCCTCATGAGGGACGAATCGCTGCATGTGTATGCGGCTCACAGACCGGCAGAGACGCCGGCTGTGGTGCCTTACTTTCTGGCACAACTGAATTTGCATATGAATTAGTGTGAACTCTGCACAGCTGGTAAGTGGCTATTTAAGGGAATGAGAGTGAGAGTGAGTGAAAGGAGGAACAGGACGCTACCAGGACGCAGCTTAAATGTAAGTAAGGACCATTTACTAAGAATTGAAACTATGAGGGCATGTAGTGTGTTTTATACTACATACAATTTTCTGCTCACAGCTTCCTGGGTGAAGTACTGGCCCTTATCTGGTGGGCCCTCTAGCCTCCTGACTGCACAGGACATTAAGTAAGTGCTGATATAGAGGAGATGTAGGGGATATATATAATTTATATCCAGCACCTGAACTGAGAATGTTTCTATTTCTTACAGGTGGGACATATCAAACGGGTCCCTTGGTCCTATGCTTAATATCATCTGCGTCTCTGGTCCTGTTGCCTCAACAATATCTTAAGTATCTTTGTTTTATTACTTTATTGATGGTTGTATCTTTGACCATGAATGCCCCCTGATGAACCTAGCAATAGGGGAAACGCGTAGGGGCTTTTGTGGAACCAGCCTGGGAACGCATCGTTTGATGCCCCTGTGCTTGGTCCCTTGTGTATGTGGGTGGTTATCCTATTCACCGGCATATTGAACTGGTCTTTATCTATTGGTGTCCCTGACGATAGTCAGTTACCAGGGACGCATCACTACACCCGTCAGTTTCCTGGGGAGCACATTTTGTTATTTTTGGAGAGGAGGGTAAACGCAGGGCAGTCAGCCCAGGAACGAGGACAGGGAGTCTCCACCATCAGGGGACGTCCCTGGGCTGAGGTTCTAGCCAGGGTGAGCATAGGGAAAGTATAGTTTTGCCCACTGCTCCCCTTAGCTGCCTTGTGTTCACTCACCACTCTATAGGTGTATCCATGACTGGCTCCCAGGAAAATTTGTATCTGTGATTATTGTTGTTCGTCTTATCACTGTTCACTGGTGAACCACTACGGTGGTAATTTTATAATTTGAAAAGTAAAAGTTATGTTTTAAAGGGATCAACACTGCTGGACATTATATTGACTTTGTGATCCTTCTCTATTGATTGTTATTGATTTAGCTGGACAAATATACTTCCAAAGGTAGTGGCCTGGTGGTTCCCCTGCAGTGCTATCTATATGGATTAAAGGGTAAGGACTGGAGGGGGGGGCAGGGGGTTATCTAGCTGTGGCACAGCACATCTACATCCGCACTCTAATTCAAAACTGTTCTCCCCTCCACAGTCATGGAAGGTCTCCTCTTACCCGGTGATGTGAGGGACTGGTGATTCTCCTTCATGACGTCCTTGTACAGATCCTTTTGTCCTTCTAAATACTCCCACTCCTCCATGGAGAAATAGACAGTGACATCCTGACACCTTATAGGAACCTGACAACACAAGGATACAGTCATTACCAGACCCCTCCCTTGGCGTTATTGTATGTTGTGCCTTTTCATGAGTGTAAACATGTATATCTACTTATTCTAATTATAATGGGTATTCATTGCCTTTAAGAGCAATGTTGATTTATATTCACTATTTTGTATGGATTTTCATGTAGGCCGAAGTAAGTCCGTGGGAAGATTACTGTGCCGTTCAAAAAGCTAGTGTTATTGTAACAATATATTATATATTTAGACAGTTAGAGGATACACGGCACCTGCAGATTTAGAGGCTTCATTGTATTTGTTATCTGGACATGAATTCAACAGTGTGAGAATTGTCTAGATGTTCCTCAAAGTATACATTCATGTATCAAAGTTTGTCCCTCGGCTCTAAGACAAGGCCTCCAGATGTCAGAGGTGTGTAGTATTTAAAATATATGGAATGTATGAGTTAACCCTTAATGGTATGATGCTTATAGCTTATACAACAGTGCCACCTAGATATGAGCAGTTAATACTACACCAGTAGCAAAAGTGCATTCTGGGTAGTATTATGGCATCACATTCCTTATCAATGCACACGCCCATCCAACAATGATTGGAAAGTTCCAAACTAGGAAGGTGTGTTCAACTGATAAGTTTTGGGTTAAGAAACCAGAAACCAAAAATAAAAAAGAGACAGGGAAAAAAAAAGGAGGACAAAAAGAAAAAAAACAAAGAAAGAAAGAAAGGGAGATCTCTGGAGAAAGATTTGGATTATCGGAAAAACTCTTGAGAGCTGACTGCCCCAAGACTCTGCACATTACTTGACCCTTGGGTAATGTATATTTTTATTTTATGTAGTATTGATCTAATTTAATTGGCTTTATACTTAGCCAGATACCCGCTCATTTGCGGACGTGTAACGTTAGTTGCTACATCAATGTTTTCACTTGATTTAAGTTACGATGCATATAACTGAATAAAGGGGATAATATTGGAGAAACTCTCTCTTGGGAATCTTTATATTCCCTAGTTTGATATCAAGCCAATAATGTATAAGTTTTGTTGCAATACTACCCCATATCTGAGATTGGTCATCATTTTGGGCAGAGCAAGGGCTCGTATCTGTCATTTTCTTGATTGAGTTTTTCGCATAATTGTATATCTCTCACAATTTTAAAGCCGTATTGCATAATATTCTTGTGTTGGTTGAGTAGTGTTTTGTTGGCACCATATAGTGGTGAATTCTGGGTACTGCATATCATTGTATATTATAGAAATTGACGTTGATACATTTTTGATTGTATTTTAAACTATTGTATAATAAAACATTAATATTTTTGCATAGACGCTTGTACCCTGTTTTGCTGATTGCACAAAATAATCAGGTTCTCGATTGAACTCTATTTAAGATGTTTATGTCCATGTCACGGATCAATATCATTTGAATAATTTTTCTTTTGATCCGTTAAATTTTTTTTTTTATATTTATATAAAGCATTTGCTTTATATACCCGACATGTATAATGTCCCAGCATTCCCAGCAGCGCTCACCTCTCCGCTCAGCAGCTCAGTGATCCTGGTGGTAAGTTCTAGGATCTTCTGCTCATGTATCAGGGAATGAGGTGGAGGCTCGGTGATGGGGCTCTGGGTCCTGCTCCATCCTCCTGACACACGGGGTGTCACACACTCACCAGACGACTTCTTCACTACTGTGTAATCCTGTGCATGGGGAGACGCCGATCACTACAGAGATTCTAAGAATCCTTCACCTTTCCAGTCATTTCCCTGTTTTATTACTAGATATAAGAGTGATGTCATGTGAGACTCTAACCTCGCCAGTTATCAAGGAGATGATCTCCAGGGTGAGGTCTAATATCCTTACAGCCATGTGGTCTCTGTCGTTGTACAGATCCTTGTGTTCTTCTAAATACTCCCACTCCTCCATGGAGAAATAGACAGCGACATCCTGACACCTTATAGGAACCTGACAACACAAGGATACAGTCATTACCAGTCCCCTCCCTTGTCGTTATTGTATAATGTCCCAGCATTCCCAGCAGCGCTTACCTCTCCGCTCAGTAGCTCAGTGATCCTGGTGGCAAGTTCTAGGATCTTCTGCTCATGTATCAGGGAATGAGGTGGAGGCTCGGTGATGGGGCTCTGGGTCCTGCTCCATCCTCCTGACACACGGGGTGTCACACACTCACCAGACGACTTCTTCACTACTGTGTAATCCTGTGCATGGGGAGACGCCGATCACTACAGAGATTCTAAGAATCCTTCACCTTTCCAGACATTTCCCTGTTTTATTACTAGAGATAAGAGTTATGTCATGTGAGACTCTCACCTCTCCAGTTATTAAGGAGATGATCTCCAGGGTGAGGTCTAATATCCTTGCAGCCATGTGGTCTTTGTCCTTCTCCATCCTTGGTGGGTCCTTGATGGAAAGCACCATTGGCTCTAAAAAGAGGAGAGTCCTGCACCTAAGAAACCTGAGGGAAACAAGGAGGATTGGGAGCAAAATCACATCTTACATGAAGCAAAGTGTCTCAAAAATTAAGAATGACAAAAGACCACCAATATTGTACAATGGAGGTGACTTGGCTATTGAGGTGTCTTATACATACCAGACTGGTGATTATAATAAATCAGTCAGCCAGCCTCCTGCTATACAGTGAATACAGTGTTACACAGGATACACATCGCAGTCTACCACATACAGCAGACAGTTCTCATCTTATTTTTACTGTAAATGTCTTTATTAATGGGATGACTGATAGGAAGTTCACAGACACTTGATTTGACATGCTTTCTGCAGCCTTTGAGAATTTGAAAGTTTCCCAATGTAATGACTCAGGACTGTGTTTAAAGTGTAACTGAGTTTTCAAAAAAGGTTTGTATAATGGCAGTGCTTCTTTGTACAGTCTGTGAAGGAACTGTTGTGTTTGGGCTTACCTTAAGTTTATTTCAGTCATATTATCTTGTTTCAGCTGCACAGCTAGATGCATTTCACTCAGAAGCAGGGGGTGTCTCCCTTCTACAGGTATTGTACGCAGTGACCTCACTTCCCTTACTTTCCACTATGTTTTTTTCTAAGGAGCTCAGAAAGCTGATAAAGAGGGATAAATCACACTTACAGAAAGGCAGGAGGCTCCTGTGATCTTCAGAAGCTTTGTAGAAGCAGAAGTTATTTTATCAGGGTCAAAATCTCAGCCGGCTCTGACACCCCCCACTTCCTCTCATCCGTCTTCTGGGTCTGGGTAATGTTTCTATATAATGACAGAATGACTGGATTAATAACAAGTTCTAATAACTATATTCTAGGGATTCATTCAGACCTTGCGGTGTCAGGGAGATAAACCGGAAGATCCAATCCATCTCTTTTCTACAGAGGCGCTGATAAGATTGTGGCACCCACTCAACTGGAGTCAGACAAAGATGTGTTGGGTCCCCATCAAGCACCTGTGCAAAATGTCCTGGTATATCCATTGTATGTACATTCCCTGTGTGTGATTAGGGAGAGTTCAGGCGCCTTCCCCCAAATTATTGTTTTATTATAGATTTTTTTCTTGATACTTACTTTTCACCTCCCTTTTTTTTTAAAAAAACCCAGAGTTTTTGGGTGAATCCTGCTGTTGCCTCCTCTCCTTTTTTTTTTTTTTTTAAGATATTTATATTATATCTTTTGTAATTATTTTACATCTATAAGAGATTGCTGAAAGTTTTCCACATCCATCCTCCTCCAGGTACCTTATTCTATCTTGTTGGCGCCCTTCTCCCCTCCCCCCCTCTCTGAGTTTCACCCTCAGGGTATCCTACTAAACTCCTACACTGTGTGCAGAATTATTAGGCAAATGAGTATTTTGACCACATCATCCTCTTTATGCATGTTGTCTTACTCCAAGCTGTATAGGCTCGAAAGCCTACTACCAATTAAGCATATTAGGTGATGTGCATCTCTGTAATGAGAAGGGGTGTGGTCTAATGACATCAACACCCTATATCAGGTGTGCATAATTATTAGGCAACTTCCTTTCCTTTGGCAAAATGAGTCAAAAGAAGGACTTGACAGGCTCAGAAAAGTCAAAAATAGTGAGATATCTTGCAGAGGGATGCAGCACTCTTAAAATTGCAAAGCTTCTGAAGCGTGATCATCGAACAATCAAGCGTTTCATTGAAAATAGTCAACAGGGTCGCAAGAAGCGTGTGGAAAAACCAAGGCGCAAAATAACTGCCCATGAACTGAGAAAAGTCAAGCGTGCAGCTGCCAAGATGCCACTTGCCACCAGTTTGGCCATATCTCAGAGCTGCAACATCACTGGAGTGCCCAAAAGCACAAGGTGTGCAATACTCAGAGACATGGCCAAGGTAAGAAAGGCTGAAAGACGACCACCACTGAACAAGACACACAAGCTGAAACGTCAAGACTGGGCCAAGAAATATCTCAAGACTGATTTTTCTAAGGTTTTATGGACTGATGAAATGAGAGTGAGTCTTGATGGGCCAGATGGATGGGCCCGTGGCTGGATTGGTAAAGGGCAGAGAGCTCCAGTCCAACTCAGACGCCAGCAAGGTGGAGGTAGAGTACTGGTTTGGGCTGGTATCAAAGATGAGCTTGTGGGGCCTTTTCGGGTTGAGGATGGAGTCAAGCTCAACTCCCAGTCCTACTGCCAGTTTCTGGAAGACACCTTCTTCAAGCAGTGGTACAGGAAGAAGTCTGCATCCTTCAAGAAAAACATGATTTTCATGCAGGACAATGTTCCATCACACGCGTCCAAGTACTCCACAGCGTGGCTGGCAAGAAAGGATATAAAAGAAGAAAATCTAATGACATGGCCTCCTTGTTCACCTGATCTGAACCCCATTGAGAACCTGTGGTCCATCATCAAATGTGAGATTTACAAGGAAGGAAAACAGTACACCTCTCTGAACAGTGTCTGGGAGGCTGTGGTTGCTGCTGCACGCAATGTTGATGGTGAACAGATCAAAACACTGACAGAATCCATGGATGGCAGGCTTTTGAGTGTCCTTGCAAAGAAAGGTGGCTATATTGGTCACTGATTTGTTTTTGTTTTGTTTTTGAATGTCAGAAATGTATATTTGTGAATGTTGAGATGTTATATTGGTTTCACTGGTAAAAATAAATAATTGAAATGGGTATATATTTGTTTTTTGTTAAGTTGCCTAATAATTATGCACAGTAATAGTCACCTGCACACACAGATATCCCCCTAAAATAGCTAAAACTAAAAACAAACTAAAAACTACTTCCAAAAATATTAAGCTTTGATATTAATGAGTTTTTTGGGTTCATTGAGAACATGGTTGTTGTTCAATAATAAAATTAATCCTCAAAAATACAACTTGCCTAATAATTCAGCACTCCCTGTATTTTCTTTTATATATTTTTTTATTGACTTCAATATCTGACCGGTGGGGGTCCGACACCTGGCCCCCCCCGCTGATCAGCTGTTTATAGAGGAGGCTGTGCCCCATGCGAGCCCTGCTTCCTCTGTATTACACTGCCCATCGTCTCCCCTGTAGCGGCGGTGTAGTGCGATTACAATTACTTGCTTCATTCAAGTTTATGGAGCGAGTTCTAGTAATTATACTGCTCCTCCGAGACAGCGGGCAGTCTAATGAAGAGGAAGTAACACTCACATGGAGCGCTGCCTCCTCTTCAAACAGCTGATTGGCGGGGGTGCCGGGTGTCGGACCTTCACAGATCTGATACTGATGATCTATCCTGAGGAAAGGTCATCCATATAAAACCCCTGCACAACCCCTTTAAGATAGAAATGTCATATTTCAACTCCAGCGGCGTTCTCTTTATTCCAGAAGGACAGTCTTATTTAGTAGCCGCAACTCATACGCTTTATTCTCCCTCTCATGAAGTATTCCAATAATCCTCTTCCCTCCAAAAAACAACAAGGCAACATTATTTTAAGGGGACAGCACTATCATAACGGGGAACTTAAAGGGGCAGCACTATTGTGAGGGGGCACTAAGGGGACAGCACTATTGTGAGGGGGCACTACTAAGGGGACAGCACTATTGTGAGGGGGCACTAAGGGGACAGCACTATTGTGAGGGGGCACTAAGGGGACAGCACTATTGTGAGGGGCACTACTAAGGGGACAGCACTATTGTGAGGGGTACTACTAAGGGGACAGCACTATTGTGAGGGGGCACTACTAAGAGGACAGCACTATTGTGAGGGGGCACTACTAAGAGGACAGCACTATTGTAAGGGGGCACTACTAAGAGGACAGCACTATTTTGTAGGGAGCGGAATTCTCAGTTATTATTCGCAGAAAGCTTTTTAAAGACCCAAAAGTCCTTTTAACCCCTTCAGCCCCCCTAGCTTAAACACCCTGAAAGACCAGGCCACTTTTTACACTTCTGACCTACACTACTTTCACCGTTTATTGCTCGGTCATGCAACTTACCACCCAAATGAATTTTACCTCCTTTTCTTCTCACTAATAGAGCTTTCATTTGGTGGTATTTCATTGCTGCTGACATTTTTACTTTTTTTGTTATTAATCGAAATTTAACGATTTTTTTGCAAAAAAATGACATTTTTCAGTTTCAGTTGTAAAATTTTGCAAAAAAAACGAGATCCATATAGAAATTTTGCTCTAAATTTATTGTTCTACATGTCTTTGATAAAATAAAAATGTTTGGGTAAAAGTTATAGCGTTTACAAACTATGGTACAAAAATGTGAATTTCCGCTTTTTGAAGCAGCTCTGACTTTCTGAGCACCTGTCATGTTTCCTGAGGTTCTACAATGGCCAGACAGTAAAAACACCCCACAAATGACCCCATTTCTGAAAGTAGACACCCTATGGTATTCGCTGATGGGCATAGTGAGTTCATAGAACTTTTTATTTTTTGTCACAAGTTAGCGGAAAATGATGATTTTATTTTTTTTTTTCTTACAAAGTCTCATATTCCACTAACTTGTGACAAAAAATAAAAAGTTCTATGAACTCACTGTGCCCATCACAAAATACCTTGGGGTCTCTTCTTTCCAAAATGGGGTCACTTGTGGGATAGTTATACTGCCCTGGCATTCTAGGGGCCCAAATGTGTGGTAAGGAGTTTGAAATCAAATTCTGTAAAAAATGACCAGTGAAATCCGAAAGGTGCTCTTTGAAATATGGGCCCCTTTGCCCACCTAGGCTGCAAAAAAGTGTCACACATCTGGTATCTCTGTATTCAGGAGAAGTTGAGGAATGTGTTTTGGGGTGTCTTTTTACATATACCCATGCTGGGTGAGAGAAATATCTTGGCAAAAGACAACTTTTCCCATTTTTTTATACAAAGTTGGCATTTGACCAAGATATTTATCTCACCCAGCATAGGTATATGTAAAATGACACCCCAAAACACATTCCTCAACTTCTCCTGAATACAGAGATACCAGATGTGTGACACTTTTTTGCAGCCTAGGTGGGCAAAGGGGCCCATATTCCAAAGAGCACCTTTCGGATTTCACTGGTCATTTTTTACAGAATTTGATTTCAAACTCCTTACCACACATTTGGGCCCCTAGAATGCCAGGGCAGTATAACTACCCCACAAGTGACCCCATTTTGGAAAGAAGAGACCCCAAGGTATTCGCTGATGGGCATAGTGAGTTCATGGAAGTTTTTATTTTTTGTCACAAGTTAGTGGAATATGAGACTTTGTATGAAAAAAAAATAAAAAAAGAAATCATCATTTTCCACTAACTTGTGACAAAAAATAAAAAATTCTAGGAACTCGCCATGCCCCTCACGGAATACCTTGGGGTGTCTTCTTTCCAAAATGGGGTCACTTGTGGGGTAGTATCACGGTCGGCGTGGCTATCACATACATGACACAGAGGGAGGGAACGAGGAAGGCCCTGCCCAAGTGAGAGGGAAGATGGTGACCCCTGACTCACCTGGCGGCTGGCACCTGGCTGCCCTGACGTCCCTAGACGGGTTCCTCACCCGTACGCCGATCACGTGCCTAAAGCCCTGGCTTTCCCTGAGCTGAGCCCTCGGTAGTGAACAGGGCGATGGGAACACTAGTCCGCACCACTAACTCTAAGGGAAAACACCAAGGGGAGGACAGACAACACAGACTCAACATATATTCCCAGATGGGCGACAACAGGAAACAACAATAAGCCCAACAGGGATCCGGAGGGTAGCACACAGGAACGACAACCAGGATTAACCACTCCAGTGGGTCAGTATAGATGTCCAGGCAGGAAGCTCTATAACTGGCAACTAGAGAAGTGTGAGGGGAGAATATAAGGAGGTAGGGAGTGGCAGACAAGAAACAGCTGAGGAGGAGAAGCTACGGATCCCTGAGAGAGACAAAAAGGATAGCAAGGCAAACACAGAAAACAATCACTAAAAGACAACATGATTTTTAGATATAGAGCGCGCAGCCACCCGCTGCGACTTCCTGACCCCGGGTATAACGGAGTCAGACGTGGCTCTTGATACCCCCGTGACAGTACCCCCCCTTTCACGAGGGGCCTCCGGACACTCAGGACCAGGTCTCTCCGGATGAGAGACATGGAAAGTCTGAATTAACCTGTTGGCGTTTACCTCTGACGCTGGAACCCACATTCTTTCCTCGGGACCGTAACCCCTCCAATGCACCAGATACTGAAGAGAGTGGCGGACCCGACGAGAATCAACAATTCTGGCTATTTGAAACTCCAGATTACCAGCCACAATGACAGGAGGAGGTGGCAGCGGCGATGGTTCTAGAGGTGGAACATACTTCTTGAGTAACGATTTATGGAAGACGTTATGGATCTTAAAAGTCTGAGGTAGCTCCAGGCGAAAAGCCACAGGGTTAATGACGGCTACTATTTTATAGGGACCAATGAACCTAGGACCCAGTTTCCAAGAAGGAACCTTCAACTTAATATTCCTAGTAGACAACCACACATAGTCATTCACTCCTAGGTCCGGACCTGGCGACCGTTTCTTATCGGCCATGCATTTATATTTACCACTCATCTTTTTCAAGTTAACTTGCACCTTCTGCCATACCGATGAAAGAGATGAAGAAAACCTTTCCTCTTCGGGAACCCCAGAAGACCCCCCCTCTTTGAAAGTACAAAATTGGGGATGAAAACCGTATGCACCAAGGAATGGTGACTTGCCAGTGGACTCCTGATAATGATTATTTATGGCAAATCCAGCTAACGGTAAATATGATGACCACAACTCTTGGTTTTCAGATACAAAACACCTTAAATGTGTTTCTAGGTTTTGGTTGGTACGCTCAGTCTGTCCATTCGACTGAGGATGGAAAGCTGAGGAAAAGGACAAGTGAACCCCCAAACGGGAACAAAAAGCTTTCCAAAACTTAGAAATAAACTGGGTTCCCCGATCCGAAACCACATCGGAAGGGACCCCGTGAAGCTTCACGATTTCACTGATAAACACCTGAGCGAGAGTTTTAGCATTAGGAAGTGCGGGTAGCGCAATAAAGTGTACCATTTTGCTAAACCTGTCTACTACTACCAAGATAACTGTTTTACCCGCCGACAACGGTAAGTCAGTGATGAAATCCATTGACAGATGTGTCCATGGCCTATTGGGGATGAAAAGTGGCAATAAAGACCCTGCTGGACGTGTATGAGAGACTTTCGCGCATGCACAAGTAGAACAAGTAGACACGAAATCCATTACATCCTGACGCAACCTTGGCCACCAAAAACGACGAGATAAAAGCTCCAAGGTTGCTTTACTACCCGGGTGTCCAGCAAGTGCCGAATTATGATGTTCTTTTAATAATTCAAGACGCAGGTTTAACGGTACAAACAATTTCTCTGAGGGGCAAGAGGCCGGGGCGTCCCCCTGAGCCTCTAACACCTTTCCCTCCAGAACAGAGTGTACAGCAGAGACAACCACACCTCTTTGTAAAATAGGTACCGGATCACAAACATTACCCCCTCCAGGGAAACTACGAGATAATGCGTCTGCCTTGGTATTTTTTGCCCCAGGACGATAGGTGATTACAAAGTTAAATCTGGTAAAGAATAGCGACCACCTAGCTTGTCTAGGGGTGAGACGCTTAGCCGATTCTAGGTACAGAAGGTTCTTGTGATCCGTAATCACCGTGACGGGGTGGATTGCTCCCTCTAAGAAGTGACGCCACTCTTCAAGCGCCAGTTTAATCGCCAACAGTTTCCTATTTCCAATATCATAATTCTTCTCCGCAGAAGATAATTTTTTGGAAAAGAAAGCGCAAGGACGCCATTTGCCAGGAGACGGACCCTGAGACAATACAGCTCCCACTCCCACCTCTGACGCATCTACCTCGACAATAAAAGGCTGGGAGACATCAGGTTGAATTAGAACAGGTGCCGAGGTAAACCTCTCCTTTAGAGAGGAAAATGCATCTTTAGCGGCGACAGACCATTTGGAAAAATCCGTCCCCTTCCTAGTCATGTCGGTAAGGGGTTTAACGATCACTGAATAATTTTTAATGAACTTTCTATAGAAATTAGCGAAACCCAAAAACCGTTGTAGGGCTTTAAGGTTCTCAGGAAGATCCCAATCTAAAATTGCCTGGACCTTCCCAGGATCCATGCGGAAACCTGAAGCAGATAATAGATATCCCAGGAACTGTAATTCCTGAACAGCGAAGACACATTTTTCAATTTTCGCATATAATTTATTCGTCCGTAGGACCTGCAGTACTTGCCTGACATGCACCTCATGTGTTTTCAGATCAGCCGAATAAATTAAGATATCATCTAGGTATATGACTACAAACCTGCCGATGAGATGACTAAAAATATCATTAACGAAATGTTGGAAGACAGCAGGGGCATTGGTCAGACCGAAAGGCATAACTAGATTTTCATAATGCCCCTCAGGGGTGTTAAAAGCTGTCTTCCACTCATCCCCTTCCCTGATACGAATCAGATTGTAGGCCCCCCTAAGATCCAGTTTGGAGAACCACTTAGCACCCGCAATCTGATTAAAAAGGTCAGGAATGAGAGGAAGAGGGTATGGGTCACGGATGGTTATCTGGTTTAACTCACGGAAATCTAAGCAAGGACGCAGGCCCCCATCTTTCTTTTTAACAAAGAAAAACCCTGCAGCCACGGGTGAAGAAGAGGGTCTGATGTGTCCCTTAGCCAGACTCTCGGAGATATAATCTTTCATGGCTTGTCTCTCGGGACCCGAAAGATTATACAACCTGGACTTGGGTAATTTTGCCCCGGGAATCAGGTTAACCGGGCAATCATAAGGACGATGAGGTGGTAGTTTCTGACAACCCTTTTCAGAAAAAACGTCCTCAAAGTCCGAAATAAATGTAGGTAGGGAAGCTATGGAGGCGATTAAGCAATTGTTATTTAAGCAATTCTCTCTGCAATGCTCACTCCACTCCAATATCTCCCTGGCCTGCCAATCCACCACTGGATTGTGCGCTATCAACCAGGGAAGACCCAATACCACCGGAGAGGGAAGGCCCTCCAAAACGTAACATGAAAGACACTCATTATGGTGGTCCCCTACCCGAAGGTGTAAATTACGAACAATGTGGGTGAGGTTTCTCTGAGACAGAGGAGCAGAATCTATGGCGAATACGGGAATAGGTCTCTGCAGCGTACTGAGAGACAAACCCATAGTGCGGGCAAAATGGGCATCAATCAAGTTTACCCCTGCTCCACTGTCTAGAAAAACAGAAATAGACTCCGTCTTAACACCAAAAACAATGACCACTGGTAACACAAATTGAGATGTTCGTATGGAGGAAACGTATACCCCCCGGCTGACATCCTCCGCACAGCCCGGGGTTAGTAGTTTTCCGACGGTCTTTTTGTTTTTGAGAAAGGAGGGACAGACATTAATGAAATGACCCCTCCCCCCACAGAAAAAACAAGCCCCCCCCCTACGGCGAACCTCGGGAGGACGGACCTGACGAGAAGTTTCGCTTAGCTGCATAGGCTCATCTAAGTCAGTACAGGCTGACTGTTGCTTGGGAGAGGTAACCAATTGCTCCGGAATTTTCGATCTCTCCCTAAGACGTCTATCTATTCTGATAGAGAGGGACATAACAGCATCAAGGGAAAGGGGGGTCTCATACAGCGCCAATGCATCCTTAACCCTTTCAGATAACCCAGAGCAGAACTGACTCCTAAGAGCCGGGTCGTTCCACTGAGTATCCGTAGCCCACCTACGGAACTCTGAGCAATATTCCTCTGCTGACCGATCTCCCTGTAGGAGTCTCCGTAACTTCGACTCAGCCAGGGCGACTCGGTCAGGGTCATCATATATGAGACCCAAAGCCCCAAAAAAATCCCTCCACTGACCGAAGAGCCTGAGAACCAGGGGGTAACGAGAACGCCCAGGATTGCGGATCCCCCTGAAGCAGGGAAATGACAATCCCTACCCGCTGTTCTTCATGACCTGAGGAGTAAGGGCGCAACTTAAAATATAATTTGCAGGCCTCACGGAACGTCGCAAATTTGTCCCTTCCCCCAGAAAATCTGTCGGGAAGAGCAACCTTGGGTTCCGTGACAACCTGGTTACCCATAGCAACCGCTGGGGGTGCGGTCTGCTGCATTTGCTGCTGTTGTTGGAGAACAGACGCCTTCAATCCTGCCACCTCCAAAGACAGGCTTTGAAGCTGTTCTGCCAAAGCATCAATAGGATCCATATTGGATTCTAAGTAGAGAGAGAAAAAAAAACAACAAATAAAAAATTTAAAAAAAATTATTTATTTTTTTCCTCAAAAAGTAAGGGCCAGTTATAATATCACGGTCGGCGTGGCTATCACATACATGACACAGAGGGAGGGAACGAGGAAGGCCCTGCCCAAGTGAGAGGGAAGATGGTGACCCCTGACTCACCTGGCGGCTGGCACCTGGCTGCCCTGATGTCCCTAGACGGGTTCCTCACCCGTACGCCGATCACGTGCCTAAAGCCCTGGCTTTCCCTGAGCTGAGCCCTCGGTAGTGAACAGGGCGATGGGAACACTAGTCCGCACCACTAACTCTAAGGGAAAACACCAAGGGGAGGACAGACAACACAGACTCAACATATATTCCCAGATGGGCGACAACAGGAAACAACAATAAGCCCAACAGGGATCCGGAGGGAAGCACACAGGAACGACAACCAGGATTAACCACTCCAGTGGGTCAGTATAGATGTCCAGGCAGGAAGCTCTATAACTGGCAACTAGAGAAGTGTGAGGGGAGAATATAAGGAGGTAGGGAGTGGCAGACAAGAAACAGCTGAGGAGGAGAAGCTACGGATCCCTGAGAGAGACAAAAAGGATAGCAAGGCAAACACAGAAAACAATCACTAAAAGACAACATGATTTTTAGATATAGAGCGCGCAGCCACCCGCTGCGACTTCCTGACCCCGGGTATAACGGAGTCAGACGTGGCTCTTGATACCCTCGTGACAGGTAGTTATACTGCCCTGGCATTCTAGGGGCCCAAATGTGTGGTAAGGAGTTTGAAATCAAATTCTGTAAAAAATGACCAGTGAAATCCGAAAGGTGCTCTTTGGAATATGGGCCCCTTTGCCCACCTGGGCTGCAAAAAAGTGTCACACATCTGGTATCTCTGTATTCAGGAGAAGTTGAGGAATGTGTTTTGGGGTGTCTTTTTACATATACCCATGCTGGGTGAGATAAATATCTTGGTCAAATGCCAACTTTGTATAAAAAAAATGGGAAAAGTTGTCTTTTGCCAAGATATTTCTCTCACCCAGCATGGGTATATGTAAAAAGACACCCCAAAACACATTCCTCAACTTCTCCTGAATACAGAGATACCAGATGTGTGACACTTTTTTGCAGCCTAGGTGGGCAAAGGGGCCCACATTCCAAAGAGCACCTTTCGGATTTCACTGGTCAGTTTTTACAGAATTTGATTTCAAACTCCTTACCACACATTTGGGCCCCTAGAATGCCAGGGCAGTATAACTACCCCACAAGTGACCCCATTTTGGAAAGAAGAGACCCCAAGGTATTCGCTGATGGGCATAGTGAGTTCATGGAAGTTTTTATTTTTTGTCACAAGTTAGTGGAATATGAGACTTTGTATGAAAAAAAAATAAAAAATAAAAATCATCATCATTTTCCACTAACTTGTGACAAATAATAAAAAATTCTAGGAACTCGCCATGCCCCTCACGGAATACCTTGGGGTGTCTTCTTTCCAAAATGGGGTCACTTGTGGGGTAGTTATACTGCCCTGGCATTTTCCAGGGGCCCTAATGTGTGGTAAGTAGGTAAATGACCTGTGAAATCCGAAAGGTGCACTTTGGAATGTGGGCCCCTTTGCCCACCTAGGCTGCAAAAAAGTGTCACACATGTGGTATCGCCGTATTCAGGAGAAGTTGGGGAATGTGTTTTGTGGTGTCATTTTACATATATCCATGCTGGGTGAGAGAAATATCTTGGCAAAAGACAACTTTTCCCATTTTTTTATACAAAGTTGGCATTTGACCAAGATATTTATCTCACCCAGCATGGGTATATGTAAAATGACACCCCAAAACACATTCCCCAACTTCTCCTGAATACGGAGATACCACATGTGTGACACTTTTTTGCAGCCTAGGTGGGCAAAGGTGCCCAAATTCCTTTTAGGAGGGCATTTTTAGACATTTGGATACCAGACTTCTTCTCACGCTTTGGGGACCCTAAAATGCCAGGGCAGTATAAATACCCCACATGTGACCCCATTTTGGAAAGAAGACACCCCAAGGTATTCAATGAGGGGCATGGCGAGTTCATAGAATTTTTTTTTTTTTGGCACAAGTTAGCGGAAACTGATTTTATTTATTTTTTTCTCACAAAGTCTCCCTTTCCGCTAACTTGGGACAAAAATTTCAATCTTTCATGGACTCGATATGCCCCTCACGGAATACCTTGGGGTGTCTTCTTTCCAAAATGGGGTCACATGTGGGGTATTTATACTGCCCTGGCATTCTAGGGGCCCTAAAGCGTGAGAAGAAGTCTGGAATATAAATGTCTAAACATTTTTACGCATTTGGATTCCGTGAGGGGTATGGTGAGTTCATGTGAGATTTTATTTTTTGACACAAGTTAGTGGAATATGAGAGTTTGTAAGAAAAAAAAAAAAATTTCCGCTAACTTGGGCCAAAAAAATGTCTGAATGGAGCCTTACAGGGGGGGGGATCAATGACAGGGGGGTGATCAATGACAGGGGGGTGATCAATGACAGGGGGGTGATCAGGGAGTCTATATGGGGTGATCACCACAGTCATTGATCACTCCCCTGTAAGGCTCCATTCAGACGTCCGTATGATTTTTACGGATCCGATCAGTCTATCAGTGGATCCGTAAAAATCATGCGGACATCTGAATGGAGCTTTACAGGGGGGTGATCAATGACAGGGGGGTAATCAATGACTGGGGGGTGATCAGGGAGTCTATATGGGGTGATCACCACAGTCATTGATCACTCCCCTGTAAGGCTCCATTCAGACGTCCGTATGATTTTTACGGATCCGATCAGTCTATCAGTGGATCCGTAAAAATCATGCGGACATCTGAATGGAGCTTTACAGGGGGGTGATCAATGACAGGGGGGTAATCAATGACAGGGGGGTGATCAGGGAGTCTATATGGGGTGATCTGGGGTGATCAAGGGTGAATAAGGGGTTAATAAGTGACAGGGGGGGGGGTGTAGTGTAGTGGTGCTTGGTGCAACATATTACTGAGCTGCCTGTGTCCTCTGGTGGTCGATCCAAACAAAGGGGACCACCAGAGGACCAGGTAGCAGGTATATTAGACGCTGTTATCAAAACAGCGTCTAATATACCTGTTAGGGGTTAAAAAAATCACATCTCCAGCCTGCCAGCGAACGATCGCCGCTGGCAGGCTGGAGATCCACTCGCTTACCTTCCGATCCTGTGAACGCGCGCGCCTGTGTGCGCGCGTTCATAGGAAATCTCGCGTCTCGCGAGAGGACGCATCGGCGCGTCCACCCAGAACAACAGGACCGCCGCAAAGACGCAATCCTGCGTACGGCGGTCCTGGGGTGGTTAAGGACTACTGTGTGTGTTTGACAGCAGCAAGATATTTTTCTTTAATACCTATTAATGACATATACTGTACATCATCCGCAGACTGTCTTTTTGCGTAAATTCAAATAATCAGCGTCACATTTATTGTCTATAGTGTGCGTGTAATACACATCCATGACATATACAGTACTCCATCCGAAAACTGTTTCTTTAGGGCAAATTTAACTATTCTGGGCCTAATATAATGTCCATATTCTGTGGGTTTCTGTGACATATACTGTCCTGCACCCAAAAACAGTGTTCGTATTGCAAATTTCAATAATCTGGGCCTAATATAGTGTCCATTATTTGTGGTGTTCTGTAACCAATACTATACTACAGGCATCCTCAAACTGCGGCCCTCCAGCTGTTGCAAAACTACAACTCCCAGCATGCTCGAACAGCCTACAGGTATCAGCCTACAGCAGGGCATTGTGGGAGTTGTAGTTTTACAACAGCTGGAGGGCCGCAGTTTGAGGATGCCTGCTATACTACATCTGAAAACTGTGTCTGTATTGCAAATTCCAATAATCTGGGCCTAATATGGTGTCCATAATCTGTGGGTTTCTGTGATATATACTGTCCTGCTTCCGAAAACGGTGTCTTTAGCGGACAGTAAAACAATCTGCGCCACATCTAGTGACAAAACCATTAATATGAAGAAAGCCAGCACTAAGGGACGGGGAAGTGGGCGTGATGCTGATGGTGCATGCAGAGGCTGTGGCCCTGGGCGCAATGAAACTGTGCCTGCTGCGAGTGCACCAGAAAAAAAAAAACATCCACCGTACCCAGCTTCATGTCCAACTTAGCTGGGCGGCGCAGGACAACACTGTCCAAGTCGGACCAGTGCGAACAGTTGGTCGGTTGGATTGCTGAAGATAATGCTTCCAGTTGGTTAAGCACCACCCTCTCTTCCGCCAAGTCCACTCTCTGTAGTCAAGAGTCTGGTCAACCGAATCCTCACTCTGATCATCCTTCCTCCCACCATAGAGAGGCTTGTGAAATGAGTGATCCAACACTCGGATATTCCGAGATGCTCTTTCCAGCGCCACTATTACATTTGGCCCAGCACGCCTGAAGAGGGACCTGACATATTGTGCCCTGATTCCCAACCTCTTGAGCCTTCACAGTCTCAAGAAGATGACGGTGGTGAATGATGATGAGACACGAGGTGGATTATGAGACACAGTTGTCAATCATTGAGGTTGTGGTTAGGTCAAGTCAGGAGGATGAGCAGAGTGAAGAAGTGGAAGAAGAGGTGGTTACTGACCCAACATGGAAAGGTAAAAGCAGAGCGAGGACAGCAGTACAGAGGGGGAGGGATCCGCAGCACCGCAACAGGCTGAAAGAGGCAGTGGGGTTGCAAAAGGTAGAAGTCGGCCCACACCAAACAGGCCGCAACCGTTACACCGAGCACTCCCATGCGTAAATCTACCTTGCCAAAAGGTAGGTGTTCCGCAGTATGGCGCTTTTTTGAAGAAAGTGTAGACGACAAAAAAGAGTGGTAGTTTGCAACCTTTGCCGTACCAAAATGAGCCGGGGTGTGCACATCAGCAACCTCACTACCACCAGCATGATCTGTCACATGGCATTCAAGCACCCTAATAAGTGGGCCGAACGCCTGGGTCCACAATCTGGGTCTGCGGGTCACACCACTACCTCTTCTTTCCCTGTGTTACGCACTGCTGGCCAATCCCCTGTCGAAGGCGCAGGCCCGGATGCCCCTCGCCCTGCATCTGGACCTTCGCATGAACCATCAGCAACAACATCCACTTCCCTGTCCCAGCGCAGCGTCCAAATGTCCATAACACAGTCATTTGAATGCAAGCGCAAATACCCAAATACTTTTAAAATTACTGGCCCTTGAAATGTTGCCGTTTAGGCTTGTGGACACTGAGGCCTTCCGCAGCCTGATGTCGTTGGCCGTCCCTCGGTACGCAGTTCCCAACTGCCACTATTTTTAACGGTGTGCCGTGCCCTCCTTACACCAGCATGTGTCTCAGAACATCACCCGTGCCCTGACCAACGTAGTTACTGGGAAGGTCCACTTAACCATGGACACATGGACAAGCGCTGGTGGCCAAGGACGCTATATTTCCCTGACTGCACACTGGGTGAATGTTATGGAGGCCGGGAGTGAGTCGCACCCTGGGATGGCACAGGTGCTACCCACGCCCAGGATTGCGGGACCTATGTCCATCAGGGTCTACACCAGCAGCTATGTTACTGGTTACAACCCCCACTTCTCCTCCTCCATTTCCACCTCCAGCAGCAGTCAGCCATCAGTCGCTAGCTGGAAGCGTCAACAGGCCGTACTGAAGCCGATTTGCTTAGGGGACAAACAACACACCGCCGCAGAGCTGTGGCAGGGTATAAGGGACCAGACTGAGCTGTGGCTCTCGCCACTCAACCTACAACCAGGCATGGTTGTGTCTGACAATGGCCGTAACTTGGTGACGGCTTTGGAACTCGGCAACCTGACACACATCCCATGCCTAGCCTACGTCTTAAACTTAGTGGTTCAGCGGTTTATCAAAACCTACCCCAATTTGCCATAGCTACTAGTGAAGGCACGCCGCGTGTGTGCCCATTTCCGCAAGTCGTCCACAGCTTCAGCCGGTCTGTCAACTCTGCAGCAGCGCTTGCTGCTTCCAGCTCACTGACTGTTGTGCGACGTGAGCACACGCTAGAACTCTACGTTCCACATGTTGGCCAGGCTTTGTGAGCAGCAGAGGGCAGTTGTGGAATACCAGCTGCAACATGGTCGTCGCCTTTCGAGTCAACTGCCACTATTCACAAGCGAGGAGTGGACACTGATGTCAGACCTCTGTGAGGTTTTAAAAAACTTTGATGAATCCACACAAATGGTTAGTGGCAATAATGCTATTATCAGCGTAACCATCCCACTGCTGTGTCTACTCAAACGATCGCTGCTCACAATTAAAGACGATGCTCTGAATGTGGCAGACGAAGAAAGGGGGGAGGACAATACACAGGGTGATAGCCAGACCACCCACAGTTCGTCTTCTCAGCACGAATTGGACCATGAAGAGGAGGAGGAGGAACTGGAGATAGTTGCCTCTGCTACAGAGGGTAGTACCCATGGAACTTCAATTCCATCTGTTCAGTGTGGATGGGCAGAAGAGGAGGAGGAAGAGGATGAGGAGATGGAGAGTCATCCTGATGTCGACATCAACGTCTTGCCTGTTGGCACACATGGCTTACGAGTAAAACGGTGCAATACCAGAAGGTACTTGTTGAGAGATTGCTTTAAAATTTTCTATCTGACAACACGGCCGGCAGAGTCAGTAGTTCCTTAGGCAACCGAGGAAGGGAGACAAGGGGAACACACATCAGTTCCAACAAAGGCAGGGCAACACTCTCCAAGGCATTGGACACTTTCATGACACCCCGCCAGCAACCTCACCCTGAAGCGCGGCCTAGTGGTACAAGGAGGGAAAAGTTTTGGAAGATGGTGAAGGAATATATAGCAGACCATGTCAGCATCCTAAATGATCCCTGTGTTTTACAACTACTGGGTGTTCAAGCTGGACACGTAGCACGAACTTGCGCTCTACGCCTTGGAGGTGGTGGCCTGCCCTGCCGCTAGCGTTTTGTCTGAGCGTGTATTTAGTGCTGCTGGTGGCATTATAACAGATAAGCGTATCTGCTTGTCCAATGCCAATGCTGACAGGTTGACTCAGATAAAAATTAACAAGGCCTGGATTGCCCCTGACTTCTCAACTCCACCAGAGGAGAGCTGAGCTGATGATGAACATAAAGGCAATTTCAATCTATCATTTATAATGTACTCAATCTACTGTAGTGTATTCCCATGCACCTTTTCCACCACTAAAAAAGGGTATATGGTTGAATCTTGTTTTCTCCTCCTCCTGATTGTATATATTTCCTCCACAATTTTTTTTTAAATAGGGTCACCTCAACTGCAGGCCTTAAACTCAAATTTTTTTATAGAGTCAGCTCAATTGCAGGCCCTCAACTCAATTTTTTTTATAGGGTCAGCTGAACAGCATGCACTCGCATATAATATTTTAGAGTGTCAGCTGAACAACATGCACTTGAAAATAATGTTTTAGAGGGTCAGCTCACCAGCAGGCCCTCGCCCCTAATGTTTTACAGGGTCTGCTCAGCAGCAGGCCCTCGCCCCGCATGTTTTGGATGGTCAGATCAGCAATCCCTTGCTCCAAATGTTTTTGAGGGTCACCAGCAGGCCACCAATCATAATTTTTCAAGGGTGTGTACAGGGAGTGCAGAATTATTAGGCAAGTTGTATTTTTGAGGATTAATTTTATTATTGAACAACAACCATGTTCTCAATGAACCCAAAAAACTCATTAATATCAAAGCTGAATATTTTTGGAAGTAGTTTTTAGTTTGTTTTTAGTTTTAGCTATTTTAGGGGGATATCTGTGTGTGCAGGTGACTATTACTGTGCATAATTATTAGGCAACTTAACAAAAAGCAAATATATACCCATTTCAATTATTTATTTTTACCAGTGAAACCAATATAACATCTCAACATTCACAAATATACATTTCTGACATTCAAAAACAAATCAGTGACCAATATAGCCACCTTTCTTTGCAAGGACACTCAAAAGCCTGCCATCCATGGATTCTGTCAGTGTTTTGATCTGTTCACCATCAACATTGCGTGCAGCAGCAACCACAGCCTCCCAGACACTGTTCAGAGAGGTGTACTGTTTTCCCTCCTTGTAAATCTCACATTTGATGATGGACCACAGGTTCTCAATGGGGTTCAGATCAGGTGAACAAGGAGGCCATGTCATTAGATTTTCTTCTTTTATACCCTTTCTTGCCAGCCACGCTGTGGAGTACTTGGACGCGTGTGATGGAGCATTGTCCTGCATGAAAATCATGTTTTTCTTGAAGGATGCAGACTTCTTCCTGTACCACTGCTTGAAGAAGGTGTCTTCCAGAAAATGGCAGTAGGACTGGGAGTTGAGCTTGACTCCATCCTCAACCCGAAAAGGCCCCACAAGCTCATCTTTGATGATACCAGCCCAAACCAGTACTCCACCTCCACCTTGCTGGCGTCTGAGTCGGACTGGAGCTCTCTGCCCTTTACCAATCCAGCCACGGGCCCATCCATCTGGCCCATCAAGACTCACTCTCATTTCATCAGTCCATAAAACCTTAGAAAAATCAGTCTTGAGATATTTCTTGGCCCAGTCTTGACGTTTCAGCTTGTGTGTCTTGTTCAGTGGTAGTCGTCTTTCAGCCTTTCTTACCTTGGCCATGTCTCTGAGTATTGCACACCTTGTGCTTTTGGGCACTCCAGTGATGTTGCAGCTCTGAAATATGGCCAAACTGGTGGCAAGTGGCATCTTGGCAGCTGCACGCTTGACTTTCCTCAGTTCATGGGCAGTTATTTTGCGCCTTGGTTTTTCCACACACTTCTTGCGACCCTGTTGACTATTTTGAATGAAACGCTTGATTGTTCGATGATCACGCTTCAGAAGCTTTGCAATTTTAAGAGTGCTGCATCCCTCTGCAAGATATCTCACTATTTTTGACTTTTCTGAGCCTGTCAAGTCCTTCTTTTGACCCATTTTGCCAAAGGAAAGGAAGTTGCCTAATAATTATGCACACCTAATATAGGGTGTTGATGTCATTAGACCACACCCCTTCTCATTACAGAGATGCACATCACCTAATATGCTTAATTGGTAGTAGGCTTTCGAGCCTATACAGCTTGGAGTAAGACAACATGCATAAAGAGGATGATGTGGTCAAAATACTCATTTGCCTAATAATTCTGCACGCAGTGTATGATGCCCTCCTTTATGTGTAACAAAGGGTGTATTGGAGTGCCGGTTCCTTGTAATTTTTGGCAGCCCTTTCACTTAGTGCATAGGCTTTATGAGTGTAGGAGTACCACTACCTGAACTATTGTACCACAATGTGAATGAGGCCCTCCATTATGTGTATATGGTTGAATCTTTCTTTTCTCATCCTCCTCTTCCATCATATCAACTTGCTTATTCGTCGCATATAATCTTTTACAGGGTCAGCTCACCTTCTAATGATGACAGCGAAGTCTTGCCTGTTGGTACTCTGGCAAAGATGGCTGGAGGGGGAGAGCAGACATGTCTGAGGAGAACTCCCCTCCTGACCTCCAGACTGTGTGAGCAGAGACTCTCTATGGCCGGTGCTGCCCCCTGCTGGCTGGACCTGCTATATGTCACCTATAGAACCGCTCCATTCTAATAAACCCAGAACCAAGACCAATAACTGACCTGCAGATCTCACCTCCTGGGGCTGCAGGACCTGCGATGACGTCACACTGGTCACATGACAGGAAGTGCTGCACAGTGAAAAACCTGCACTGCTTTACTCCTCCCCTCATGTGACTGATCACATGACTGTGACATCATCAAAGGTCCTGAAGTCACTAGGATATAATGTCGGTAGTATCTACACTCTGTGAGCTGTAAGGACCTTCAGACGAGGTCACGATCCCAATCTCACCAAGCAGCTCACAGTAACACACAATGCACCAACTTGATAAATGGGATACAAAGGAAATCTGGCTCAGTTGACCAAAGCAACCAATCAGATTCCACCTTTCATTTTCCAAAGGAGCTCTCCAAACAGAAAGGTGGAATGTGATTGGTTGCTAGGGGCAACTAAACCAGTTTTCCTTTACTCCAATTTGACAATCCTCCCCCAATGATTATTCTTAGTAATTAGTATTTGTTCTTTGGTGTGGCATAACTTGGCCGGTATTTACTGTTGAGAAAGGTTTCAACCCTATATTGTTCTAGGAGCAAGTTATCCTTATTATAGAAACCAGGAGCCGCTGGGGAATGGAGAGCTCCAGAATCTCATGGATTACACCGGACTCTGAGGTCATCTTCCCTGAGAGAAAGCGGACATTGTGCTGAGGAGGAATCTACACCTAGATATCATATAATAGACAGAGAGCCTCTGTGGAACACTCTGCTCCTAGACCTCAGCATTTACCCTCCATTTCTCAGGTTATATCGCCTCTCAAAATGCTGATACCTCGTTTGAGGTGCCATTAAGAGAAATGTGTCACCAAAATGTTATCTGCCAGTTAAAACTAGATAACAACACATATTCTGTTTTTTATGTTTTTTTTCTGCTTATAGATTTTTTAAATTCTATTTACTGAACATGATTATGGGGCGGCCATCTTGAACATGGTTATGGGGCATCCATCTTGCCTAAGATGTTCTTAACAGCATTTAGAAAGCATTAGGCCTCTTTCACACGAGCATGTCCGGATACGCTGCGGCAAACCCGCGCGAGTAGGTACGCAATTGCAGTCAGTTTTGACTGCGATTGCGTTCCGTTGTTCAGTTTTAAAAAAAAATATAAAAAACTGAATGTGGTACCCAGACCCGAACTTCTTCACAGAAGTTCAGGTTTGGGTTCAAGGATGTGTAGATTGTATTATTTCCCCTTATAACATGGTTATAAGGGAAAATAATAGCATTCTTAATACAGAAGTACAATAGCGCTGGAGGGGTTAAAAATTTTTTTTTTAACTCACCTTTATCCACTTGTTCGCGCAGCCGGCATCTCTTCTGTCTTCTTCTGTGAGGAATAGGACCTTTGATGACGTCACTGCGTTCATCACATGGTCCATCACATAATATTTACCATGGCGAGGGACCATGTGACGGACCATGTGATTAAGGTCAAAGGTCCTATTCCTCAAAGAAGAAGACAAAATCAGATAATACGCGATCAGATAATAACATCAGGGGGTTTGGGAGTAGGGGCGCTTCAGACAAAATGTGTTTATATGCGGATGATGTCCTGTTTTTTTTTGAAAGGGGGGGCGACGACGGTTCCATACCTGATGCAAATTGTAAATCAATTTGGCCAAATTTCTGGCTTTAGGGTGAATTGGATGAAATCGGTGCTGCTCCCAATCGGTTATGAAACCAGGAGAACGGATATTAATGTTAAAATACTAAAACCCACAGACGCACTGGAATATCTTGGAATAAAATTAGTGCGAGGATCCAGGAGTATATAGAACTGAATATTTCCCCTCTGCTCAAAAGGGTTAAAAATAAAATAAGTATCTGGCAAAAAATACTGATAAGACAGGCAGATCGCATCGCTATTATCAAGATGATTTTGCTGCCGCAGATCCTTTATGTTATATCCTCATGTCCTGTCTGGATAGGTGACCACCTTTTTAATGTATTGGAAGGATTGATAAATGATCTTATATGGGGGAAAAAAAAGGGTCAGGCTTAACCCCTTAAGGACACATGACGTATGGGTACGGCATGTTTCCCGAGTCCTTAAGGACACATGACGTACCGGTACGTCATGTGTTGTTCCGATCACTGCCGCCCGGCCGGCTGTGATCGGAACAAGGTGCCTGCTCAAATCATTGAGCAGGCACCTCGTCTAAATGCGCGGGGGGGGTCCCGTGACCCCCCCATGTCCGCGATCGCAACAAACCGCAGGTCAATTCAGACCTGCGGTTTGTTGCGCTTTCTGCTGTTTCTGATCGCTGCGGTCCCTGACCGAAAATATCGCTGCGGTCCCTGCCGAAAATATATTTTTATCACCCCCCCCTGCACCTCTGAATGATTTTAGCCCGGTGGGAGGTGCAGGGGGGGTGTTGCGGGCGGTGGGGGCGGTGCGGGAGGCGGGCGGTGCGGCAGGCGGGATCGCGATCCCCCGCCCGCCTCCCATTGAATAATCGTTGGTGTAGAGTGGGTATACCAGGGTGCCAGCACATTGCTGGCACCCTGGTATAAACGGCTGACATCGGTGATGCGATGTCAGCCGTTTAACCCTTTCCATACAGCGGTCCGTACGGACCGCTGTATGGAAAAAGTTAACAGTAAGAGGGAGCTCCCTCCCTCTCCGATCGGGGGGCTGCTGTGCCTTTGCAGCCCCCCGATGGAGAGGGAGAGAGCTCCCAGACAGCCCCCCGCCAGATCCCATCCTTACCCTTCCCCGTCTGCGCAGTTCTGAGCAGACGGGGAAGGTTCCCATGGCAACAGGACGCCTTTCAGGCGTCCTGCTGTCCATGGTGCTGAACAGATCTGTGCTGAAAGCATAGATCTGTTCAGTGTAAGTAAAATACAGTACAGAACAATATATATTGTACTGTACTGTATTATACAGACATCAGACCCACTGGATCTTCAAGAACCAAGTGGATCTGGGTAAAAAAAAAAGTGAAAAAAAAGTAAAAATCAAAAAACACATTTATCACTGATTAAAAATTAAAAAAAATAACATTCCCTACACATGTTTGGTATCGCCGCGTCCGTAACGACCTGATCTATAAAACGGTCATGTTACTTTACCCGAACAGTGAACGCCATAAAAATAAAAAATAAAAAACTATGATGAAATTGAAATTTTGCTCACCTTACTTCCCAAAAAAAGGTAATAAAAGTGATCAAAAAAGTCGCATGTGCGCCAAAATTGTAGCAATCAAACCGTCATCTCATCCCGCAAAAAATGAGACCCTACTTAAGATAATCACCCAAAAACTGAAAAAACTATGGCTCTTAGACTATGGAGACACTAAAACATAATTTTTTTTGTTTCAAAAATGAAATCATTGTGTAAAACTTACATAAATAAAAAAAAAGTATACATATTAGGTATTGCCGCGTCCGTATCGACCGACTCTATAAAAATATCACATGACCTAACCCCTCAGGTGACCACCGTAAAAAAAAAAAAAAAAAACTGTGTAAAAAAAGCAATTTTTTGTCATCTTACATCACAAAAAGTGTAATAGCAAGCGATCAAAAAGTCATATGCACCCCAAAATAGTGCCAATCAAACCGTCATCTCCTCCCGCAAAAAATGAGACCCTACTTAAGATAATCGCCCAAAAACTGAAAAAACTATGACTCTTAGACTATGGAGACACTAAAACTTTTTTTTGTTTTAAAAATGAAATCATTGGGTAAAACTTGCATAAATTAAAAAAATGTAATACATATTAGGTATCGCCGCGTCCGTGACAACCTGCTCTATGAAATTACCACATGATCTAACCTGTCAGATGAATGTTGTAAATAACAAAAAAAAAAAAAACGGTGCCAAAAAAGCTAATTCTTGTTACCTTGCCGCACAAAAAGTGTAATATAGAGCAACCAAAAATCATATGTACCCTAAACTAGTACCAACAATACTGCCACCCTATCCCGTAGTTTCTAAAATGGGGTCACTTTTCTGGAGTTTCTACTCTAGGGGTGCATCAGGGGGGCTTCAAATGGGACATGGTGTCAAAAAAACAGTCCAGCAAAACCTGCCTTCCAAAAACCGTATGGCATTCCTTTCCTTCTGCGCCCTGCCGTGTGCCCGTACAGCTGTTTACGACCACATATGGGGTGTTTCTGTAAACTACAGAATCAGGGCCATAAATAATGAGTTTTGTTTGGCTGTTAACCCTTGCTTTGTTACTGGAAAAAAAATATTAAAATGGAAAATCTGCCAAAAATGTGAAATTTTGAAATTGTGTCTCTATTTTCCATTAAATCTTGTGCAACACCTAAAGGGTTAACAAAGTTTGTAAAATCAGTTTTGAATACCTTGAGGGGTGTAGTTTCTTAGATGGGGTCACTTTTATGGAGTTTCTACTCTAGGGGTGCATCAGGGGGGCTTCAAATGGGACATGGTGTCAAAAAAACAGTCGGCGCACCTTTTACTCTACGCCCCGCTGTGTGGCCGTACAGTAGTTTACAGCCACATATGGGGTGTTTCTGTGAACAGCAGAGTCAGGGCAATAAAGATACAGTTTTGTTTGGCTGTTAACCCTTGCTTTGTTAGTGAAAAAAATGGGTTAAAATTGAAAATTAGGCAAAAAAATGAAATTCTCAAATTTCATCTCCATTTGCCAATAACTCTTGTGCAACACCTAAAGTGTTAACGACGTATGTAAAATCAGTTTTGAATACCTTGAGGGGTGTAGTTTCTTAGATGCGGTCACTTTTAGGGAGTTTCTCCTCTAGGGGTGCATCAGGGGGCTTCAAATGGGACATGGTGTAAATAAACCAGTCCATAAAAATCAGCCTTCCAAAAACCAAACGGCACACCTTTCACTCTACGCCCCGCTGTGAGGCCGTACAGTAGTTTACGGCCACATATTGGGTGTTTCTGTAAACAGCAGAGTCAGGGCAATAAAGATACAGTCTTGTTTGGCTGTTAACCCTTGCTTTGTTAGTGGAAAAAATGGGTTAAAATGAAAAATTTGACAAAAAAATCAAATTCTCAAATTTCCTCCCCATTTGCCAATAACTCTTGTGCAAAACCTAAAGGGTTAACAATGTATGCAAAATCAGTTTTGAATACCTTGAGGGGTGTAGTTTCTTAGATGGGGTCATTTTTGGGTGGTTTCTATTATGTAAGCCTCGCAAAGTGACTTCAAACCTGAACTGGTCCCTAAAAATTGAGTTTTTGTAAATTTCGGAAAAATTTCAAGATTTGCTTCTAAACTTCTAAGCCTTATAACATCCCCAAAAAATAAAATATCATTCCCAAAACAATTCAAGCATGAAGTAGACATATGGGGAATGTAAAGTCATCACAATTTTTTGGGGTATTACTATGTATTACAGAAGTAGAGAAACTGAAACTTTGAAATTTGCAAATTTTTCCAAATTTTTGGTAAATTAGGTATTTTTTTGTGCAAAAAAAATAATTTTTTTGACTTCATTTTACCAGTGTCATGAAGTACAATATGTGACGAAAAAACAATCTCAGAATGGCCTGGATAAGTCAAAGCGTTTTAAAGCTATTAGCACTTAAAGTGACACTGGTCAGATTTCCAAAAAATGGCCTGGTCCTTAAGGTGAAAATGAGCCCGGTCCTTAAGGGGTTAAACAAAAATATTTATGGCTCGATGAAGAAGATGGTGGTTTGTCTGTGCCCTGCTTCAGAGGCTATTATTACGCATCCCAGCTACAATGGTTAATGACAGAGGACGACAGACTACGGCATTATCTAGTGGGCGAGTTTGTAGGTCTCCAATACAATATTTTTAGTGTCCTGGAAGCCGGGATATTAAAATTAAAGGGTAAGAAGTGCCCTATTAGTAATATGATGCACTTGACATGGGTGAATGTTAGAAAAATTACTGGGTATAAATTATTCATTAAAGATTACCCCTTTGTGAGGGAATATAAACTTAGGCGAGTTTCAGAGGTTAGATGATTATGTATTTTGGGAAAAAAATGGTATTAAGTTTATTTCACAGATTGAGATAAAAGGAAAGCTCAGGACACTAGAAGAATTAGGGCTTAGTATAAAACTAGACACCCTCACACGTTTTAGATACTTTCGGTTAAAACACGCATTTGACACCACCGAGAATAAGGAGTATTTAATCACCAAACAATCAGAATTTGTAGAATTTTGTTGTCTCAATAAGGGGACCAAAATATCAATATCACAGATATATAAAAAAATTAAAAGGGGTTTAGGGGGAGTGATTAAGTTTAATAGTGAACGAAAATGGGCACTAGAAGTGGAACCTAACGCTCTAGACTGGAGATGCATTTATAAAAGTATAAAAAGAAGTACAGTATCGAGTAATTTTCGACTGATACAGTTCTTTATTATCCATCGTACTTACATCACTCCATGGGTGTTGAGTAGGATGTATAAAACAAGGGACTCTAGATGTTGGAAGTGCAGGATGGATAACGCGGATTTCACCCACTTGATCTGGTTCTGCCCCCTAATTCAGGATTATTGGACTCAGGTTTTCCGGGAGCTGACCAGATCGACTGGGTGTTCCGCTCCACTGGAGATCTCTATAGCGGTGCTTGGATATATCAGGAAAATAGGTCTCGACAGAGAAATCGAAATAAAATGGGCCAAAGGATTAATGCTGGCGCGGGTTGTAGTGGCTAGAGAGTGGGGGGCGGACACACCACCAAATATCGAAGAGTGGAAGAACTTATGCGGGAGGGTGCGTAGATATGAATATGCCTGCACCCAAAAATAAAAAAGGAAAATAGAAATGAACAGTAGAAAAGAGGGGATTAAGGAGCAGGAAGGAAGTGATAAATTAACAATTGAGATATGAGATCATGAAATCAATTTCTTCTTTTTGGTTTTGTTTTTTCTTTTTGTGGTAACCATCAAGACAACCATGGGGGGGAAGGGGGGGGGGGGGTTACATTTGCTTTTTATATAGGTATGACATGAGAAAAGAAATAGGATAGGGATGTATGTGTATATACAGGAAACATCTTCGCTTATGTCCTGTTGTATTATTGTTTATTGTCATGTCTTTTTTCTGAATTTTTATATGATGAAAGGGAAAAATATTCTAATAAAAAAAAAAGAAGAAGACAGAAGAGATGCCGGCTGCGCGAACAAGTGGATTAAGGTGAGTTAAATTATTTTTTATTTTTTTAACCCCTCCAGCGCTATTGTACTAAGCATTCTGTATTCAGAATGCTATTATTTTCCCTTATAACCATGTTATAAGGGAAAATAATAATGATCGGGTCCCCATCCCGATCGTCTCCTAGCAACCGTGCGTGAAAATCGCACCGCATCCATTCACTTCTATGGGGCCTGCGTTGCGTAAAAAACGCAGAATATAGAACATGCTGTGATTTTCACGCAGCGCACAAGTGATGCGTGAAAATCACCGCTCGTGTGCACAGCCCCATAGAAATGAATGGGTTCGGATTCAGTGCGGGTGCAATGCGTTCACCTCACGCATTGCACCCACGCGGAAATCTCGCCCCTGTGAAAGAGGCCTTAAGGAAACTGCTTTACGGCAGCCCCATGGTCCATAGACTCAATGGTCAGGAGGGGACCTCATTGACTTCTATGAGAATGTTTCCTGGGCTCTGTGCCCTGTGCAGAGGTCATTGTACAGGGAAAGAATAGATAAGCTCTGACAATCACCCAGTGTGAATGGTGGATCCTGTCTCATCTGTTATTCTAATCCTGGCGTTTATTCAGAAAATAAACTGAAATCCAGGGCTTGTAAGTCTTCACTGAACTTAAACGCACAGCGCTACTTCTGGTCTCAAAATGGAGGCGTGGGTTCACATCCTACGTCTGACAATTAAGGCCTAGTTCACACTTCAGTGATTTGGTCAGTGATTTCCATCAGTGATGGAAGCCTACACAGACATAAGGTATAAGGAAAAGATCTGCCCCTGTTCTGGGTTTTTGACCTGCACCTGGTTTTTGCTCTTAGTGGAAATCAGTGAACAAAACACTGAAGTGTGAACTAGGCTTAACCCTGGGACGGAACCGAAAGCCATTGCGATAATCCTGTGGAAATGTGTTAAAGTTATCTATTCCTTCTCGTCATCATATAGATTTATGGGATAAAATCTTCACAGACAATTTGGTCATAAATAAAAGATGTGTAACACCCCAGAGTGATGTTACCACTCTTTGCACCCTGCTACCATCTCCTATGGTCCAATACCATGTCATCTTATGTATTTTGTGCAAGTCTCCTACTATGTGTATATGTATTTTCCTGTAACTGTTATGTTTTAGTGTAGTAACCTGGTTCACCAGTAGGTGGCAGCATACTTGGCAGGGCTATTTAGTAGAAGAGGGAACTTGCTTATAGGATCATTCTCTCTCTTTCTGAGCAGGTGAGAAGTTTTAAAGAGAGAGTCTAGCCAACCCGCTAGTCAAGGGAAGTTGTGCAGTTGGTTGCACGACCCTCCGGGGCGTTCATTGCCTAAGGCCAACAGGAGTACCTTTGCCTTGTTGGGATAGAGAAGATAAAGCTTAAAGCCTTTGAAGCCAGGAAGAAGTTTCCCTGGACTAATATAGAGACAGACTACCAAAAAAGAGAAGTTGCAGCAGAAACTTACTAAAGAGAGGTTCTTACTTAATCCTGTCAGCATAGCAGAGCCAAGAGAGCTACAGATATAGCAGAGCTGAGAGTGTTTGCCTGCCATTTTATGCTAAAGCTTACTGGAGACCAAGACAAAGTCTGCTGATTGTTCGGAGAACTGTTTATTAAAAGTAAAGCTGCTTTGAACTTCGAAGCAAGGTCTGGACTCAATTTATTCATATTCATCATCCAAGTTCTATTCCCCCTTTTTTCAATGCTTCGAACGACAACGCCTGGGGTCCGGGATATCCAGGTAGGAGCACTGTGACACGTGCAACATCAACACCTTGCAAGGACATTGTAGGCCACCCTACACCACTCTGGCATTCCCACCATGGGTATCGCCACATCACTAAAAAGGGGCCTTGTGCCCTCGTTGCTGAAATGCAACTGGCGTCACGACAAAAACTATCATCATAGTGAAAACTCTAGTAACACCCTAGAGGGCCCTGGGGGGAGGCGGCCCATTGCAGATGGCCTTAAACTAAAAATAAATAAAATAATGTCTTTCCATACACGTCTATGGGGGTCATTTATTAAGACCAGTGTTTTAGACGCCGGCTTTCATAAGCTTTTGCCCTGGTAGTGGATCCGTCAAAGTCACGTAGAGGCGCTAACCTCTCCATAACTTTGGCGTATCCACCGGCGATTCTAAATTTAAGACAGCTTCCTGATGGCATTGCGGTTCGCCAGGCGGTCGCTTGCAGTGAACTTTAAGCGTTCGCGATCCGCCGAACATGCAAACATATGGTGATGTTGGACCGCGCCATATTCTTTTACATTGCGCTGAACTTTGAACCATGACACATCCATCAGGTGGGACAGCAGGACAGCCAATTGAGATGTTTCAGCACATGGACACACCCCCACCCTATAACAGAAGAAGGGTTGTACCGAACTTCAGGATTTTTGGAACCCGAACCCGAACATTTCAGTAAAAGTTCGGGTTCCGGTTTGGTGTTCGGCGCTTTTTGAAAGGCTGCAGAGCAGCCAATTAACAAGCGTTTAACTGTGTGCCCTTAGAAGCCATCACAGCCATGCCTACTAATGGCATGGCTGTGATTGGCCAGTGCAGCATGTGACCCAGCCTCTATATAAAGCTGGAGTCACGTAGCGCTGCACGTCACTCTGCTGTTACTAGTGTAGGGAGAGGATGTGGCTGGTGATTTCAGGGAGAGAATAGGACTGAATCTTTTTTCAAAACGTGAATCTAACTCAGCGATCAACATACATTTTGTTGTGTGGGTGCAGGGCACAATTTTTTTATCCTGCCCTGAGCCCAGTGACCGAAAAAAAATAACTTTTATAAGTCAGTTAGGTGGGTGGCGGCGGCCATTTTATGCAAGCTCAGTGCACCAGCACTGCATCTGAGCTTTTGTGACATTGAATTCCAAGCTTCCAAGCACTAATAATCTGATTGTAAAAAATCACCCTTTTTTGGCAATATACAACATCTGGTGCATTTGCAGGATTAGTCAGTGTGCAATTTAAGCTAGAAATACAGCCATAATTTTCTGGGTTTTTTAAAAACACACTTTTTTGCCAAAATACACAATTTTTCTGGTCTTGGAGCATCAAGATGTTTGAAATTCCAGGGTTATATACTGCTGTCATATTCAGTTATTAATCAAATACCCATTTTTGGCACAAATCTTTAATTGCAGCCTAGTGTCTGTCAGGGCGTGTGAGATACACCCTTTATATACAGGGTTTTATTATTTTATTAATAAAACACCCTTTTTTTAGGCAAAATACACAATTGTTGCGCCCTTGCAGCATCAAGACGTTTGAAATTCCAGGGTTATATACTGCTGTCATATTCAGTTATTAAACACCCGTTTGTGAATTTTTTATTTTATTTGGCAGCCTTTGCTGCAGATGTCATTGTGAGACACACCCTTAATATATTTGGGTTATATTCAGATATTTGAAATACAGCCATTTTGTGCTCAAATCTTTAACCCTTTCATGACCAAGGGTCATTGATGCCCCAGTGTCCAGGTCAAAATTTACAAATCTGACATGCGTCACTTTATGTGGTAATAGCTTTGGAACACTTTTACTTATCCACGCCATTATGAGATTGTTTTCTCGTGACACATTGTACTTCATGATAGTCATATATTTGAGTCAATATATTTCACCTTTATTTATGAAAAAATCCCAAATTTACCACAAATTTTGAAAAATTCACAATTTTCCAAATTTCAATTTCTCTGCTTCTAAAACAGAAAGTCATACCTAATAAAATATTTATTACTTAACATTCCCCATATGTCTACTTTATGTTGGCATCATTTTGGGAATGACATTTTATTTTTTTAGGACGTTAGAAGGCTTAGAAGTTTAGAAGCAATTTTTAAGAAAATTTCCAAAACCCACTTTTTAAGGACCAGTTCAGGTCTGAAGTCACTTTGTGGGGCTTACATAGTGGAAACCCCCATAACTGACCCCATTGTAGAAAATACACCCCTCAAGTTACTCAAAACTGATTTTACAAACTTTGTTAACCCTTTAGACGTTCCACAAGAATTAAAGGAAAATGGAGATGAAATTTCTAAATTTCACTTTTTTGGCAGATTTTCCATTTTATAATTTTTTTTCTTTAACACATGGAGGGTTAACAGCCAAACAAAACTCAATATTTATTACCCTGATTCCACGGTTTACATAAACACCCCACATGTGGTCGTAAACTGCTGTACGGGCACACGGCAGGGCACAGAAGGAAAGGAATGCCATACGGTTTTTGGAAGGCAGATTGTGCTGGATTGGTTTTCTGAACGCCATATGTTTTTTATTTTTCTGCCGATCGTCTTGTGCAGGGGCTCGTTTTTTGCAGAAAGTGTTGAGGTTTTTATTGGTACCATTTTTGGGTACATAGGATTTTTTGATCATTCATTATTACACTTTATGGGGCAAGGTGACCCAAAAATTGGCTGTTTTGGAACAGTTTTCATTTATTTATTTTTATAGCGTTCATCTGAGGAGTTAGGTCATGTAATAGTTTTATAGAGAAGATCGTTACAGACGTGGCAATACCTAATATGTATACTTTTTCTTATTTATTTAAGTTTTACACAATAATAGCATTTCTGAAACCAAAAAAATGATGTTTTAGTGTCTCTATAGTCTGAGAGCCATAGCTTTTTTATTTTTGAGGGCGATTGTCTTAAATAGGGTATCATTTTTTGCGGGACGAGGTGACGGTTTGATTGGTACTATTTTGGGGGTCATAAGCCTTTTTGATCGCTTGCTGTTGCACTTTTTGTGATGTAAGGTGACAAAAATAGCTTTTTTGGCACAGTTTTTTTTTTTTTTTTTTATGGTGTTTAGCGGACGGGGTCTATCATGTGATATATTTATGGAGACGGTCGTTACGGACGCGGTGACACCTAATATGTGTATTTTATTTTTTCATTTTTTTTATAGGAAAAGGCAATTTCTTTTTTTAATTTACATTTTTATTTATTTATTTTTACTTTTATTATTTTCACTTTTTTTTATCAGTTCCCTCTTGGATCTTGAAGATCCAGTGGGGCTGATAGTTGTACTATACTTTGCAATGCTCTTGCATTCCAAAGTATAATACTTCCAGATGTCCTGTAGGTGGCAGCACTGGACGCCTTTGCCATGGCAACCGGACGCTTTTGCAAAGCGTCCGGTTGCCATGGTAACCATCGGGTGCTGCAATCACAGCGCTGCAGCCCCGATGGTTGAGAGAGGGAGCTCCCTCCCTCTATTAACCCCATGGATGCCGCAACCGCAGCATCTATGGGGTTACAGGAGAGTGTCAGCATAGAGCTGACACTCTCTGCTGATGGCGGCGGCTCAGTAATGGAGCCGCCGCCATCACACACAGCAGGGGGATCGGGGGCAGCGCTGGAAAGGGGGGGGATCGGGGGGTACGGCCGCCAATATTGAGAGAGGCTGGGGCAGGAGGGGCGGGTGAGACTGAATGCATGGGGCGGGGAGGGGGCGGACCGCATCATGGCAGCTGCCTCTAGGAGATGAGCTGCAGGCAGACACAAGGGGGGGCACAGCCACAGATTGGGGGCACAGATCGGGGGGGTGGGGGGTATTACGAGGACCCTACCTGATTTCATGCTCTGATCTGCAGAGCGCAGATCAGAGCATGAAACCGGCATTTTTTTCACTGCCGCGATCCGATTGGTTAGTCTGCACAGACTAACCAATCGGATCGATTGTCGGCAAGGGGCCACTCTGATTGGTCCCTTGCCGGCATTACTGGACTGTATGCTGTCCGAGACAGCAGCTGGGCTCGGGCAGAAGCTTTAATCCAAGCGTTTTGCAGTGCTTGGATTAAAGAGCTGGCTTGACGTCTATATACGTGGTAGCTGCACGGGGTATGTGCAGCTATCACGTATATATACAGATTGCGGTCGGGAAGGGGTTAATAGCGGCCTAGTGTGGGTCAGGGCGTGTGAGATACACTCTTTAAATACAGGGGTTCTATTCAGGTATTTGAAATACAGCCATTTTGGGCACAAATCTTTAATAGCGGCCTAGTGTTGGTCAGGGCGTGTGAGATACACCCTGTATATACAGGGGTTATATTCTTCTATTAATAAAACACCCTTTTTTGGGCAAAATACACAATTGTTGCGCCCTTGCTGCATCAAGACGTTTGAAATTCCAGAGTTATATACTGCTGTCAGTTATTAAACAAACACCCGTTTGGAGAAAAAAATTATTATTTGGCAGCCTTTGCTGCAGATGTCATTGTGAGACACACCCTTTATATATTTGGGTTATATTCAGTTATTTGAAATACAGCCATTTTGTGCACAAATCTTTAATTGCGGCCCAGTGTGGGTCAGGGCGTGTGAGATACACCCTTTAAATACAGGGGTTCTATTCAGGTATTTGAAATACAGCCATTTTAGGCATCCAAATTTAATTGAGGCCTAGTCTGGTTCAGGGCGTGTGAGATACACCCTGTACATACTGTCGTTCTATTCTACTATTAATTAAACACCCATTTAGGGCAAGATCCTAAATCCGAGAAATATGAGGAGAGCGTCAAATAAGGGACGTGGCCCGGATCGTGGTGCTGCTGGTGGAGCTCCTGTTGCAGGGAGAGGACGTGGTCGATCTGTGCCAGCCACATGCACAAGTATAACCCCTTCCTCAGGTGCGAGTAGGCGACAGAACCTGCAGCGGTATTTGGTCGGGCCTAATGCGGCTCTACGAATGGTGAGGCCTGAACAAGTACAGGCGATAGTAGATTGGGTTGCTGACAGTGGCTCCAGTTCATTCACATTGTCTCCCACCCAGTCTCCTGCTGAAAGATCAGAGTTGGCACCTGCAGCCGATGTCCATTAGTCTTTCACCTCACCCCCTTGCAAATCAGCCAAGCAGTCTGAGCCCTAAGTCATGCAGCAGTCTCTTCTGCTTTTTGATGACTCTGTTAGCAGGGTTTCCCAGGGCCATCCACCTATCCCTGCCCCAGAAGTGGAAGAGATTGAGTGCACCGATGCCCAACCACTTATCTTTCAAGATGAGTACATGGGAGGACCATCGCAGCACGTCTCGGATGATGACGAAACACAGGTGCCAACTGCTGGGGCTTTCGAAAGTGTGCAGACCGACAATGAGGGCAGGGGTGAAGACTGGGTGGAAGATGATGTGGAGGACGATGAGGTCCTCGACCCCACATGGAATCAAGGTCATGCGAGTGACCTATGTAGTTCGGAGGAAGAGGCGGTGGTCACACAGAGCCACCAGCATAGCAGAAGAGGGAGCGGGGTGCAAAAGCGGAGCGGCCGTCCTCTAGACAGTACGCCTGCTACTGCCCACCGCAGCAAGGGACTGAGCACACCAAAGCCAGCTCCAAGGAGTGTCCTGGTGTGGCAGTTCTTCAGACAATGTGCTGACGACAAGACACGAGTGGTTTGCACGCTGTGCAATCAGAGCCTGAAGCGAGGCATAAACGTTCTCAACCTGAGCACAACCTGCATGACCAGGCATCTAAGTGCAAAGCACGAGCTGCAGTGGAGTAGACACCTCAAAAACCAAGAAAGGTCTCTGGCTCCTCCTGCTTCCTCTTCTGCTGCAGTCGTGGCCTCTTCATCCACCTCTGGAGTGACAGTGCCACCTGCCACCCCGCAAACAGAGGATCTGCCAGCAACACCAACACCTGGGTCACCAAGCATCTCCACAATGTCCCACGGAAGCGTTCAGCTCTCCATCTCCCAAACACTGGAGAGGAAGAGGAGACGGATAGTTTTAAAGTCCCACAGTACATCGTGCCCAGCCGCCAATTCTTTTCCAGGCGAGCCATCCCTTCCCTGCACAACCAAGTAGGGGACAAAATCAGGTGTGAACTGCGAAATGCCATCTGTGGCAAGTTGCACCTCACTACGGATACGTGGACCAGTAAGAACGGTCAGGGACGTTATATCTCCATAACAGCACACTGGGTAAATGCATTGGCGGCTGGGCCTGAGGCGGATAGCCGTTTGGAGCATGTCCTTCCACCAACGAGGATTGCAGGGCGCTTCAGTTTGCCTCCTGTTGCTTCCTCCTCCTACTCCGCTCCCTCATCCTCTACCAGCTCCTCATCTGGTCAGCGTAACACCTTCACCACCAACTTCAGCACAGCCAGGGGTAAACGACAGCAGGCAGTTTTAAAACGTATCTGTTTGGGGGACAAACCCACACCGCGCAGGAGCTGTGGACGGGCCTTGAACAACAGACCGATGAGTGGTTTGTTCCAGTCAGCCTCAAGCCCGGCCTGGTGGTGTGCGATAATGGGCGAAATCTCGTAGCAGCTCTGGGACTAGCTGGTTTGACGCACATCCCTTGCCTGGCGCATGTGCTGAATTTGGTGGTGCAGAGATTCCTTAAAAATTACCCCGACATGTCAGAGCTGCTGCATAAAGTGCGGGCGTCTGTGCGCGCTTTCGGCGTTCTCACCCTGCTGCTGCTCGCCTGTCAGCGCTTCAGCGTAACTTCGGCCTTCCCGCTCACCGCCTCATATGCGACGTGCCCACAAGGTGGAACTCCACCTTGCACATGCTGGCCAGACTGTGCGAGCAGCAGCAGGAGATAGTGGAGTTTCAGCTGCAGCATGCACGGGTGAGTCGCTCGGCGGAACAGCACCACTTCACCACCAATGACTTGGCCTCCATGCGAGACCTGTGTTCCTTGTTGCGCTTTTTCGAGTACTCCACCAACATGGCCAGTGCCGACAACGCCATTCTCAGCGTAACTATCACACTTCTATGCCTCCTTGAAAAAACGCTGCTGGCGATGATGGAAGAGGATGTGGCACAGGAGGAGGAGGAGGAAGAGGGATCATTTCGTAGGATTTCCGGCCAGTCATTGAAAAGTAGCTCCGAGGGTGGGTTCCTGCACCCACAAACCCAAAGTACACAATTGTCCAGCCAGGGCACAGTTCTGGAGGATGACGAGGTGGAGGATGAGGAGGAGGAGATGGAGGAGGAGGAACCATGTTCACAGCAGGGTGGCACCCAGACCAGCTCATGGCCATCACTGGTGCGTGGATGGGGGGATACAGAGGACACAGACTATACACCTCCCACAGAGGACAGCTTTTCGCTGCCTCTGGGCAGCCTGGCACACATGAGCGATTACATGCTGCAGTGTCTCTGCAACGACCGCCGAGTTGCCAACATTCTAACTTGTTCTGATTTCCGCTTGATTCCCAAAAATTTTTATAAATTTATCTCCCTTAAATTTGGTCTCTTTTCTCACGCTCCCTCTCCGGCGTGGAACCCTGATTCGCCGATAACCGTGATCAACATGGTAGGCTCAGAAAAGAACATCGAAAATTGATAGAGAAGATATCGAAATGGATGGTGGATGTCACTGGGGCACCTCTACATAGGTGACAGGAACATAAGTTTAAAAAAATCATCAATGACATTGTCAGGTGACATTTTTTTTACATTTTTCCGGATAGAAACCCCTGCTCTGTATAGTTGACAGGGAATAAAATTTTATAAATTCTTCATTAATGCACACCACATCCTTTCATTCAATGCTTAAACTTTAAAAAGTTGTCCCACTTTTACGCTTTAATAATTTGTCCCATAATTCCGCTCTATAATGTTAAATTTGAAAAAATTCATCCTCCCTTAGATGTGGTCTCTCTTTCTCACGCTCCCTCTCTGGCGTGGAACCCTGATTCCCCGCCACCCATGTTCACCATGGTAGGCATATAAAAGAACATCGAAAGTTTATAGAGCAGATATCAAATTGGATCGTGAACATCAGAGGGGACGTGCGACATGGTGGAGCAGTATGTGTGCACACGCCTACACGAACTGACTGACAGGGGTCAGCCCCTGCAACTTCTGGGTCCCAATGGTTCCCAATGTTTTGGGGTGTACCCTGATTTAAAAAAATAAAAATAAATTTAAAAGCGAAAAGCAGTGTAGGCTACCTCCTCCTCCACCACCGCCGCTTCCACCTACACCGCCACATCCACCGCCTCCTCAACCTCCCACTCCATATGGACCTCGACCTCCTAGATCAAGATTATTATTTTTTATTTTTACGTATTTTATGTTATTTAAAGTCATTTCCCTATCCACATTTGTTTGCAGAGCACTTGCCATGCTCTTAACCACATTTTGATGCCATTTGCAGCCCTCTAGCCCTTTCCATTACATTTTTACAGCCATTTTAGTGCTCAAAAGTTCTGGTCCCCATTGACTTCAATGGGGTTTTGGTTCGGGGTCAAGTTCGGGTCCCGAACTCGAACTTTTTTCTGAAGTTCGGCCGAACCTGTCGAACCCGAACATCCACATGTCCGCTCAACTCTAGTTATTACACTTTCTGAGCTTTTCACTGATAATAAACGGTAAAGAGAGTATACGTCTCAATTACATAGTAGACTGACGGATAGAGGAAGGCGCTAGGGTAGTTCCCAGACTGGAACTACCAGGACATAGGAAAGAAAACAAAACAAAAATAATAATAACAACCTGCCCATGGTCCAAAATTATGCCCCCTGTACATTTATGACTTATGCGCGAACGGTATTCAGAGCGCTCACTTGGTGACTCAACGGTCTCATAATGAACTCCAGCCTCCTATGCACTTAGACACTCCTTGCATTGACATACAAATAACACCTACTCCCAAAGATTTCCCCAACTCTCTCCTTTATCCACTGGTAGATGGAAATTTCTCTTTCCACTCCCCCCAGTTGTTCAAGTAGTGTTTAAACCTGCCCTGACATGAAGCCAAGGTGCCTTCCATTTCACAATGAAAGCTAACACGATTGACTACCTCTGAGATGCCAGGAACTTTATTAGTCTTCCAGTATTTAGCTATAAGTATTTTGGCAGTCGTTAATATATGAAAAACTATCGTACGATATACCTTTGGCACTAAATGCAACCCATTAAGTAATAAGACTAGATCTGGAGTAAAGGGGAGAGTTAAGTTAGAAAATGAAGTAAGCATGTTAGACACATCCTTCCAAAAGGATTCCAGTTTTGTGCATTCCCAGAAAATGTGCATCATGCCCCCCCCCCCCCCCCCATGCTTCCCACACCTCCAACACAAGTTTAATACTTCCGGATATATCAAGGACAATCTTTCTGGAGTCATGTACCATCTGTAGATTATTTTCCTAGTAGCCTCCAAATGATACGAACACTTAGAGTGTTTCTGGGAGAGCGTGAATATATGTTCCCATGCAATTTGATCTGTAGGTAAATTCAAATCTTTGGCCCATTTATCTAATCCTGACATAGACTCTTTGTTATAAACTTCAAGGAGTAGCCGATAAAATTTAGAAATACCCTTCTCCTTATTGTTTACACTGAAGAAAAATGCAGCAAATAGTGAGTTAGGTCTCCCCACTTCTTCTGGTAAGGAATTCAATAAGGATCTCAACCTCAAGTATTTATAAAACTCTCTATTTGGGATCTCAAATTTACGAGATATAGCAGCAAATTGCAGCATCCCTGATTCACTCCACACCTCCCCTACCGTTTTAATTCCTTTCTTCCTCCACGAGATAAAGGAAATATCTGGTATCATTTGCTCTATAGCTTCCAATGGTATATCTGACCTTTTCATATGAATTAAATCTTTGGATAGAATTACATTCTTCCACAACGCTAGCCCTGCTTTGATCACTGTTGACTTGGATTCATTACCTGCTGGGTCAATATATGGGCATTGTAAAGTCACCCTAGTATTCTTTACAGCCGACGTATTTGTCTCTATCTGCACCCATAACGGAGGATCCGGATCTGACAGGCTTTGTCTTATGGGCGTCAAAAGAGCTGTGTAGTGATAATATAGTAAGTTAGGGAAACTAAGACCTCCCAAAGCAATTGGTTTATAGAGGGTAGCAGCTGCTACTCTGTGTCTAGCATTTTTCCATACAAAGCGCAACAGCAAGGATTGTAATTTCGCAATATATTTTTTGGACACCGAAATTGAAACATTTCTAAACACATACAGAATTTTCGGCAGCACCATCATTTTTATTGTTGCTATTCGGCCCACCCACGATATTTCCTTACATGCATATGTTTTAATGTCCTCAGTTATTGTATCTATCAGCGGTTCGTAGTTTACTTTAAATAGCTTTTTAGACGGAAAGGGCAATTCCACCCCCAAATACGTAATACTATCTTTTGCCCATTTAAACGGGAATTTAGATGCTATGAATGACTGATCGCTAGGGGTTAGTCCCATATTTAACACTACTGATTTATTAACATTAAGTTTGTAGTACGAAACGGCACTAAATTCTTTCAGAATGGATAAAACTGCAACTAATGAGCTGGCCGGATCAGTTAATGCTACGATGACGTCGTCCGCAAATAATCCGATTTTATGTTCCTTCCCTCCAACTTGGACTCCCAAGACATTACGTGCTCCCCGAATGTATTCTGCCAGTGGTTCCATGACCAAGGTGAAAATTAGGGGTGATAACGGGCACCCTTGTCGAGTTCCATTTGTAATGGGGAACCCCTTAGACATGAAACCAGAAGCCAGAACTTTAGCCGATGGTCTGGAGTACATAGCCAATATTGCTGTTTTTGCTTCCCCCACAATTCCAAATTTATCTAGTATTTTATCCAAATAACCCCAATGGACCCTGTCGAACGCCTTCTCCGCATCCAGAGATAGGAGCAGAGAAGGCGTTCCACGCTGCTCCACCAGTTCAATCAAATCAATGAATCTTCTGGTACCGTCTGCTGATTGCCTGCCTTTTACAAATCCCACTTGGTCTTTGTGGACCAAGCTAGGGAGAATCTCCGCCAATCTCACCGCTAAAATCTTTGCATACAATTTTAAATCTGTATTCAACAGCGAGATTGGGTGAAAATTCTCTGGTTTGTCTGGCGACTTCCCAGGTTTGGCAGTGTGATGATAGTGGCCTCTAGCATTTCAGCCGGAAGTCCCCCCCTTTCTCACCTCATTGAACAGTTTCTTGAGTGAAGGTACCAGATACTCTTTAAATTCCTTATAATAACTATTGTAAGCCATCCGGACCAGGAGCTTTATTTGGTTTTAAACCTCTAATGGCACTATTTATTTCTTCATCAGTAATTTCTGCTTGGAGAACTTCTAGATAAGACTGGGATATTGTGGGTAGGTTTTACCCCTTCTAAAAATTTAACAATTCCCTCTACAGAGGGCTGGATTGTTGTGTCATTAGTTTAAGATTATAAAGCGACGAGTAAAATACAGCCATTTCCTCAGCTATCAGTTGGGGGTCAAAAATTTTTGTACCAGTATCACTAAGTATATAGGGAAGCTTCATTTTACATTGCCTCACTTTTAGCCTAGAAGCCCAGTAAGGAACCTGCCTTGTTATCCCTCCCATAGTATTGGGCTTTCATCCGCCTGAGCGCCAGATCATACTTGTATAGTTCAGGTTATGTAACTCCCGCCTCAGCTCTTTCAATTCTTTCTCACGCGTTGCACAAACACTTTCATATTTAGGGAGCTAATTCTAATGATAGAGTTAACTAGCCGTGCTCTATGAGCTTCTCTCTCTCTTTTATCTTTAGCTGCTAAACTAAGAAAAATGCCCCCTAGCAAAGGCCTTATGAGCACACCATACCGATTTAATATTAACTTCCCCTGTGTCATTATATGTAAAAAATTCTTTGATATATCTGTGCGACCCTTCTATAATTTGCTGAATGAAGAATTCTCTCATTTTAAACGCCATGAGGTGCGAGTTCCTGACCTAAATTGTTCCATAGTGTAGCATGAACTGGTGCATGGTCAGACCAACTAATGTAACCTATATCTCAAGAGATGACTTTAGACAGAGTGTTTAAATCCGATAAAATGAGATAAATTCTAGAGTAAGTTTTATGCCTCTGAGAAAAGAAACTATAATCGCGTTCATCAGCATGTTTGGCCCGCCATATATCAACTAAGCCTTCCTGTTGTGAGGCTGAGAATAATTTGGAGGGCGCGTCTTGCTTCTCAGCAGCAGAAGAGTCTAATGCTGGCCACATCAATGAATTAAAATCCCCCATGACTAATAAGGAACCTGATTTGAGGCCTGAAACCATGCTAAGTAGTTTGCGGATAAATTTCAAAGGCCCCTTATTTGGCGCATACAGTGCTACTAATGTATATGGAATATTATTGATCTCACATATCAAGATAATATACCGTCCCCCAATATCTATTTTTGAGTCAACCAACTTAAATGCCACAGAATCTTTTATTGCTATTGATACCCCTCTCTTTTTCTTATCCTTTAAGGTGGATGAGAAAACACATGTGGATATTTTTTTGGTGTTTAAATCTATGTGCGTCAGCTGTGACCAAGTGCGTCTCCTGCACACACAGGACATCTGAACTATCTAATAAACGCATTTCTCCACAGCTGAGATCTTTAAAAGGACTGTTAAGTCCCTTTTGCATTAATGGTAGTAACCTTGATCACCATTTTGACAGTAATAGAAAAAAAGAGCTAGTTATTATGAGCTTCAATTCCCCATTCCCTACTATCTCCAGTAAGCTTTGTGTACAGTAAACATGCATAATACAATTACACAATTCCGGACCATGGTACCTAAAAAATTAAAAATTAAACAAATAAAACAAGTAAATCTCAACACTTCCATATCTGGACGCCGATAACATTGCGTCCTAGAGGGGGTTGCAATAACCACCAACGGCCGTTTAAGCCTAACTATGACACAGTATCTGTATACTTGGCTTTAAAAGGAATTAAGTCTTCACAACTGCATACAACCTCTTCAGGTATCAGGTATACGTCCGCTTATCACTTCAGACCACTCGCCATCTAACTTGGCCGGAGAAGGAGCCTTGGACCTTTGTGGATTTATTGATGACAAATTCCAATTGTCCAGTAAAGACACCGCCTCATCCACTGTTGAAGCTACAAATGTCTTGCCTCTGTATGAAATAAGTAGTTTTGCCAGGAATCCCCATCTGTATTGGACGCCATGATGACGCAGAATTTTGGCCGCCTCTTGGAATTCTCTCCTCTTTGCGAGCGTGGCAGCTGACAAATCTGTGTATAGGGAGACACCCCGAAATCTATCAGGTAAATTCGGATTCTCTCTGGCAGCCGCCATTAATCTTTCTTTTACGTGATAAAAAGTAATCCGCGCTAGGGCATCCCTTGGCACCTCAGATGGTAAGCTCTTGGGCTTGGGAATCCTGTGAGCCCTATCAATATATAGCTCTGATTGTGACAGGTCAGGTAGCAGGGCCACAAATAAGTCCGTTAAAAAACGTGCAACTCCTCTTGCTTAACCGTCTCTGGGGATGCACAAAAAAACTGATATTATTTCTACGAGAACGGTCCTCTAAATCAATTACTTTTGCTCTCAGAAACTTTAGCTCCTCTTCTTTCTCATTTTGTGTATCCACAAGATCATTGTGTGCTCTGGCAAACTCCGCCATTTTGTTTTCCAGGTGGGATGTTCTGTGTCCCACAGCCATCATTTTCCTTTTGTAAAGGCACTATCATTTCTTAATGTCCGCCTGTAGGGACTTCCTCAGGTCCCCCATCAATATAATGAGCATGGATTCGGTTAGGGGGTTATCCCCACTCCTTGTCTCAGGAGTTAATAAGTGCTCCTCCTGAAGTTTTAACAGAGCTGCCCTGTTTTGTGCTCCTGGGCTATCGTACTGCCCCTGCAACATACTGTGCTTCTGTCCCCAGTACCTGTGACCGCATCTGCTGTAGCGGCATTCTGTGTGCCGATGAGATCACACTGGGATGTAATCCTCCGAATCGCTGGGGACCTCGATGCTCGCCTGTAGCGAGGGAGAGGCTGCAGGGCTCGTCTGGGTATGATCAGCCGCGATGCGTAGGGCCGCACTTCCACCCGCGCCATCTTGGCTGCCGCTTACCGCCGGGAAGAACTCGGTGAGTTTGGCGGGATGCCAGCTTTTTTTTCTTGCTTCACCATGCTCCACCGACTCAGTCCTCCTGCTGGGGAGAAGTTCAGCTCGCTAGGAGATCCTTAAAATACGCTTTGAGCCGCTGTATAGGCTTAATGGCACCGGAGCTCAGCTAGTGTGTGTCTTGCTCCATGCGCCGCCGGCCACGCCCCCCGAAATAATATTTCTACATGGCAAATAATTTACTGGCAGGTGTAGTAGAGTAATAGAAACCTAACAAGACCCAACAGTCATGACATGCATGCTGCTGATTCTGTGTAATTGAATTACTAATTGAAAGGGGCATGTTTCAAAAAATAGCAGTGTGAAGTTCAATGAGTGAGGTCATTCATTCTTTGAAAAACAGGTGGCAATTATTGCCTTTATTTAAGGAAGGAAGGCAGCAAAAGTTGTACATGCCGGTTACAGTGCATTTCTCTCTGAAATTCTGAGGAAATGGGTTGTTCCGGACATTGTTCAGAAGAAAAGCTACCTTGATTAAAAGTTGATTGGAGAGGAGAAAAACATATAATGAAGTGCAGAAAATGATAGGCTGCTCAGACTCAAATGATCGCAAATGCTTTAAAATGCAACCAAAACCTGAAAGACATGGAAGAGAAAGCGAAAAACTACCATTCGAATGGATAGAAGAATAGCCAAAATGGCAAGGACTCAGGCCAACATTCAGCTCCAGGAAGATCAAAGAAGGTCTAAGGTACCTGTGAGTACTGTTACAATTAGAAGACGCCTATGTGAAGCCAAACTATCTGCAAGAAGCCCCCGCAAAGTCCCACTGTTAGGAAAAAAAAGACACGTGCTGAAGAGGTTACAATTTGCCAATGAGCACATTGACGGCCTAAAGAGACATTTTGTGGACTGATAAAAGTAAGATTGTTCTTTTTAGGTCTAGTGGCCGGAGACAATTTGTCAGACGACCCCCAAACAATGATTCAAGCCACAGTCCACTGTGAAGACCGTGAAGCATTGGTGGTACAAGCATCATGATATGGGGATGTTCTCATACTTTGGTGTTGGGGCCTATTTATCGCCGACCAGGGATCATGGATCAGTTTGAATACATCAGAATACTTGAAGAGGTCATGCTGCCTTATGCTGAAGAGGAAATGCCCTTGGGAATGGGTGTTCCAACATGACAAACGACCCCAACACACCAGTAACGTGCAACATCTTGGTTCCAGACCAACAAGATTGACGTTATGGAGTGGTCAGCCCAATCCCCGGTACTTAATCCAATAGAAAACTTGTGGGGTGACATCAAAAATGCAGTTTCTGAGGCAAAACCAAGAAATAGAGAAGAACTGTGGAATGTAGTCCAATCATCTTGGCTGGAATACCTGTTCACAGGGGCCAGACGTTGGTGGACCTCCATGTAACACAAGACGTCCAGCAGTTCACATACAGCGGTTATACAACTAAATATTAGTGAAGTGGATTCAAAGGAAAGCAAAATCTTCAAACATTTTTTCAGTTTATATAGTGGAATGTTTTGAGGTTTGTAAAGAAGATACAAACACTGCTATTTTTTTGAAAAGTCTAACATTCACTTTTTTCCAATTTTCTTTAGAGGAACAATACAAATTTGATATAATTTTTCTTCATGTTTTAGATTTGGAATAGATTGTGTGTAGTGTTCCCATTGCCTGTAAAATAAAAGCTATTAGATGGATTTGGACCTTTATTCTCTTTTTTAAACACACTGCTATTATTTTGACACAACCTGTATATGATATGGCTGGCCAAACCACCTCAAAGTGTGGAAGGTTGCACTAACAATGTTCCCTCTCACAGCAGTAAGGTCTCTCTGCCATAAATGTGCACAATACCCTGCTGAATGACTCCAATGCATGGCCTTGTAGATTCTGGACCTTCTGACTCCCTTCTTTCCGGAGAACTTTTGATGATCAAGCAGCTTTCTTGGCTGTAGAAGTCTCAGAGCTAAAGGTTCTCTAAGCTCAGTTCTATCTCTGTGGAGCTTGCACATGTAGGTGTCACGGATGGTGTACAGGAAACAAGATAATGTAATACAATCAATGACTCACTGGATCCACAACTAAGGAACAAAAGGGAGACCCCTGCATAAGACCTGCAACTTTCCCTCACTGCTCAGCCTATGCGAACACCCCAAAGGTGGATGTGCGCATATCCACGTACCTCGGCTATCTAATACCTGAATACCCTACAATAGTGAGGGGACACGACCACCGGCTCCCTACACTAGACACCGAGGGAGTCAGGGTCTCCATAAAATCCAGCATGACAGAAAATAAACATATAAAAGGAACAACACTTATTTGCCAGAGGGACTCAGTGAAATAGAAACAGCATGCACACACAACTCAGGAAGTTGTATTGCCGCACACTACTGCATGATAGGGAGGAACTAAAGGGCGCAAATCAGGTCCAACTGCATGGCAGCTGAGATAGACTTACGAGATGAGGAACTAAACCATAACAAAGAAATGTCAAGGAGGATCTGGAAGCCTCCTGTCAGAGCTTCTCAGCTGTCTGGCTGTGACAGTACCCCTCCCTCTACGAGTGGACTCCGGACACTCAGAAGCCCACCTTCTCAGGATGGGACCTATGGAAAGCCCTGATGAGACGAGAGGCCTTAATGTCCTCACTGGGACCCACATCCTCTCCTCAGGACCATTAACCCTCCCAATGAACGAGGTACTGGAGGGAACCGCGGACAAGACGAGAATCCACAATCCTAGAGACCTGAAATTCAAGATTTTTCCATCAACCATAATCGGAGGAGGAGGAAAGGCGAGGGTACAATAGGTTGAACATAGGTTTCAATAAGGACTTATGAAAAAAATTATGGATCTTCCAAGTCTGAGGAAGATCAAGACGGTAGGCAACAGATTGATGACAGACAGGATCTTGTAAGGCCCAATAAACCTAGGACCCAACTTCCAGGAGAGAACCTTCAATTTGAATATTCTTGGTAGACAACCACACCAGATCACCAACATTCAGGTCGGACCAGGCACACGTCTCTTATCTGCCACACGCTTATAATCTCTCACTCATGCTCTTTAGATTATCCTGAATCTTTTGCCAAATAGATGACAAATGACGAGGAGAATCTGTCCTCATCAGGCAAACCAGAAGACCCCTCTCCCGAGAAAGTCCCAAACTGCAGATTGAAACCCATATGCACACAAAAAAATGGTGACTTATCAGAGGACTCCTGACGACGGTTATTTAAAGCAACTCAGCAAGGGACAAAAAAGAAACACCAATCCTCCTGATTCTCCGCCACAAAACAGCGCAGATATGTCTCCAGATTCTGATTGACGCGCTCTGTCTGGCCATTTGACTGCGGATGGAAAGCAGAAGAGAATGACAACCGGACCCCCAAGCGAGAACAGAAAGCCTTCCAGAATCTGGAAACAAACTGCGTGCCCCTATCAGAGACTATGTCTGAAGGAATACCATGCAATTTGACAATGTGGTCAATAATGCCTGCGCCAGCGTCTTAGCATTGGGCAACCAGGAAAAGGGATAAAATGCACCATTTTGCTAAAACGGTCCACCACCACCAGAATCACAGTCTTCCCCGAGGAACGAGGCAAGTCCGTTATGAAGTCCATGGGACAGATGTGTCCAAGGACGGGAAGGAATGGGCAAAGGAAGGAGAGGATCTGATGGCCGTGAATGAGGGGACTTTGGCACGAGCGCAAGTCTCGCAAGCTGCACAAAACCCTCAACCGACTTACGAAGCGCAGGCCACCAGAATCTCCGAGCGATGAGATCCAGTGTGGCTCTTGCCCCCGGGTGCCCAGCAAGGACCGTATCGTGGTGTTCTTTAAAAAATCTTGTGTCTCAAAGCGAGAGGCACAAACAACCTCCCAGGAGGACAAAGATCAGGAGCTTCTGACTGGGCTGCCTGCACCCCTGCCTCCAATTCAGGAAAAAGAGCAGAGACCACCACACCTTCAGCCAAAATGGGACCCGGGTCTTCAAAATTCCCACCTCCCGGAAAACAACGTGACAGGGCATCTGCCTTCACATTCTTAACCCCAGGGCGGAACGTGACAACAAAATTAAACCTTGAAATGAACAAAGGACCATCTGCCTGTCTCGGGTTCAGACGCTTGGCTGACTCCAAGTAGGCCAGATTTTTTATGGTCAGTAACACGGTAATAGGGTGTCTGGCTCCCTCTAGCCAATGGCGCCATTCCTCAAAAGCCAACTTGATGGCCAACAATTCCCTATCTCCCACATCATAATTTCTCTCTGCGGAGGAGAGTTTCTTTGAGAAAAGGCACACGTTGCCATTTGGCAGGAGAGGAAACCTGAGACAAAGACCGCACCCACCCCTACCTCAGAAGCATCAACCTCAACTATGAAGGGTAACGAAATATCAGGTTGTGCCAGGATGGGAGCGGAAGCAAAACTCTCCTTGATATTAGAAAAGGCCTTACGCGCCTCTACCGACCAGGAAGAAAAAATCTACCCCCTTTCTGGTCATATCAGTGAGTGGTTTAACAACAGAGGAATAATTCAAAATAAATTTCCTGTAATAATTGGCAAAGCCCAAAAAACGCATCAGCGCCTTCTGATTCTCAGGAAGCTCCCACTCAAGCACAGCGCGGACCTTCTCGGGGTCCATGCGAAAACCAGAAGCGGAGAGAAGAAACCCCAGAAATTGAATTTCTGGAACCGCAAACACACATTTTTCCAGTTTCGCGTATAATTTATTCTCCCGCAGGATGAGCAAGACCTGACGTAAGTGTTCCTTATGAGTCTTGAAATCAGGAGAAAAATCAAAATGTCATCCAAATACACTAATACAAATTTTCCCATTAAATGATAAAAATGCTGTTGACGAAATGCTGAAAAACGGCTGGGGCATTTATCAAACCAAAAGGCATAACCAAATTCTCAAAATGGCCCTCAGGGGTATTGAAAGCCGTCTTCATTCGTCTCCTTCTCTGACCCTAACCAGGTTGTATGCCCTCTTAGGTCTAATTTGGAAAAGACTTTAGCCCCAACAACCTGGTTAAACAGGTCCGGGATCAGAGGAAGCGGATAAGGATCACGAATAGTGATACTGTTCAGCTCCCTGAAATCCAGACAAGGTATTAAAGAACCATCTTTTTTCTTAACAAAGAAAAAACCAGCGGCAACAGGTGACTTCGAGGGTCGTATGTGTCCTTTTCTCAGACTCTCAGAGATATAAGCACGCATAGCGACCCTCTCAGGTTGGGAAAGATTGTATAAACGAGATTTAGGCAGCTTGGCGCCTGGGATGAGATTAATAGGGCAATCATACTCCCTGTGCGGGGGCAAACCCTGAACTCCACTCTCAGAGAAGACATCCAAAAATTCAGAGAGGAAAGGTGGTACAGTCTTAGTAGAAACCTCAGAAACAGATGTTATGAGGCAATTCTCTCTGCAAAAGTCACTCCAACCATTTATTTGCCTCGCTTGCCAATCAATGGTGGGGTTATGTTTAGTGAGCCAGGGTAGCCCCAACAGTAGAGGAGTAGGCAAACCGCTAAGGACGAAACATGACACATCCTCAACATGAGCATCACTCACAATTAAACGGATATTGTGAACTATGCCCTTTAATGATTTCTGAGAAAGTGGAGCGGAATCAATAGCAAAAACAGGAATATCCTTTCCCAAAGTGCATACCTGGAAACCATGAGTTATTGCAAATTGATTATCAATGAGATTGACAGCTGCTCCACTATCCACAAAAATCTCACAAAAAATGCTCTTGCTCTCTAGCGCCACCCTAGCAGGCAGGACAAAACGGGAACTACAAGCAAACGGAAAACCTTCAATTTCCGCCTCAACCCAATAGTACGGAACATTTTTAAAAGATTTTTTCCTTTTTGTTTCTTTATTACTCCCAGAAGACTGCCTGAATCTCCTAGAGGGACAAACATTTGCCAAATGATTTATACCTCCACAACAAACCCTCCCATGCGGGCTGAATCTTCTATTGTCAGAGGCAATCAACCCCAGCTGCATGGGCTCCTGCTCAGAAGGGGCTGACAGCGACTGAGACCGCTGCACTGTCCCGGGACTGAGTATGACAGGAAGGAGAGATCTCTCCTCTCTCTCTAAGACGCCTGTCAATACGAACGGCCTGAGACATAGCAGAATCCAAGGAGGTAGGTCTCTCATGAAAGGCAAATGCATCTTTCAATCCCTCTGAAAGACCATGGCAAAATTGACTTCGGAGTGCAGCATCATTCCAACCAGTATCAGCTGCCCATCTCTGAAATTCTGAGCAGTATATCTCTGCGGATTGTTTACCCTGGCATAACAGACGTAGTCTAGACTCAGCCAGAGCAATACGATCCGGATCATCATATATCTGACCCAGGGCTAAAAAGAATTCATCCACTGAACGGAGGGGCCGTGCCCCCTCCGGCAGAGAAAAGGCCCAGGACTGAGCGTTACCCCTGAGCAGCGATATAATGATCCCCACCCTCCGTTCTTCATCACCAGAGGAATGGGGAAGAAGGCGAAAATGGAGTTTGCAAGCCTCTCTAAAACGCACAAAATACTCACTACCCCCGGAGAACGTATCCGGGAGCGAGATCTTAGGCTCAGAACAAACTCCATGAACGCAAGCTGAACCGGTCACTTGAAACTGAGAAAAAGTCTTACGGAGATCAGCTACCTCCAATGAAAGACCCTGGAAGCATTCAGTCAAAAGTGAAACCGGATCCATGCTTGAGACGGTTTTGGCGGCTTATAATGTCACGGATGGTGTACAGGAAACAAGATAATGTAATACAATCAATGACTCACTGGATCCACAACTAAGGAACAAAAGGGAGACCCCTGCATAAGACATGCAACTTTCCCTCACTGCTCAGCCTATGCGAACACCCCAAAGGTGGATGGGCGCATATCCACGTACCTCGGCTATCTAATACCTGAATACCCTACAATAGTGAGGGGACACGACCACCGGCTCCCTACACTAGACACGGAGGGAGTCAGGGTCTCCTAAAATCCAGCAGACAGAAAATAACAAATAAAGGAACAACACTTATCTTGCAGAGGACTGAGAAATAGAAACAGCATGCACACACACTCCAGGAAGTTGTTCAAGCCACACACTACTGCATTATGGGGAGGAACTTAAAGGGCAGCAATCAGTCCAACTGCATGACAGCTGAGATAGACTAACGAGATGAGGAACTAAACCAAAACAAAGAAATTCAAGAAGGAGGATCTGGAAAGCTCCTGTCAGAGCTTCTCAGCTGTCTGGCTGTGACAGTAGGTCTTCACTGTTGCACAGCTAGACTAGAATTCTACACAGACTAACCAGGGGTGGATCCAAGTCCATTTACTGTCAACCTAACAGGATAAGGCAACATTTTAACCTATAACTGTCCAAACAATGCGATTGGGTACACAGATACAGTAAATCGCAACGTTTAACTTAGCAATATACCATTATAACAATTAACCCTTTTCAGTGACCCTGTTATGGGTACTGCAAAGTCGCTTAGGGATTGCCATAGCAGCCATAGCTGCCCCCCCCCCTTCATTGGTGGCAGCGGCAGTTCCGATCGGAGTCCCAGCAGTGTTACCATGGCAGCCAGGACGCTACTGAAGTCCTGGGTGCCATCGCCAGTTACTCTGCAGAATACTTACATGCGCTGTGGCCGCCGGGCGCTCCTCCTTCTTGTAACTCGTGACAGGTCTGTGCGGCGCATTGCTATAAGCATAAGCAATGCGCCGCACAGACCTGTGAGTTACAAGAACAACGAGCGCCCGGCGGCCACAGCGCATGTAAGTATTCTGCAGAGTAACTGGTCATGGCAGCCAAGACTTCAGTAGCGTCCTGGCTGCAATGGTAACCGATCGGAGCTCCAGCATTACACTGCTGTCCAGAAAGATCAAAAAGGGGTGGGAGAAAGGGTTCAATTAGAAATAATAATAAAAGTATGCTGATAAGAGAGAAAGTGAGGAGTTAAATGAAGACTTGGAATGTTGCACTGTTAATAGTTTTTATTTGGTTTAATAGATTTTGCATAAGAAGAAACAGTGAAGATTAATCAGTCATTTAGTTTCCTCTATTTCACAGGCAAAAGCTCAATTTTTATCTTTTCAGGAGGATGTGCAGCGTAACTGAGCAGAAGAGAGAAGGAGAACTGCTCTTAGATGTGTATTACCCTTGTACTTATATAATAAGTGATTTTAATGATGATAGTAGATGATATGAGATATCCCTTATATAATGATTCCGTCCATGTGGCATTGTATTGATTTTGTTATTCTGTTATATGCACTTTTTACGTTCTGTCTTAAATAATTGGGTCTGCATCCGTTTGTGTTTGTTTCAGTTTGCAGGAGAGAAGAAGAATCTGCATTATTCACCAGAAATGAGTAATTGAGTTTATAATCTCTCTCTCTCTCTTGCGATTCTCGGTGTGGCTATGAACAGCTGTGAATATGAGAGCTGCAGCAAGGGAATGTCAATTAGGGATCGACCGATATTGGTTTTTTAGGGCCAATACCAAAAATCTGGGAACTTTCAGCCCGATAGCCAATAATTTATACTGATATTCTGTGAATTTTGATTTTAAAAAATAAATAAAAAAATCCTACACAAATCTGCTGAAAATGAATATGTTTATTGTTAACCCCTCAGGTGCGACACATGAGGGGTTAACTACCGCAGATCGCAGATACTTGTCATAGAGGTCGGGAGCCGGCTATATGATTCTGCAGTCAGCTCCCGCCTCCTGTATATGAATTAATGAGAGAGTTATCTTCATTGGTGGCGCAGTGGCCACAGCCCCTCCCCTCTTCTTGTCCTCCCTCCTCTCATTGGTGGCAGCGGCAGCAACGGCACAGGGGGAGGGAGACACTGCTTCCTTCTCCCCTGTGCTGCTGAGGGAACACGGAGAGCACGATCCGTGTTCCGATTTGTTATCGGTATATCGGCAAAATAGATGCCGATAATGTTCAAAATCCTGAATATCGGCCGATAACATTGGTAAAACCGATAATTGGTCGATCCCTAATGTCAATGTACAAAACTGAGGCACTGAGTGTGTGAAGAGGAACCATTTATTATTTTAGGATGTTTTGTGTGTAATGTGCATGGGTGTTTTGTTTTATTGGAACTCCAAGGGATTTATGATGTCAAATAACTCAGATGCTTGTGTAACATGGGCCCTTTATGTTTGTCTGTTCGATGAAATGTACAATGTTGTATTTATTACTTATTATATGTGGACCAGTGATCTGACTTCATGAATTGCCATGAAGAGACTAATTGGTAGAGAGGAAGATCAGACGAACCAAAGGATTGGACTTAGATGACAGAGAGAGGAGGGAAAAGGGTGGACAACACAAGACAATAAGCTTCTTTGCTGGCTTACATTTAGAACATTTTCTACGCTATCGGCTGCGGCCCATCCACTTACCCGCTCACTTTTTTAGACCTGACATTAGAGGGAAAAAGTCACAGATTGCGGCACAAATAATTTATCATGTAGTGACAATAACCTTCCCTCCTAATAAAAGTTGCAATAGATCTGCCATGTGGTTGAAGCAGAAAGTTTTTTTTTTTATGTGTGGTTCACACCCGTTCAGAGTCTTCCAGTTCACACACATCCATCGCTTTTTTCATGATTCACAAAGAAAATTTACTTTTCATATAAAGTCATATCAATTGCAATTCTGAATATGTGATTTGCACAAACTCTGCTGCCCTGACCTTGGCCTGTTACAAGTTTTGCCTGATCCCTCACTGCCACGCACCAGTGTTTCTGACTCCTGTGGGTCAGCTGTCTACCAAACAGGACTACTCCAGGAGATAGCAGCCTGTTGGCACCCCTATAGTGAATTCCAGATCCCTGTATAAGGGTTAAAGTGTGAATACCAGAGCACTGCCAGGATAACAATCGTAGGCTTAGCCCAAAGACAAACCGTTTGGTGGACACAGTGGTTCCTCACCTACTTATTGTTGCCCTCTTATGGACAGATCTGGCTGGTCAGGTCTATATTATTTTTGATGTTTCACCCAGTTACAAGGACATTTATTGTTTTTATATTTTAAGAAACCTGACTAAGATATATATTATGTATAAAAACAAAAAAATATAATGAACAATATGAAAAGATCACTCTTCATATATTATACATAATTATTTATTTATTTTATGCACTTATATAGCGCTACTATATTCCGCAGCGCTTTACAGACATTATCATCACGCTTTACCTGGAGGAAACCCACGCAAACGCGGGGAGAAAATACAAACTCCATGCAGATGCTGTCCTTGGTCAAATTCGAACCTAGGACCCAGCTCTGCAAGGCACCAGTGCTAACCACTGAGCCACTGTGCTGCCCATTATGATATTATGCCATAGGAAGAGAACAGGATGATTAATGCAGAGTGAAACTCTATTATTAATAGCGAACAATCCACACTAAGGCACATTAATAGGCAAACTGAATCCTAGAGTTTGTCCATTCCATGTTAGTAGATTGCAACTCAGCAAATGAATTTCCATGTTAGGTTGAAAATGTAAGTATATTTTATTAAAGATTAGAAGTGAAAAATGACCCATATCACATCAGTAATATCCCCCTTTAGGAGAGGTTTTATTCAGATAGAGACAACACTTTTGTGCTATCTATTAACCCCTTTGGGACACAGCCTTATTTCACCTTAAGGACCAGGCAATTTTTTGCAAATCTGACCAGTGTCACTTTAAGTGGTGATAACTTTAAAACACTTTGACTTATCAAAGCCATTCTGAGATTGTTTTTTCGTCACATATTGTACTTCATGACACTGGTAAAATGAAGTCAAAAGAATTCATTTTTATTTATAAAAAAATACCAAATTTAGCAAAAAAAAAATTAAAATTGCAAATTTCTCTACTTCTATAATACATAGTAATACCTACAAAAAGAGTTATTACTTTACATTCCCCATATGTCTACTTCATGTTTGGATCAATTTGGGAATGATATTTTATTTTTGGGGGATGTTACAAGGCTTAGAAGTTTAGAAGCAAATCTTGAAATTTTTCAGAAATTTTCCAAAACCCACTTTTTAGGGACCAGTTCAGGTCTGAAGTCACTTTGTGAGGCTTACATAATAGAAACCACCCAAAAATGACCCCATTCTAGAAACTACACCCCTCAAGGTATTCAAAACTGATTTTACAAACGTCGTTAACCCTTTAGGTGTTCCACAAGAGTTAATGGCAAATGGTGATAAAATTTCAGAATTTTGATTTTTTGGCAAATTTTCCATTTTAATCCATTTTTTCCAGTAACAAAGCAAGGGTTAACAGCCAAACAAAATGCTATATTTATTGCCCCGATTCTGTAGTTTGTAGAAACACCCCATATGTGGCCGTAAACTTCTGTATGGGCACACAGTAGGGCGTAGAGGGAAAGGTGCGCCGTATGGTTTTTAGAAGGCAGATTCTGCTGGACTGTTTTTTTTGACACCATGTCCCATTTGAAGCCCCCCTGATGCACCCCTAGAGTAGAAACTCCATAAAAGTGACCCCATCTAAGAAACTACACCCCTCAAGGTATTCAAAACTGATTTTACAAACTTTGTTAACCCTTTAGGTGTTCCACAAGATTTAATGGAAAATAGAGATACAATTTTAAAATTTCACTTTTTGGAAGGCAGATTTTGCTGGACCCCCTGATGCACCCCTAGAGTAGAAACTCCAAAAAAGTGACCCCATTTTAGAAACTACGGGATAGGGTGGCAGTACTGTTGGTACTAGTTTAGATTACTATGATTTTTGGTTGCTCTATATTACACTTTTTGTGATGCAAGGTAACAAGAAATAGCTGTTTTGGCACAATTTTTAGTTTTTGTTATTTACAACATTCATCTGACAGGTTAGATCATGTGATATTTTTATAGACCAGGTTGTCACGGATGCGGCGATACCTAATATGTATACTATTTTTTTATTTATGTAAGTTTTACACAATGATTTCATTTTTGAAACAAAAAAAATCATGTTTTAGTGTCTCCATAGTCTGAGAGCCATATTTTTTTCAGTTTTTGGGCAAATATCTTGGGTAGGGTATTATTTTTGCGGGATGAGATGACGGTTTGATTGGCACTATTTTGAGGTGCATATTACTTTTTGATCGCTTGCTATTACACTTTTTGTGATGTAAAGTGACAAAAAATAGCTTTTTTTACACCGTTTTTTTAACGGTATTCACCTGAGGGGTTAGGTTATGCGATATTTTTATAGAGCAGGTTATTATGGACGCGGTGATACCTAATATGTATACTTTTTTTTATTTATGTAAGTTTTACACAATTATTTCATTTTTGAAACAAAAACAAAAAAATCATGTTTTAGTGTCTCCATATTCGGAGAGCCATAGTCTTTTCAGTTATTGGGCAATTATCTTAGGTAGGGTCTCATTTTTTGCGGGATGAGGTGACGGTTTGATTGGTACTATTTTGGCGTACATACAACTTTTTTGATCACTTTTATTATCTTTTTTGGGAAGTAAGGTGGGCAAAATTTCAATTTCATCATAGTTTTTAATTTTTTATTTTTATGGCGTTTACTGTTCGGGTAAAGTAACATGACCGTTTTATAGATCAGGTCGTTCCGGACGCGATGATATCAAACATGTGTAGGGAATTTTATTTTTTTCATTTTTAATCAGTGCTAAATGTGTTTTTTGATTTTTACTTGTTTCTTGAAGATCCAGTGGGTCTGATGTCTGTATAATACAATACAGTACACTATATAGTGTACTGTACTGTATTTTCACTTTACAAAGTCTGATTAGACTTCTGCCTTTAGCAGAAGTCTAATCAGCACCATGGACAGCCTCTGATCAGTACCATGGACAGCCAGACGCCTGTGAAGGCGTCTGGTTGCCATGGTACCCATCACTCGCTGCCACAGCAGAGCAGTGGGTGATGGGGAGGGAGGGGGGACCGCGGCATGGAAGGGGTTAAACGCATGGCATCTGTGCCAGCACAGATGTCAGGCGTTTCGAGCAGAGTGTCAGCAATGTGCTGACACTCTGCAAACCGATCGGCCATCCTGAGAGAGGGGGCGGGCGGATGATCGCATGCCTGCCCGCCCCCCCCCCAAGCACCGCCGCCCGCCCTCCCTGCCACACTCCCCGCAGGGGGGGGGTTATACATTAAAATAAAGCTTATTTGAAGTTTCTGATCCCTGCGGTTTCTGAATTGACCTGCGGTTTGCTGCGATCGCCAACATGGGGGGGTCACAGGACCCCCCGGCGCATCTAGCCAAGGTGCCTGCTCAGTGATTTGGCGGCGGTGATCAGAGCCATACACGACGTACCGGTACGTCATGTGTCCTTAAGTACCAGGACAACATGACGTACCGGTACGTCATGTGTCCTGAAGAGGTTAAAAAATTTATATTCTGATAGTAGGGTTCTCCTTATCTTCAGCTCTAGGGATCATATCCACATTTCAAGTAGCAACTGATAAATCACATCCAGCATAAGTATTTGTGACGGTCATCTGTTATGGCCATGATGACACCGCATTTAGCAGCAATCAACACATTGGGAGGGTTTATAGTGTACGCTCAGTTCAATGTCGGACTGGGGTCCACCGTACGGATACATTCAAATATTACCTGCTCACACAGCAGCAAGATGCTACCAGATGCTTAAATATGGGGATCCCTGCAGAAACTTTGAGAAGGTAGGTCCTGGGGAAAAAAAGGATACTGGCTAGCTTTCCTCTGAACCTAGAAGACATCTCAGCTATCTGATCCTGTCTATAATAATAAACTGGGGACTTTCTTTAATTATCTATGAAGTTTGTTATATGAACATAGGCTGGTTGAGGTGCTGTACATTGAATATATGTATGTAGTGCAGCAAGTCTACTGTGTTATGTGCCGCTTGTGCAAGGGGTGGGAGACTAGGGGCCCACCTTGCTCAGGGGCCCACTGGTGGATTCACCTGTACCCTTGTGGGCCAGTCCGAACCTGGCTCAGTTCACTTCAGGACCACATACAGCATCCCCACTGGCTGCATTTCCTTTAGTCCAGACCTCATAGGTTCAATATTGCCCATAGAGCTCCTTTTAATCGTTTTGCAAGTATGCTGTCTGATTGATGGTGGAAGGGGGTTTGATCACATGCATAGATGACCATGATACCCTCCCTCTGGAGCCATGCACAGTTAACAGGGAGAGTGTAGCAATGTCTCTCCTTCTGCAGTCTGTCAGTACTGGGCGCGCTATCGATCAAATTCAAGCATGTCTAGACTGAAATCTGTTCCCAGATCTCTTCTACACGTACTCAATGTCGGCGCATACTGGTTGACTCACTTTCCTGAGGATAGGTCATTAATATGGGGAACTAGACAACCGTTTAAAGTTATACAGAAGACATGATTAGGCAGCAGGTCTCACAATAAAGCTCCACATCTCTTACATGTCTTACAATCTGAACATTACAATGGCTTCTCTTCTAAGTGAATTCTCTCATGTTTAGCAAGACTTGATTTCTGAATAAAAGACTTCCCACATTTTCTACATAAATATTGCTTCTCATATGTGTTGTGAGTTCTGTGATGTCGAACAACACTTGCTTGACAGGTGAAACATTTCCCACATTCTGAACATGAAAATGGCTTCTCCATTGTGTGAATTCTCTGATGTCTAACAAGATTTGCTTTATACCAAAAGATTTACCGCATTCAAGACATGAAAATGGCTTCTCTCCTCAATAGGTTCTTAGATGTTTCCCAAGAATTGATTTCTGGCTAAAACGTTTCCCACATTCTGAGCATTAAAATGGCTTCTCCTCTAAGTGGAGTCTTTCATGTTCCTCAACATGTTATTTCTGGCTAAAAGGTTTCACACATTCTGAAGATGAACATGGCTTCTCTCCTGTGTGACTTCTTACATGTTTTAAAAGCATTGATTTCACACCAAAATACTTACCACATTCAGAACACATAAATGGCTTCTCCCCTGTGTGAGTTCTCTGATGTCGAGCAAGATTTGATTTCTGACTAAAACATTTCCCACATTCTGAACATGAAAATGGCTTCATCCCTGTGTGAATTCTTTGATGTTGTATAAGCAATAACTTCACATTAAAACACTTCCCACATTCAGGACACACAAATGGCTTTTCTCCTGATTGAGTTCTCTGATGTGTAACAAAATTTGAGTTTGAACTAAAGCATTTCCCACATTTTGAACATGAAAATTGCTTCTCCTCTAAGTAGAGTCTTTCATGTTCCACAACATGTTTTATAGGCATTGATTTTGCACCAAAATACTTATCACATTCAAGACACATAAATGGCTTCTCCCCTGTGTGAGTTTTCTGATGTCTAATAAGATTTGATTTCTGACCAAAACATTTCCCACATTCTGAACATGAAAATGGCTTCTCCCCTGTGTGAATTCTTTGATGCTGTATAAGCCATGACTTCTCATGAAAACACTTCCCACATTCAGAACACACAAATGGCTTCTCTCCTGTGTGAGTTCTCTGATGGTTAGTAAAATTATATTTCCTGTTAAAGCCTTTCCCACATTCAGGACATGAAAATAGCTTCTCTCCTGTGTGAGTTCTCTGATGGGCAACAAGATTTGATTTCGAACTAAAGCATTTTCCGCATTCAAGACATGAATATAGCTTCTCTCCTGTGTGAGTTCTCTGATGGGCAACAAGACCTGATTTCGAACTAAAGAATTTTCCGCATTCAAGACATGAAAATGGCTTCTCTCCTGTATGAGATCTCTGATGCTTAGAAAAATTATATTGATTGTTAAAGCCTTTCCCACATTCAGGACATGAATACAGCTTCTCTCCTGTGTGAGTTCTCTGATGGGCAACAAGACCTGATCTCGAACTAAAGCATTTTCCGCATTCAAGACATGAAAATGGTGTCTCTCCTGTATGAGATCTCTGATGCTTAGAAAAATTATATTGATTGTTAAAGCCTTTCCCACATTCAGGACATGAATACAGCTTCTCTCCTGTGTGAGTTCTCTGATGTGTAACAAGATGTGGCTTCTGACTAAAGCACTTTCCACATTCAAGACATGAAAATGGCTTCTCTCCTGTGTGAGTTCTCTGATGTCTAACAAGACACGTTTTCAGACTAAAAGATTTCCCACATTCTAGGCATGAAAATGGCTTCTCCCCTGTATGAGTTCTCTGATGCCGAATACAATTTGATTGATTGTTAAAGCCTTTCCCACATTCAGGACATGAATATATATTCTCCCTTGTGTGAGTTCTCTGATGTCTAACTAGAATGGATTTCATGCTAAAAGATTTTCCACATGTCAAGCATGAAAATGACCTGTTATCTCTGCAATTTCTCTCATGCAAAAACTTCTTTTTAAAACGTTTCTCACTAGAAAAAAATGTTCCCACATTTCTGTTTAGTTCTTGTTTTACCAATCAGTAATTGCTTAGATGAAGGTTTCTTGTGACCAGCGGTATCAGTGGATAGATCTCTGCTGTAAAGGACTGAGGGTTCATTAGAAGTTATTGAATAATCTTGTGTGGTATTGTTATCTTCTGCTTCATGATGGGAAGATAAATGGAGATGTCCATAGGAGTCGCTCATCCCGTCTTCCACTGGAAAATGAAAGAAAATTATATTATTTTGGCAGCTTTATTGAGACAATTGCAAGCCAGGAAATGTGATCACTTCCATCTTCAATAACCTGTAGAATCCCCTGCATAAACACAAAGATTTAAACTTTTCCCTACCACATATTGGTGCAACGTGTCATTCGAAAACCATTGGTTGACTTGTTTCAGGATTGAGGAATCTCTTATCACTGGCGATTCCCTTTGCCCTTTTTGTCAGAAATGGGTGAGGCTTGTCTATTCTCAGACCCAGGATTCCTTCAGGATCAAGATCTACCTCCTGTGATCTTGGCTGCCTGGCCCTCCTTGGCAACTTCCTTCTTAGCTGGATCCCATTAGTCTAGAAATCCTTTGGTCTCCTCGGATCTGCAAAACTGCCCTCTCCCACACCTTCCTCTGCTACCCTGCTGGGCTTTCTGCAACAGCTCATGTGATGCTGGCCTGTACTGAACAAAGACTAGTTTTGTAAGAGTAATGCACACTTTTGTTTTCTTTTTGCAGAGCCTCCCTCTTGTCTAAAAGTTTCACCTATTTTAAATTGCCTTTTATCGGTCTTTAGATAACTGCTACCTTGTCCTTATCATTCATGGTCTTGTGACATGGAATTTTTTTAAATTATAAATACTTTAATCTCAGCAGGTTTGGTTTGGTTTTATTAGTTTTTACCAGCTAATTTGCAAGTGTCCTCCTCCCCCTATTTCTCTTATCATCATTAGATGCCTTCACTTTTCCAGTTATTATTTCAACGGCTATTTACCCTTCATCTTTAGGATCAGGCCCTAATCTGACTGAATGCTTACATCCTGTACTACTGACCTCCCCTGCAAGGTGGGAATCTGTCTGAGAGGGCATATGGACAACCAAAGACTCGAGAAGGACCCCATGGGTCCACATACCACAGGTTCTTTGGCCTATCGTATCATGTGACCTTTGCTCTGAATCGGCATTTACCCTCCAATCCTTTTTGTGTTTGTGATTGAATCTATTCACATTGTGTCACATTTTACCGGTGCCAATGAAGATCAAGGGATATTATGGCTATAAATTAATTATTAATATTAATTGTATCATTAATGATGATGAAAAGGAGGTTTCTCTGAACTTCCTATCAATTTTCCCATTAATAAAGACATTTACAATCAAAAAAGATTTATTAAAGGCTCTTACCATTCACAGACACTGAGATGGGTTTTTCAAGTCCACTCGTCGTTTCACCAGAACTTTCCTGCAAGATGAAAGACATGAGAAAAATATACTCCACTGATAGTTTTTCTTATGTCCAGACGAAAATTAAACACTTCTACAAGACATGAATTAGGCTACTTTCACACCAGCGGTTTTGCTGGATCCATCATGGATCAGCAAAAACGCTTCCGTCATGATAATACAACCATCTGCATCTGGATCCGGTTGTATTATTTTTAAAATAGCCATGACGGATCCATCTTTAAAATAGTCATGACGGATCCATCATGAACACCACTGAAAGTCAATGGGGGACGGATCCGTTTTCTATTGTGTCCAAGAAAACGGATCCGTCCCTATTGACTTACTGTTTGCAGAGTTATTCTGTCCGCAATGCAACCAAACAAAACGGAATGCATTCTGGTGCATTCCGTTTCGTTAGTTCAGTTTTGTCCCTATTGACAATGAATAGGGACAAAACGGAAGTGTTTTCCCCCGAAATTGAGATCCTATGACGGATCTCAATAGCGGAAAGGGAAAGTGCAGAAGTGAAAGTAGCCTTAGAGATGAGCAAATTTCTTGAAATTTGTTTTGGGTTCTGTGAAGGAGAGCCCTTTCACTATGGATTTGTTCACACCTTTTTGTTTGTTTATTTCCTTCATTTCGGCTGTTTCTTAGGTCCTCGAGCAAAGACACCCCCACTGGAATTGCAAAGACCCTGCATATGTTTGGAAAACCAAATCAAGGGAGGTTCGTTGAACGCTTTACTGGATGGCGGCCATCTTAACGCGCAAACCATCTCACGAACACTGTTCGACTTTTCTGCATGGTTTTATCTCAACCATCCAGAGATGTGACTTGTGTGGGGTTATATTGTATTTTCAGGACACTTTTGGGGTGTTTCACAATACTGTATTTTTCTGACCTGGGGAAGTTGGGGGTTGGCTTAGTTTGTAACTCAATTATCTCCCAGGCTGTGGGGGAGGAGTTCTGTGCACTGTATAAATTTGTTGCGTGTGTGCCAATAAAGACAGACTTGGTTTACCCAGCATTAAGCCTCGGCTCATGTGTGGGGTTATACTATGCCAGAGCCATTCTGCCTGTATGGCTTATTTGCGGTCCGGCTGAAGAAAAGGGGAACCCGTGACGGTAAGAGTTGGTCAGACCGTCTCAGATCCAATTCGAACGAATCCCTCCAAGAATTCGATTTGGGTCTAAATCGATTCTACCTCAATTACAAGTGCTCCAATTGGCCTGAGAACTGGTATATCACACTCTAAGATCTCCTAGGACACATATTATTACCTTTATGTTTATTTTTTATTTTCTTCTCTCCCTCTCCCTTTTTAAGCCCTTTAACATTAAATAATGTCAGAATGACACTGATATGTATAGCTCTGGATAAACGCATTATTGACAGTGCTAAGAAGCAGCCTGTTTAAAAAGACACTGTGCCCTCGCATGTGTTATCCTTTATAAAAATAAAAACATTCCAATAGTTGTCCCGTATTGGAGGCAGATGCCTGCCCAAAAATTCTCCCTTTTTTGAGAGCAGCAGTGCAATAAGAAACCTCACAAAAAAGGCAGGCAATGTGCAGCCTTCAAGTGTGAACTCAGCCTTACAGGTCAATGTTAGAACCAGGTATGAAGAACCACGCAGTGGCCCAAGATTCTACTATAGAGTGAAAGTTCGCACTCCTTTTACACTGTCATCAGCTGATTCCGCAGTTTTCTACAGAACCTGTTCTGTTACACACCGAAGTAGAGCCTGCTCCCCGCCCCCCCGACAGAGTTGAGCGGGTGTCAGCAGTAATTTTGTGTTGACGTCACTTGTTATTTTGCCCTTCTTCTGATCTGTCATAAGAACAATGCCCAAAAAAAAGATCCTGTCTTTTGAGCATCATCCTTCACACGGTCAGCATTTGGTCAGTAATCCATCAGTATTGCTAAGGCCAAGGAAAACTGGCGTGGATCCTAAACAGAGATGACACGTGAATGGAATATTTGCATGTCTTCTGTGTTTTGTACCCACTCCTGCTTTTGGCTACCAAATCATGAACCAATCCTGATGCAAAATAGGGACCATGTGATACAAGCCTGACAGCTGCTCCTAAGACGGGATCCGTTGTGTGTCTAATTTTTCCGTCATTCTGACAGATGAGAAGAAGGGTAAAATAAATTATGATGTCAATAAGGCCAAACAGGGAAAATAGAGGCCCCGTCATAGAGTGGTGAGGTGGCAACAGCATGAGGAGACAACACAATGGCCCAGTCACAGAGTGGGGAGGTGGAAGGCACAAGCAGTGGCGGTAACAGCACAAGATGGTGGGTGGCAGTAAGAGCACATGGCAGCAGGTGTGTGGCATCAGGCGGATGGTAGCATCAGAATAGTGGCTGAAGCAGGTAGTGGAGCAGGAGAGGTGAAGCAGCTGACAAAGTTTTGGTGTGTTATCGAGAATAATATAGCCTGATGCATCAGGCACTGGTGTGTGGAAATCCTGGCTGATCCACGCCTGATTCATGTTCACAAAGGTCAGTCTCTCCACATTTTGGGTAAAAAGACGAGTTCTCCTTGGGGTAATTATGGCCTCGGCCAAATTAAATAGCCGCTCTGATGCCACACTACTGGTCAGGCAAGTAAGCTTTTTGATGTGGGGTGGCAGGGTGCAGTCCAAGTAAGCCACCATCTGCTGGTTCAGGTTCTGCTCCATGTCTTGCTGCTGCTGGTGGGTGGGTGGTTTCTTCAGTAGGCGGGTGAAGAAAACTGCTCATCAGAGACTCTTGACTTAAGTAGCTGCTGATGGAGCTGGTACTGCTACTGCCCACCCACCCCCCTCCAGCAGCCATGGCAGTGGAATGTGAGCACAGAGGGCCCCCCTCGGTCAAACCTTTGTGATAAAGAGTGATGGCGTACATAAGCAGCGGCCAACTGACTACATAGAATGTCTCGATAATAGTACAGTTTATCCTCCCTCCCAGCGGTTGAAAAAAAAAGGCCATCATTTTGGACTGGTAGCGAGGGTCTAACATGAGAGCCAGTAGTCATCCCTCTTCCAAATTGTGACAATTCGGCTGTCACTATACAAGCAACTGAGCATGCATCGGGCCATTTGCGCAAGGGATTCGGAGGGACTCCCTGCCTCCATCTACACTGCATACTGCCACGGTGTCTTGGGGTCATCTGCCTGGTCTTTCTCATTGCCCTGTAGTTCCTCCTGCTCCTCCTCTCCTGTCACCTGTGCAGAAAAAACACCCATTTCTGTATCCATTGCTTGTGCATGAATGTCCTTCTCCAGTTCAGCCCCCACAGGGCTCATGTGGCCGTGAGATATAGGCGCCACGTCTCCTGTCTCCTGTCCAGCCAGATTTATCAGTATCTTCTCCAGGACATGAAGCAGTGGAATGACGTTGTTCATACCATAATCCTCGCGACTGACAAATAAAGTGGCCTCCTCATAGGGCCTGAGCAGACAGCAGGTGTCACGCATGAGCTGCCACTGGCTAACGTCAAAGTTACACAGTGGAATACTCCTATCCACCTGCATCATCAAGAAATCGTTTTTTGGCCTTCCTTTGCTCATATAGTCAGTGCAACATGTGGAGGGTGGAATTCCAATGGGTAGAAACATCACATATCAGCCGATGTTGGGGAACGCCATTCTGCCTTTGCAGCTCAAGAAGGGAAGGCTGTGCAGTTTAAGAGTGGCTGAAGTGCATGCACAGTTTCCTGGCCATTTTCAGGATGTCTTGCAGATGGGTGGAAGACTTCAGGAACTGCTTTATAACCAGATTAAACACGTGTGCCAAGCAGGACGCATGGCTCAGCCCTCCTTGACATAGCTCCGATACAATGTTCTTCCCGTTATGGGAACTATAAAATAGTGTAAGAACATTTTTCAAAAATATATATATTTTTAAATATAAAAATTCAAATCACCCTTTCCCCATGTACTCTAGTTTACCCCTTAATGACCCAGGACGAGAATGCTCGTCCTAAATCGCTGGCACTTAGCGCTAGAGGACGAGCGTTCTCGTCCTGCAGTCGTTCCTCCCCCCCGCGTGCGGTCCCGTGATCAGCGGCAGAGATCCGGCTGTTATTGACAGCCGGATACCTACTGCATCCACCAGCATTGGCGATAACGCCAATGCCGGTGGATTAACCCCTCATATGCGCGGTCAGCGATGACCGCGGCATATGGGAGGTTTGCGCTCCTTGACCTCATCCATCGGTCCCCGCGCTGCTGTGGCGGGGACTCGATGGTTGCCATGGCAGCCCCAAGCCATTCCAAGGCTTGGGGCCTGGCATGTACGGAAGCCTAAAAGGCCCAGCGACCAGGCTGGGTCTCCTAGGCAACTGTTAGCTAACAGTTCAATACAGCACAATACAGATGTATCGTGCTGCATTGAAACAGGGATCAGACCCTGTAATGTTGAAGGCCCAGAGTGGGACAAATAATAAAGTGAAAAAAAAAAGTTAATAAAATGTAAGTTTTACAAAAAAAATTAAAAGTTTCAAGTAAAAAAAAAAAAGCGTCCTTTTCCAAAAATAAAGTAAAAAAGAATTGTAAAAAATAGGGAAAAGACATATAGACATATTAGGTATCGTCGCGTCCGTATCGACCAGCTCTATAAACAAATCACATGATCTAACCCCTCAGATGAACACCGTAAAAAATAAAAACTGTGCTAAATAAACCATTTTTTTGTCACCTTACATCACAAAAAGTACAACAGCAAGCGATCAAAAAGGCGTACGCCCACCAAAATTGTACCATTCTAACCGTCACCTCATCCCGCAAAAAATTAGCCCCTACCTGAGACAATCGCCCAAAAAATAAGAAAAATTATGGCTCAGAATATGGAGACACAAATACATCATTTTTTTTGTTTTAAAAAAACTGTTATTGTGTAAAACTTACATAAATAAAAAAAAGTATACATATTAGATATCGCTGCGTCCGTATCGACCGGCTCTATAAAAATATCACATGACCTAACCCCTTATATCAACACCGTAAAAATAAAAATAAAAATAAAAACTGTGCTAAATAAACAATTTTTTTGTCACCTTACATCACAAAAAGTGTAATAGCAAGCGATCAAAAAGTCATATCGACCCCAAAATAGTGCCAATTAAGCCGTCATCTCATCCCGCAAAAAATGAGACCCTACCTAAGATAATCGTCCAAAAACTGAAAAAACTATGGCTCTCAGACTATGGAGACATTAAAACATGATTTTTTTTGTTTCAAAAATGAAATCATTGTGTAAAACTTACATAAATAAAAAAAAAGTATACATATTAGGTATCGCCGCGTCCGTGACAACCTGCTCTATAAAAATACCACATTATCTAACCTGTCAGATAAATGTTGTAAATAACAAAAAGAAAACGGTGCCAAAACAGCTATTTCTTGTTACTTTGCCTCACAAAAAGTGTAATATAGAGCAACCAAAAATCATATTACCCTAAACTAGTACCAACAAAACTTCCACCCTATCCCGTAGTTTCTAAAATGGGGTAACTTTTTTGGAGTTTCTACTCTAGGGGTACATCAGGGGGGCTTCAAATGGGACATGGTGTCAAAAAAAAACAGTCCAGCAAAATCTGCCTTCCAAAAACCGTATGGCATTCCTTTCTTTCTGCACCCTGCCGTATGCCCGTACAGCAGTTTACGACCACCTATGGGGTGTTTCTGTAAAATACATAATCAGGGCCATAAATATTAAGTTTTGTTTGGCTGTTAACCCTTGCTTTGTAACTGGAAAAAAAAATGTAAATGGGAAATCTGCCAAAAAACTTAAAATTTAGAAATTGTATCTCTATTTCCCATTAATTCTTGCGGAACACCTAAAGGGTTAACGATGTTTGTAAAATAAGTTTTGAATACCTTGAGGGGTGTAGTTTCTTAGATGGGGCCACTTTTATGGAGTTTCTACTCTAGGGGTGCATCAGGGGGGGCTTTAAATGGGACATGGTGTCAAAAAAACCAGTCCAGCAAAATCTGCCTTCTAAAAACCGTATGGCATTCCTTTCCTTCTGCGCCCTGCCGTGTGCCCGTACAGCAGTTTACGACCACATATGGGGTGTTTCTGTAAACTACAGAATCAGGGCCATAAATATTGAGTTTTGTTTGGCTGTTAACCCTTGCTTTGTAACTGGAAAAAAAATATTAAAATGGAAAATCTGCCAAAAAAATGAAATTTTGAAATTGTATCTCTATTTTCCATTAATTCTTGTGGAACACCTAAAGGGTTAACAACATTTGTAAAATCAGGGGTGTAGTTTATAGAATGGGGTCATTTTTGGGTGGTTTCTATTATGTAAGCTTCACAAAGTTACTTCAGACCTGAACTGGTCCTTAAAAAGTTGGTTTTTGAAATTTTCTGAGAAATTTCAAGATTAACTTCTAAACTTCTAAGCCTTGTAACGTCCCCCAAAAATAAAATGTCATTCCCAAAATTATCCTAACATGAAGTAGACATATGGGAAATGTAAAGTAATAACTATTTTTGTAGGTATTAATATGTATTATAGAAGTAGAGAAATTGAAACTTGGAAATTTGCTAATTTGGTATTTTTTTATAAATAAAAATGTTTTTTTTTTTTTACTTCATTTTACCAGTGTCGAGAAGTACAATATGTGACGAAAAAACAATCTCAGAATGGCCTAGATAAGTCAAAGCGTTTTAAAGTTATCACCACATAAAGTGACACTGGTCAGATTTGCAAAAAATGGCCTGGTCCTGAAGGTGAAAATGAGCCCGGTCCTTAAGGGGTTAAAAATGAAAACAATAAAAAAATTAAAAAAAACACATAATGGGTATTGCCACATGCGAAAATGCCTGTACCATTAAAATATTAAAATATTTTTCCCATACAGAAACAAAATGGACAATTCGCTGTTTCCCCAGTCGTCTCCATGACAGCACAAACTGAGATTGCCTTCCTCTGATAGGACAGGAAAAAGCACACAGAGAGGTCAAAAACCCCACCCCCACCCCTCATCGCCAGTGTTTTTTCCTGTCCTGTCAAGGAAGGAATGCCAGAGAGGTGCTGGGAGCTCTTCTGGGTTCCCTAGTCCTTTTTTTCAGTTTTTTTTTCCTATGTCGCCCTGCTGCGGCGGGGCATCACCTGATAGACCGGAGGTCGGTTCCGGGGTCCGGCTCTTCCCTCCTCCAGGCGCGGTGTATGCCCGGGTCTCCCTTATTGATGGTGACCCCGGCTAAGTTCCCTCTGCGGCGGCCCAGGCGGGCTTGATGCAGCGTGGTACGGGTGGCTGGACGGACGCTATGACGCGCTTCCCTCCAGTCGCCGGGTGATGACATCAGAATGTCGTGACGTCACAGAGGCCGCGGCCGGCGCCAAATTCAAAAGGACGCCGATTCTGACCGCTCTGAGGCCTGCACATTTCACCCTGCCTGCTGGCAGCAACACAAGTGGACGGGAGCTGAGAGGATGAGCGCCCCTACCACCACTGGCTCGGGTCCTGAACCCCCTACCACTCTGGGCAGTGTGAGTAGCCTGCTGGCACCTGGTCATATTACGTATTTGCCCTGCTGTGGTTGATTCTTTCCTCCCTTTTGTATTACAGGGAGAAAAGGAGTCTACCTCTTCTGCTAAATCCAGACCCAGGAAGTGCGGCGTCTGCTCTAAGAACCTTCCTTCCTCAGGGTCCAAGCTGCTGTGCAAGGACTGCACCTCTACCATGGTGAAGGCTGAGTCCTCTAGTTTTATGGAGGAGATTAAGACTCTGGTCAGAACGGAGGTCCAATCAGCATTGGCCGCTAGGGACCCTCCTGCCTCCCCTAAACCCCAGCCTCTCCAGGGGCACAGACCACCCTCCTCCAGAGGCTTTGACTACTCTGGGAGTGACCTGGACTCGGCAGATCTCTGGAATCGGAGGAAAGTAGTGAGTACAGGAGATTCCTCTTTAACCCAGAGGATATTGACGAATTGATCCGAACCATCAGGGCCACTATTAGGATGGAGATCCCTAAGAGGTCCAAGTCAGTCCAGGAGGAGATTTTCGGGGGTTTAGGGGAGAGGCACAAGTTGGTGTTCCCGGTCTCGGACAATGTCCAGAAGATGATAAGGGCAGAATGGGAGAGGCCGGAGAAGGATTCTTTTATCCCACAGGGTTTTAAGAGGCGATACCCCTTCGACGAAGCAGACTGTGCCGATTGGGAAGCCATTCCCAGGGTTGACGTTCCCGTTGCCAAGGTAGCAAAATGGACGGTCCTACCATTTGAGGACGCGGCGCAGCTCAAGGACCCTCTAGATAGGAAAGCCGAGAGCCTGCTCAAGAAGACATGGGAGGCTACAGCAGCTCTCCTAAAACCTGGGGTAGCAGCAACGTGAGTGGCTCGTACACTCGCCGTGTGGCTTGAACAACTAGAGCACCATATAGAGAATAGCAAAACGGACGGTCCTACCATTTGAGGACGCGGCGCAGCTCAAGGACCCTCTAGATAGGAAAGCCGAGAGCCTGCTCAAGAAGACATGGGAGGCTACAGCAGCTCTCCTAAAACCGGGGGTAGCAGCAACGTGCGTGGCTCGTACACTCCCCGTGTGGCTTGAACAACTAGAGCACCATATAGAGAATAAGGCCCCTTGGGAGGAGATCCTGGACAGTCTTCCTCTTTTAAAGAAGGCCACCTTCTTCCTTGCCGATGCCGCCGCAGAATTGGTTAGACTATCTGCCCGCACGGCGGTCCTTTCCAATACTACCAGATGGGTACTGTGGCTTAAGGCCTGGTCGGGCGATACCGTCTCAAAGAACAGGCTGATATCTCTACCCTTTCACGGTCAGTATGTATTCGGGTCAGACCTGGACAAGATCCTTGAGAACGCCACGGACCGTAAGAGGGGCTTTCCAGAGGACAAATCCAAGTCCAGGAGACAGTTTTTTCGGAGGCCCCAGCAGGATCCCAGGGCCGATAGGAGGAGCCGCGAGGGTCGCGGATTTACGAGAGACGGGAGAGGAAAAAGTTTTTTCCTCAATCCCAACAGGGGAGATCCCTCTCACTCTTCGTCAAAACAATGACATCATCCCGGTCGGAGGAAGGCTCAGCTCCTTTCTAGGGGTTTGGGAACAAACCATCATGGATCCATATATATTAGGCATCGTAGAACATGGCTACACTATAGAGCTGGATTCCCTTCCTCCGCAGAGGTTCGTCCTGACCAAGCTCCCCAGGGGCCTCGAGTCTCCCTTATCAGAAGGCGTAAGAAACTTATTACGCCTGGGGGCAGTAGAAAGGGTCCCTGCCGGAGAATTGGGGAGGGGTCACTACTCCCCCTTATTCCTGGTCCGGAAATCGAATGGCAATTTTCGGACCATCCTAAATTTAAAACCCCTGAACAAACACATCACCTACCACAAGTTCAGGATGGAGACCGTCAAGTCAGCGGTGAAGTTCATCAAAAGAGGGGCTATGATGGCTACAATAGACCTCTCCGACGCATACTTCCATATCCCAATACAGGTCCGTTCCAGAAGACACCTGAGGTTCGCGGTGGAGCAAGGTGGGACAGCCCGCCACTATCAATTCAAGTGCCTTCCATTCGGCATATCATCGGCACCCCGCATATTCACCAAGGTTATGGCGGAGGTCGTAGCCTCCCCAAGCAAGGAGGGGATAATAATTGCCCCTCACCTGGATGACCTGCTAATAGTGGCAGAAACCTCAGATATCCTTCACAGGCACATCCAAGTGGTTCTCTTGCACCTCCAGAACTTGGGCTGGTTAGTCAACCGGGAGAAGTCCGAGCTGCTCCCAAACCATCGGAAGATCTTCCTGGGTATCCTCTTGGACTCAACTCTTCAAAGATCCTTTTTCCCCCCGCTAAAGATACAAAAGCTGAAGTCAAGGGTCCTCCACTTCACCAAGCAGTCCTGTTGCTCAATAAGGCAAGCATGGAAATGCTGGGCCATCTCACCTCCTGCATTCCTGCGGTAGCCTGGGCCCAATTCCATATGAGACCCTTACAGAAGCTGGTCCTAAGTCAATGGAACAGGTCTTAATCATCCCTGGACCGAAGGTTGTCAGTGTCCCGGGAAGTGAAGGCTTCACTGGAAACGGGAGTTCCTTGGAGGCAGGAGTATGTGTTTTCCCTCACAACGAACGCCAGCTCCCGGGGCTGGGGGGCCCTCACGGCTTCAGAGGCCTTTCAGGGGATCTGGTCTGAGGATCAGAGAAGGATGTCCTCCAACTACAGAGAACTCCGCGCGGTATGGGAGGGCCTCAGGTCCATCCAAGTACAGGCCAAGAATCGCCACATCCTGGTCCATTCGGACAACTCCACAGCTGTGGCGTTTATCCAGCACCAAGGAGGAACAAGAGACGGTCACCTCTAGAGGCTCTCAGACCGAATCTTCCTTTATGCAGAAAGGAATCTACAATCCCTCGCGGCAGTACATCTGAAGGGATCCCTGAATCTCCAGGCAGATTACCTCAGTCGGCAAAGTCTGGATCCAGGCGAATGGTCTTTGTCCCAGACCGCTTTCCAAAAGATTTGGGATCGATGGGGGAGTCCCATCCTAGACCTTTTCGCCTCAGTGAAGAACCACAAAGTTCAGGATTTCTTCTCCCTCAACCGAAGAGACCCATGCGTGGCAATAGACGCTTTTACCCAGAGCTGGACGTCAGGCCTAGTCTACGCCTTTCCCTCGATAACAGTAATCCCAAGAGTGCTCCAAAAGTTTCAGTCCGAAAGGTGCAGACTGATTCTGGTGGTCCCATTCTGGACCAGGAGAAGCTGGTTCGGGCTCCTCAGGTCGCTCAGCCCGGAAGATCCCATCCGATTCCTGCCGGAGGAAGGCCTTCTAACCCAGGGTCCCATCCCGCACACCAATACCAACCTCCTCAAGCTGTCCGCCTGGATTCTGAGCAATCCCTCTTGTTAAGGTTAGGGCTCTCTGTAAGAGTAGTTAAGACCCTCTTACTCAGTAGGAAGTCCAACACCTCCAAAGAGTATCTCAAAGTTTGGAGGAAGTTCACCTCCTCAGGTTCAACCAGTCCACCCCTAATATCCCTCTTATCCTGGAATTCCTCCAGGATGGGTTGGATTTGGGCCTTGCTCCCAAAACACTGCGAGTCCAGGTGTCGGCCTTGGGGGCCCTCTATAATACCAGCCTTTATGAAGTCCCCTGGGTAGCAAGATTCCTGAAAGCGGCGGATGGACTAAATCCCTGAGTCAGGAACATGGTCGTATCGTGGAGCCTTAACACCGTCCTGTCAGGGCTGTCAGATGTACCGTTTGAGCCTCTTCTCTCCCTATACATTAAGTGGCTCACTCTGAAAACTATCTTCTTAGTGGCCATATCCTCCGCAAGGAGGGTTTGCGAGCTCCAGGCCCTGTCCATACAGGAGCCTTTCCTCAGGGTGCTGGAGGACAAGCTCGTTTTCAAGTTAGACTACTGTTTTCTTTCCAAAGTGGTATCCTCCTTCCACAGGTCACAAGATATAGTTATCCCGTCTTTTTTTCCTAATCCTAAAGATGAGCAGGAATCTAGATTCCACAATTCAGTTCTTCATTATTTACACGCCACAAAGGAGTGGCGTATACACAAAAATTTATTTATCCAGTTTGCAGGTCCAAATAGGGGTAAGAAGGCAGGCAAGAGCTCTATATCCCGCTGGATTAGATGCACCATCTCCGAGGCCTATAAAGCTTCCGGTAAGGAGGCGCCTCCATCCTTTAGAGCCCACTCGGTTAGATCGGTCTCCACTTCCTGGGCTGAGAGAGCTTCTGCTTCGTTAGAACAAATCTGCAGGGCGGCCACCTGGAAGAGGGCCCACACCTTCACCAAGCATTATAGGGTGGAAGTATTTGCCGACGAGGACTTGGCCTTTGGAAATAATGTCCTAGGTGCTGTAGTCCCCCCCTAAGTTACTTTGTTAGTTCTCAGTTTGTGCTGTCATGGAGATGACTGGGGAAATGAGTATTACACTCACCGGTAATCCGGTTTCCTGGAAGTCTCCATGACAGCACAACTTTTTGTCCCGCCCTTGTTTTCTTTGTCAATAGACTAAATTGACTAGTTATGTTCTACCCCTTGTCCTAGTCCTGTTATAATACACTGGCGATGAGGGGAGGGGGTGGGGTTTTTATCCTCTCTGTGTGCTTTTTCCTGTCCTATCAGAGGAAGGCAATCTCAGTTTGTGCGGTCATGGAGACTTCCGGCAAACCGGATTACCAGTGAGTGTAATACTCATTTTTGTTGCTTCACCTCCCACAAAAAAATTAATATAAATTGATCAAAAAGCCTTACAATTCCCAGATTGGTATCAATGAAAAGCACAGATTGCCCCGCAAAAAATGAGCTCTCAAACAGCTCTGTACACATAACTACAAAAAAGTTACAGGGATCAGTATATGGAGATGAAAAGAAAAAAAAATTTTTTTTCTGTATTAAAATGCAAGAAAAACTATACACATGTGGTATCACCGTAATCTTACTGACTTGGAAAATTAAAGTCACAGGTCAGTTATACGGTATGGAGAACGCCGTAAAAACAAGCCCATAAAACTTCTGCGGAATTGTGTTATTTTTCCAATTTCACCCCATTTGAATCATATGCATTAATAAATGGTGGAATTAGAAAATGCAACCTGTCCTGCAAAAGTCCTCGCAGCCCCGTATGGCGTCACTGTATGTCAGGATCACGCGATACGGTTTTGTCACCAGTTACCAAAACGTGATGTTACGCCCTCCATGGGAGTACGTAAGGTCAGCCTGGCACAGTTTACACAGATACCTCTTGTCCGCATGGGCACAGGAAGGCACGGGGAGTGAGAGAGGGGGTGATCACAAGTACTCAATTCGGTCAGTGGATCAACAAAAATCCCTGTAGGGGTCCTAAATTAAATAACTTTATTGTAACATATCTAAAATCTAAAAACCTACAGGGATAGGTTAAAACCATCAGGAATGAGAGGGGGGTGACGGTTCCTCACTTGCAATTGGTGCCACCTCACACTTTATGGACCATTTGGTTATTTTATGGGCCTGTCACAGAACTGAGGATAGCTAGACTACATTAAGGATCAGGTGTAGTTTACATGTGTGGTACTGCTGTGCGGGACTGAGAGTTCATTAATAAACAATTAGGTGCAATCTAGGTTGCTGCCATTGAATGTTATCTTACAGTCTCCCAGAAACTCGTAGCAATTGATTGCCAATGGTAATTGGAATTGTTTAATTCGTGCAACTCACATCTTATCAATTAGCCTTCAGACCAAGGGTACTAATCAGTTCTGTTGTATAGGTACTGTGGCTCAGTACCAACACACAAAACTTAATTCCTGTCCCTAAAAGCTATATCTCTGTATTGTGTATCACAGGCCTAAGAAGAGAGGGTGACCCACGCTATCTTCAGCGGGATACAACACTCGCTCACAACCTTGACAAGCTGAGAGAGCCTTTTCACTGCCAGCCCGGTAGACTAGATAAAGTACAATAATGCCAAAAATTATGGTGCTAATGCTACGCTTATTTATAAAGCGAGATGCTTGGCCAATGCATTTTGTACAAAACCATCTGAGCCCGTCTGCCGTACGTCAAGGCGATCTCTGTTAGACTGGTCCTAACACTAAATACTACCTGTTATGCGCCATAATGGCCTCCGATACAAGGGATGCAGGTACCAACATGCATGCCGAGCCCACTCTATACCTTTCCTTGTGCCAGACAGCTTCCAATGAATGTAGTGAGAGCAGGCTACAGCTTTATACTGAAAGTAATTAAAATCAGCCTATGGGGCAGACAGGCTAATCAGGAGTGCACGACTCGCTGGAGTGCAACACCTCCAGCATTGCAAATCTGCAAAAAAAGGGGGCTAGTCAGCACCTCCCAGTGCGCAGGTGCACGCTGCCATGGCAGAGACCTAGCCATGGCGGCGTGCCCCTGAGCACTGGGAGGTGCTGACTAACCCCCTTTTTTAGCCCGGTAGACTGTCACCAGTTCCTTGTTAGATATAAGCCCAGTCCGTTAACAGAATTATATCGGGACAAGAACCAACCCGGGTAGCGTATGTCATAATGCTGAAACGCGGACATGGGGATTTGTGGATCGAGATACAGAACAGAGCAAGATTAATTTATATATTTAATTTTCCATTTTCATTTTTCACTCCCTGCCTTCCTGGAGCCATAACTTCTTTATGTTTTGTTCACAGAGCCACATGAGGGCTTGTTTCTTCTGGAACAAGTCGTACTTTCTAGTGGCACTATTTAATATTGCATACGATGTAGTGGGAAGCTAGAAAAAAAAATTATGGAAGCATTAATTAGTACAGGAGGACCAGGGAGCGGTGAATACAGCTCTCCCCGTGCTAGCTCTGTACTCCCCTCTTCTTGGTCTTCTTCTGCAGGCTCTGCGCGCTGTGCTGTGTTCTGCGCACAGCGTGAGGATGTCGGCGTACTTTGTGACCTCGCACTGTGCAACGTCGGGTCACAGCACAGCAGGAAGAGCACTGAATCTCAGGAGGGGCGTCCGGAACAGGAGAGGCGAGTTGATTTTTCATTTTTTGTTTGATCTGAGGACTGATTAACTTGGAGGTTTTATTACCATGGGGGTCTGATTTGAGGTCTGAATGGGTGTGTTAGTAACATGGTGTCTGATCTGATGCCTGATTGGGGGGGGTCTTATAAACATTGGGGGCCTGAGCTGAAGTCTGATAAAAAAAATCTTTTTACTCTTGTTTTCCTCCTCTACAACCAAGCTGCGTCTAATGGGCAGGTGCGTCTTATAGTTAGAATAATACTGTATACATTTTTTTTTGGTTTTTAATACAGAATTTTTTTATTTAAACTTAATAACTTTTTCTTTTCATCTCCATATTCTGACCCCCATAATATTTTCAGTTATGTCTACGGAGCTGTGTAAGAGCAAGTTTTTTGCAGGACGATCTGTAGTTTTTTTTAATACCATTTTTTTTTCCATTACACCATTCGCCGTAAGGGATCAATATTTTTAGCTTTTAATAGTAGAGGTGTTATCGGATGCAATGATGTCTATATTTTTGATTATTTACTTTTATTTTAATTTGAGGTAAAGGGGGGTCGATTAGAATTTTTGTAATTTAAAAAAACTTTTTTTAACTTTTTTTTTAGCCCCCAACATGCAATCATTAGATTCCCTTTTATATGAAGTATTGGAATTTTAGCCATTACAGAATATAAAGATCAGTATATTACGATACATGCTGCCACCTGCATTGGATTATACATCTAATAGTCCTAAAAGCCTTCTACAGCTTCTGGCCTATTACTACTATGGGACGCCTTCCCTGATTTCAGCCAGGGAAAAGTGTTCCTGCCCGGAAAGCGCGTGCTTCTGTGTTTTTTACCTCTCAGACGCCTCGGTCACATTTGAACACAGCATCTGAGGGGATTAATGTCTGTGAACGGCATTATCACTGATCACAGACATTAGCCCCGTATGTCTGCTGTATGGAACTGCAAGCACCCGGCGGCTAAGACACTTGCTCCAGGACAGGCACCATCTTTAGAGACTCGACATCCGCCGTACATGTATGGCGGATATCAGGTAAAGGTTAAAGGGGACAGTTTAGGGGCCATTTTGTTGCTGACAAGTTCCATTTAATTACAATTAATACAATCTTTTATGACACCAGAAACCATTTGCAAACAACAATAACATGAAATACAGAGTACAGTATACTCCACTGCTGCTGGGGGAGGTCAGTAGAAAGCTCCATTACATCAGTCTGTAGAGGATTTGTAGAAACCTCAGCTTCACCTACCTGATGATCCAGTGGGATATTTGGTTTCTCCTCTGGGCAGTCCTGGGAATACTGAGGACTGGGACATCTATCTGGTGGATTTCTCTGACTGGATCCATCTGTAGGAAAACACACAGTAACTGAATACATTGTCTATATCCAATGATGAGTGAATCTGTGATGGTGGCCGGTCCGTGGCTGCTGACATCTCCTTGTTCCTTGGAGGTCGTTGGAGCTCTTACCCAATTCCCTGCTCCGGTGGTCCATACCTTTTGGCATTTCACTGTTCTGTCCACAGCGTGCTGATCTGTGGCCAGCTCTTGGCCTGCAGTGGCTTTCTCCGCCTGTAGGGCATGTGCTTCTTAAAGGGACAGCATGTGTGGCCCTAATCTGTCCACTCTATGGCTAGCCTCTCTGGGATATTTAAAGAACCCTCCTCTGTGGAATGGTGCCTGAGTCAGAGGTTAGAGTTGCTAGTTTCCTACCAAGGAGCTCCATTGTTCGCGTTCAGTTGCACATTTAGACTGCTTTCTGACGAGCGAGTGTGACGCTAGGAACTCGCATCGAAGCACCCGTCCTGAACTTCCAGCACTGCCAGGGTCGCATAGCATTATATTGATTTATAATGCTATGTAACCCTTAGAGGTGTGGAATGTATTGGATAACACTGACATAATGCTGTCAGTGTTATTCAATACATTCCAGAACTGTAAGTGTTACATAGAGTCATAAATCAGTATGATGCGACCCCGGCAGTGCTGGGAGGTCAGGACGGGTGCTGCTCCATGCCAAATCTGTGGCACAGCACATCGACATCCGCACTCTGATTCAAAACTGTTCTCTCCTCTACAGTCATGGAAGGTCTCCTCTTACCCGGTGATGTGAGGGACTGGTGATTCTCCATCATGACGTCCTTGTACAGATCCTTTTGTCCTTCTAAATACTCCCACTCCTCCATGGAGAAATAGACAGCGACATCCTGACACCTTATGGGAACCTGACAACACAAGGATACAGTCATTACCAGACCCCTCCCTTGGCGTTATTGTATAATGTCCCAGCATTCCCAGCAGCGCTCACCTCTCCGCTCAGCAGCTCAGTGATCCTGGTGGTAAGTTCTAGGATCTTCTGCTCATGTATCAGGGAATGAGGTGGAGGCTCGGTGATGGGGCTCTGGGTCCTGCTCCATCCTCCTGACACACGGGGTGTCACACACTCACCAGACGACTTCTTCACTACTGTGTAATCCTGTGTATGGGGAGACGCCGATCACTACAGAGATTCTAAGAATCCTTCACCTTTCCAGTCATTTCCCTGGTTTATTACTAGAGATAAGAGTGATGTCATGTGAAACTCTCACCTCTCCAGTTATCAAGGAGATGATCTCCAGGGTGAGGTCTAATATCCTTGCAGCCATGTGGTCTTTGTCCTTCTCCATCCTTGGTGGGTCCTTGATGGAAAGGACCATTGGCTCTAAAAAGAAGAGAGTCCTGAACCTAAGAAACCTGAGGGAAAGAAGGAGGAATGTGAGCAAAATCACATCTTACATGAACTAAAGTGTCTCAAAAATTAGGAATGACAAAAGTCTATCAATATTGTACAACGGAGGTGACTTCTCTATTGAGGTGTCTTATACATACCAGACTGGTGACCATAATAAATCAGTCAGCCAGCCTCCTGCTATACAGTGAATACAGTGTTACACAGGATACACATCGCAGTCTACCACATACAGCAGACGGTTCTCATCTTATTTTTACTGTAAATGTCTTTATTAATGGGACGACTGATAGGAAGTTCACAGACACTTGATCTGACATGCTTTCTGCAGCCTTTGAGAATTTGAAAGTTTTCCAATGTAATGACTCAAATTCGCCCCTCCCTCCCCCCTCTCTGAGTTTCACCCTCAGGGTATCCTACTAAACTCCTATTTTCTTTTACATATTTTTTGATTGACATCAATATCTGACTGGTGGGGGTCCGACACCTGCCCCCCGCTGATCAGCTGTTTATAGAGGGGGCTGTGCCCCATGCGAGCCCTGCTTCCTCTGTATTACACTGCCCATCCTCCCCCCTGTAGCGGCGGTGTAGTGTGATTACAATTACTTGCTTCATTCAAGTCTATGGAGCGAGTTCTAGTAATTATACTGCTCCTCCGAGACAGCGGGCAGTCTAATGAAGAGGAGGTAACACTCACATGGAGCGCTGCCTCCTCTTCAAACAGCTGATCGGCGGGGGTGCCGGGTGTCGGACCTTCACAGATCTGATACTGGTGACCTATCCTGAGGAAAGGTCATCCATATAAAACCCCTGCACAACCCCTTTAAGATGGAAATGTCATCATTCAACTCCAGCGGCGTTCTCTTTATTCCAGAAGGACGGTCTTATTTAATAACCGCAACTCATACGCTTTATTCTCCCTCTCATGAAGTAATCCAATAATCCTCCCAAAAACCCCAACAAGGCAACATTATTTTAAGGGGCAGCACTATTGTGAGGGGGCACTAAGGGGACAGCACTATTGTGAGGGGGCACTAAGGGGACAGCACTATTGTGAGGGGGCACTAAGGGGACAGCACTATTGTGAGGGGGCACTAAGGGGACAGCACTATTGTGAGGGGGCACTAAGGGGACAGCACTATTGTGAGGGGGCACTAAGGGGTCAGCACTATTGTGAGGGGGCACTAAGGGGTCAGCACTATTGTGAGGGGGCACTAAGGGGACAGCACTATTGTGAGGGGGCACTAAGGGGACAGCACTATTGTGAGGGGGCACTAAGGGGACAGCACTATTGTGAGGGGGCACTAAGGGGACAGCACTATTGTGAGGGGGCACTAAGGGGTCAGCACTATTGTGAGGGGGCACTAAGGGGTCAGCACTATTGTGAGGGGGCACTAAGGGGACAGCACTATTGTGAGGGGGCACTAAGGGGACAGCACTATTGTGAGGGGGCACTAAGGGGTCAGCACTATTGTGAGGGGGCACTAAGGGGACAGCACTATTGTGAGGGGGCACTAAGGGGACAGCACTATTGTGAGGGGGCAATAAGGGGACAGCACTATTGTGAGGGGGCACTAAGGGGACAGCACTATTGTGAGGGGGCACTAAGGGGACAGCACTATTGTGAGGGGGCACTAAGGGGACAGCACTATTGTGAGGGGGCACTAAGGGGACAGCACTATTGTGAGGAGGCACTAAGGGGACAGCACTATTGTGAGGGGGCACTAAGGGGACAGCACTATTGTGAGGGGGCACTAAGGGGACAGCACTATTGTGAGGGGGCACTAAGGGGACAGCACTATTGTGAGGGGGCACTAAGGGGTCAGCACTATTGTGAGGGGGCACTAAGGGGACAGCACTATTGTGAGGGGGCACTAAGGGGACAGCACTATTGTGAGAAGGCACTAAGGGGTCAGCACTATTGTGAGGGGGCACTAAGGGGACAGCACTATTGTGAGGGGGCAATAAGGGGACAGCACTATTGTGAGGGGGCAATAAGGGGACAGCACTATTGTGAGGGGGCACTAAGGGGACAGCACTATTGTGAGGGGGCACTAAGGGAACAGCACTATTGTGAGGGGGCACTAAGGGGACAGCACTATTGTGAGGAGGCACTAAGGGGACAGCACTATTGTGAGGGGGCACTAAGGGGACAGCACTATTGTGAGGGGGCACTAAGGGGACAGCACTATTGTGAGGGGGCACTAAGGAGACAGCACTATTGTGAGGGGGCACTAAGGGGACAGCACTATTGTGAGGGGGCACTAAGGGGACAGCACTATTGTGAGGGGACACTAAGGGGACAGCACTATTGTGAGGGGACACTAAGGGGACAGCACTATTGTGAGGGGACACTAAGGGGACAGCACTATTGTGAGGGGGAACTGAGGGGACAGCACTATTATGAGGGGGCACTGAGGGGACAGCACTATTGTGAGGGGGCACTAAGGGGACAGCACTATTGTGAGGGGGCACTAAGGGGACAGCACTATTGTGAGGGGCACTAAGGGGACAGCAATATTGTGAGGGGGCGCTAAGGGGACAGCAATATTGTGAGGGGGGCAATAAGGGGACAGCAATATTATGAGGGGGCACTAAGGGGACAGCACTATTGTGAGGGGGAAATAAGGGGACAGCACTATTGTGAGGAGGCACTAAGGGGACAGCACTATTGTGAGGAGGCACTAAGGGGACAGCACAATTGTGAGGGGCAACTAAGGGGACAGCACTATTGTGAGGGGCAACTAAGGGGACAGCACTATTGTGAGGGGGCACTAAGGGGACAGCACTATTGTGAGGGGGCAATAAGGGGACAGCACTATTGTGAGGGGGCACTAAGGGGACAGCACTATTGTGAGGGGGCAATAAGGGGACAGCACTATTGTGAGGGGCACTAAGGGGACAGCACTATTGTGAGGGGGCAATAAGGGGACAGCACTATTGTGAGGAGGCACTAAGGGGACAGCACTATTGTGATGGGGCACTAAGAGGACAGCACAATTGTGAGGGGCAACTAAGGGGACAGCACTATTGTGAGGGGGCACTAAGGGGACAGCACTATTGTGAGGGGGCACTAAGGGGACAGCACTATTGTGAGGGGGCACTAAGGGGACAGCACTATTGTGAGGGGGCACTAAGGGGACAGCACTATTGTGAGGGGGCACTAAGGGGACAGCACTATTGTGAGGGGGCAATAAGGGGACAGCACTATTGTGAGGGGGCACTAAGGGGACAGCACTATTATGAGGGGGCACTGAGGGGACAGCACTATTGTGAGGGGGCACTAAGGGGACAGCACTATTGTGAGGGGGCACTAAGGGGACAGCACTATTGTGAGGGGCACTAAGGGGACAGCAATATTGTGAGGGGGCGCTAAGGGGACAGCAATATTGTGAGGGGGGCAATAAGGGGACAGCAATATTATGAGGGGGCACTAAGGGGACAGCACTATTGTGAGGGGGCAATAAGGGGACAGCACTATTGTGAGGAGGCACTAAGGGGACAGCACTATTGTGATGGGGCACTAAGAGGACAGCACAATTGTGAGGGGCAACTAAGGGGACAGCACTATTGTGAGGGGCAACTAAGGGGACAGCACTATTGTGAGGAGGCACTAAGGGGACAGCACTATTGTGAGGGGGCACTAAGGGGACAGCACTATTGTGAGGGGGAACTAAGGGGACAGCACTATTGTTTTTTAAATCAAATCGTTTTTATTAAACAATAAATACATAATAAAGCATAATACAGTACGTTGCATTTTCTTTCCTTTACATTATACACCATGTAAATTCAGTGAACAACAATACTCATAAGTATATCGCCACTCAGTTTATCATGAATCCGTACAGTACGTGAGCACTTGCTAAAACAAATATTTTGGACATAAAATTACCAAGAACTTAACCATCCCAACCTCCCTCCCCCCCTTACCCAACCCTAACCCCCCAACCCTAACATCTGGTCTTGACCATCACAAGCCTATATAACCACATGGGTATGAGATAACCATTCACTCCACAATTTATCGAACTTCTGAGGACACCCTCTCTTCACATACACCCCTTTTTCGAGTATCAGCATGTCATGCACCTTCCGTTCAAACTCACTCAGTGTGGGCGGACTTCCCTGGATCCACCTCATAGCAATCAGTTTCCTGGCCACATATAGCAATCTCCCCACAGCAACTCTAACCGGTTCATTCCCTCCAATTTCAGACACATACCCCAGAATACACACCTTAGGATCTTTTTGAATTTCCAATGTCAGTTTGCTATTAATCATATTTCTAACTTCCTCCCAATAATTACCAACTACTGGACAAGACCACAGCATATGCAACAAGTCTGCACCATCTTCCATACACTTTGGACACTTGTCCTCACTTCTCACTCCTATCTTTTTCAGGAACACCGGTGTTTTGTACACTCTATGTATGATAAATAGTTGGGACAGTTTGCCCTGTTCACTCAAGGACACCTTTGGGACTCCTTCCAATATATCTTCCCACTTATCCTTAGACATATCTCCCACGTCCGCCTCCCATTTTTTCATTCTTGAAAGTGGATATCCCTCTAAAAATTTTTCCAGTAGGAGAGCGTACACCTGTGATATTAATCCCCTTTTTCCCCCACCTGACGGAAGAACAAGCTTATGAACCACTTCCATTTGAGCTATCTCACATCCTTTCCGCAACGTGACCTCAAGGGCATGTCTTATTTGAAGATATTTATAGAACCACTCCCTAGGGATATTAAATTCCTGCTGCAAGTTTTGGAATGACTTACACATCTTGTCCTTAATTAATTGTCCAATTCTCGTCACTCCATAAGTTTCCCAGTTCCTAATTTCTGGTATGGCAAATAGTTCTGGCAACAAGTGGTTCTTTCCAATAGGGGAAAGTTCACTAATACCTCCCACTCCTCTTAGCAGCTTCACCTTTGCCCAAACTCTTTTCATAAGTTCAATAAGAGGGAGTTTATCCCTCCCTTCATGCATTCCTGAGCCTTCCAGAATGCCCATGAGGTCACGACTGCCCAGCCAATGCTGCAATATCTGCCCTGTCACGTCCGGTGCTTGTAGATCAATCCATCCCTTAAAATGCTGACATTGGGAAGCCAAAAAATAAATCCATGCGTTAGGGACAGCTAGGCCCCCTTCCGACTTAGAATACTGTAATGTCTCCAGTTTGATCCTAGCCTGTCCATACTTCCAAGTAAGATCTCTAAATATAGAGTGAATTTTCTTGAATCTATCCAGAGGGATCCAAACTGGAGCATTATTCAGTATATATAACAGTTGGGGCATCATAACCATTTTTAAAAGGTTAACTCTACCTACCACCGAAAGAAAGAGTCTACACCATGACCTCACTTTAATCTTAAAAGTAGCTAGCAATGGGGACAAATTTAGTTCTTCAAAATCCGCTAGCCTCGGTGTTATATGTAATCCCAGATATTTAAATTTATCCACCCAGGGCACCAAACTATCTACTTGTCTGCCTGCCAGGGCCTGTCCGTCAATTGGCATCAAAGAGGATTTCTACCAGTTTATCCGCAGTCCAGAAAAGCTACCAAATCTGTCAATCAATGCCATGGCCGCATCCAGAGACGCACCAGTATCGCCCAAGAAAAGTAGAGTATCATCAGCGTACATAGCCACTTTATTGTGCAGCTCGCCGTATCTAAACCCCTCTATACTTGTCGATAAGCGAATATGTGCCGCAAGCGGCTCTATTGCAAGAGCAAACAATAAGGGCGACAGTGGGCATCCCTGCCTGGAGCCCCTGGCAAGGGGAAAACAGTCTGACAACCCTCCATTAGCTCTAATTCTCGCCTTAGGACTAGAATACAGGACCTGTACCCACTGAATGAACCGCTCACCGAAGCCCATAGTTCTCAGGACCCCCCACAAATACCTCCATTCCACACTGTCAAACGCCTTAGCGGCGTCAAGCGCAAGCAAGGCCCTGTCTCCACTGTTATCCGCCGGAATATTTAAACTAGTGTACAGCATACGAAGATTAATAGCAGTCGATTTTCCTGGCATAAATCCCGTCTGGTCCGGGTGTACTATGGTCAGAATTACTTTGGACAGCCTGTTCGCCAACACCTTCGCCAGGAGCTTAACATCAGCCGTGAGAAGTGAAATTGGCCTGTAGGAATCCGGTAATTTAGGATCCTTTCCAGGTTTAGGTAAAACCACAATTATAGCTTCCTGCATCGAATGTGGTAGCGAACCTGCCTCCAATGAGTGTTCAAACACCTTAAGTAATTCAGGAAGTAATATCCCCTGCAGCTTTTTGTACACCTCTACTGGGAGACCATCAGCTCCAGGCGCCTTACCACTTGCCATGTCCCCAAGTGCAGCTTCCAGTTCCTCAAGTGTAATCGGCTCCTCTAGCCTCTCTCTATCTTCTTCTGACAACGCCGATAACTGTGCATCCCCTAGGAAATCATTCAGGGCCTCATCAGAACTAGATCCAGTGGAAGTATATAGAGATACATAAAAGCTTTTTAAAATATCTAATATTCCTTTTGTGTCCTGGCAACTGTTCCCCATGTCATCTCTCAATTCCTGAATACAAGAGGAACCCCTCTGTGCCTGCGAGACCACCGACAACAAATGACCTACCTTCTCTCCTTCCTCAAAAGATCTCTGACGATAAAAGCTTCTTTTTCTATCTGCGGCCTGGATCAGATGACATCTCAACTGCTCCTGGGCTACCTCCAGCGCCTCACTACTAACCATGGTGGGGGATCTACTAAACTCTCTCTCAGCCTCAGCCACTAGTACATGCGCCTTGACATCCGCCTCTCTGGATCTGGATTTATGCTTGTTAATTTCTTTAATCAGAACTCCCCTCAGGAATGCTTTCATGGCGTCCCATACACCTGGTATCGAAGCCGACCCTGTATTGATATCGAAAAATTCCTTAATTTCCAGAGAGATCTCCGACAGGTCACCCAACACATTCAGCCAATGAGGATTACACTTCCACAGCCTCGGTCCCTGTCCGAGCACCCCCAGGCACAAGTCAATCTGCACCAGAGAATGATCCGACAACGACCGAGGATGATAAACGACATCCTTAACTAGTGGTAGCATTATGTCATTAACAAGGGCCAGATCTATACGCGATAGTGAATGGTGCGTGGCTGATCTACACGAGAATTCACGCTTATCTGGGTTACGCAATCTCCATACATCCTGTACTCCTACCTCACCCAGAATATTCCTGAGAGCCGCACTCCCCGGTGAACCACCTGCTCCCTCCACCCGACATCTATCTAGGGAGTCATTCAGTGTGCAATTGAAGTCCCCAACCAATAGCCACGGCAACCCAGGGAAGTCCGCCACAAAATCCATAATCTCTCTTATTAACGGAGAAGCAAACGGTGGAGGCACGTACACAGACACCAGCACCACCTGTATTCCATCCACCTTACACACAACACACACATATCTACCCTCAGCATCCACACAATCCTGCATATGTTCATACCTAATACTACTATGCACAATCATACTTACACCTCTAGAATGAGAGGAATGAGTTGAATGTAGCGCATGAATCACCCAATTTTTATTCATCCAGTGTAAATTTTCTCCAGTCAAATGCGTTTCCTGAAGGCAACATATAGCCGGCTGAAACCGCCCCAGATACTGGAAAATACACTGTCTTTTCCGTGCATCAGCCATCCCTCTCACATTCCAACTTAAGACTCTAATCACCTGTGACATGGTAAAACATCAAACCATATTTGAATCTCACAGCCCACTCAGATAACTTTCGCTCATAGTTCAAGACCTTAACCCTTCCCCCCAACCTTTTCCCTGCCCCCCCACCCCCCCTCTCGTAGTCAGGTTACTGTAACTGGGGATCACTTTCCCCTCAGAATCCAATTCACACAATAAAACAGGGCAATCCGAGAGCAACCTGCCCCTCAACCTACAATACACATAACAGTTTATAACACATTTCCTCAGGTAGAGAATCCTCCCCACATCTGAGAAATACATTTTACTATCATTACCGCCTGCTCCCTCCTCAGGAACTACCATGTGGTAGCATTACATAATACACTCCCTAACTGGTGCAACATTTAAAGCAATCCTAGAGTGCAAATGCATATATAACGTGAACATAATAAACGTATATCTGCCTCCTTCAAGTGTCCAGGGCTCCACTTCTCAATTGTCGCTCGTGAACGTCCAGCCACTGCGTCGCCTCCTCCGGATCTTCAAAAAATCTGGTGGATCCCAATGCCACCACACGCAGTTTAGCAGGAAACAGCATAGCGTACTGGACTTGTAGAGCTCTCAGCCTTTTCTTTATATCCATAAATCTACTTCGCCTCCGCTGCACTTCGTTGGAATAATCCGGAAATATGGACACTTTAACCCCATTCAGGACCATCTCCTCATTGTCCCTTGATTGCCGCAGGATAGTGTCCCGGTCTTTAAAATGGAGTATCTTCGCCAGTATGGGACGGGGAGGTCTGCCAGGTGGAAGCGGCCGCATGGGGACTCTGTGCGCCCGCTCCACCGCATATAACGAGGATAGACCTTTTTCATGAAATAGTTGGTGCAACCATTTTTCCACAAATTCGGTGGCATTATCCCCCTCCGTCTTCTCTGGCATACCCACAATCCGCAGGTTATTCCTTCTGGACCTGTTCTCCAGATCATCTGTTTTGGCGTATAATGCAGCTATATCTTTAGCAGTTGTTTTTGCCGCCATTTGCAAAGGCTGAATAACGTCCTCAATAGTGGACACCCTCTTCTCCAATTCAGAGGTGCGTTCTGTGATTTTATGTAGGTCATGCCTAATTAAAGACACATCCGACCTCAGGCTGCCAACCTGTACTGTAAGCACCTTCAGTGTGCTGTTACAACTGGCCACAGCGGCCATAATATCTTTCAGAGTAGGCTCTGCATCAGCCACAACTTTAGGGCCTACCGCGTCTTTTGCCGGCCGTGCAGGGGTTAATGGCGGCCAATTCACCGCATCTAGGGCCTCCCCATCGGTGGATTCATCCTCTTGTCCAGAAGATACATGAGCGTCCATCTCCTTCTCCTCAGCCCAGTCTCCCCCAGCGCTATCCGTGCGAGCAAACCTGCTCAGCTTTGCGGCAGCCGTCTGTCTCAGCTTGGGCTGTAAGGCCGGCCCCTCTTCTTCCTCGGCGCCATGCCGACTCACCTCTGACCTGTCATAGCGCGGCCCTTTACCAGACTTCCTAGGCATGTCGGCTCTCAGAAATTCAGCACAGCACCCTCCTGTCGCCTCTCAACCACCAGGTAGGAAAGGATCGGCGATATAAGGGGTTGCTACCACTCTAAAATCAGGATGTCTGCAGGAGCTCAGTGCGGTGCGACCTACTCCATTCGCTCTCAGGCCACGCCCCGGGGACAGCACTATTGTGAGGGGGCAATAAGGGGACAGCAATATTATGAGGGGGCACTAAGGGGACAGCACTATTGTGAGGGGGCACTAAGGGGACAGCACTATTGAGGGGCACTAAGGGGACAGCACTATTGTGAGGGGGCACTAAGGGGACAGCACTATTGTGAGGAGGCAATAAGGGGACAGCACTATTGTGAGGGGGCAATAAGGGGACAGCACTATTGTGAGGGGGCACTAAGGGGACAGCACTATTGTAAGGAGGCACTAAGGGGACAGCACTATTGTGAGGGGGCACTAAGAGGACAGCACTATTGTGAGGGGCACTAAGGGGACAGCACTATTGTGAGGGGGCAATAAGGGGACAGCACTATTGTGAGGAGGCACTAAGGGGACAGCACTATTGTGATGGGGCAGTAAGAGGACAGCACTATTGTGAGGGGGCACTAAGGGGACAGCACTATTGTGAGGGGGCACTAAGGGGACAGCACTATTGTGAGGGGGCACTAAGGGGACAGCACTATTGTGAGGAGGCACTAAGGGGACAGCACTATTGTGAGGGAGCACTAAGGGGACAGCACTATTGTGAGGGAGCACTAAGGGGACAGCACTATTGTGAGGGGGCACTAAGGGGACAGCACTATTGTGAGGAGGCACTAAGGGGACAGCACTATTGTGATGGGGCACTAAGAGGACAGCACTATTGTGAGGGGGCACTAAGGGGACAGCACTTTTGTGAGGGGGCAATAAGGGGACAGCACTATTGTGAGGGGGCAATAAGGGGACAGCACTATTGTGAGGGGGCACTAAGGGGACAGCACTATTGTAAGGAGGCACTAAGGGGACAGCACTATTGTGAGGGGGCACTAAGAGGACAGCACTATTGTGAGGGGCACTAAGGGGACAGCACTATTGTGAGGGGGCAATAAGGGGACAGCACTATTGTGAGGAGGCACTAAGGGGACAGCACTATTGTGATGGGGCAGTAAGAGGACAGCACTATTGTGAGGGGGCACTAAGGGGACAGCACTATTGTGAGGGGGCACTAAGGGGACAGCACTATTGTGAGGGGGCACTACTAAGGGGACAGCACTATTGTGAGGGGGCACTACTAAGGGGACAGCACTATTGTGAGGGGCACTAAGGGGACAGCACTATTGTGAGGGGGCACTACTAAGGGGACAGCACTATTGTGAGGGGGCACTAAGGGGACAGCAATATTGTGAGGGGGCACTAAGGGGACAGCAATATTGTGAGGGGGCACACGTTTTTATTCATCATTAATCAACATGAATGTTGAGAAAAAACAAAAAGCCCCATTCCGTCTACACGACGACCTTTGTTGCGGAACATAGTTTGTACTTCTAGTCTATGGTGTCGCACTGAGACATTACGGTTCCCACCTTTCCCAACAAAACATACCGGCCAAGTAAAGCAACATCCCAATGTGGATGAGCGGGTGTGGCTTAATTCAAGGTGTCGCTATGTCATAATGTGCCTCCCAGTATTAATATCGCACCCATTAATGCCACCCAGAATGGATTATGCCCCCAATTAGTGTTTCTAATATTAGTAATGCACCCCACTAGTGCCTCTCAGAATGAATAATGCCCCCATCAGCACCCCCCAGAATTAATACTACCCCCGTAACAGTAATGCCCTGCCAGAATTATCAATGCCCCCATTAGTGACCCTAATAATAATGCCCCCATTAGTGCCCCCCAAAAATATTAGTGGCCCCAATAATATTAGTGCCCCCAGAAACAGTAATGCCCCATTAGTGCCCCCAGTAATAGTAATGCCCCCATCTGTGCCCCCAGAATTACTAATGCTCCCTTCTCTTCTCTGTGCTCCTCCAGTTGATGGCTCCGCTGCGTTCCAGCATGATGGCGTCCGGCCGGTCCTGTCCTGAGCGACCAGTGAGCAGCGATTGTTCCCAGCAGAGGCAGGAAATTACCGGCCGGGGGGCGACCCTACTGGTCATCAGTGTGCGGTAGGTGGGGGCTCGCCTCTATCAGGACCCCACTAATCCTGGGAATGGAGGGGCTGCAGAGCTGCTTTACTGCTGAATCTCCTCCACAGTCCCTGCTCATTAGAGCTCCGGCCTCCGCTGTGCAGGGACAGTGAGGAGAGGACACAGCGCTGCAGCCCCTTCATCTAGAAGAGGTTGTCCCCACCGACCACACACTGACTCCATATCCTAGTGACATCACAGGACAGTGTGTGATGGAAGACCCCTCTAATCCAGGAGAACAGCCCCTCTTACAGGGGTCTGGGGGTCTCCTAATATTCCAGGGGGAGAGCAGACATGTCTGAGGAGAACTCCCCTCCTGACCTCCAGACTGTGTGAGCAGAGACTCTCTATGGCCGGTGCTGCCCCCTGCTGGCTGGACCTGCTATATGTCACCTATAGAACCGCTCCATTCTAATAAACCCAGAACCAAGTCCCACATCCCCCGACCAATATAGTGATGTCCGGATCATCGTTCTTTTGAATGGATTCAGTTCACTGAACCAGAGGAGTCGGTTCCTCTGACTGAGCCGATCCGAGTGAAGCCGCTCAGTCAGATTAGCATAGAGGCAGCAGCAGGCAGTGTAATAGGAGCCCACAGTGGAAGCTAGCCCCGCCCCTCCCCGCCCTCCAACCAATCAGAGGCAGCCAGCACTGACTCACAGCACAGGGGGAGTCGTGCAGGGACTCAGAGAATCGTCTGAGAGTTTATTAGAGCTTCCTGCTCTGCGGCTCCCTGTCTCCCGACAAGTCCGTCCGGGAAGGGGGGTCATTAGTATAGCATGTAGCGGAGCTGTGTGTGTACAGGGTGCATGCAGGGAAGCCTGGCAGGGACTCGGTGACACAGTCTCTGACTCATTCGATTCTTTTAACTAATAAACTCTCAGACAATTATCCGAGTCCCTGCAATAACTATACATTGTAATTACATCACAGTCTGCTCCACGGCATTCACTGCAGCAGAGCTGTGTTTGCCAGGAGCGAGTCCCTCCTGACCTTCGGTTCACTTGAGAGCCGCCTCAGGAAGTGAACCTAAGATCCGATTCATGAAAAAGATCCGAACTTCCCATCTCTAGACCGATAACTGACCTGCAGATCTCTCCTCCTGGGGCTGCAGGACCTGCGATGACGTCACACTGGTCACATGACAGGAAGTGCTGCACAGTGAAAGACCTCCACTGCTTTACCCCTCCCCTCATGTGACTGATCACATGACCGTGACATCATCAAAGGTCCTGAAGTCACTAGGATATAATTTCGGTAGTATCTACACTCTGTGAGTGTTTGTGTCTAAACTCCATTCATGGCATGGACCTTTTCTGTGTGTTATATACAGAGAGGTTCTCCTGCTGGTGAGGTCCTCTTCAGACATGGAGTTTAGCCTGCTCACAGTGAACTGTCTATTTCCCATACACCAGACGGACCTTTTCTATGTGTTATATACAGAGAGGTTCTCCTGCTGGTGAGGTCCTCTTCAGGCATGGAGTTTAGCCTGCTCACAGTGAACTGTCTATTTCCCATACCCCAGACGGACCTTTTCTGTGTGTTATATACAGAGAGGTTCTCCTGCTGGTGAGGTCCTCTTCAGGTATGGAGTTTAGCCTGCTCACAGTGAACTGTCTATTTCCCATACACCAGATGGACCTTTTCTATGTGTTATATACAGAGAGGTTCTCCTGCTGGTGAGGTCCTCTTCAGACATGGAGTTTAGCCTGCTCACAGTGTACTGTCTATTTCCCATACACCAGATGGACCTTTTCTATGTGTTATATACAGAGAGGTTCTCCTGCTGGTGAGGTCCTCTTCAGACATGGAGTTTAGCCTGCTCACAGTGAACTGTCTATTTCCCATACACCAGATGGACCTTTTCTATGTGTTATATACAGAGAGGTTCTCCTGCTGGTGAGGTCCTCTTCAGACATGGAGTTTAGCCTGCTCACAGTGTACTGTCTATTTCCCATACACCAGATGGACCTTTTCTATGTGTTATATACAGAGAGGTTCTCCTGCTGGTGAGGTCCTCTTCAGACATGGAGTTTAGCCTGCTCACAGTGTACTGTCTATTTCCCATACACCAGACGGACCTTTTCTATGTGTTATCTACAGAGAGGTTCTCCTGCTGGTGAGGTCCTCTTCAGACATGGAGTTTAGCCTACTCACAGTGTACTGTCTATTTCCCATACACCAGACGGACCTTTTCTATGTGTTATATACAGAGAGGTTCTCCTGCTGGTGAGGTCCTCTTCAGACATGGAGTTTAGCCTGCTCACAGTGAACTGTCTATTTCCCATACACCAGATGGACCTTTTCTATGTGTTATCTACAGAGAGGTTCTCCTGCTGGTGAGGTCTTCTTCAGACATGGAGTTTAGCCTGCTCACAGTGTACTGTCTATTTCCCATACACCAGACGGACCTTTTCTATGTGTTATCTACAGAGAGGTTCTCCTGCTGGTGAGGTCCTCTTCAGACATGGAGTTTAGCCTGCTCACAGTGAACTGTCTATTTCCCATACCCCAGACGGACCTTTTCTATGTTATATACAGAGAGGTTCTCCTGCTGGTGAGGTCCTCTTCAGACATGGAGTTTAGCCTGCTCACAGTGAACTGTCTATTTCCCATACACCAGACGGACCTTTTCTATGTGTTATATACAGAGAGGTTCTCCTGCTGGTGAGGTCCTCTTCAGACATGGAGTTTAGCCTGCTCACAGTGAACTGTCTATTTCCCATACACCAGACGGACCTTTTCTATGTGTTATATACAGACAGGTTCTCCTGCTGGTGAGGTCCTCTTCAGACATGGAGTTTAGCCTGCTCACAGTGTACTGTCTATTTCCCATACCCCAGACGGACCTTTTCTATGTGTTATATACAGAGAGGTTCTCCTGCTGGTGAGGTCCTCTTCAGACATTGAGTTTAGCCTGCTCACAGTGAACTGTCTATTTCCCATACCCCAGACGGACCTTTTCTATGTGTTATATACAGAGGTTCTCCTGCTGGTGAGGTCCTCTTCAGACATGGAGTTTAGCCTGCTCACAGTGAACTGTCTATTTCCCATACACCAGACGGACCTTTTCTATGTGTTATATACAGACAGGTTCTCCTGCTGGTGAGGTCCTCTTCAGACATGAGGTTTAGCCTGCTCACAGTGTACTGTCTATTTCCCATACCCCAGACGGACCTTTTCTATGTGTTATATACAGAGAGGTTCTCCTGCTGGTGAGGTCCTCTTCAGACATGGAGTTTAGCCTGCTCACAGTGTACTGTCTATTTCCCATACACCAGACGGACCTTTTCTGTGTGTTATTTACAGAGAGGTTCTCCTGCTGGTGAGGTCCTCTTCAGACATGGAGTTTAGCCTGCTCACAGTGAACTGTCTATTTCCCATACACCAGACGGACCTTTTCTATGTGTTATATACAGAGAGGTTCTCCTGCTGGTGAGGTCCTCTTCAGACATAGAGTTTAGTCTGCTCACAGTGAACTGTCTATTTCCCATACCCCAGACGGACCTTTTCTATGTGTTATATACAGAGAGGTTCTCCTGCTGGTGAGGTCCTCTTCAGGCATGGAGTTTAGCCTGCTCACAGTGAACTGTCTATTTCCCATACACCAGATGGACCTTTTCTATGTTATATACAGAGAGGTTCTCCTGCTGGTGAGGTCCTCTTCAGACATGGAGTTTAGCCTGCTCACAGTGAACTGTCTATTTCCCATACACCAGACGGACCTTTTCTATGTGTTATATACAGAGAGGTTCTCCTGCTGGTGAGGTCCTCTTCAGACATGGAGTTTAGTCTGCTCACCGTGAACTGTCTATTTCCCATACACCAGACGGACCTTTTCTATGTGTTATATACAGAGAGGTTCTCCTGCTGGTGAGGTCCTCTTCAGACATGGGGTTTAGCCTGCTCACAGTGACCTGTCTATTTCCCATACACCAGACCGACCTTTTCTATGTTATATACAGAGAGGTTCTCCTGCTAGTGAGGTCCTCTTCAGGCATGGAGTTTAGCCTGCTCACAGTGAACTATTTACCATACACCAGACGGACCTTTTCTATGTGTTATCTACAGAGAGGTCCTCCTGCTGGTGAGGTCCTCTTCAGATATGGAGTTTAGCCTGCTCACAGTGAATTGTCTATTTCCCATACCCCAGACGGACCTTTTCTATGTGTTATATACAGAGAGGTTCTCCTGCTGGTGAGGTCCTCTTCAGACATGGAGTTTAGCCTGCTCACAGTGAACTGTCTATTTCCCATACACCAGACGGACCTTTTCTATATGTTATATACAGAGAGGTTCTCCTGCTGGTGAGGTCCTCTTCAGACATGGAGTTTAGCCTGCTCACAGTGAATTGTCTATTTCCCATACCCCAGACGGACCTTTTCTATGTGTTATCTACAGAGACTGTTAAACAAAATAAGCAATGCAACAACTCACTGCAAATCAAATAAAGTACAAAATTGCATCCTATTAGCAAATGCTGAACTGATAAGTTAGAGATACTTAGCAAATCATTTTGTACAAAATTATTTGAGCCCGCCTGCTGAACGTCAAGGCAATCTCTAGTTAGACGGGTTCCTAACACTAAATATACCTGTTATGTGCCATAGCGGCTATCATAAAATTCAGAAAGTGTAGGTTCCACTTACATGCCGGATCCGCCTGAATTTCCGTCATTTTCGGTGCCAAAATGGCCTCCATTACATCCAGGGAAAGCAGTTACCAGCATGCACGCTGGGCCCACTCCACCCCACCCCTGGCGCCACATGGTCACCAAGGACTGCAATGAGAGTCCACACACTATCTCTCTCCTGGTGCCAGATGGCCTCAGTGAGTGGGGGGGAGCAGGCCAAGCTAAATACTAACACTGATTAAAATCAACCTGTGGGACAGACGAGCTGGAGGGAGTGCACGACTGGGGAGGCAGCCACACCTCCAGTACAAACTGCAAAGAAAAGGCGGTCAGTCAGCACAAAGGGGGTCAGTCAGCACATCCCAACGCAAAATTCCGAAAATGACGGAAATTCAGGCGGATCCGGCATGTAAGTGGAACCTACACTTTCTGAATTTTATGATAGCCGCTATGGCACATAACAGGTATATTTAGTGTTAGGAACCCGTCTAACTAGAGATTGCCTTGACGTTCAGCAGGCGGGCTCAAATAATTTTGTACAAAATGATTTGCTAAGTATCTCTAACTTATTAGTTCAGCATTTGCTAATAGGATGCAATTTTGTACTTTATTTGATTTGCAGTGAGCTGTTGCATTGCTTATTTTGTTTAACAGTCTTGTTCTCAGCCATAGCAATGTGCCCCTGCGCATTGGGATGTGCTGACTGACCCCCTTTTCTTTGCAGTTATCTACAGAGAGGTTCTCCTGCTGGTGAGGTCCTCTTCAGACATGGAGTTTAGCCTGCTCACAGTGAACTGTCTATTTCCCATACACCAGACGGACCTTTTCTATATGTTATATACAGAGAGGTTCTCCTGCTGGTGAGGTCCTCTTCAGACATGGAGTTTAGCCTGCTCACAGTGTACTGTCTATTTCCCATACCCCAGACGGACCTTTTCTATGTGTTATATACAGAGAGGTTCTCCTGCTGGTGAGGTCCTCTTCAGACATGGAGTTTAGCCTGCTCACAGTGAACTGTCTATTCCCCATACACAAGACGGACCTTTTCTATGTTATATACAGAGAGGTTCTCCTGCTGGTGAGGTCCTCTTCAGACATGGAGTTTAGCCTGCTCACAGTGTACTGTCTATTTCCCATACACCAGATGGACCTTTTCTATGTGTTATATACAGAGAGGTTCTCCTGCTGGTGAGGTCCTCTTCAGACATGGAGTTTAGCCTGCTCACAGTGAACTCTCTATTTCCCATATACCAGACGGACCTTTTCTATGTGTTATCTACAGAGAGGTTCTCCTGCTGGTGAGGTCCTCTTCAGACATGGAGTTTAGCCTGCTCACAGTGAACTGTCTATTTCCCATACCCCAGACGGACCTTTTCTATGTTATATACAGAGAGGTTCTCCTGCTGGTGAGGTCCTCTTCAGACATGGAGTTTAGCCTGCTCACAGTGAACTCTCTATTTCCCATACACCAGACGGACCTTTTCTATGTGTTATCTACAGAGAGGTTCTCCTGCTGGTGAGGTCCTCTTCAGGCATGGAGTTTAGCCTGCTCACAGTGAACTGTCTATTTCCCATACACCAGACGGACCTTTTCTATGTGTTATCTACAGAGAGGTTCTCCTTCTGGTGAGGTCCTCTTCATACATGGAGTTTAGCCTGCTCACAGTGAACTGTCTATTTCCCATACACCAGATGGACCTTTTCTATGTGTTATATACAGAGAGGTTCTCCTGCTGGTGAGGTCCTCTTCAGATATGGGGTTCAGCCTGCTCACAGTGTACTGTCTATTTCCCATACACCAGACGGACCTTTTCTATGTGTTACCTACAGAGAGGTTCTCCTGATGGAGAGGTCCTCTTCAGACATGGAGTTTAGCCTGCTCACAGTGAACTGTCTATTTCCCATACACCAGACGGACCTTTTCTATGTGTTACCTACAGAGAGGTTCTCTTGCTGGTGAGGTCCTCTTCAGATATGGGGTTCAGCCTACTCAGAGTGGGAAAGTGGCCAGATCCCCATTACAGTCCAGCGGTGCATGGTGGTATCCAGGTATGACAGATACGGTGAACTCCAGCAGTCTGTTCCTCCACCACAACAGACTGACGGAGTTCACTTATTAAACTTGGCTTGTTTGCTATAACATGGCCAGACCCTATTATAGTCAATCGCAGCGGCAGCAACTGGCAGTATCTAGCTATACCCGATAAGGTACACTCCGGCAGGCTGTTCTTCTTCCAGATTGTATATTATAGCTCTGAAACTACCTTATGTGTAATACATTAAAAAATATATAGATTTTAAATTCAAATGTAATATTTATAAAGCAATACATTATTTTAAGAAGGTTTTTATTATTATTAATTCTCGATTGTTAGAATAATAAATAATACTTCGAATTCTTCAAATCGATATTACTTGATTACTAAAATAATCGATAGCGACAGCTCTAATTGTGGCCCTCAAGTTTTTACAAAAATACAACTAGCATCAAGACCGGATAGCCTACAGCTATCATGGATTGCCGATAGTTCTAGTTTTGCTAGCGCTGTTGAGTTTGACAATCCTAAATCAACTTCATGTAAGAAATTTTAACTATTGATGTTATTTATCATAATTTTACATGTACTAGTTCTAACTACATATCTATCATTCTTGCAGTGGAAATCTAAATTTGTTTGTCGTCAGTAGATCATCTATACTGCACTCTGCTTGCAGCCAACACTGATTCTTTAACGGGGATTAGCAATGGCATTAGAGATTGCTTCTACACATGCTCTGGAAGGGATCGCTGTGTATAAATTCAATGAATCTTCCACTGTCAAGCAAACAATTGTTGGGAAGGAATGCTTCATTCTTGACCATCACTTGCAGCAGGGGCCTTTAGCGCTTTCGACTCCTGTCTGGTAGACCCCTGGTTCAATTTGGCAGGGATTTGCTACACTATAACGTGTTGGTCTGCACGCCTCACGCACCTTTTTTGCCAATATTCACCTCTCATATCTATGTCACATGATGCTCCCCAGTTTCAATATTGCATATTAACAATGGTGACGTAAGTCCACTCACTATAAACTTTTACAACACATCAACAAGAAAACAGCTCACACTTATCAGTTTCAAAAATACTGCCTAAGGGTCCATTCACTAGTCCATAGTGTATTGCGGATCCGCAATACACCCGGCCGGCACTCCCATAGAACCACCTATTCTTGTCCGCATTTGCAGTTCTATTTTTTTCCAGAGCCGCGGACCTAACAGTCTTAAATCATTCCACTTGTTGCAAGCCACCCCTTTTACCTATGACTGCAGCAATAGATACAGTGGATATAAAAAGTCTACACACCCCTGTTAAAATGTCAGGTTTCTGTGCTGTAAAAAAAATGAGACAAAGATAAATCATTTCAGAACTTTTCCCACCGTTAATGTGACCTATAAACTGTACAACTCAATTGAAAAACAAACTGAAATCTTTTAGGTGGAGGGAAGAAAACAAAAACAAAAACAATAATGTGGTTGCATAAGTGTACACACCCTCTTATAACTGGGGATGTAGCTGTGTTCAGAATTAAGCAATCACATTTACAATCCTGTTAGATCGGAGTCAGCATACACCGGCCATCATTTAAAGTGCCTCTGATTAACCCCAAATAAAGTTCAGCTGCTCTAGTTGGTCTTTCCTGAAATTTTCTTAGTCGCATCCCACAGCAAAAGCCATGGTCCAGAGAGCTTCCAAAGCATCAGAGGGATCTCATTGTCAAAAGGTATCAGTCAGGAGAAGGGGACAAAAGAATTTCCAAGGCATTAGATATATCATGGAACACAGTGAAGACAGTCATCATCAAGTGGAGAAAATATGGCACAACAGTGACATTACCAAGAACTGGACGTCCCTCCAAAATTGATGAAAAGACGAGAAGAAAACTGGTCTGGGAGGCGACCAAGAGGCCTACAGCAACATTAAAGGAGCTGCTGGAATATCTGGCAAGTCCTGGCTGTGTGGTCCATGTGACAACAATCTCCCTTATTCTTCATATGTCTGGGCTATGGGGTAGAGTGGCAAGACGAAAGCCTTTTCTTTTACGAAGAAAAACATCCAAGCCAGGCTACATTTTGCAAAAACACATCTGAAGTCTCCCAAAAGCATGTGGGAAAAGGTGTTATGGTCTGATGAAACCAAGGTTGAACTTTTTGGCCATAATCTCAATGTTTGGCCCAAAAACAACACTGCACATCACCAAAAGAACATCATCCCCACAGTGAAGCATGGTGGTGGCAGCATCATGCCAAGGGGCTGTTTTTCTTCAGCTGGAACTGGGGCCTTGGTTAAGCTAGAGGGAATTATGAACAGTTCCAAATACCAGTCAATATTGGCACAAAACCTTCAGGCTTCTGCTAGAAAGCTGAACATGAAGAGGAACTTCATCTTTCAGCATGACAACGACCAAAAGCATACATCCAAATCAACAAAGGAATGGCTTCACCAGAAGAAGATTAAAGTTTAGGAATGGCCCAGCCAGAGCCCAGACCTGAATCTGATTGGAAATCTGTGGGGTGATCTGAAGAGGGCTGTGCCCAGGAGATGCCCTGACAATCTGACAGATTTGGAGTGTTTTTGCAAAGAAGAGTGGGCAAATCTTGTCAAAATGTGCCATGCTGATAGACTCATACCCAAAAAGACTGAGTGCTGTAATAAAAATCAAAAGGTGATTCAACAAAGTATTAGTTTAAGGGTGTGCACACTTATGCAACCATATTATTTTATTTTTATATTTTTTTCTTCCCTCTACCTAAAAGATTTCAGTTTGTTTTTCAATTGAGTTGTACAGTTTATAGGTCACATTAAAGGTGGAAAAAGTTCTGAAATGATTTATCTTTGTCTCATTTTTTTTTTATATCACAGTAACCTGACATTTTAACAGGGGCATGTAGACTTTTTAAATCCACTGTATATGTGCAGCTGGCCTTACACAAACCTTACCTAGCCACCTCACGACACGTGACTTCCTTTACGAGGTAGACGTTGAATTTCGGAAGTGATACTATGATATGAGTCAACCGTGTACTGTTATGTATATTTGGTCACGTTAACTATCTAGTGCATATTGTACCACTGACTGCTTTTATCACTTGAACTCTTTTATTTATTTTTAACAAAGACTGAACAAATATGATATTTTGTTACATGTATACAATTATAAATACAGCACAATCTAGTACACAAACTTTAAAAATAAAACATAATATATAAATTACATTTATATACTATATTCTGTAACTTCGTAAAATAAAAATTTCTAAACAACAAAACAAGACTTTTTAGAATGGTACATGGTTACCACTTCTAACTTTAACACCAATAATATATCTTTAGGTACATAGTTGACAAATAAATTTTTTTCTTCTTGCTTTAACACACTCAGATTCACTGTTTACACCAACACAGTTGATGTGGTACCACATTTTGCATTTTGAGCATTCCACCATTTGCTCTTTTGGTCGATGGATCTTGCAAATGCAATAATTGCGGAGTGTAAATTTCCTTGACAAATATTTTGCACGTGGCTTTCTCAATTTAGAATGTGGAAACATTGACAGTGACTGTGTTTCAATACAGTTAACTAAATGTTCCCGCATCCTTTTTTGATCAAATACAATCTCGCGAATGCTTACTCCATGTGCCAAAGAAACGGCATTCACAATCATTCGATCCGGTCTGTTTCTGAAATGTTAAGCATTCAAGCTCAAGGATAGAGTATTCACCCGTAAAAAAAATCACTGTACATATGTATTATTTGTTTTTTCAAACTCTCCGTAAGTTCACATGTTTTCATTTAGTCATACATTTTTAACACTGTCTGACAGCCATGTGACACTAGCCAGTGCGCTCCAACATGGTGTATTTGTACAATTTCGTCTGTCTTTTTTACTTTCTTAACCTGACCATGGGCAAGTAACACAGTATCAAATAGTCCAGCCAAATATGAGCTCTTGGATGACAAAAGATACTGGCAGATATTAATTATTTTGTCATCTAACCATTCATCTTGTTCTACCATCCTTTTTTCTGCATACGTGAGATGTATACCATGTATTATTACCCAGGTATCATTCTCTTGTCTGGGACTAATGTCAGATCTGTTGGCTGGACTGGTGATCATTATGTCCTCTTCCACACTCTCCCAAACTGTCACACACACAGGGGGTGGGGAAGTGACCACTGAGCTCAACCTGCTCCCCTGTCCCTGCCTACTTGCCTCGCAAGTCCTAGTGACAAGGGACAACTGGACGACAAACCCTCAGCTAGGATAAGTGCAGGGAAGACAGATAAAACATGCAAGTGGAGGATCGTCAGGAGAAGCCGAAGTCAGAACCAGGAGGAACGCCAAGACCAAGGGATGAGACGGACGGGTAATCAGAAGACAAGCAGGACCAAAAAAAACAGGTAAGTAATATCGCAGGAAGGACCTAAATAACAAGCAATCTGTGGCCAGCAGATTGCCTGTTTAAATAGGTCGCTCGTGGAGTCATGTGACGTGGCGAGCGTCACATGACTCCTGGGTTCCAATACAGCCAAGCGCCGAGTGAACCGCCCTCTTGCGGTTGCCATGGGAACGGGCGACGCCGGGCGTGCTGATGACACGAGCACGCCCCTGCCGTCCCCGCCTCCCGGAACTCTGCACTGTGACACAAACATCTTCTCTGAGATACTCCGCTTTTGCTCCAACCCTTTGGGAGGCTGGGTGCTTTGGTCGTCTATATTTTCGTATCGGTAGCGGCTTAAATTTTTCCGTTTGGTTATGTTTTTTGGGGCGACACTGTCAAAGGCAATCCAGACTCTTTTGGTATGAGTTGTTGATTTTCAAAGTAATTTTTCTAGGTCTCGTTGTATGACATACAAATCTCCTACTTCCTGAATTAAAAATAAAGAATCAGAAATTTTTTTGGTCAGTTGATTGCAGTTTCTAATTAAAACCGTTCTCAATGCTCTCCTTCTAGATGGTAGGGCAAGTACATGTTCAGGCGGTGGTAGTTGGAAGTCATGCACATCACGGCATTCCTCCACTTTTCCTTGAACATATTCTTCAAAACATTGCAAATCCAGTGAAAACAGCAGATTTGTTGAGTACAAATTACTCAGTCTGTCCCATCCCCAGCAAAAATGCAACACATGTGTTTGCACGGGAGTACAAATTTAACCCAGTCATCACATGTGCGTCTCGGCATTGGTCCACCTAAATTGACTATACAGTATATTTTCTGTCTATCTCAGTTTCACTTTTCACATGAAACAAACCAATAGAAACTTGTCGGCAGATGAGAACCATTTGACCCATCTAGTCTGCCCAATATACTAAATACTATGAATAGCCCCTGGCCCTATCTTATATGAAGGATGGCCTTATGCCTATCCCATGCATGCTTAAACTCCTTCACTGTATTTGCAGCTACCACTTCTGCAGGAAGGCTATTCCATGCATCCACTACTCTCTCAGTAAAGTAATACTTCCTGATATTACTTTTAAACCTGTGCCCCTCTAATTTAAAACGATGTCCTCTTGTAGCAGTTTTTCTTCTTTTAAATATTCTCTCCTCTTTTACCTTGTTGATTCCCTTTATGTATTTAAAAGTTTCTATCATATCCCCTCTGTCTCTTCTTTCTTCCAAGCTATACATGTTAAGGTCCTTTAACCTTTCCTGGTAAGTTTTATCCTGCAATCCATGTACTAGTTTAGTAGCTCTTCTCTGAACTCTCTCCAAAGTATCAATATCCTTCTGGAGATATGGTCTCCAGTACTGCGCACAATACTCCAGATGAGGTCTCACTAGTGCTCTGTAGAGCGGCATGAGCACCTCCCTCCTTCTACTGGTAATGCCTCTCCCTATACACCCAAGCATTCTGCTAGCATCTCCTGCTGCTCTATGACATTGTCTGCCTACCTTTAAGTCTTCTGAAATAATGACCTCTAAATCCCTTTCCTCAGATACTGAGGTTAGGACTGTATCACTGATTGTATATTCTGCTCTTGGGTTTTTACGCCCCGGGTGCATTATCTTGCACTTATCAACATTACATTTTATTTGCCAGATTTTTGACCATTCCTCTAGTTTTCCTAAATCCTTTTCCATTTGGTGTATCCCTCCAGAAACATCAACCCTGTTACAAATCTTTGTGTCATCAGCAAAAAGACACACCTTACCACCGAGGCCTTCTGCAATTTCGCTGATAAAGATATTAAACAATATGGGTCCCAGAACAGATCCCCGAGGTACCCCACTGGTAACAAGACCTTGGTCTGAATATACTCCATTGACTACAACCCTCTGTTGTCTGTCCCTCAGCCACTGCCTAATCCATTCAATATGGGAGTCCAAGCACAAAGACTGCAATTTATTGATAAACCTTCTATGTGGGACAGTATCAAAAGCCTTACTAAAGTCTAGATAAGCGATGTCTACTGCACCTCCGCCATCTATTATTTTAGTCACCCAATCAAAAAAATCTATAAGATTAGTTTGACATGATCTCCCTGAAGTAAACCCATGCAGTTTTTCATCTTTCAATCCATGGGATTTTAGATGTTCCACAATCCTCTCCTTAAGTATGGTTTCCATTCATTTCCGCACTATTGATGTCAGGCTTACTGGCCTATAGTTGCCCGACTCCTCCCTACTACCTTTCTTGTGAATGGGCACAACATTTGCTAATTTCCAATCTTCTGGGACGACTCCTGTTACCAGTGATTGGTTAAATAAACCTGTTAATGGTTTTGCTAGTTCACCGCTGAGCTCTTTTAATAGCTTTGGGTGTATCCCATCAGGCTCACCCATTCAATATGATTTATGTCAAGTGTGCTGCACAGTCGACTTATGATATAAGAAATTATTTCTCTTGGTCGATTTCTCAAAAAGCTTGGGATAGTGGCATCGTATTTCCTGTAAAATTCTGATTTTTGTATGTTCAGCTCTACATACCTGTGTAAAAATTAAATTATACATATTATTACTACTTAATTAGACACTTTTCAATTTTCACCTTCAAATAATAAACATTCTGTTGTGCATTACAGTAATGTATAATCCATGTTAAATATGCATTATTGAAAATAAATTAATGAAGAAATAAAAATAAGTTTAAAACATTTATAAAAAATATACTACAGTTTGTGAATTAGGCACAAAAATACCTCTGGAATACTAAAAACAATAACAATAAATTCTATTTTGCAAATCACTATACTTTCAAGGTGGTATCTGGTAATGATTATATATAGCTATCATCAAACTGTCCTACAATGTGAGCAGGACATGTTGCCAGCATTTGCAGAGGTGCTTACAGAGTTGATGGGTCTGCACTAGACTGCTAGACTGCTTTTAGAAGAGATGCTAATGTTTGGGTCGTGCCTATGATATGCCTTATGGATCAGCAGCTTCACAGGATTTCTACATAAAAAAAAAAAATATACACACATATATATATATACTGTATATATATACACACACACTGCCTGTCCCAAAAAAAAGTCGCCAACAAAAAAAAAGGTCACACACTGTAATATTTAGTTGGACCGCCTTTAGCTTTGATTACGGCATGCATTCGCTGTGGCATTGTTTCGATAAGCTTCTGCAATGTCACAAGATTTATTTCCATCCAGTGTTGCATTCATTTTTCACCAAGATCTTGCATTGATGATGGTAGAGTCTGACTGCTGCGCAGGCCTTCTCCAGCACATCCCAAAGATTCTCAATGGGGTTAAAGGGAACCTGTCACCTCCAAAAGTGATATAAAACTGCCAGCATTACCTTATAGCAGCCCCCAGTCTGTAACTGATCATGTGTGTGAGCCAGAAATTCGTTAATCCATACTTCAGAAAAACGCTTTTTTAATCTCCCTGAGCGCTCTGTTTGCAGTCAGGCTTGAAGGCAAGGGGGCAGCGGCCTCCTTGCTTCAAGTCAAGCAATGCCCGCCTTTTCCCCGCCCCCCCTGACTATGATTTACATATTTACCATTCCTTGGGATTATGCCAGGCTGACGCCTGCGCGGTGCGCCGCTTGTGACTGCACGATCCCATCTCGGGCTCCCGCAGTCAGCCGGGCATAATGTTGTAACTGTGCATGCGCCGGCCGGCTCGATTCAGCGCGCGGCGGCAATAATCAGCGTTCGCGCTGAGGTGAGTTATATTCACAGCGTGAGCATGATCACTGGCTTGCCTGTGAATATAACTCACCGGCGTAAGCGCGCATGCTGATTATTGCTCGATTCGGCGCGCCGAATCGAGCCGGCTGGCGCATGCGCAGTTACAACATTATGCCCAGCTGACTGCGGTAACTCGAGATGGGATCGTGCAGTCACAAGCGGCGCACTGTGCAGGCGCCAGACTGGCACGATCCCAAGGAATGGTAAATATGTAAATCATAGTCAGGAAGGGGCATGGAAATGGCAGGCATTGCTTGACTTGAAGCAAAGAGGCCGCTGCCCCCTTGACTTCAAGCCTGACTGCAAACAGAGCGCTCAGGGAGATTAAAAAAGCGTTTTTCTGAAGTATGGATTAACGAATTTCTGGTTCACACACATGATCAGTTACAGACTGGGGGCTGCTATAAGGTAATGCTGGCAGTTTTATATGACTTTTGGAGGTGACAGGTTCCCTTTAAGGTCTGGACTCTGTGGTGGCCAATCCATGTGTGAAAATGATGTCTCATGCTCCCTGAACCACACAATTTGAATCCTGGCGTTGTCATCTTGCAATATGCCCGTGCCATAAGGGAAGAAAAAGAAAACATTGATGGAATAACCTGGTCATTCAGTATGTTCAGGTGGTCAGCTGACCTCATTCTTGGAGCACATTCTGTTGCTGAACCTAGACCTGACCAACTGCAGCAACCCCAGATCATAGCACTGCCCCCACAGGCTTGTACAGCAGGCACTAGGCATGATGGGTGCATCACTTCATCTGCCTCTCTTCTTACCCTAATGTACCCATCACTCTGGAACAGGGTAAATCTGGACTCATCAGACCACATGACCACCAGAGTCCAATCTTTATGCTCCCTAGCAAATTGAATTTTTTTTTTTCTGGTTTGCCTCACTGATTAGTGGTTTTCTTACGGCTACACAGCTGTTCAGTCCCAATCCCTTGAGTTCCCTTCGCATTGTGCGTGTGGAAATGCTCTTACTTTCACTATTAAACATAGCCCTGAGTTCTACTGTTGTTTTTCTTTGATTTGATTTCACCAAACGTTTAAGTGATCGCCGATCACAATCATTCAGGATTTTTTTCCCGCCACATTTCTTCCTCGAATACGTTGGGTCCCCACTATCCTTCCAGTTTTTAATAATGCGTTGGACAGTTCTTAACCTAATTTTAGTAGTTTCTGCAATCTCCTTAGATGTTTTCTCTGCTTGATGCATGCCAATGATTTGACCCTTCTCAAACAGACTAATATCTTTTCCACGACCACGAGTTGTGTCTTTCGACATAGTTGATAGAAATGAGAAGCAGCTCATTGCACCAGTAGGGGTTAAATAACTTGTTGCCAGCTGAAAGATAAATCGCCCATGCAGTAATTATCCAATAGGAGGCTCAGAACTATTTACTTAATTAAATCCAGGTGGCAACTTTTTTTTTGGACAGGCAGTGTATATATACAGTACAGACCAAAAGTTTGGACACACCTTCTCATTCAAAGAGTTTTCTTTATTTTCATGACTATGAAAATTGTAGATTCACACTGAAGGCATCAAAACTATGAATTAACACATGTGGAATTATATACATAACAAACAAGTGTGAAACAACTAAAAATATGTCATATTCTAGGTTCTTCAAAGTAGCCACCTTTTGCTTTGATTACTGCTTTGCACACTCTTGGCATTCTCTTGATGAGCTTCAAGAGGTAGTCCCCTGAAATGGTTTTCACTTCACAGGTGTGCCCTGTCAGGTTTAATAAGTGGGATTTCTTGCCTTATAAATGAGGTTGGGACCATCAGTTGCGTTGAGAAGTTAGGTGGATACACAGCTGATAGTCCTACTGAATAGACTGTTAGAATTTGTATTATGGCAAGAAAAAAGCAAAAGCTAAGTAAAGAAAAACGAGTGGCCATCATTACTTTAAGAAATGAAGGTCAGTCAGTCAGCCGAGAGTGATGGGGTGCTGCGCCAGATGACCTGGCCTCCACAGTCACCGGACCTGAACCCAATCGAGATGGTTTGGGGTGAGCTGGACCGCAGAGTGAAGGCAAAAGGGCCAACAAGTGCTAAGCATCTCTGGGAACTCCTTCAAGACTGTTGGAAGACCATTTCCGATGACTACCTCTTGAAGCTCATCAAGAGAATGCCAAGAGTGTGCAAAGAGGTAATCAAAGCAAAAGGTGGCTACTTTGAAGAACCTAGAATATGACATATTTTCAGTTGTTTCACACTTGTTTGTTATGTATATAATTCCACATGTGTTAATTCATAGTTTTGATGCCTTCATAGTCATGAAAATAAAAGAAAACTCTTTGAATGAGAAGGTGTGTCCAAACTTTTGGTCTGTACTGTATATACACAGGTGAAACTCGAAAAATTAGAATATCATGCAAAAGTCCATTTATTTCAGTAATGCAAATTAAAAGGAATTGCATTAATGCAGCTTAAAATGAGAATTTTGTGAAAAGGTTCAATATTCGAGGCTCAACGTGTCACACTCTAGTCAGCCAATTAATACATATCCCCTGAGCAAAAGGTACCTCAAAATTGTGACTTTGGGGTTTCATAAGCTATAAGCCATAATCATCCAAATTATAACGAATAAAGGCTTGAAATATCTCGCTTTGCATGTAATGAGTCTATCTCATATATTAGTTTCACCTTTTAAGTTGTATTACTGAAATTGGTCACACATAACTATGTACAGGGGGTCACACAACTGGGGTCACACATCAGTATATACAGTATACAGGGGGTCACACTACACTATATATAATGTACAGGGCGTCACACAACTCTCTCTCTCTCTCTCTATATATATATATAGAGAAGAAAAAGTCCAGTGGGAGCACCAGCCAGCATGTGGGTGCAAGGTCCAACGTAGGGTAACGGCAATCCCCAATGGTATAGAGAACAAAGAAGTAGGACTGCACTCCAAGATAGTGATAAAATCAGCAAGTGGTTTATTCACCCATAATATGGCAAGTCTTGCATGTGGTGGTGGTGGTGAATAAACCACTTGCTGATTTTATCACTATCTTGGAGTGCAGTCCTACTTCTTTGTTCTCTATATATATATATATATATATATATATATATATATATATATATATGAAGGACATACACTCACCTAAAGAATTATTAGGAACACCATACTAATACGGTGTTGGACCCCCTTTTGCCTTCAGAACTGCCTTAATTCTACGTGGCATTGATTCCACAAGGTGCTGATAGCATTCTTTAGAAATGTTGGCCCATATTGATAGGATAGCATCTTGCAGTTGATGGAGATTTGAGGGATGCACATCCAGGGCACGAAGCTCCCGTTCCACCACATCCCAAAGATGCTCTATTGGGTTGAGATCTGGTGACTGTGGGGGCCATTTTAGTACAGTGAACTCATTGTCATGTTCAAGAAACCAATGTGAAATGATTCGAGCTTTGTGACATGGTGCATTATCCTGCTGGAAGTAGCCATCAGAGGATGGACACATGTTCTCATTCTGTTTACGCCAAATTCGGACTCTACCATTTGAATGTCTCAACAGAAATCGAGACTCATCAGACCAGGAAACATTTTTCCAGTCTTCAACAGTCCGATTTTGGTGAGCTCGTGCAAATTGTAGCCTCTTTTTCCTATTTGTAGTGGAGATGAGTGGCACCCGGTGGGGTCTTCTGCTGTTGTAGCCCATCCGCCTCAAGGTTGTGCGTGTTGTGGCTTCACAAATGCTTTGCTGCATACCTCGGTTGTAACGAGTGGTTATTTCAGTCAACGTTGCTCTTCTATCAGCTGGAATGAGTCGGCCCATTCTCCTCTGACCTCTAGCATCCACAAGGCATTTTTGCCACAGGACTGCCGCATACTGGATGTTTTTCCCTTTTCACACCATTCTTTGTAAACCCTAGAAATGGTTGTGCGTAAAAATCCCAGTAACTGAGCAGATTGTGAAATACTCAGACCGTCTAGCACCAACAACCATGCCACGCTCAAAATTGCTTAAATCCCCTTTCTTTACCATTCTGACATTCAGTTTGGAGTTCAGGAGATTGTCTTGACCAGGACCACCCCCCTAAATGCATTGAAGCAACTGCCATGTGATTGGTTTACTAGATAATTGAATTATTGAGAAATAGAACAGGTGTTCCTAATAATTCTTTAGGTGAGTGTATATATGTATTGTGACACAGTGAGAGGTTTGGTATGGGAAAACAGGTATTTTCCTCCCAGCATGTGCTCTTGGGCTGATTTACAGCCAGGTGAGGTCAAATACTGGACCGGATTTTGAATGCCGGTTTGGGTTTTGGCAGCACCTGGCTGTCCTTAAATAGGCAGCTGGGCTCAGAAGCCAGGTCTCTGTGTTGGGATCTGGGAGCCTTGTGTCTGGATAAAGGCTTGATACCTGTTTGGCGTGAAAACAGGTTGGTGCTGCTATCAGCAAGGACTCTTTGAGGCAGAATTGCCGCATGGTGTGAATCACCACCAACACCGCAAGGTGACTTTTTGCTTGTTTATGACTGCTTGTTTTGTCACTTGCCTAAAGTATGAATAAAACACTGAACTGTTTGATCCAAAGAACTAGTTGTTGCCTCTATACTGCGTCCGCTATTCCTGTCTACCAGAGCGAAAACCCCAAAAAGATCCATTGTAACAATGGCTAAAACAGAATGGACATACTGAAATGAACAGGTCTGCAGCCTATCAGCAAAAAAAACGGAACGGACATGGAAACACACAACATTCAGGTGCATGTAGCCTAAAGCACATTCATAGGCAAACTGAATCATAGAGTTTGTCCACTCCATGGTAATAGTTTGCAACTCAGCAAATGAATTTCCATACAAAAAACAGAAAGTCAGTCCTGTGTCCCAACACGGACAAGTTACTTGCGCTGCTGCAGGTCCCGAAGTAGTGTGGTAGGTCGTTCACACCGATATAAGCAATTCAAAAGGGTTTTGGAACCGCGCTATAAGGAGGTTAGAGACATAGATTGAATATATGGAATTGCGGTAACCCGAAAGGGTAGAGAGATATATGTATTTGTGTATTAATTGGTAAGAGAGAGAGAAAATCCTCTCGCAGTTTTATATTATATATGCCTTTTATGTTTGAAATGTGATTGTGTCAAAGGATCACTGATGGTATTTTTATTATGTATGAATTGTGAATGATGCCTTTAGATCATGTTATGTTAATGATGTTTTAGAATCATGTGATGATCCGAAATTAGACCGGCCTGTGTAATTTAATCAGCTGGGCTATTTAAGAGGCTTGACTGCAAGCATGCGCAGTTATCGCCCCTGAAGAAGCAAGGTAGCGAAACCCGGGTCGGGCAGGAATGTGACGACTGATATTGATTTTATGCCTTTTGTCTACGAACCTTTGTGAGTAGAATAAAACCTTTTATAAAAAGAGTGTAAAGGGTGCTTCACTATTCTGCCCATTTCCTTTCAACCCTGCAGTGAGAGAGTTCTGGGGAGGACTGGATCCGGCGGGTATTGAGGAGAGGGGCTGACACCCTTTTTTATTCACTGATGACCGGGAGACATAGTCTCTAGCAGCGCGGTTCCAAAACCCTTTTGAAATGAATTTCCATGTTGGGTTGAAAATTTAAGCATATTTTATGAAAGATTAGACGTGAAAAGTGACCCATATTACACCAGTAATATCCCCCTTTAGTAGAGGTTTTATTCAGATAGAGAAAACAATTTTGGGCTATCTATTAAAAAATGAATATTCTGATATAGGGTTCTCTTTATCTTCAGCTCTAGGGATCATATCCACATTTCAAGTAGCAACTGATAAATCACATCCAGCACAAGGATTTGTGACTCTCATCTGTTATGGCCATGATGACAACGCATTTAACAGCAATCAACACATTGGGAGGGTTTATAGTGTACGCTCAGTTCAATGTCGGACTGGGGTGCCTGGGGTCCACCATACGGATACATTCAAATATTACCTGCTCACACAGCAGCAAGATGCTACCAGATGCTTGAATATGGGGGTCCCTGCAGCAACTTTGAGAAGGTAGGTCCTGGGGAAAAGAGGATACTGGCTAGCTTTCCTCTGTACCTAGAAGACATCTCTGCCATCTGATCCTGTCTAAAATAATAAACTGGGGAGTTTCTTTAATTATCTATGAAGTTTGTTATATGAACATTGTGGGAGATATAATGACATCTTGTTTCTTTGAACCAGAGTTCAGTAAGAGGTTAGTGAATGTCAGTTTAAATACAGGTGTGAGGGAACAGATGACCCCCCACCTTCTCTATTCTCAGAAATGGAAATTCTTAATGTTTAGTTTCACATCCTCTTTCTGATAAGAAGATGTCTCGTTGCTATGTAGCTGTTTAGTTTTTTTTGCTCAAGTTATGTAACGCCCACAGCTGCTGGATGTCTGCCAGTAAAATTCTGATATAAGATGATATTCTTCAAATAATTAATTTCTCTATGTGCACATATAACTTTCTTGGATTTGGACCCTGATAATCATAGAAGCTGGGGTAATTTTCCCAACAAATGTTTGGCTCCCAACGTAGGGGCTGAACTAATTGGCTCTCCCTCGACACCCCGGTCAGACGACGTACAGATCTACTCAAAGCAGCTGCAAGGTAAGAGACTTTATCTTACTAAAATCTGTGCCTCATCTCTTGTCTGTCCAAATCGGTGTGGAGTTGGAGTCTTAAAAAGCTGATATACAGTCCAGCCTATTTTTGGTAAAGAACTCTAAAGAGAGGATATTCCTATGATTATTGGGTAAGGACAAAAATGACTGACGATGGTAACTTTGACTAGGACACATTTGGATTAGTTGTTGGAATATTGATTTATTTGAAGTGTGGTATATATCTTGTGGAGAATCACTGTTAATGCCATAGAAGGAAATCAGGATCCGTGGAACCCTATGAATGGGTGGTAAGTCCTGGGAATAATTATCAGTCTACAATAAGACTAACGAGTAGTGAGGAAATTCTCAAAAAATAGACTGGAGGAACAATAGACGTCTGGATTTGTATATTTTCTTCGTATATAGTGAAGATAACAGGATATAGTAGTCATGTGAAATAACTTTAGTGTCCCTGAGGGTTACAAGACAGGAAAAACCTTAGTTGAAGAAAGGGGAGGAAAAGATGGGTTAAATAATGTGGATAAGGTGTTGCAAAAGGCAGGTATGAAACATGGAAACTTGGATTTGGAGGTGTGGGAAAGGTTCAAGCGAACTTTTGGTGGATGGATTAAAGATAATGGATGTGAAGAAACTGTTGATGTCTGGATTAAGGTTGCACGTGAGACAGAGACAGAGGGATGGAGAGGTGAAGTGATCAAATTAAGACTGTTCTATAAATTAAAAACAGGAGACTGACTACATGGACAAAAAGTTTGACAGTAACCACAGACACCCTCCTTACCCCCAATGCACCTCCTTCGACACACAGAGGACGCATGTTTGGTCCGCAAGGGTGGACATGTATGGTCTGTGGAACACAGAACCCTGACTGGACAGGGACTTGTAGAGTCTGTGGAACACCAAAAATCAAACCAGCAAGAATATATCCTGTTTTGACCCGTACTCAATACCAAAGGCAACAACAGACGGCTCCCGCTGTGGCTGGACCTGCCGCAGAACAGGGACCAGTTGCCCCAGATGAGGGACAGCCTGTTGTACAGGCACCATCATGACTAAGTATCGTCCTTGGAGTCCCAAAGACCAATTGGGACTTTTGGCAAGACTGCCTGACCCCATGACAAGACCTATGCCGACTGCTAGGATGTTGCAACAGATTCAGTCCACCTACAGAACCACTTGGGCAGACTTAAAATATCTTATGTTATTTAAGTTAGGGGAATCCCAATATCAGTTAGTCGACACTTTCTTAACAGAACGCGCACAAAGCCCCGGTGGTCAGTCGTTAGATGACTGGGAATGGACTTTACCATCAGGAACTTAATTTTGTCAGTTATTTACAGAATAGGCACAGAACAAGGAAAATAAGAGTGCTAGGAGCCTGAAAGATATAGTTCAGGGACCACAGGAAACAGTGGAGACTTATGCAGCTGGACTTAGAACTGTATGGACTGACATGGGGTGGGATCAGGCTAGCCAAATGGGGGAAAAGTTGCTAACTTCTGTCTTCATGGAGGGAATTAGACCAGCCCTCCAAGCCAATTTGAAGGCATGTAAACCTGAATGGCGAGTTACACCACTACCCCAGCTTATTGCTGTTGCCAAAGGTCTGGAATTAGACATGAAAAACTTCACAGTAAAATCTGTAGGTCAAGGAGCTGGCGCCAAGTCCCTTAAGGACTTAAAGTGTTATAACTGTGGGAAGCCAGGACATGTCAGAAGAAATTGCTGTTCCCCAAGGCGGCAACAGAACAATACCGCAGGACAGACCAGTGGTCAGGCAGACCAGTCTGCTTTTCAAGTGAACACCTGCTAGGAAACAGGCAACCCCGTACTAGTACTGCTCATTAAAACTGAGGGGATTTAACTGCATGTACCCGTGTCCATAGGTAATAGGAAAGCAGTACCCTTTTTGGTCGACACGGGGGCAGCCAAGAAAGAAAGACCAGTCCTTCCTTTAACCCCATCAATTGTTCTTCTGGCATGTACCGGCAGCGGGATTCACTGGTGAAACTATATACGTTTGTGAATCTGGACCTGTAAAGTTAAAAATTAAGGACAGTACAGTGGTTACACAACTCCTGGTGAAAGAATTTACCTGAACATCTCCTAGGGACTGATGTCCTACAAGCCCTGGGGGCACACATACACTTCTATCCTGATGGTACTACAAGGGTAGATTTTGACACTCCTAAAGAGACCCTGTGTCCATTAATAGCTTCTGTGTTCTAACCAGACTCCCAGATTCCTGACCATGATGCCCCAGACCTGGAGGCACTCCAGGCAGTCCCTCAGGAGTTTTGGACAACTTCTAAAACAGGTATAGGGAGGATGCCAGTGACCCCAGTAGTAGTCCATCTTAAGCCTGGTTGCCAGCCTCCCCGGGTTAAACAGTATCCTCTTTGTCATGCACAGGTGATGGCCGTGGCAAGTCAGATAGATGCTTTTCTTCAGGCAGGGGTATTGATAAAAATGGTATCCCCTGCAAATACCCCTTTGTTTCCAGTAAAGAAGAAGCCAGTAAAGGGACAACCCGTTCGCTATAGAATGGTTCATGACCACCAGGAAGTGAACAAAGTAACAGTTTTGCAGACCCCTATAGTCCCAAATCCACACACTTTTTTATCACAAGTCCCATTTACAGCTGTATGTTTCATAGTGATTGATCTAGCAAATGCCTTTTTCAGTGTCCCATTACATTCTGAATGTCAGTATTTATTTTCGTTTACATTTAGGGGTACTCAATACACCTGGACTGTTTTGCCCCAAGGTGCACAGAATTCACCTACCATGTACACACAGGCTTTACAATCTGTTCTCACTAATTGGATACCTCCTGAATCAGTGATACTCCTTCAGTACGTGGATGATCTGTTCCTGTGCGCAGAGGGTCCAGATATCTGCAAGGAAGCTTCACTGTCATTGTTGATTTTTCTTTATCAAAATGGCTGTAAAGTCTCTAAGGACAAATTATAATTCTGCAAGGATAGAGTAATCTTCCTGGGACATTGCTCGTCACATGGTGTTCGGCACCTGACCCCAGAAAGGAAAGGGTCAGTGGAGAAAATACAAGTCCCCAGAGGGGTGCAGTCCCTTAGGGTTTTCTTAGGACTTGTGTCATAATGTAGCCCATGGATCAGACATGCCTCTATGTTGATGCAACCTTTGCATGATTGCTTACCCTCTGATCCATTCTGTCTTACAGAAGCTGTAAATAATTGTCATACACTCAAACTTTGCATCCTGTCGGACACTGCATTAGGCATTCCAAAGTATGATGAGTAATTTAACCTGTTCTGTTCTGAAATGCAGGGTCACAGTATTTCTGTGCTTACTCAGAAACATGAAAACCGCCAGCGCCCAGTGGCGTACCTTTCAGCTAGATTGGACCCTGTTGCTCGCGGTACCCCCTCCTGTGTCAAGGCAGTCGCAGCAGCGCAGGCAATAATTGAAAAAGCTAAATGGGAGGAAATGCTCAAAAACCCCAAACACTGTGGCGGGTTTATAACCGGGGGAGCAATTCTTCCGCATGTGATCCGTTGCTAACCGCAATCCCCACTAAAACGCATACAATGGAGGATGTCAGCAGCGGACCACATACACCACAAAAGCATCCTACACAAGATGGGATAATGTGTGGATGCAAATATAAAAATATATAAATCACTGCGAAAAGGTGAACCACAATGATATGCAACTTGTATAGGATGCTTTTGTGGTGCATGTGGTCCGCTGCCGACATCCTCCATTGTATGCATTTTTGCTGGGGATTGCCGTTAGCAACGGATCACATGCAGAGTTTTAGTTATTTTTCATTAAAAAAAGCTTGTCAAGTCCAGCTCAAGTGTACAAGATGAAAACTTTTCATGGCTATTAAAAACTTAAAACTTTTGTCATGATGAAGGACCTAGATTGATAATGGTCTGAAATGCGTAATATATCTGTGTGTACCGCAAGTTTTTAATAGCCGTTGGAATAAAGTGTTTATCTTGTACACTTGAGCTGGACTTGACAAGCTTTTTTGAGGGTTACCTATAGTGTAAACCAGGCACTACGTCTGTGCTCGTGGCAAGAGGACACAGGTGAGAGCTGCCTTCTTTTTATTTATTTTTCATATGTTTAGAATGTGCCATTGCGTACTGCTGGTAGCATTCTGTTGCACCTGGTAGCCTGTGTCACATGGCCTGTTATAGATGGGGCTTACAGCCTTATCATCTCTCCCACTACATGAGTGATTTCACTATGGAGGTATGTGGGAGCTTGGCCTGTGAGTTTGATCTTAGCACCTTTCAGACAGTGTTCACACACTGTAGATAGTCTAGTGGTAGAAACCCATGCCACACTGAGATACCTTGACGGTGGTGCAAAAGGGCTCAGATGTGTTCCTGACAGGAATACATTGGCTAAAGTCTCAGTTCTTAACATCAGCTGGAGGGATTATCCAGTGTTGTCAGTTGCATATCATTGTGGTGCACCTTTCGAAGTGATTAATGATTTAAAAAGCCTCAGAAATAGTGTTGGACTACCCAGTAGTTGTGCAAACACCTCATGACATACAGGGCATTCTCACCCAGGTGCAACCAAAACATATTTCTATGGCTAGACAACAGACTCCAATGTGCACTCCTCATGCCAGACAATATTTCTTTCAAAAGATGTACCACTCTAAATCCTGCTACTTTGTTACCAATTACAGATTCAGAAATGTGGGAGGGTAGCACAGGTAGCCTTTTGTCTGATTTATCTGAAAATGATCTTCATGACTGTATACAGTTGATGCAACAAGAAACTTCTGGATTTTCTCATGTGCATGAAAAACCTCTTGATAACCCTGATCTTGAGTATTTTGTAGATGGAAGCAGGTTTATGGGAGAGGACGGCCGGTTCCACACTGGATATGCAGTGGTTACACAACATGAGGTAGCCATTGCTGAACCACTCCCTCTGCACGTCTGCGCAGGAGGCAGAGCTGAAGGCACTCACTGAGGCGTGTAAATTGGCTGAGGGGAAGAAGGTGAACATCTGTACGGATTCAAGGTATGGTTTTGGTATTGCACATGACTATGGACCCATATGGCGGGCTAGAGACTTTCTAACTTCTACAGGTCAGCCCATTAAAAACAAAGACTCTGTGCTTGAACTGATGAACTCTTTACTGTTGCCAGAAGAAGTTGCTATTGGGTGTACCAAGGTAGAGGTGAAAGCCAATGACAGAGCTGACAAGGTGGCCAAACAAGCTGCGCTCCAGCCACTAAATGCTGATGCTACACGGTAAGAGCCTAAAGCCTGTGGATATATCTAAAGACTTTTTAATTAAGTTGTTTGAACAGGCCCCACCTGAAGAGAAAGAACTATGGACTAAACAAGGGGCTAGGCCAGATGACCAATGAGTATGGAAAAACAAGGACAAAATTTGTCTACCACACCCTCTGTACCCAGCTATAGCTCAGGAGGCCCACGGGCCCACTCACCTATCAAAAGGTGCCATGGTAAGTGTGGTTAATGCAGGGTGGATTACTTCAGGGTTTTCTACAGTATTTGCTCGATTCACACAAGGCTGTATGGTCTGTGCACTGAATAACCACAGTCAAATGGTAAAGACTCCAAGCAAGCACACCCCCAGGCCACTTTACCCATTTCAAAGACTGCAGATAGACTACATACAACTACCAAAGGTAGGAGTGTATGAGTGTGTTGATCTCTTTTCAGGTTGGCCGGAAGCCTTCCCAATAGCTAAAGCCAATGCCAAGAGTAAGGCAAAGAAATTGGTCAAGTGAACCAATATGCAGGTATGGTGTTCCTGAGGTTATCGAGTCAGATAGAGGTTTTCATTTCACAGGTGAAGTGATTAAGGAAGTTATTCAAGCATTAGCGGTGACCCAAGCCTTCCATGCAGCTTACTATCCCCAAAGCAGTGGCCGAGTTGAGTGCCAGAATGGATGTGCAGCAAGTCTACTGTGTTATGTGCCACTTGTGCAAGGGGTGGGAGACTAGGGGCCCACCTTGCTCAGGGGCCCACAGGTGGATTCACCTGTACCCCTGTGGGCCAGTCCAAGCATGGCTCAGTTCACTTCAGGAACACATACAGCATCCCCACTAGCTGCATTTCCTTTAGTCCAGACCTCATAGGTTCAATATTGCCCATAGAGTTCCTTTTTAAAAAAAATATAATTGTATTTTTATTGAGGTACAACAAAACAATTCAGTTTCAACAATATGCACAATTGTACAGGATAAAGTGAGCCAGGCAATAAACATGACGTAAATAACAGATGGACATGTACTATAACTTCACATTTTATGTGCAATGTAAACCAGACAAGAACCCATAAAGGCTACATGGGAAACCTGCGTCTTGTCATATTCATTTCTATAGATGTGAAGAAACAAAAAGGACGAAAAAGAAAATAAATTATCAGTGGTATTCTAGCATATGAGGGACTCTCATAAAAGAGTAGATACGGTGATCTAATCTTGAGGAACTCGTGGTCTAATCTAGGACCTATATAATTATCAAAACAAAGAAAGACATGACAGTACAGACAATCACACATAAGGGGAGAGGGGTATTCCATTTCCTCAGATTTCTCTCAGGGTTGCCTATTAGCACACTAGTTGTCCCAGCCATCCCAACTAGCGTGAAATAGGTCTACTTTGTCCTGAAACATTGCAGTCATGTATTCCAAGGTCCAGATTTCTGACACCTTGGCATATAGACAATAGGAAAATCCAGCTCACCCACTTGAATTCCAAATGATCCACCCTTGGTGCACGGTAATATAGGTAAGGCCTCAGCGGATATAAAAATAAAAGAATTCCAGCATATGTAATCTTTGAGTGACTATTTCTTTATTCCATCAATGTTTTATTATCCATTACTGGAATAAAGAAATCGTCACTCAAAGATTACAGGTGCTGGAATTCTTTTATTTTTATACCTTGGCATATAGATCAGAGATCTTTGGAAGGTCGGAGCATTTCCAGAATCGGAGAATAAGGCAGCGGGCAGCAGTAAGCACTTGTACTAACAGTTTAAGTGAGTGTTTCCTTATGTGCGTAGGGGTGACATTGAGTAAGAAGGATATGGGGTCAGAATACTGACTCTAGTCCAGGAGGGGAGTATGAGAGGGCAGTCCCAGAAGATATGATGCAACATAACCCCATGTATCCCACATCTCCAACAGACCCTTGCTACTGCCGGATTCAGTCTATGGAGGAGATCAGGAGTGTGACACCAATACATCAGGATCTTATACTGGTTCTCTTGACAAAGAACCGACATTGAGGATTTCACTGCTGTCTTCCATATAATGCGCCACAGTGAGTCTAGGAGAACTCTCCCCAAGTATTCCTCCCATCTGACCATGTCTCGGAATCCGTTCTGGGAAGGGGGTCAATAAGATAGAGTATAACTCAGATATCAGCCCTTTCATGTGTACTCCTCTTCTACAAAGGCATTCAAATGCCGTGAGGAGAGACACATTAAACCCCGAGAAGGTAAAATGTCTAAGTTGAATGTAGAAGTAATAAGTCGATGAGGGAAGGTCATATTTGTTCTGAATATCCGAGAAGGATAGGAGGTCCCTAGTGAATGGGTCAACAAAGTCCGCATAGCGGAAGATGCCATGTTGAAACCATAGTCTCGTCAATGACGTGGTTAGGCTCACTGGGAGTAGGGGATGGTATAAAAAGGAGGTCATGGAAGAGTGGCGAGAGACCAGAGGAAATCTACTACTATAGGTCCTCCAAATGGATTTAGTGGAAGCCATGGGTCCTAGCAGATCTCAAGTTGATGGTGTATTATATGGGTTAGTCCATAGCAAAGAGTTAGGGTGTATAGGAGCCAGCCAGAGTCTATCTGCATCCAGATAGAATATGGGTGCAAAGATGCCCAAGCTGTAATGCAGCATAACTGAGCTGCCCAATAATATTTGATCAGGTCAGGTACTGACCCTGAGATTTTCTAGATAGAAGTACCGACCTAGAGATCCTATGGCACTTCTCAGCCCATATAAATCTGAGGAGATGGGACTGGACAGATCTCTGAGAGGGACTGGAACAGGTAAGGTCTCTAAGAGATACAGGAGCTTAGGTAAGAGGTCATTTTTACCGCCGCAATACGGCCTAAAAAGAATAATGGAAGTGTATGCCCTTTGGTAAGAAGATCTCTAATTTCTTTATACTTATGTGGGAAATAAACCCTGTAGAGGTCCGCGTAATGGGGGGTAAGATCCACGCCCAAGTATCGCAAGGAGCCCTTCTTCCATCGGAATGGAAAGTTTGCCCTCTTAAGGAGGGCGACATTGAGACGCCAATGACATTGGCGGGTGGGACTAGACCCAAGGTCTATTTCAACTATTACTGGTGCATGGTCGGACCAGGTGATCTGGCCCATGTGAGCCCCCTTCAACACCCTGAGGGTGGAGATGGTCCCAAAAAAGAAATCCGTTCGGGTGTGGGTGCCATGCAGGGCAGAGGAAAAAGAGAAGGACCGGTCAGTGGGATGGTTAAGTCGCCAGAGGTCATATAGGGAGTATCGTCATATTAATTTACTAAAGTCCCTGGCTAATCTCTGTTGTGTTGGGTGTAAGGACCTGCACGGTAAAGCCAGCCTATCCATGGAATCCGAGAAAATTGAGTTGAAGTCCCCTCCCAGTAGGACCAGTGAATCGGGGATGCCGAAGACCTTATGGAACACTCTACTAAGAAAATGTATCTCAGATGTGTTCAGGGCATAAGAATTGCAAAGCGTGATTGCCTGGCCTGCAAGTTTACCTCTCAAGATGATGTAGCGCCCCTGCGGGTCTAATGTTGTAGACTCAATTCTAATGGGGCATTGGGCTGAAATGAGAATGGCAACTCCCGCCTTACGACAAGAGTGGGTGGCCAAGTATACTATGGGATATAAATGAGATGCAAAGCGGAAGGAGGAAATTTCATCAAAGTGAGTTTCCTGAAGAAACACAATGTCTGCTTTGAGGGATTTCAACTCCAAGAGCAAAAGTCTCCTCTTGGCGTTAGAGTTGAGTCCCTTGACATTTAAGGTCACATACTGCACCATGTTATAGTAGAGGGGAGTGATGTGCAAGGAGGATACAGCTCACCAATGTCCGCAGGAAATAAGTTTGCGTGTTCTTAGTCCATTAGTTCACTCCTGATGGATTCTCAAGCTGAAGACTGAGTCCATAGGGAGTTTGATAAAGGACTGTGAGGTAGCTAGAAAAGGATATGGGAACAAGAGGGAGGGAAGACAAGACAAAGCTTCAGAAAGAAAAAAAAAAGATATAACCAACAGTAAATGACAATTCCCAGGGAATTGTTTCCTTGCTAGAGGCTGTTATCAGGGCCTCTCCTGGGGTAGTAGTTTTAAAGGTCAAATGACTGAGACTCCTTATGGACCAGATACTAATTAGTAAGAACTTCTAAAGTTAACCGATGCTCAGGGGGGGCCTGCACCATAGAAGTATTAATCAGAATAACAAAATATAAATAACTGGCTAACTAGCAAAAAGTGGTAACAATGAGGAGCAGAAGAGGGCGAGGTGCCCACAACCATGGGAAGTTGGTTTTTGGGAAAACAGCCCAGGGGAGAAATGGAGACCATCACTCTCCACTTAAAGCAGGGGGATCAATCTGGTGGTCTAAGTCCTGGAGATGGTGGATTCCGTGTGGACCCGCATTCAGACCCGCTCTTCTCCTCCTTGCCGTCTGGGACCAAACACAGGGCGGTGGTGGCACAGGAGGTTTAATCTCTAAGTCAGTGAGGGTAGGTATGGGGGGTCCCAACATCTCACAGAAGAGGTGTAGGTCTGAGAAGGAACTAAGGGTTGCTGTCTTTCCCTGCTGACAAAGCAAACTGAAATCCCCAGTGGTATGGTATTTGGCGGTCTCGTAGAACTTTGAGGAGAGGTTGCAGGTGTCTCCTTTTTTGCAGGGTAATCCAAGAAAGGTCTGGGAAGAGCTGTATGGGGGCCCCATCGAATTCAAAATTATGCAATGTACGAGCCTTCATCATTATAGACTCTTTAAGAGTGTAGTCCTGTACACAGCAGATTATGTGCCTTGGAGGAGATGAGGCGCCCTTTGGTTTAAGTGCCCTGTGGGCCCTGTCCAGCTTGATCTTGTGTGAGGGTGGCTCTCCCAGGATGATATTAAATATAGCCTCTAATGAGTCTAATGTAATAAAAAGGTCTTCATCGCCCGTTGCTTCCGGAAGACCCCTAACTCTAATATTATTCCTGCGGCCCGTTACCTATGTCCTCCAAGTGCTGACCCATCTCCTTAAGAGCCACTATTTGAGATGCTACAGATTCATGGAGAGTAGATATATACTTTCTGGTGTCATCATATGCATTTTATAATGAGTCCACTCGGCCAACAATATGCTTTATATCAGTGCGGACCGCAACAATCACCCTTATACTTCAGAGATAAGCATCCGAAAGTCCCCTTTTGTAGGGAATTGGCTGAGGTAATTTACCCAGGGTTGTGGAGGTTCAGGAGCAGCACGAGGAGACAAAGCAGCAAGTGAAGGAGGGCTTGGAGAACTGACCCAGGCATCTATGGGGGATGGAGGACTGCTGTGTATAGCAGCCAGGGCAGGTGGGGTGCCCACAGGAGGGATAGACCAAAGGTCTCTAGATAAAGCCAGAGGTGGGCTCTGTGAAGAGGATAGGGGAGGTATGTTCTGCAGGGTGCCAGCTGGTACAGTAACTGCATGTCCAGAACCCTTGGAAGCACAGTCCTCTAAGGCTGACATGTCAGCCCCTGCCCTCCTAGATGTGGCGGGTAGAAAGTCTTGCGCAGTAGAGGAGAGCTCCTGTCTTGACATGGGGGGTGCCAATTCCCCAGAAGACAAGGCCACCTTGGTGGTGGTAGATGGCACCTCTTTCTGCTCCCTGAAGTCTTCCCGCGCGAGCGCTTTGCCTGGGCGGTGGGAGGGAGCAATGGCGGGAGGCTCCTTGTAGTGTAGGGCACCTCGGAGGTAGCGCCGCTCATGGAGCCCATGTCCAACACTCCTCGAGTGTTCTGGGCGGTGAGGAAGATCGGGAAGGGGAAGAGGATATTCGGGGACCTGTTTTTTTCCCCATTAGGTCGGGATCGAAGGTGTCGCTGGCCAAGATGCTGTGGTGCAGATGGGAGCTGAGCACTGATGCGGCGATCTTTGCTGACGTCCGGACACGCCTCACCATAGAGTTCCTTTTAACTGTTTTGCAAGTATGCTGTCTGATTGATGGTGGAAGGGGGTTTGATCACATGCAAAGATGCCCATGATACCCTCCCTCTGGAGCAATGTACAGTTAACAGGGAGAGAGTAGCAATGTCTCTTCTTCTGTCATTACTGGGAACGCTATCGATCAAATTCAAGCATGTCTCGACTGAAATCTGTTCTCAGATCTCTTTTACACGTTCTCAATGTCGGTGCATACTGTTCGACTCACTTTACTGAGGATAGGTCATTAATATGGGAAACTGGACAACCGTTTTAAGTTATACAGAAGACATGATTAGGCAGCAGGTCTCACAATGAAGCTCCACATCTCTCACATGACTTACAATCTGAACATTACAATGGCTTCTCTTCTAAGTGAATTCCCTCATGTTCAGCAAGACTTGATTTCTGAATAAAAGATTTCCCACATTTTCCACATAAATATGGCTTATCATCTGTGTGAGTTCTGTGATGTTGAACAACACTTGCTTGATAGGTGAAACATTTCCCACATTCTGAACATGAAAATGGCTTCTACCTTGTGTGAGTTTTCTGATGTCTAACAAGATTTGCTTTATACCAAAAGATTTACTGCATTCAAGACATGAAAATGGTTTCTCTCTTAATTGGGTTCTTGGATGTTTCACAAGATTTGATTTCTGGCTAAAATGTTTCCCACATTCTGATCATGAAAATGGATTCCCTCTTATGTGACTTCTAAAATGTTTTATAAGCAATGATTTCACACCAAAACACTTACCACATTCAGAACACAAATGGCTTCTCTCCTGTGTGACTTCTCTGATGTCTAACAAGATTTGATTTCTGACCAAAACATTTCTCGCATTCAAGACATGAAAATGGCTTCTCCCCCTGTGTGACTTCTTAAATGTTTTATAAGCACTGATTTCACACCAAAACACTTCCCACATTCAGAACAAATAAATGGCTTCTCCCCTGTGTGACTTCTTTGATGTCTAACAAGATCTGATTTCTGACCAAAACATTTCCCGCATTCAAGACACGAAAATGGCTTTTCCCCTGTGTGACTTCTTCTATGATAGTTAAGCCTTGATCTTACCCTAAAATACTTTCCACATTCAGGACACATAAATGGCTTCTCTTCTATTTCAGTTCTCTGATGTGCTCCTATGTGAGTTCTTTGATGTGTAACAAGATGTGATTTCTGTGTAAAGCATTTTCCACATTCAAGACATGAAAATGGCTTCTCCCCTGTATGAGTTCTCTGATGCCGAAAAAAACATGTTTGAGTCTTAAAGCATTTCCCACATTGTGAACATGAAAAAGGTTTCTCCTCTAAGTGGAGTCTTTCATGTTCTACATCTGATTTCTGGCTAAAAGATTTCACACATTCTAAAGATGAACATGGCTTCTCTCCTATGTGACTTCTTACATGTTTTATAAGCATTGATTTCCCACCAAAATACTTACCACATTCAAGACAAATAAATGGCTTCTCCCCTGTGTGAGTTCTCTGATGTCGAACAAGATTTTGTCTGTGACTAAAACATTTTCCACATTCTGAACATAAAAATGGCTTCACCCCTGTGTGAATTCTTTGATGTTGTATAAGAAATGGCTCCAACTGAAAACACTTTCCACATTCGAGACACACAAATGGCTTCTCTCCTGTGTGAGTTCTCTGATGCCTAGTAAAATTATATTGACTGTTAAAGCCTTTCCCACATTCAGGACAAGAATACAGCTTCTCTCCTGTGTGAGTTCTCTGATGGGCAACAAGATTTGATTTCACACTAAAGCACTTTCCACATTCAAGACATGAAAATGGCTTCTCCCCTGTGTGAGTTCTCTGATGTCTAACAAGACAAGTTTGCATACTAAAAGATTTCCCACATTCTGGGCATGAATATGGCTTCTCCCCTGTGTGAGTTCTCTGATGCCGAATAAAAGTTGATTGATTGTTAAAGCCTTTCCCACATTCAGGACATGAATATGGATTCTCCCTTGTGTGAGTTCTCTGATGTCTAACTAGAATAGATTTCATGCTAAAAGATTTTCCACATGTCAAACATGAAAATGACCTGTTATCTCTGCAATTGCTCTCATGCAAAAAAAGATTAGATTTCTTTTTAAAACGTTTCTCACTAGAAAAAATGTTCCCACATTTCTGTTTAGTTCTTGTTTTACCAATCAGTAATTGCTTAGATAAAGGTTTTTTGTGACCAGCAGTATCGGTGGATGGATCACTGCTGTGAAGGACTGAGGGTACATTAGGAGTTATTGAATCATCTTGTGTGGTATTGTTATCTTCTGCTTCATGATGGGAAGATAAATAGAGATGTCCATAGGAGTCGCTCATCCCCTCTTCCACTGGAAAATGAAACAAAATTATATTATTTTCGCAGCTTTATTGAGACAATTGCAAGCCAGGAAATGTGATCACTACCATCTTCAGTAACCTGTAGAATCCCCTTCATAAACACAAAGATACAAACTTTTCGCTACCACATCGAAAACCATTGGTTGACATGTTTCAGGATTGAGGGATCTCATATCACTGGCGATTCCCTTTGCCCTTTTTGTCAGAAATAGGTGAGGCTCATCTATTCTCAAACCCAGGATTCCTTCAGGATCAAGATCTACCTCCTGTGATCTTGGCTGCCTGGCCCTCTTTGGCAACTTCCTTCTTAGCTGGATCCCATCAGTCTAGAAATCCTTTGGTCTCCTCGGATCTGCAAAACTGCCCTCTCCCCACCTTCCCCTGCTACCCTGCTGGGCTTCCTGTAACATCTCCTGTGATGCTGGCCTATACTGAACAAAGACTAGTTTGGTAAAAGTACTTTACACATTTGCTTCTTTTTGCAGAGCCTCCCTCTTGTCTAAAAGGTTCACCTACAGTATTTTAAATTGTCTTTGATCGGTCTTTAGATAACTGCTACCTTTTCCTTATCATTGATGGTCTTGTGATATGGAAACCAGTTTTTTAAAATTATAAGTACTTTCATCTCAGCAGGTTTGGTTTGGTTTTATCAGTTTTTACCAGCTAATTTGCAAGTGTCCTCCTCCCCTTATTTCTCTTATCATCATTACACTGCGTGCAGAATTATTAGGCAAATGAGTATTTTGACCACATTATCCTCTTTATGCATGTTGTCTTACTCCAAGCTGTATAGGCTCGAAAGCCTACTACCAATTAAGCATATTAGGTGATGTGCATCTCTGTAATGAGAAGGGGTGTGGTCTAATGACATCAACACCCTATATTAGGTGTGCATAATTATTAGGCAACTTCCTTTCCTTTGGCAAAATGGGTCAAAAGAAGGACTTGACAGGCTCAGAAAAGTCAAAAATAGTGAGATATCTTGCAGAGGGATGCAGCACTCTTAAAATTGCAAAGCTTCTGAAGCGTGATCATCGAACAATCAAGCGTTTCATTCAAAATAGTCAAAATAGTCAACAGGGTCGCAAGAAGCGTGTGGAAAAACCAAGGCGCAAAATAACTGCCCATGAACTGAGAAAAGTCAAGCGTGCAGCTGCCAAGATGCCACTTGCCACCAGTTTGGCCATATTTCAGAGCTGCAACATCACTGGAGTGCCCAAAAGCACAAGGTGTGCAATACTCAGAGACATGGCCAAGGTAAGAAAGGCTGAAAGACGACCACCACTGAACAAGACACACAAGCTGAAACGTCAAGACTGGGCCAAGAAATATCTCAAGACTGATTTTTCTAAGGTTTTATGGACTGATGAAATGAGAGTGAGTCTTGATGGGCCAGATGGATGGGCCCGTGGCTGGATTGGTACCTGCACACACAGATATCCCCTTAAAATAACTAAAACTAAAAACAAACTAAAAACTACTTCCAAAAATATTCAGCTTTGATATTAATGAGTTTTTTGGGTTCATTGAGAACATGGTTGTTGTTCAATAATAAAATTAATCCTCAAAAATACAACTTGCCTAATAATTCTGCACTCCCTGTAGATGCCTTCACCTTTCCAGTTATTATTTCAACGGCTATTTACCCTTCACCTTTAGGACCAGGCCCAAATCTGAACGAATGCTTACATCCTGTACTACTGATCTCCCCTGCAAGGTGGGAACCTGTCTGAGAGGGCATATGGACAATCGGAGCACTTTGACTCGAGAAGGACCCCATGGGTTCACATACCACAGGTTCTTTGGCCTATCGTATCATGTGACCTTTATTCTGAATCAGCATTTACCCTTACAATCATTTTTGCGTTTGTGATTGAATCTATTCACATTGTGTCACATTTTACTGATGCCAATGAAGATCAAGGGATATTATGGCTATAACTTAATTATTAATATTAATTGTATCATTAATGATGATGAAGAGGAGGTTTCTCTGAACTTCCTATCAATTGTCCCATTAATAAAGACATTTACAATCAAAAAAGATTGATGAAAGGCTCTTACCTATCACAGACACTGAGATGGGTTTTTCAAGTCCGCTCGTCGTTTCACCAGAACTTTCCTGCAAGATGAAAGACATGAGAAAAATATACCCTGCTGCTAGTTTTTCTTATGTCCAGGCGAAAATTAAACACTTCTAAAAGACATGAATTAGGCTACTTTCACACCAGCGGTTTTGCTGGATCCATCATGGATCAGCAAAAACGCTTCTGTCATGATAATACAACCATCTGCATCTGGATCCGGTTGTACTCTCTTTAAAATAGCCATGACGGATCCATAATGAACACCACTGAAAGTCAATAGGGGACGGATCCATTTTCTATTGTGTCTAAGAAAACGGATCCGTCTCTATTGACTTACATTGTGAGCCATGACGGATCTGTCTTGCTCTGTACCACATCGCAGACAGAAAAACGCTGATTGCAGCGTTATTCTGTCTGCAATGGGGATGCAACCAAACGGAACTGGAATGCATTCTGGTGCATTCCGTTTCATTCAGTTCAGTTTTGTCCCCATTGACAATTAATGGGGACAAAACGGAAGCGTTGACCCCCGATATTGAGATCCTATGACGGATCTCAATAGCGGAAAGGGAAAGTGTAGAAGTGCATTTGCAAGTGTCCTCCTCCCTTAGAGATTAGCGAATTTCTTGAAATTTGTTTTGGGTCCTGTGAAGGAGAGCCCTTTCACTATGGATTCGTTCGCACCTTTTTGTTCGTTTATTTCCTTCATTTCAGCTTTTTGTTCGGTCCCCAAGCGGAAACACCCCTACTGGAATTCCAAAGACCCTGCATCTGTTCGGAAAACTAGATCAAAGGAGGTTCGTCGAACGCTTTACTGGATGGTGGCCATTTTAACGAGCGAACCAACTCACAAACACATTTCGACTTTTCTGCACGGTTTTATCTCAGCCACCCAGAGATGTGACTTGTGTGGGGTTATATTGTATTTTGAGGGCACTTTTGAGGTGTTTTACAATACTGTATTTTTCTGACCTGGGGAAGTTGGGGGTTGACTTAGTTTGTAACTCAATTATATCCCAGGCTGTGGGGGAGGAGTTCTGTGTACTGTATAAATTTGATGCCTGTGTGCCAATAACTAGAGCCATTCATACATCGCAGGTTCCATCTAATGATTTCTACAGTAAGGGCAACCTACATGCCCTCACTTGTCCGACATAGACCATTGCGCATGCGCTAGCGGCGTGACGTCATCACGGACGCACGCAGCCACCACCGAGATAATACATTCTAGCCTCCTTTATAAATCCCAGCGCGCGTCTCACAGCGTTCACATCCGGTCGAGGTCTCCACAGCTAATAACTACAAGTAATCGCTGGTCTCTTTCCTCTTCCTCCACAGATTACTTAATAGGCCTGTACATAACAATAGGTATCTCTGGACAACATATTAGGGGGCTCATAGCCATACTACCTGATCTATATGATAATACTTCACTAATATGTATATACTCAGTGGTTTTCACTGACATATTTATCATGCTGATATATGGCGACATTACTGCTACCCCATATATGCTGTCTGTCAATGCCTCACTGTGATTTGCTGCAATGATGATACTCATGGAATTGTCTCTCTTTTAACTTGCTTTGTTTTCGCTTTTGACATATACTGGACCCTCAATTGATTTTTCTACTATTTTTTACATGACCCTTATTTCATTCTTACTTATATGAACTTACAAATGATTCCAATTTATATAATTTCTTATAGATCCCTTGACAAAGGCCAGACATATGGCCGAAACGTTGGGACACGTTATACAACTTTAATTTGCTCCTATTCGGATGTATCGATTAGATGTATGAATATATTAAAAGATGATGTAGAACATCAACCAATAATTAAATTGCATCAAATTAACCCTGGTGTGCCACAAATTTCTTCATTCCACTATGTGACGATCCCTCGTCCTCTGTGGGCACCCATTACCCAATAGGGTGTGCGGATCTTATTATCTCCTATATGTGTGCCAATAAAGACAGGCTTGGTTTACCCAGCTTTAGGCCTCAGCTCATGTGTGGGATTATACTATGCTAGAGTCATTCTGCCTGTATGGCTTATTTTCGGTCCGGCTGAAGAAAAGGGGAACCCGACGGTAAGAGTTGGTCAGACTGTCTCATTTGGTGGCAGCGGTGGGATAGTCCGTTTTCCATGGATCCATAATTCCAGGCGGGAACCAGAGAAGCATGCATGGAAGGCTGCTACACCCAACTCAAGCGCAAAACTTTGAAAGAAATACTGGAAGTACGTGGGGGCAGTGCCAGAAATAAAGCCAAGCGTCTCATCATCAAAGAGCTAATAGAGCTGGACACCGAGCACTTGGTCGTGGCAACCCCGGCTGTTCGTACGGAGGAAAGCGAAATGGACAGAGAAATAAGGGAACGTCTAGCGCTGTTCGGGCCAAACCGTTCGCCTAAGATTATCTTTCGCATCATTGATAGTGCGAATGAAAATGCGAACAAACGAAGGGAATTACAAATCCGTCTAGTAGAGGCACAGAGAACTACAGCGGTTGTACAGAACAGTTTCCGCGTTAACCCCGAACCGTGGAAAATTCCTTTCAGCGCGTTTAATGCATTTGAGGAGCACACAAACTAAATCGGTGGATATTTGGCTGATTTCGATAGACAATGTGCCCTGCAAAAGGTAGCAGAAGGAGAATGGGTTCCAATTTTGGCTGGAAACCACCCTGGAGGAATTGATACAATTGGTACTACTGGAACAATTCTTCACGTTTCTCCAGCAAGATGTGAAGGAGTGGGTAAGAGACCGTAACCCTCTCACCTTGCAAGAGGCGGCCAGGATGGCAGATGAATACACGGATGCCCGGAAACCAGAACGACCTTCCCCCCAAACCCCAACCACTTCGGATCGAGGCACCAGCACAACCACCAGGAGGGAGCCATAAACCACCTCAGCGACCTGCAGCAGCGGCATAGTGACCTCCACAGACCACTGGACCTCGTTGTTTCCGGTGCAAGCAAGAGGGACACTACCGCAGTGATTGTCTGCTGGAACAACTCCGACCTAGTTGGAATAGTCCAGTAGGTACCAACGCCAGTGCAGCAGTTCAATCAATTGATTACCCGGTCCCAACTACTTGGGAGGCCTGGGAGTTAACCAGAGAAGAGCCCCTGGGGTTCCTTCATGAAGTCAATCCGGTACAGGCAGCCAGTGGGGACAACCAACAACACCACCGTCAACTGGTGATGGTTAATGGCCAAACTGTCCAAGGCCTCCAGGATATAGGGGCCACAATTACGCTAATTCAGAGACATTTGCTCAACAACAACAATGAGCAGCCAGGCAAATCTATTGCTGTTCGGGTTGCAGGGGGAGCAGTCTATAGAATCCCTACTGCCCAGGTTCATTTGGATTGGGGTGTGGGGTCTGGAACTGTGAAGGTGGGGGTCATGAAGGATTTGCCTGCCGATGTGATACTCGGCAATGATTTGGGTCCTCTTACGTCTGCCTTTATGCCTACACCCAACCAGGAAATTCACGCTGTCCCTACCAGAGCCCAGAGCCGCGCTGCAGAAAACCCCTCACAAACTCTGGAGACCCAGGTGAGATCCACCTCCCCGACAGCGACAGTAGAGCCCCTACCCTGGGATACCCCTGAGGATTTTGGGAAAGAGGTAGTGGGAGACCCCACCTTACTAAAGTACTGGGAAAAAGTTGTAACTAATCAAGGGGGACTGGAGGGGGAGCAGTATGTGTGGGAAGGTAGCAGATTGTATAGGTTTACCGATTCTAGGACAAATGCCTCAGGGCCCAAACAGAAATGTCAGCTATTAGTCCCCCAAAAGTATAGGCAGGAGCTGTTGAGAACTGGGCACGACATCCCCTTAGCTGGATTCTAGGAATTCGGCGGACGTCATACCGTGTGACCCAAAACTTTTTCTGGCCAGGAATCTCTAATGACGTCCGACAATATTATCAAACTTGTGAAGTATGCCAACGGGTGGGTAAGAGAGGTAACCACCCTAAAGCTAAAATGATTTCCATGCCCATAATTGAAGAACCCATTAGTCGGGTAGTTTAATAGTAGTCGGGTGGATTTAATAGGGCCCCTGGCTCAACCTAGTCCCTTAGGTAAATGTTATATCCTAACCATAGTGGATTATGCCACTAGGTACCCCAAAGCATTAGCGGTGCCCAATATTGAGGCTGAGACAGTAGCAGATGCCCTGGTTAAGGTATTCTCAAGAGTAGGATTTCCCAGAGAATTTCTATCTTACCAGGGTACCCAATTCACGGCGACTGTAACACATCAGCTATGGAAGGTCAGTGGGATAAAACCCCTGATGAGCTCCCCGTATCATCCCCAGACTAACAGTATCTGTGAGCGGTTTAATGGAACTCTGAAGCAAATGCTGAATATGTTCACGGCCGCTTACAGAGACTGGGAGTGTTTCCTGCCTCACCTCCTCTTTGCTTATAGGGAGGTGCCACAGGAATCGACAGGATTCTCGCCCTTTGAGCTGTTATACGGGAGGCAAGTGAGGGGACCCCTAGATCTTATTAAGGAGCACTGGGAGGGGTCCACAGAGTCAGCAGGGACCCTGGTGGTACCATATGTGCTGGAGTTGATAGACCGTATGGAGGCATTGATTTAGACGCTACGCGAGAACCTTCAGGCGGCCCAGCGGCGCCAGCGGGTATGGTATGACCGGAAGGCCTGACACTGTAGTTTTCAAATCGTACAAAAGGTTATGGTACTTAAACCGGTCCGGCATGACAAACTACAGGCTGCCGGGCAGGGACCATACCAGATTTTTGGGAAAATATGTGACACTTCTTACACTGTAGCCAGTTGTGAGAACAAGGATGTGAAGCGCACATTTCATATCAACATGCTCAAGGAGTACAAAGGCAGAGAGGGATAAGTGGCGGCCATATGTGCCCCAGCTTCTGAGGATATAGATAACTTACCATTACCTGATCTGCTAGGGAGTGACAAGAGAGAAAGGGCCATAGAGTTGGTGCACTTGGGGAAACGGCTGGGACCGCAGGAGCGGATCCCAGGCGATCACCCTTCTGGAAGCCAAACAGGCCACGTTCTCTCAAGAGCCCGGGTACACAAGACTAGTAACCAACAGGGTAGAGACTCCAGGCCAGGCTCCATTGAGGCAACCCCCCTACCGCATCCCCGAGGCAGTCTGGGAAGAGATGCGTAAAGAAATAAAGGAGATTCTATGCTAAGAAGTCATTGAGCCCTTGGGCTTCACCGGTTAGTTTCGAAGCGGGACGGTACAACCCGCTTCTACGTAGATTATCGGCGACTTAATGATAAAACTGTTACAGATGCCTACCCGATGCCCAGGGTAGACGAACTGTAGGACCGTATTGCTAGAGGGAAGTATATAACTGCTATCGACTTATGCAAGGGCTACTGGCAAATTCCCCTAGCCGAGGATGCTGTTCCGAAATCCATCTTCGTCACCCCGTTCAGCTTGTACCAATTTAGGGTCATGCCGTTCGGGATGAAGAATGCCCCAGCTACATTCTAAAGAATGGTAGATCGTCTCCAGGATTATGTGTGTGCATATCTGGACGACATAGCAATCTTCAGAGACTCATGGGAAGCCCACTTAGAACACATAGGGACTGTATTGGACAGGATCACAGCAACTGGTTTGACCTTGAAACCCGAGAAGTGTCACATTGGTATGGCGGAAGTTCAGTATCTGGGACACAGGGTAGGATGTGGGAAACAACTGTTTCCAATTAGGCCACTCCCCGTACCAAGAGACAAGTTATGGCTTTTTTAGAGACAGTCGGTTACTATAGACGCTTTGTCCCTGACAATAGAACCCTGGTCAAACCCTTAACAGACCTGACAAAGAAAAATTTACCCCGACAGGTCCTGTGGTCCCCGGAGTGTGAGACAGCCTTCCAAACCTTGAAACAAGCTCTTGTAAATGCACCTGTTCTCGCTGCCCCTGATCCTAACAAACATTTTATCGTCCATACAGATGCTTCCATGTTTGGACTGGGGGCAGTGTTAAGCCAGGTCAGAGAAGACGGGGAAGGGGGGGGGAGCACCCAGTAGCCTATTTGAGCAGGAACCTATTGCCCCGGGAGGTCAGTTATGCAGTGTGACACAGTAAAGGGAGTTGTATGGGGAGGCAGGTATTTTCCTCCCAGTGTGTGCCTCTGGACTGATTGGAGGCCAGGTGGGGTCAAACACCCGACTGGATCTCAGGTGCCGGTCCGGGTTTTTGGCAACACCTAGCTGCCTTTAAAAGACAGCTGGGATCAGCAGAGGAGATCTCTCTGTTGGGATCTGATGCTTGTGCCGGGGTGGAGGGCCGAGACCCGTGTGGGGGGAAACAGTCTGGCTAAAGCCTGCTGATGGACTTTTTGTGGCAGAACAGCCTGCCTGTGTCAACTAACACCAATACTGCAAGGTGACTTTTTGCTTGAAAGTGACTTTTTGTTTTGTGAACTTGCTAATGTGTGAATAAACACTGAAGTTTTGATTTAAGAACTGGTTTGTGCCTCTATACTGCGTCCGCTTATCCTGTCTATCAGAGCGAATCCCCACAGCAGCTATCGAAAAAGAGTGCCTAGCTCTTGTATGGGCACTGAAAAAACTGAAACTTTATTTCTATGGCCGTGCATTCACCCTCATCACCGACCACAATCCCTTAGTCTGGCTCAATCGGGTTGCAGAGGATAATTCCCGTCTTCTCAGGTGGAGTCTAGTCCTACAACCGTACGATTTCACTAAACACTACCGGCCTGATAAGCTGAATGGGAATGCGGATGGCCTATCCAGATAGACTGAGATGGTAGCTTAAGTTATATCAGGTACTACCCGGACAGCCCCAAATCGACCCGAAAGGGTCCAACTGTGTCAGCCGGAGCTGTAATCAAGGGGGAAGCAGTGTGAAGGAGAGCACTTTCACTATGGATTTGTTTTCTTATTTCCTTCATTTCCCGAACGGAGACTTCCCCCTGGAATGCCAAAAAGCCTGCATCTGTTCGGGAAAACCAGATCAAAAGAGGTTCGTTGAACGCTTTACTGGATGGCGACCATCTGAATGCACGAACCAACTCACGAACACTGTTCGACTTTTCTGCGTGGTTTTCTCTCAGCCATCCAGAGATGTGACTTGTGTGGGGTTATACTGTATTGTGAGGACACTTTTGGGGTGTTTCACAATACTGTATTTTTATGTCTTGGGTAAGTTGGGGGTTGGCTTAGTTTGTAACTCAATTAAATCCCAGGATGTGGGGGAGAAGTTCTGCGCACTGTATACATTTTCCCACTGGATTTGGTGATGCCGTTTCATGTGCTGCAATAGAGCTTTGTTGCCAATGCTTGTGTTTGAATGTCAATGACATATTTTAATCCTGCAGATCAGTTTTGTGTGTTGGCCTTGTGGAGAAAAACAGCCATACATGAGTCGCTCGCACATAGCTAGCGGCAGCCAAACTTGTTTTCAGTGGCATCACCAGTTCCCGAGCTCAACAAAATAGAAGTAGATCTGGCTCTGGCCATACATTGCCTGCACTCTTTATTGCAGCCAGGCCATCACCCTTCTCCTCTGATGCCGCCTCCTCCTCCGCACACAGATCCCGCTCCCATGTCCTGTCCAACACAAAATCATCATCATAGTCCAAACCCTTCCCGTCCATTTTATCAGAAAGTGATATGTCATCGTGGGATCTTTGCTCCCCCCACCCCACCGATTCCCTGTTCTGGGTTTCCCCATTTGATCAAAGTCACAGATACTACAAAGTCGCCACAGCTACTATTGCTGTTACAGTCACTACTACTACTACCACCAAAACAGCTATGCATTGGGTCTTCCGCCTCTGCCTGAACCTCCTCCTTATGGCAGTCCTAACTCTGACACTTCTCACACAAGTCATTAACAGAAAGACTCTTTGGATTATCTTCTACAGCACATGGGGTTGTGTTGCCTCTTCTTAGGAAAAAAGAAAGTCCCTCATTAGAAGAGCACAGTTAAGAGACAGAGATGATGCAAGTGAAAAGCTTCCCTGGAGCAGCAAGGAGGAGAGCAGGAGGAATGCTGTGACTCTTGGCTCAATGGCACATTGTCAGACTCAGAGGTGAAAATTGACATCAGCCTGCTGTGACTGAGAGGAGGAGTGAGCCATCCAATCCACAATCTCATCCTCTTTCTCCTCTATGATATTGTGGCGCCTACTAGAAGCAAAGGGAGAACTGTGGTCTGCTGCTACTACTACTACTAGCCGGGCGGCTGGTGCTGCTAATACTGTTTGTACTACTACAGCCACCCACATTCTGAATCATAGATGATGAGGCACGGGTAGTGGAAGTGCTCATTAGTACAGAAGGCCCAGGGAGTGGGAAGTACAGTGCTAAGTATTACATACCGCACCCTGGTCCTCTTCTCCCGGCGTCAGCACTGCATTCTGTTCTGACACAGGTTTCAGGATACAGTGTGCGGCACGCAATATGACCTGACGCTGACATCAGGACACAGTGCAGCGCCAGTGCCCGGATACAGTGCTGAACTAAGAGCGGTGGCACCTGGAGGAGGAGAGGTGAGTTTTTTTTTCGTCTGGTCTAAGGGTCTGAATTTAAGGGACCAAGAGGTGAGGTGGGAGATTATAGGTGTGACAGGGGTCTGCATTAATTCAGGGATCTATATACGGTCTGTATAAATTTGGGCCTTCATTTCGGGTCCGTATAAATTTGGGTTCTGATCTGGGTCTGAATAGATTGTAATGCCCGTAAGTAGAGAGCCTGTATATTGGTGTAGAACATGGGTGTCAAACATGCGGCCCACAATGAATATCTTTGCGGCCCGGCAGTCTAGTATCTCTGAACATGAGCACGCTGCTATCGGCGCGCTCATGTTCTCTCAGCAGCACGGGGAGAAGGAAGCTGTCCTCCCTCCCCCCTGTGCTGCTGCCGCTGCCACTGCCACCAGTGAGAAGAGAGGGGGGAGGAGGGGCGGGCGCACTGCGCCACCAATGAGGAGAGAGGGGCGGACGCACTGAGCCACCAATGATAGGACTATTCCCATTTCCCACACAGAGCGGCGCCCAGCGATGTCTCAGCACTCACCATTAGTCCTGGGCGCCGCTCCGTTCGCCCGCAGTGCCCCATTACTGTCTCCTCTCCTGCTCCACATGCTGCTGATTACTATCGGAGCGATGGGAGGAGACATCAGCTTCACTAGTGGGCGTTCCTTCTCCCTGCACTGCGATTGGACAGCGCTACAGCCAGGAAGAAGGAACGCCCACTAGTGAAGCTGATGTCTCCTCCCATCGCTCCGATAGTAATCAGCAGCATGTGGAGCAGGAGAGGAGACAGTAATGGGGCACTGCGGGCGAACGGAGCGGAGCCCAGGACTAATGGTGAGTGCTGAGACATCGCTGGGCGCCGCTCTGTGTGGCCTGATAGTGAAAATGTCAGTCTTTAACACAATACAGGAGGCGGGTGCCGGCAGCAGAATCGCATTGCCGGCACCCTGCCGCTGACAGGGAGCTGCGATCAGAGGCAGTTAACCCCTTAGGTGCCGCACCTGAGGGGTTAACTGCTGATCTGCCAGTACCAGCCTCCTGTATAAAGGGGTAATTTATCATTGGTGGTGCAGTGTGCCCCCCCCCCTCAACCCCCCATCCCATTAAAATCATTGGTGGCACAGTGCGCCAGCCCCTCCCAACCCCCTTAGTATTAAAATCATTGGTGGCAGTGGCCACAGGGACCTCTCCCCTCCCTCTCATTGGTGGTGCAGTGGCAGCTTCTGATCGGAGCCCAGGCTGTGTAAGCCTGGGGCTCCGATCAGTTACCATGGCAGCCAGGACGCTACAGAAGCCCTGGTTGCCATGGTAACATCCCTGATGCTGTGTGCACAAGGCACAGAGCAGCAGGGACAGTGTGAAGTCCTATTCACCCTGATAGAGCTGAATAGGAAAAGGGATGAAAGATCCCAGGTTCTCGCCCCTAAGGCTACTTGCGTTCAGAGCGGATCCGTCTGAGACAGATCCGCTCAAATAATGCAGACGGTGGATCCGTTCAGAACGGATCCGTCTGCATTATATTGTAAAAAAAAAAGTTTTTTTTTTTTTATGCGGCCCACATAAACTTAAATTTTGTTTTTTTTGGCCCATGTTAGCCTTTGAGTTTGACATGCTTGGTGTAGAACACTGTGCATTACAGAAAGATACATAGGGACTCCGCTGTGGTAGTGAAACAGTACTGTAAGTCAGTATGACACGCAGATGACAGGCGTCGCTCTTAGAATCACTTCACACTTTACTTATTTGCTCAGTTACGGGGCCAAAACTGACCAAATAACTCAAGTGTGAACTCAGCCTTACAGGTCAATGTTAGCACCAAGTATGAAGAACCGCGCAGTGGCTCAAGATTCAACTATAAAGTGAAAGTTCCCACACCTTTTAGACTGTCGTCAGCTGATTCCGCAGTTTTCTACAAAATCTGTTATGTTACACACCGATAAAAGTAGACCCGACCCCCCCTCCCCCGACAGAGTCGAGCGGGTGTCAGCAGTTTGTGTTGACGTCACTGGTTATTTTGCCCTTCTTCTGATCTGTCATAAGAGCAACCCCCAAAAAACAGTTCCTGTCTTTTGAGCATCCTCCTTCACATGGTCAGCATTTGGTCAGTAATTATCAGTATTGCTAAGGCCAAAATAAACAGGCTTGGATCCAAAACAGAGATGACACGTGAATGGAATATTTGCATGTCTTCTGTGTTTCACTCCTTCTTTTGGTTACCAAATCATGAACCAATCCTGATGCAAAATAGGAACCATGTGATACAAGCCTGACAGCTGCTCCAAAGATGGGATCCGTTGTGTGTCTCATTTTTCCGTCATTCTGACAGATCAGAAGAAGGGTAAAATAAATGATGATGTCAATAAGGCCAAACAGGGAAAATAGAGGCCCCGTCATAGAGTGGTGAGGTGGCAACAGCATGAGGAGACAACATAGTGGCCAGGTCACAGAGTGGGGAGGTGGAGGGCACAAGCAGTGGCGGTAACAGCACAAGATGGTGGGTGGCAGTAGGAGCACATGGCAGCAGGTGTGTGGCATCAGGCGGGTGGCAGCATCAGAATAGTGGCTGAAGCAGGTCGTGGAGGAGGAGAGGTGAAGCAGGTGATAAAGTTTTGGTGTGGCACCGAGAATGATTTAGCCTGATGCATCAGGCACTGGTGTGTGGAAATCCTGGCTGATCCACGCCTGATTCATGTTCACAAAGGTCAGTCTCTCCACATTTTGGGTGAAAAGGTGAGTTCTCCTTGGGGTAACTATGGCCTCGGCCAAACTAAACAGCCGCTCTGATGCCACACTACTGGCCAGACAGGAAAGCTGTCACGGTGGGGAGTGGGGGAAACCCCACACCCTGCGGTGTCAAAGAGTAAAAGGGTATCAGCCTGGCCAAAAGGAGTAATAATGGAGTAGGTCACCTCCTACAGCGTCCCTAATCCTCTCCCTGACTCCTCACCGTATGAGTGGACCCCGATGGTAGGACGGCTCATACTCTGGATTCCTAGAGACCCTGAGTCGCTCTGGTAATCCCTCACCAAGGAGCCGGGAAGAGACGACCTGTTCATCCCAGTCATGGAGGAACAGGAGTCTCTATCTGAGGCCAGGCTGCAAGGAGAGGGGAACACATACAGCATATGGAGTTGGCAGGTAAGCGAAACCCATAACACACTTACCTGCCACAGCCACAGCCACACTGACTGGAACCCGTGCATAAGTGCTGCTGTCTACACCAACATTAAAGAGCACAGCTCAAACCACAACTACACAGGAACCCAGGACACCCATAGCTGCAATAAACGTGAGACAGGGAAAAGTCTAGCAAACATGCTGGACACCAAACATCACCAGCCATGTAACACAACACAAGACACACAACACCCTGAACATAACGCACGCAAATCAAAAGATAAGAAGGGAAGGAGACACCATTATAACATCAATGACCACAAGGGTGGCCCTCACTGGACAGATGGTAAAAGCCAAGAACAGTGAACCACCAGCATACACCAAGGCTGGAGGATAAACTGAGCTTCAGGCATTCAGCAGAGGCTAAATAGCCCAAGCAGCCACACCCACACACACATAAACCCAGTGTTCACAAAACACTACAAAGGGAGTTAACCCTTCCAACACCAGACAGAGGAAGGAAGCCACTTAAAGGGGAAGTGCACACACAAGCATACCAAACCACACGTTACCACCGGCAACAGCATGCGTAGCAACCATATCACGGCAATCACCCAGAAGGCCGAGACACTGCCACCGCATGCTCTCACAGCAACACGTTGCCGCGGGCAACCGCAAGTGTGGCAACAGCGTCACAGCACAAACCAAAGGCCGTGACAAAAGCTTGTCGATGTGGGCTTGCAGGGTGCAGTCCAAGTAAGCCACCACCTGCTGGTTCAGGTTCTGCTTCATGTCTTGCTGCTGCTGGTGGGTGGTTTCTTCAGTAGGCGGGTGAAGAAAACTGCTCATTAGAGACTTAAGTTGCTGCTGATGGAGCTGGTACTGCTCCTGCCCACCCCCCTCCAGCAGCCATGGCAGTGGAACGTGAGCACAGAGGGCCCCCCCGGTCAGATCTTCGTGGGTATGAGTAATGGCGTACATGTAGTCAGTTGGCCGCTGCCTATAGGATGTCTCGATAGTAGTTCAGTTTATCCTTCCTCTCAGCGGGTGGCTGTCACTACACAAGCAACTGAGCATGCATCGGGCCATTTGAGCATGGGACTCAGAGGGGCTCCCTGCATGTCATCTGCCTTCCTCATTGCCCTGTAGCTCCTCCTGCTCCTCCTCCTCTCCTGTCACTTGTGCAGAAAACCACCCATTTCTGTATACATTGCTTCTGCATGAATGTCCTCCTCCAGTTCAGCTCACACAGGGCTCATGTGGCCGTGAGATGTAGGCGCCACGTCTCCTGTTCAGCCAGATTTATCAGAATCTTCTCTAGGACATGAAGCAGTGGAATGACGTTGTTCATCCCATAGTCCTCACGAATGACAAATAAATTGGCCTCCTCAAAGGGCCTGAGCAAACAGCTGCCACTAGCTAACGTCGAAGTTACACAGTGCAGCACTCCTATTCGCCTGCATCAACAAGAAATTGTTTGCGGCCTTCCTCTGCTCATATAGTCGGTGCAACATGTGGAGGGTGGAGTTCCAACGGGTGGAAACATCGCATATCAGCCAATGTTGGGGAAAGTCATTCTGCCTTTGCAGCTCAAGAAGGGTTGTGCAGTTTAAGAGTAGCTGAAGTGCATGCACAATTTCCTGGTCATTTTCAGGATGTCTTCCAGATGGGTGCTTTAAGATTAAGCACATGCGCCAAACAGGGGGCATGGCTCAGTCCTCCTTGACACAGTGCCGACACAATGTTCTTCCAGTTATGGGAACTATAAAATATAAAAATTCAAATCACCCCCCTTTTCCCGTGTACGCTAATTAAAAATGTTAACAATAAAAAAAATACACATCATGGGTATCGCCACATGTGAAAACGCCTGCACTATTAAAATCTAAAAATATTTTTCAAAGTCAAAATGGACAATACGCTGTTTTTGGTAGCTTCACCTCCCACAAATTTTTTTATATAAATTGATCAAAAAGCCTTATACATCCCAGATTGGTATCAACAAAAAGCACAGATTGCAGTGCAAAAAATTTGCCCTCAAACAGCTCTGTACACATAACTACAAAAAAGTTATAGGGATCAGTATATGGAGATAAAAAGAAAAAGAAACATTTTTTATTTCAGTATTAAAATGCAAGAAAAACTATACACATGTGGTATCACTGTAATCTTACTGACTTGGAGAATGAAAGTAACAGGTCAGTTACGGTATGGGGAACGCCGTAAAAACAAAACTGTTGCTGAATTGTGTTATTTTTCTAATTTCAACCATTTGAAATGTTTTTCCAGCTCTGCACTACATCCTATGTATTAAAAAAATGGTGGAATTAGAAAATGCAACCTGTCCTACAAAAGACCTCTGTTCTGCCCAGCAGAGTTCAGAATCATTACAGATCACGTCTGCCTCAATTTTGGTATTTCTGTAGTGATTGATGAGGTTATAGCACCATCTAGTGGTCTTAAAAATGTATTACACCTTGTTTCTCTTCTTACAATACTACTGTGGGAGTGCAAAGCATCCTGAGAAAGAGAAGCCTCCAGTCTCCAGGACACATCAACAGAGCTGTCCTATGCAGATCTCCTTCTCAAACTCCACCATCCTTGTACAAGCATATCTGGTGAGAGATCTACCTTTGTTTCAGGGATATTGTGGTATGCAGAGCTGTTCAGCTAGTTGTAATTATTACTCAGGGAGTTGTTACTACTGTTAGTTAGACATATAATCCTATGTTAGCTAGCCATTTTACCATCAGTGTTATGCAAATGTTACAGTACATGCTATTTTATAAGTTACACTTATACACACTATTTGAATTCTTGCAGTTTTACCAAACAAACCTGTTGACCAATAAACAAGTTCGACTACAAAGAACAGTCACAGGAGCCAACTACCTCAAATATAACTTTTAATATAAACGTTTAAAAAAAATTACACAGAGGTCCCTCACATGGGGACTGATAAACATACCTTACTTTCATAATCTGTCTGGGGAGGAGACGGAGGCATTGCGAAATCTTGAAAAAGATGCCTCAATTATAGTAAAACCGGCAGATAAAGGGGGAAATCTGGTAGTGATGGGGCATTTGCAATATAAATATATGTGTAAACAATTGTTGAATGACAAGAACTGTTACCGGATATTACCCTCTGATCCCACGGAATCTTTTCTGAGAGACCTGACACTTATACTCAAGGATGGTCTAACAAGCCAAGTGATCAGTGATGCCGAATATCGTTTCTTACTCCCCACAAAACCCCAGACAGCAACATTCTATGGGTTACCAAAAATCCACAAGGGAACGTCCCCCCTCAAAGGCCGCCCCATTGTATCAGGGGTGGGCTCTATTATTCAGAACAGTGGAATATACATAGATAGTGTACTCAAGAGCTTTGTGTCTTCCCTTCCATCCTACACAAGAGACACGATGGATTTTTTGCGCAAAATAGAAGCACTGAGCATCGATCCATCGTGGTCTCTTGGTAGTGTTGATGTGGAATCGCTTTATAGTTCGATTCCCCATGAGAAGGGCCTTATGGCTACATCTGCCTACCTTAAAACAAGGGCAGTGAGCCACAAGATACACAATTCCTTTGTGATAACCCTTCTTGAATTTGTGCTCACACACAACTTTTTTCTGTTTGATGGGCAGTTCTTCCACCAGCTCAGGGGGACCGCGATGGGCAGTCCCTGTGCCCCAACTTATGCGAACCTTCTCCTGGGCTGGTGGGAGGACCAAGTGGTCTTTCCTGACATACTACCTTGGTGGGGTGACAAGATCGTCTTCTGGGCCAGGTATATCAACGATGTTTTCATCATCTGGAGCGGCAGCTCGGACGAATTCGACCTATTCATCAAGGCCCTGAATGTCAACGACCTGGGACTATCTTTTACATCTGAGTTTCACCCAGAATCGTTGACATTTCTCGATGTAAGGGTTACCAAAACCAGGGACGGTCTTGTCACCTCCACGTTCAGGAAATCCACGGCTACCAATAGCCTATTACATTGGGATAGTCATCACCCAGTGAATCTCAAGAAGGGTATCCCCCGCGGACAGTATTTGCAGATGCCTCCGCGATAGACTGGTGCATAGCCACTATCTGGGGCCTGTCCCCAAGGGAACTTGGCTGGATCGGAAACCACTTGGTACCTTCCGCTGTGGATCTTGTCTGGCATGTAAAAATATCAAGAACACCAAAATGAACGTATGCTCGGTTACGGGGAAAACATATGATATTCACGATTTTATTAACTGCCGGAGCGAGGGGGTTGTCTACCTGGCTCAATGCGCATGCCCTAAGGATTATGTGGGCAAAACTTTCAGAGAATTTCGGAAGCGCATTCTTGAACATCTTAATGATATTAAAAACAAAAAAGACACCCCTCTTGCGAATCATATGTGGGAAGCGCATCAAGGAGATCCGAGATTACTTAGTTTTTCCGCATTGGAATTGGTCAGACCCTCACCCAAGAGGGGCGACTGGGACCGCAGGATCCTCCAGAAGGAGTCTGAGTGGATCTTCCGGTTCCAGTCGCAATCTCCAGCGGGTTTGAATGAACAACTTACCTTCACTTGCTTTCTGTGATTTTCGGCTCCTGGTATTCCAGCCTCTGGTCTACCCGCTACTTCATCCTCTTCTGACAAATGACCATAAGCCTATCGACACGTGAAGTGTTAATATTCTGACTTTAGGACCTATATACATTAGTATGGCCCGTATATCATCTATCTTATTGTATCTATTTATATAAAAAATTCAAAATATACCTTATAAATTATACTTCATTTGCAAATTGCATGCGATTCCACACATTACTTATTTAGCCGGAAATTTGTTCCTAAGCCCCTCTCTGCCTCAATGTGACACTATACATTTGCCACCTACTCCTCTACCTGGACCTGTCATCTTAATATTTTTCATTTTTTCATTTTAGCCTGCTCATGGATTCCCACATATTTCCCTATGGGTCCTTTTTGTAGGATTCTCTATCCTTATATTAAGGTGTAGCACCCCTGTCTGATCCTTCTGACAGGAGTAAACATACCATGCCGGCGAATTGGGGCTGTGGTTGCGCTGTTCGGACGGTGGAACGCATAGCCACGCCCCCCTTGAGCCGCTATGGAACGCATGAACCTGGGCCTGCAGCGCATTGATGACGCAGGCGGGCGGTGATTGGATACCACAGGTGGAACGCACGGCCATCTTGGAAATCTCGGCGTGCGTTCCAACAACGACCTGGGACATACAAGTCACTAGGAAAGTAGGTAGGAGAGCCCTATTTAGACATCGGTATCGTTTTAGACTTTATATTCAGTGTTCCTTGAATACTCTATCAACGGTACAGCGGGTATTCCTGAACTTTGTTTAGTTTACCTGCATGTTAGGTCACATGGTATAATGGGGGTAGGGTGATTGGTGCAGGACAATGGGGGACTGCCCCCACCTGGTGGATATAAGTAGTCAGTGTGTGGACCTGCAAATTGGAGCATCATTTTTCAGCCCCCTGGAGTACCCCTGACTGCGGACCACTATATGGAGAGACCTCAGGACTGGATAAGTACAGTTTATATATGATTTTTCATCTTTATTACCCTGTCCCTTCCTGCACTATCGTATTGGTCTACAACAGTGGAATACCGCCTCGGGGTGCTCCAGCAATTTTGGTTCTTTTCTTTTATCTTTTTGAAAAGTTGCCATGTAGCCGCTTTATTATAGCAGCAACCTATTTTTTCTATACTGCTTTATATAGCGTTGAGACCGAGACTTTAAACTGAGTGTAATACTTCATGATGTGGGTAGAGTGCTATCTATCCTGATATATTGTTTCATTGTTTATGGCATATGGATATCATCCCCGTGGTGTTGTAAACATTGTGGTCATATTATGGGATTCAGATATTATGCTGGACTATCTTCCCTTGATTTGATTTAACACTATCTAACATGGTTGGTAAATGATTTACACTGCTGTGATTATCTTTTTCGTTGACTGCTGTGGAGTAACCGTCACTCCTGCTCATTTTTTCAATTATCGTTGATGCATGACCCGGACATCCATATGGGTCTAATTGCTACAAGGGCCTTCTAAGGACAGACAGGCTAGGCACGGGGACGGAGTGTTCCCACCATCAGGGTGCATCTCTGGGCTGAGACAAGGCCAGGGACACCATAGGGACCCGGATGGTTTGTCCTTTGGGTGTACCATCACGATCAGCAACCCTGTCTGTCACTTTCAACTGGCCTCCTGTGTCTGTTTGTAAGTGTTGTATGTTTATCAGTCCCCATGTGAGGGACCTCTGTGTAATTTTTTTTAAACGTTTATATTAAAAGTTATATTTTAGGTAGTTGGCACCTGTGATACACTTTCTATTTACAACTACCCACCACGCATTTAATTTGTCTTTGATACAAAGAACAGTCCTCTTATTTGGAAGACAGGAATGGTTTATGCTGAATATCAGACTGCACACTGTGTGAACGTGTATGACCGTATGGCGTCACTGTACGTCGGGATCACACGATACAGTTTTGTCACTGGTTACCAAAACATGATGTTATACCCTACCTGGGAGTACGTAAAGTCAGCTTGGCACAGTTTACACAGATACCTCTTGTCCGCATGGGCACAGGAAGGCACGGGGAGTGAGAGAGGGTGATCCACACTCCCTTCAGCGTGATACAACACTCGCTCACAACCCTGACAAGCTGAGAGAGCCTTTTCACTGCCCCAGTGAAACAGAGCACTGCGAGCCCGGTAGACTGTCACAGTTCCTCGTTAGATATAGGCCTGGTCCTTTAACAGGATTATACTGGGTCAGGAACCAACCCGGGTAGCGCATGACATAATGCGGAAACACGGACATGGAGATATGTGGATCGAGATACAGAACAGCGCAAGGTTAATTTATATATTTAATTGCCTTAAGGGCGCACTAGACACAACACAATAAACACACAGATATATACAATGGTCAGATGTGCAAATACAGATGGTACTATCAGTTAGCAAATGAAAGTCAGTTACCGGATAAAGGCGTAATACTTTAGCTGTGATGGTGAATGCTGTAGCCTGGTAGGATTCCGCTCCCTATCCCTGGTAGCCAAAAATCCATAAAACCTATTTTTCACGACGGACAGGATACAAGATACACAGAATATCAACAAACAAGTGTCTAGGCAAGAAGCTGGGGATAAAGGTCACCTACTGACAATCCCTACCAGCTCTCCCTAGACTTCTATGCCAACATTCAGACCCTGAAGGTGGGAATAAACGTGTCCCCGTGCCTAGGCTGAAGATTCCCTAAAATCCCTAAGATGGTGAAAGGGGGAAAGAGGCAGCCTGCTCCCTCAGGACCTGGAGGGAGCCGGCGTCTCTCTAACAGCCTAGACAGACAACCACAAGATAACAAAACCAACTTATCTTTTACTGAGCAGGAACAGCAAATCCTTCCTTCCTTCCTCTGAGCCAGACAGAAGCTATAACCCGCACAGGACACTGGGATTGGGCGTAATTTAAACTCAAACCAACGACCCCACCCAGTGCTTCTGAAGGGAGGCGGATAGCTCAACTCCAAAACAAAAACAAAAGGCTAACCTGTCAGACCTCCGCATGACAGTACCCCCCCCTTCTACGGGTGACCTCCGGACACCCCGGCCCAACTTAATCTGGGTGGGATCTGTGAAAAGCCCTCACCAGTCGGCTGGCACTAACATCCACAGCCGGAACCCACATCCTCTCCTCAGGGCCGTATCCCCTCCAGTGTACCAGGTACTGAAGGGAACCCCGAAGAACTCTTGAGTCGATAACCCTGGAAATCTCGAACTCTAAATTTCCATCAACCAGAACAGGGGGAGGAGGCAATGGCGATGGTTCCACTGGTTTCACATATCTCTTCAGTAAAGACTTGTGGAACACATCATGGATCCTCCAAGTCTGCAGAAGATCCAGACGAAACGCTACTGGATTGACCACCGCAGATATTTTGTAAGGTCCAATAAATCTTGGACCCAGTTTCCAAGATGGTACTCTCAGTTTAATATTTTTAGTAGATAACCACACCAGATCACCCACACACAGGTCCGGACCAGTCATACGTCTCTTGTCAGCCATTCGCTTATACCTCTCACCCATCTTCTCCAAATTCACTTGGATCCTCCGCCAGATAGAAGACAAGGCAGAAGAAAATCTCTCCTCCTCTGGCATCCCAGAGGAACTAGTTCCAGAAAAGGTACCAAATTGAGGATGAAAGCCGTATGCGCCAAAAAATGTCGACTTACCCGTGGACTCCTGCCTACGGTTATTTAAAGCAAACTCTGCTAGGGACAAGAATAAGGACCAGTCCTCCTGATTCTCAGCAACAAAGCACCTCAAGTTGGTCTCCAGGTTTTGATTAGTACGCTCTGTCTGCCCATTCGACTGCGGATGAAAAGCCGAAGAGAACGAAAGTTGAATGCAAGCCGAGAGCAGAACTCCCTCCAAAACCTGGAGACAAACTGCGTGCCCCTATTAGAAACCACATCCGAGGGAATGCCATGCAATTTCACGATATTATCAACAAAAATCTGAGCAAGAGTCTTGGCATTGGGCAGACTGGCTAACGATACAAAGTGAACCATTTTACTAAAACTGTCAACAACCACCAAAATTACTGTTTTCCCGGAGGAACTCGGCAGATCCGTAATAAAGTCCATAGACAAGTGCATCCAAGGACGAGACGGAATAGACAAAGGAAGAAGTGAACCAGCAGGTCGAGTATGAGCAACCTTTGACCGTGCACAGGTTTCACAAGCTGCTACGTAATCCTCAACACTCTTACGTAACCCGGGCCACCAGAACCTCCGGGACACAAGATCAAAGGTGGACTTACTACCAGGATGTCCAGCAAGGACAGTATCGTGATGTTCCTTGAAAACCTTGTATCGCAGTCCATCAGGAACGAACAACCTCCCTGGGGAACAAGAACCAGGAGCCCCCTCCTGGGCTCCCAACACCTCCATCTCCAATTTGGGGTACAGAGCGGAGACCACCACCCCATCAGCCAAAATCGGAGCAGGATCCTCTGAATCACATCCCCCAGGAAAACTGCGAGACAACGCATCTGCCTTGACGTTTTTAACCCCCGGGTGAAAAGTAACCACAAAATTGAACCTGGTAAAGAACAGTGACCATCTGGCCTGTCTAGGATTCAGACGCTTGGCAGATTGCAGGTAAGCCAAATTCTTATGATCCGTATATACTGTAACTGGATGAGACGCCCCCTCCAACCAGTGACGCCATTCCTCAAAGGCCAATTTGATGGCCAGCAATTCCCTATCTCTTACATCATAATTCCTCTCGGCAACCGAGAGCTTCTTGGAAAAAAAAGCACACGGAACCCATTTGCCAGGAGATGAACCCTGCGACAGCACTGATCCAACCCCCACTTCTGATGCATCAACCTCCACCACGAATGGCTGAGACACATCGGGCTGCACCAGAATGGGAGCAGACGGGAACATTCCTTAATAGCCGAAAAGGCCGGCAATGCCTCATCCGACCAGACCAAGATGTCGGCGCCCTTCTTAGTCATATCGGTCAGAGGTTTTACAATAGTAGAATAGTTAAAGATACATTTTCTATAATAATTAGTAAACCCCAAAAACCGCATCAAAGCTTTCTGATTCTCCGGTCGGTCCCATTCCGGAACCGCCCGGACCTTTTCAGGGTCCATACGAAAACCAGAGTCAGAAAGCAGATATCCCAGAAACTGAAGCTCCTGCACAGAAAACACAAATTTCTCCAATTTGGCATATAATTTATTCTCCCGAAGGATCGTCAAAACCTGTCTCACGTGATCCTGATGGGTCATCAGATCAGGAGAGTAAATTAGAATGTCATCCAAGTAAACTACCACGAACCTCCCCACAAAATGATGGAAAATGTCATTGACGAATCGCTGAAATACCGCTGGCGCGTTAGTTAACCCAAAAGGCATAACCAGATTCTCGAAATGACCCTCGTGCGTGTTGAAGACCGTTTTCCACTCACCCCCTTCCTTGATTCTGATCAGATTGTAGGCCCCTCTTAAATCCAACTTGGAGAACACCTTGGCTCCAACAATCTGATCAAGAAGATCGGAGATCAAAGGAAGGGGATAAGGATCACGGACCGTAATACGGTTCAATTCCCGGAAATCCAAACAAGGTCTCAGCGATCCATCTTTTTTCTTTACAAAGAATAAACCCACTGCCACCGGAGACTTAGATGGCCTAATATGACCTTTTGCCAAACTCTCGGCAATATACTTCTGCATGACCTCTCTTTCAGGCTGAGAAAGATTGTAAAGCCGAGACATTGGCAACTTAGCCCCTGGGATAAGATTAACTGGACAATCATAGTCACAATGAGGAGGCAATTCCTAAACCCCACCCTCGGAAAAGACATCCGCAAAATCTGAGAGATACTGAGGTAAAGTCATAGTAGACACACCAGAGATAGATGTGCCAAAACAATTGTCCGAACAAAATTCACTCCAACCAATGATCTGTCTTGCTTGCCAATCTATAATTGGGTTATGTTTTGTCAACCACGGTAACCCGAAGACTATAGGAGCGGGCAAGTCCTTCATGACAAACAAGACATGATCTCAACATGTGAATCACCCACCCTTAACAGAATACCATGAGCAATATGAGTGAGACTCCTTTGAGAAAGAGGGGAAGAATCAATTGCGAAAACCGGAATCTCTCTTTCTAAAGTGCAAGTACTTAGACCCAGATTTTGAAAAAAAAGAAAATCAATAAGGTTTACCCCAGCACCACAGTCAATGAATACTTCAACAAAAAAAATTCTTGAGTCTAGAGCCACCATAGCTGGAAGGAGAAAACGAGTATTACAGGGGGCTTGCATTCCTGCTTGCTCCACCACCCCATTCACACTACCAAGAGTCAGGGATGTTTTTTTTTTTCTTTAAGTAAACCTCTTTGTGATTCTTTGTCATCAACATACGGTTTAACAAAAGGACACGCAAAAATAAAATGACCACCTTTTCCACAGTAATAACCTCCTAAAGTTCCTACTACCAGAACGAAAAGATACCTGACCCAGCTGCATGGGTTCCTCCCCTACCCCAGAGTTAAATGTCATATCACCCTAGGGAGCAGGTGAGACGAAACCACTCACAGAAGGGATCCCTTGCGCGGAGGGAACCTTACACCTCTCTCTAATACGTCTATCTAACCGTACTGCCAAAGACATAGCATTCTCCAATGTATCCGGGTACTCATGAAAAGCAAGGGCATCTTTCAATCTCTCAGATAACCCCTGACAAAACTGACTATGTAACGCGGGGTCATTCCACTCTGAATCAGTAGCCCATCTCCTAAACTCAACGCAGTAAGCCTCTGCAGTATGTTCACCTTGTAATAAATTACGCAATTTAGATTCCGCTATCAAGACCCGATCTGGATCATCATAAATTAATCCCAAGGCTTTAAAAAATTCTTCCACCGACCGGAGCGCCAGAGAACCGGACGGCAGAGAAAAGGCCCAGGATTGCGCGTCCCCTTTAAGCAGGTAAATGATTATCCCTACCCTCTGACTCTCATCACCAGACGAAGATGAACGCAGCCGAAAATACAACTTGCATGACTCTTTAAAGCGGATAAAGTCATCCACACCCCCTGCAAATCTATCAGGGAGAGCGACTTTAGGCTTCCCATAAATTTGACTTCCTCCTATTGCACCTGATGCCAGAGCATTCTGACACCGTGTGACCGAATTACCTAGATCCGCAACCTCTAGGGATAATCCCTGCATGTGATCAACTAGCGCATCAATTGACTCCATCTCAAAACAGCTGAGAAATGGCAGTCAAGGTATTGGCAGGTTATAATTAGGGATCGACCGATTATCGGTTTTCCCGATATTATCGGCCGATATTCAGGATTTTGAACGTTATCGGTATCGGCATCTATTTTGCCGATATACCGATAACGTATTGGGAACACAGAACGCGCTGCTCTCAGCGCTCTCCGTGTTCCCTCCGCAGCACAGGGGAGATGGAAGCAGTGTCTCCTCCCCCTGTGATGCTGCTGCTGCCGCCAATGAGAGGAGAGAAGACAAGAGGAGGGGAGGGGCTGTGGCCACCGCTCCACCAATGAAGATAAGTCTCTCGATCATTCATATACAGGAGGCGGGAGCTGGCTGCAGAATCACATAGCCGACTCCCGACCTCTATGAGCGGAAGCTGCGGTCCGCGGTAGTTAACCCTTAGGTGCCGCGGATCGCAGCTACCGCTCATAGAGGTCGGGAGTCGGCTATGTGATTCTGCAGCCAGCTCCCGCCTCCTGTATATGAATTAATGAAAGACTTATCTTCATTGGTGGCGCAGTGCGCCCCCCCCCCCCCCCCAAGCCCCCCAGTATTAATCATTGGTGGTGCAGTGCGCCCCCCACCCCCATCCCAATAGTAAAAACATTGGTGGTGCAGTGCGCCCCCCCACCCAGTATTAATCATTGGTGGCAGTGGCCACAGGATCCCCTCTCCCCTCCTACTCCGATCGGAGCCCCAGCTGTGTAATCCTGGGGCTCCGATCGGTTACCATGGCAGCCAGGACGCTATTAAAGCCCTGGCTGCCATGTTCAGCTCCATGCTGCTGTGTGCACAAAGCACAGAGCAGCAGGGACAGTGTGAGATCCTATTCACCCTGATAGAGATCTATCAGGGTGAATGGGACAAGGGTTCTAGTCCCTAAGGGGGCTAAAAGTTAGTAAAAAAAAAAACACAAAAATATTAAGTATAAATGAAAAAGATTTACAAAAAAAAATAAAAATACACGTTAACAATAAACATATTAATTTTCAGCAGATTTGTGTAGGAATTTTTTTTTTTTTCTCAAAAATGAAAATTCCCAGAATATCGGTATAAATTATCGGCTATCGGCCTGAAAGTTCACAAATTATCGGTATCGGCCCTAAAAAATCAATATCGGTCGATCCCTAGTTATAATGTCACGACGGACAGGATACAAGATACACAGAATATCAACAAACAAGTGTCTAGGCAAGAAGCTGGGGATAAAGGTCACCTACTGACAACCCCTTCCAGCTCTCCCTAGACTTCTATGCCCACGTTCAGACCCTGAAGGTGGGAATAAACATGTCCCCGTGCCTAGGCTGAAGATTCCCTAAAATCCCTAAGATGGTGAAAGGGGGAAAGAAGCAGCCTGCTCCCTCAGGACCTGGAGGGAGCCGGCGTCTCTCTAACAGCCTAGACAGACAACCACAAGATAACAAAACCAACTTATCTTTTACTGAGCAGGAACAGCAAATCCTTCCTTCCTTCCTCTGAGCCAGACAGAAGCTATAACCCGCACAGGACACTGGGAGTGGGCGTAATTTAAACTCAAACCAACGACCCCACCCAGTGCACCTGAAGGGAGGCGGATAGCTCAACTCCAAAACAGGCTCTGCGCGCTGTGCTGTGATGGCGGAGTACTTTGTGACCTCGCACTATGAAACGTCGCGTCACAGCACAGCAGGAAGAACATTGAATCTCGGGGGGGGGGGGGGGGGGGGGTTCAGAACAGGAAAGGCGAGTTAATTATATATTTTTTTTCTCAGATCTGAGGACTAATTAACTTGGAGGTTTTATTACCATGGGGGTCTGATCTGAGGTCTGAATGGGTGTGTTGGTAACATGGTGTCTGATCTGATGCCAGATTGGGGGGGGGGGCTTATAAACATTGGGGGCCTGAGCTGAGGTCTGATAAAAATTATTATTACTCTTCTTTTCCTCCTCTACAACCTAGGTGCGTCTCATGGGCAGGTGCGTCTTGTAGGTCGAATAATACTGTATACAGTTTTTATAGTTTTTTAATACAAAAAAAAATATTAAAAAATTACTTTTTCTTTTCATCTCCATATTCTGACCCCCATGACATTTTCAGTTATGTCTACGGAGCTGTGTAAGAGATCATTTTTTGCGGGACGATCTGTAGTTTTTATTGATACCATTTTGTGGTATGTTTTTTTCCATTACACAATTCGCCGTTAGTGATCAATATTTTTATCGGACGTAATGATGTTTATATTTTTGATTATTTACTTTTTTTTTTTATTTGGGGTAAAAGGGGGGGGGATTTGAATTTTTTTTTTTAAAAATAGTCCTAAAAGCCTTCTGGCCTATTACTGCTATGGGACGCCTTCCCTGATTTTAGCCAGGGAAAAGTGTTCCTGCCCCGAAAGTGCGTGTTTCTGGGGTTTTTTACCCCTCAGACGCCGCAGTCACATTTGAACACAGCATCTGAGGGGATTAATGTCTGTGAACGGCATTATCACTGATCACAGACATTAGCCCCGTATGTCTGCTGTATGGAACTGCAAGCACCCGGCGGCTAAGGCACTTGTTCCGGAGCAGACATCATCTTTAGAGACCCGACATCCACCGTACATGTATGGCGGATGTCAGGAAAGGGTTAAAGGGGACAGTTTAGGGGCCATTTTATTGCTGACAAGTTCTATTTAATTACAATTAATACAATCTTTTATGACACCAGAAACCATTTGCAAACAACAATAACATGAAATACAGAGTACAGTATACTCCACTGCTGCTGGGGGAGGTCAGTAGAAAGCTCCATTACATCAGTCTATAGAGGATTTGTAGAAACCTCAGCTTCACCTACCTGATGATCCAGTGGGATATTTGGTTTCTCCTCTGGACAGTCCTGGGAATACTGAGGACTCGGACATCTCTCTGGTGGATTTCTCTGACTGGATCCATCTGTAGGAAAAACACACAGTGACTGAATACATTGTCTATATCCAATGAGTGAATCTGTGATGCCGGCCGGTCCGTGGCTGCTGACATCTCCTTGTTCCTTGAAGGCCGTTGGAGCTCTTACCCAACTCCCTGCTCCGGTGGTCCATACCTGTTGACATTTCATTGTTCTGTCCACAGCGTGCTGATCTGTGGCCAGCTCTTGGCCTGCAGTGGCTTTGTCCGCCTGTAGGGCATGTGCTTCCTCTGTTTCTTAAAGGGCCAGCATGTGTGGCCCTAATCTGTCCACTCTATGGCTAGCCTCCCTGGGATATTTAAGGCACCCTCCCCTGTGGAATGGAGCCTGAGTAAGAGGTTCTAGTTGCTAGTTTCCTACCAAGGAGATCCACTCTTCAGTTCAGTTGCACATTTAGGCCGCTTTCAGATGAGCGAGTGTGACGCTGCGGACTCACATCGCAGCACCCGTCCTGAACTTCCAGCACTGCCAGGGTCGCATAGCATTATATTGATTTATGAAGCTATGTAACCCTTAGAGGTCTGGAATGTATTGGATAACACTGACAAAATGCTGTCAGTGTTATCCAATATGTTCCAGAACTGTAAGTGTTACATGCAGTACGCAGCCCTGCAGGGTGAGCGAGTGTGAGGTCACGGTTAATAGGCAGGACGAGGGTTGCTCTTGGTAATCACAGTTTATAGAAGACCCTGGGCAGGCGTACAGCAGTGATGGAGAGGCTGGCAGATGGATCCTCTGGGGCACTCTCTGTATATAGGGACCAGGCCAGGTGGTAGGTGAGGTGCCCTGGGTGTTGCAGGTTTATAAGATCCCTTTAAGTTCGTGATGCCAGTGCCAGTAACAGTGGCACACCGATTTCTTGTAGTAATAATTGAGGAACACATGTTGCAGTGAACCAAAACTTCATTTTACTGAACAAGTTAACTATTTACAGTCTTTGGTCAGTTCCACAGGTAAAAAGTTGTGACAGGCAGGCTTTACATCAAATGGCAGGCACAATGTTCTTGCAAGATACTCAGAGGGTTAAACACTTACAGATCAGGCTGCACTTTTCCTCAGGATCCTGTCTGTCTTTATCATAAGGCCCGTATGCTCTATTACTGGCTTTATCCTTGGTTAGGGAAAACTTCCTCTCGTATATGTCTCCTTGCTTTAAATATATCCTTCTGCTTTTCAGCTCTCTGTTTAGCTGGAACAAGCTTGGCTCTGCGATGTACTTTTCTAGGAACCTGGTTTCTCAGGAGGCAGGCTCCTCTCCTGGTGGCAAGCTAGAAGCCTGGGCTATCTAGATGCATGTCAGAAGCTGCTCCTCAGCTACTCTCTGGCTAAGGTGACTCTTGGCTTCTGTACACACTCTCTCAACAACCCTCTCTGGTCTGGACCTGGCTATTTATACTAGGGGGCTCCCTCTACTGTCTAGGAGGAGAAACTGCACCCCTACAGGCCTGGTACACAGGAGATAAACATAAATAACATGACAATATACATTAAAATGTCATCTAAAATACAATAACCATGTTCCACAGGAGGTGGAGAACAACGTGACCCCAATTGAACCCTTGTGTAGTGCCCACCCTTACGTAGTGGGACACTGCATTACATAGATTCATAAATCAGTATAATGTGACCCCGGCAGTGCTGGGAGGTCAGGACGGGTGACACTTGCTCATCTGAAAGCGGCCTTATTCACCTCTGCCTGTTAACTGGATTTAACTTATTGCTGCCTGACCTGACCTCTGCCTGTTTCTAGTACTGACCCTTTGCTGCCTACTCTGATCTTTGCACTGTTTACTGCATTACACAAACGCTTTCTGTCTTTGCTGGTCTTGTGGCTACAGTTCTGACTGATCCCTTGGTGCTTTTCATTGGTATCTCTTGATCCCAGTGGGTCAGCAGCCACTGAACAGAGACTACTTCCAAAGGGTAGTGGCCTGGTGGTTCCCCTGCAGTGATGTCCATATGGATTAAAGGGTAAGGACTGGGGGGGGGGGGGTAATCTAGCTGCTCCTTTAGCAGTAGCCCCAGCCAAATCTGTGGCACAGCACATCTACATCCGCACTCTGATTCAAAACTGTTCTCCCCTCTACAGTCATGGAAGGTCTCCTCTTACCCGGTGATGTGAGGGACTGGTGATTCTCCATCATGATGTCCTTGTACAGATCCTTGTGTTCTTCTAAATATTCCCACTCCTCCATGGAGAAATAGACAGCGACATCCTGACACCTTATAGGAACCTGACAACACAAGGACACAGTCATTACCAGACCCCTCCCTTGGCGTTATTGTATAATGTCCCAGCATTCCCAGCAGCGCTCACCTCTCCGCTCAGCAGCTCAGTGATCCTGGTGGTAAGTTCTAGGATCTTCTGCTCATGTATCAGGGAATGAGGTGGAGGCTCGGTGATGGGGCTCTGGGTCCTGCTCCGTCCTCCTGACACACGGGGTGTCACACACTCACCAGACGACTTCTTCACTACTGTGTAATCCTGTGTATAGGGAGACGCCGATCACTAAAGAGATTCTAAGAATCCTTCACCTTTCCAGTCATTTCCCTGGTTTATTACTAGAGATACGAGTGATGTCATGTGAAATCTCACCTCTCCAGTTATCAAGGAGATGATCTCCAGGGTGAGGTCTAATATCCTTGCAGACATGTGGTCTCTGTCCTTCTCCATCCTTGGTGGGTCCTTGATGGAATAGACCATTGGCTCTAAAAAGAAGAGAGTCCTGCACCTAAGGAACCTGAGGGAAAGAAGGAGGATTGTGAGCAAAATCACATCTTACATGAACTAAAGTGTCTCAAAAATTAGGAATGACAAAACTCTACCAATATTGTACAACGGAGGTGACTTCTCTATTGAGGTGTCTTATACATACCAGACTGGTGACCATAATAAATCAGTCAGCCGGCCTCCTGCTATACAGGTAATACAGTGTTACACAGGATACACATCGCAGTCTACCACATACAGCAGACGGTTCTCATCTTATTTTTACTGTAAATGTCTTTATTAATGGGACGACTGATAGGAAGTTCACAGACACTTGATCTGACATGCTTTCTGCAGCCTTTGAGAATTTGAAAGTTCTCCAATGTAATGACTCACATTTGGTCTCAGGACTGTGTTTAACCACCTCAGCTCCCCTAGCTTAAACACCCTTAATGACCAGACCACTTTTTACACTTCTGACCCAAACTACTTTCACCGTTTATTGCTCGGTCATGCAACTTACCACCCAAATGAATTTTACCTCCTTTTCTTCTCACTAATAGAGCTTTCATTTGGTGGTATTTCATTGCTGCTGACATTTTTACTTTTTTTGTTATTAATCGAAATTTAACGATTTTTTTGCAAAAAAATGACATTTTTCACTTTCAGTTGTAAAATTTTGCAAAAAAAACGACATCCATATATAAATTTTTCTCTAAATTTATTGTTCTACATGTCTTTGATAAAAAAAAAATGGTTTGGGTAAAAGTTATAGCGTTTACAAACTATGGTACAAAAATGTGAATTTCCGCTTTTTGAAGCAGCTCTGACTTTCTGAGCACCTGTCATGTTTCCTGAGGTTCTACAATGGCCAGACAGTACAAACACCCCACCATTTCGGAAAGTAGACACCCTAAGGTATTCGCTGATGGGCATAGTGAGTTCATAGAACTTTTTATTTTTTGTCACGAGTTAGCGGAAAATGATGATTTTTTTTTTTTTCTTACAAAGTCTCATATTCCACTAACTTGTGACAAAAAATAAAAACTTCTATGAACTGACTATGCCCATCACGAAATACCTTGGGGTGTCTTCTTTCCAAAATGGGGTCACTTGTGGGGTAGTTATACTGCCCTGGCATTCTAGGGGCCCTAATGTGTGGTAAGTAGTTTGAAATCAAAATGTGTAAAAAATGTCCTGTGAAATCCGAAAGGTGCTCTTTGGAATGTGGGCCCCTTTGCCCACCTAGGCTGCAAAAAAGTGTCACACATCTGGTATCTCCGTACTCAGGAGAAGGTGGGGAATGTGTTTTGGGGTGTCATTTTACATACAGGGAGTGCAGAATTATTAGGCAAGTTGTATTTTTGAGGATTAATTTTATTATTGAACAATAACCATGTTCTCAATGAACCGAAAAAAGTCATTAATATCAAAGCTGAATATTTTTGGAAGTAGTTTTTAGTTTGTTTTTAGTTTTAGCTATTTTAGGGGGATATCTGTGTGGGCAGGTGACTATTACTGTGCATAATTATTAGGCAACTTAACAAAAAACAAATATATACCCATTTCAATTATTTATTTTTACCAGTGAAACCAATATAACATCTCAACATTCACAAATATACATTTCTGACATTTAAAAACAAAACAAAAACAAATCAGTGACCAATATAGCCACCTTTCTTTGCAAGGACACTCAAAAGCCTGCCATCCATGGATTCTGTCAGTGTTTTGATCTGTTCACCATCAACATTGCGTGCAGCAGCAACCACAGCCTCCCAGACACTGTTCAGAGAGGTGTACTGTTTTCCCTCCTTGTAAATCTCACATTTGATGATGGACCACAGGTTCTGATTGGGGTTCAGATCAGGTGAACAAGGAGGCCATGTCATTAGATTTTCTTCTTTTATACCCTTTCTTGCCAGCCACGCTGTGGAGTACTTGGACGCGTGTGATGGAGCATTGTCCTGCATGAAAATCATGTTTTTCTTGAAGGATGCAGACTTTTTCCTGTACCACTGCTTGAAGAAGGTGTCTTCCAGAAACTGGCAGTAGGACTGGGAGTTGAGCTTGACTCCATCCTCAACCTGAAAAGGCCCTACAAGCTCATCTTTGATGATACCAGCCCAAACCAGTACTCCACCTCCACCTTGCTGGCGTCTGAGTCGGACTGGAGCTCTCTGCCCTTTACCAATCCAGCCACGGGCCCATCCATCTGGCCCATCAAGACTCACTCTCATTTCATCAGTCCATAAAACCTTAGAAAAATCAGTCTTGAGATATTTCTTGGCCCAGTCTTGACGTTTCAGCTTGTGTGTCTTGTTCAGTGGTGGTCGTCTTTCAGCCTTTCTTACCTTGGCCATGTCTCTGAGTATTGCACACCTTGTGCTTTTGGGCACTCCAGTGATGTTGCAGCTCTGAAATATGGCCAAACTGGTGGCAAGTGGCATCTTGGCAGCTGCACGCTTGACTTTTCTCAGTTCACGGGCAGTTATTTTGCGCCTTGGTTTTTCCACACGCTTCTTGCGACCCTGTTGACTATTTTGAATGAAACGCTTGATTGTTCGATGATCACGCTTCAGAAGCTTTGCAATTTTAAGAGTGCTGCATCCCTCTGCAAGATATCTCACTATTTTTGACTTTTCTGAGCCTGTCAAGTCCTTCTTTTGACCCATTTTGCCAAAGGAAAGGAAGTTGCCTAATAATTATGCACACCTAATATAGGGTGTTGATGTCATTAGACCACACCCCTTCTCATTACAGAGATGCACATCACCTAATATGCTTAATTGGTAGTAGGCTTTCGAGACTATACAGCTTGGAGTAAGACAACATGCATAAAGAGGATGATATGGTCAAAATACTCATTTGCCTAATAATTCTGCACGCAGTGTATACCCATGCTGAGTGAGATAAATATCTCGGTCAAATGCCAACTTTGTATAAAAAAATGGGAAAAGTTTTCTTTTGCCAAGATATTTCTCTCACCCAGCATGGGTATATGTAAAAAGACACCCCAAAACACATTGCCCAACTTCTCCTGAGTACGGGGATACCAGATGTGTGACACTTTTTTGCAGCCTAGGTGGGCAAAGGGGCCCACATTCCAAATAACACCTTTCAGATTTCACCGGCCATTTTTTACTGATTTTGATTTCAAACCACTTCTCACGCATTCGGGCCCCTAGAATCCCAGGGCAGTATAACTACCCCACAAGTGACCCCATTTTGGAAAGAAGACACCCCCAGGTATTTCGTGATGGGCATAGTGAGTTCATGGAAGTTTTTATTTTTTGTCACAAGTTAGTGGAATATGAGACTTTGTAAGAAAAAAAAAAAAATCATCATTTTCCGCTAACTTGTGACAAAAAATAAAAAATTCTAGGAACTCGCCATGCCCCTCACGGAATACCTTGGGGTGTCTTCTTTCCAAAATGGGGTCACTTGTGGGGTAGTTATACTGCCCTGGCATTCTAGGGGCCCTAATGTGTGGTAAGTAGGTAAATGACCTGTGAAATCCGAAAGGTGCTCTTTGGAATGTGGGCCCCTTTGCCCACCTAGGCTGCAAAAAAGTGTCACACATGTAGTATCGCCGTATTTAGGAGAAGTTGGGCAATGTGTTTTGGGGTGTCATTTTACATATACCCATGCTGGGTGAGATAAATATCTTGGTCAAATGCCAACTTTGTATAAAAAAATGGGAAAAGTTGTCTTTTGCCAAGATATTTCTCTCACCCAGCATGGGTATATGTAAAATGACACCCCAAAACACATTGCCCAACTTCTCCTGAGTACGGCGATACCACATGTGTGACACTTTTTTGCAGCCTAGATGCGCAAAGGGGCCCACATTCCTTTTATGAGGGCATTTTTAGACATTTGGATCCCAGACTTCTTCTCAGGGCCCCTAAAATGCCAGGGCAGTATAAATACCCCACATGTGACCCCATTTTGGAAAGAAGACACCCCAAGGTATTCAATGAGGGGCATGGCGAGTTCATAGAAATTTATTTTTTTGGCACAAGTTAGCGGAAATTTTTTATTTATTTATTTTTCTCACAAAGTCTCCCTTTCCGCTAACTTGGGACAAAAATTTCAATCTTTCATGGACTCAATATGCCCCTCAGTGAATACCTTGGGGTGTCTTCTTTCCGAAATGGGGTCACATGTGGGGTATTTATACTGCCCTGGCATTCTAGGGGCCCTAAAGCGTGAGAAGAAGTCTGGAATATAAATGTCTAAAAATTTTTACGCATTTGGATTCCGTGAGGGGTATGGTGAGTTCATGTGAGATTAAATTTTTTGACACAAGTTAGTGGAATATGAGACTTTGTTAGAAAAAAAATATATATTTCCGCTAACTTGGGCCAAAAAAATGTCTGAATGGAGCCTTACAGGGGGGTGATCAATGACAGGGGGGTGATCAGGGAGTCTATATGGGGTGATCACCCCCCTGTCATTGATCACCCCCCTATAAGGCTCCATTCAGATGTCCGTATGTGTTTTGCGGATCCGATCCATGTATCCGTGGATCCGTAAAAAACATACGGACATTTGAATGTAGCCTTACAGGAGGGTGATCAATGACAGGGGGGTGATCAGGGAGTCTATATGGGGTGATCAGGGGTGAATAAGGGGTTAATAAGTGACGGGGGGGGTGTAGTGTAGTGTGGTGCTTGGTGCTACTTATTACTGAGCTGCCTGTGTCCTCTGGTGGTCGATCCAAACAAAAGGGACCACCAGAGGACCAGGTAGCAGGTATATTAGAGGCTGTTATCAAAACAGCGTCTAATATACCTGTTAGGGGTTTAAAAAAATCACATCTCCAGCCTGCCAGCGAACGATCGCCGCTGGCAGGCTGGAGATCCACTCGCTTACCTTTCGATCCTGTGAACGCGCGCGCGCCTGTGTGCGCGCGTTCACAGGAAATCTCGCGTCTCGCGAGATGACGCGTATATGCGTGACTCTGCGCTGCGCTGCCACCTCCGGAACGCGATCCTGCGTTAGGCGGTCCGGAGGTGTTTAAAGTGAACCTGAGTTTTCAAAAAAGGTTTGTATAATGGCAGTGCGTCTTTGTACAGTCTGTGAAGGAACTTTTATGTTTGGGCTTACCTTAAGTTTATTTCAGCCATATTATCTCATTTCAGCTGCACAGCTAGATGCATTTCACTCACAAGCAGGGGGTGTCTCCCTTCTACAGGTACTGTATGCAGTGATCTCACTTCCCTTACTTTCCACTAAGGAGCTCAGAAAGCTGATAAAGAGGGATAAATCACACTTACAGAAAGGCAGGAGGCTCCTGGGATCTTCAGAAGCTTCGTAGAAGCAGTTATTTTATCAGGGTCAGGATCTCAGCCGGCTCTGACACCCCCCACTTCCTCTCATCCGTCTTCTGGGTCTGGGTAATGTTTCTGTATAATGACTCCTAATTTCTTTGATCGTATCTCAGTCACTGGGATTTAATGTGAAACAATTGTATTAAATTGGTTGTGTCACTTCAATAAGTAGCATTTATCATGTAGAGAAAGTTAATACAAGCCACTTACTAATGTATTGTTATTATCCATATTGCCTCCTTTGCTGGCTGGATTCATTTTTCCATCAAATTATACACAGCTCGTTTCCATGGTTACAGCCCACCCTGCAATCCATTAGTGGTGGTCGTACTTGCAGACTACAAGAAAAAGCGTCGGCCTCTCTGGTGGCCGGGACCATGGGAGCGCACATAGGCTAGTGCTATTTGTTATATTGTGGAAGCACGACCACCACTAATGGATTGCAGGGTGGTCTGTAACCATGTAACTAGTATATTCCAGGGATTCATTCAGACCCTGCGGTGTCAGGGAGATAAACCGGAAGATCCAATCCATCTCTTTTCTACAGAAGTGCTGATAAGATTGTGGCCCCCACTCAACTGGAGTCAGACAAAGTGTTGGGTCCCCATCAAGCACCTGTGCACAATGTCCTGGTATATCCGTTCTATGTACATTCCCTGAGTGTGATTAGGGAGAGTTCAGGCGTCTTCCCCCAAATTATTGTTTTATTATTATTTTTTCTTGATACTTACTGTTCACCTCCTTTATTTAGTTTTATTTAAACCACCAGAGTTTTTGGGTGAGTCCTGCTGTTACCTCCTTCTTTTTTTTTATTTTTTTAGAAATTTATATTATTATAATATCTTTTGTAATTATTTTACATCTATAAGAGATTGCTTACAGTTTCCACATCCATCCTCCTCCAGGTACCTTATTCTATCCTGTTGGCGCCCTTCTCCCCTCCCCCCCTCTCTGAGTTTCACCCTCAGGGTATTATACTAAACTCCTATTTTCTTTTATATACTTTTTTATTGACATCACTATCTGACCGGTGGGGGTCCGACACCTGCCCCCCCGCTGATCAGCTGTTTATAGAGGGGGCTGTGCCCCATGCGAGCCCTGCTTCCTCTGTATTACACTGCCCATCCTCCCCCCTGTAGCGGCGGTGTAGTGCGATTACAATTACTTGCTTCATTCAAGTCTATGGAGCGAGTTCTAGTAATTATACTGCTCCTCCGAGACAGCGGGCAGTCTAATGAAGAGGAGGTAACACTCACATGGAGCGCTGCCTCCTCTTCAAACAGCTGATCAGCGCGGGTGCCGGGTGTCGGACCTTCACAGATCTGATACTGATGACCTATCCTGAGGAAAGGTCATCCATATAAAACCCCTGCACAACCCCTTTAAGATGGAAATGTCATCATTCAACTCCAGCGGCGTTCTCTTTATTCCAGAAGGACGGTCTTATTTAATAACCGCAACTCATACGCTTTATTCTCCCTCTCATGAAGTAATCCAATAATCCTCCCAAAAAACCCAACAAGGCAACATTATTTTAAGGGGCAGCACTATTGTGAGGGGGCACTAAGGGGACAGCACTATTGTGAGGGGGCACTAAGGGGACAGCACTATTGTGAGGGGGCACTAAAGGGACAGCACTATTGTGAGGGGGCACTAAGGGGACAGCACTATTGTGAGGGGGCACTAAGGGGACAGCGCTATTGTGAGGGGGCACTAAGGGGACAGCACTATTGTGAGGGGGCACTAAGGGGACAGCACTATTGTGAGGGGGCACTAAGGGGACAGCACTATTGTGTGGGGGCACTAAGGGGATAGCACTATTGTGAGGGGGCACTAAGGGAACAGCACTATTGTGAGGGGGCACTAAGGGGACAGCACTATTGTGAGGGGGCACTAAGGGGACAGCACTATTGTGAGGGGCACTAAAGGGACAGCACTATTGTGAGGGGGCACTAAGGGGACAGCACTATTGTGAGGGGGCACTAAGGGGACAGCACTATTGTGAGGGGGCACTAAGGGGACAGCACTATTGTGTGGGGGCACTAAGGGGATAGCACTATTGTGAGGGGGCACTAAGGGAACAGCACTATTGTGAGGGGGCACTAAGGGGGCAGCACTATTGTGAGGGGGCACTAAGGGGACAGCACTATTGTGAGGGGGCACTAAGGGGACAGCACTATTGTGAGGGGCACTAAGTGGACAGCACTATTGTGAGGGGCACTAAGGGGACAGCACTATTGTGAGGGGGCACTGAGGGGACAGCACTATTGTGAGGGGGCACTAAGGGGACAGCACTATTGTGAGGGGGCACTAAGGGTTCAGCACTATTGTGAGGGGGTACTAAGGGGACAGCACTATTGTGAGGGGGCACTAAGGGGACAGCACTATTGTGAGGGGGCACTAAGGGGACAGCACTATTGTGAGGGGGCACTAAGAGGACAGCACTATTGTGTGGGGGCACTAAGGGGACAGCACTATTGTGTGGGGGCACTAAGGGGACAGCACTATTGTGAGGGGGCACTAAGGGGACAGCACTATTGTGAGGGGGCACTAAGGGGACAGCACTATTGTGAGGGGGCACTAAGGGGACAGCACTATTGTGAGGGGGCACTAAGGGGGCAGCACTATTGTGAGGGGGCACTAAGGGGACAGCACTATTGTGAGGGGGCACTAAGAGGACAGCACTATTGTGAGGGGGCACTAAGGGGACAGCACTATTGTGAGGGGGCACTAAGGGGACAGCACTATTGTGTGGGGGCACTAAGGGGACAGCACTATTGTGTGGGGGCACTAAGGGGACAGCACTATTGTGAGGGGGCACTAAGGGGACAGCACTATTGTGAGGGGGCACTAAGGGGACAGCACTATTGTGAGGGGGCACTAAGGGGACAGCACTATTGTGAGGGGGCACTAAGGGGACAGCACTATTGGGAGGGGGCACTAAGGGGACAGCACTATTGTGAGGGGGCACTAAGGGGACAGCACTATTGTGAGGGGGCACTAAGGGGACAGCACTATTGTGTGGGGGCACTAAGGGGACAGCACTATTGTGTGGGGGCACTAAGGGGACAGCACTATTGTGTGGGGGCACTAAGGGGACAGCACTATTGTGAGGGGGCACTAAGAGGACAGCACTATTGTGAGGGGGCACTAAGGGGACAGCACTATTGTGAGGGGGCACTAAGGGGACAGCATTATTGTGAGGGGGTACTAAGGGGACAGCACTATTGTGAGGGGGCACTAAGGGGACAGCACTATTGTGAGGGGGCACTACTAAGAGGACAGCACTATTGTGAGGGGGCACTAAGGGGACAGCATTATTGTGAGGGGGTACTAAGGGGACAGCACTATTGTGAGGGGGCACTAAGGGGACAGCACTATTGTGAGGGGGCACTAAGGGGACAGCACTATTGTGAGGGGGCACTACTAAGGGGACAGCACTATTGTGAGGGGGCACTAAGGGGACAGCACTATTGTGAGGGGGCACTAAGGGGACAGCACTACTGTGAGGGGGCACTACTAAGGGGACAGCACTGTTGTGAGGGGCACTAAGGGGACAGCACTATTGTGAGGGGGCACTAAGGGGACAGCACTATTGTGAGGGGGCACTAAGGGGACAGCACTACTGTGAGGGGGCACTACTAAGGGGACAGCACTGTTGTGAGGGGCACTACTAAGGGGACAGCACTATTGTGAGGGGGCACTAAGGGGACAGCACTATAGTGAGGGGGCACTACTAAGGGGACAGCACTATAGTGAGGGGCACTAAGGGGACAGCACTGTTGTGAGGGGCACTACTAAGGGGACAGCACTATTGTGAGGGGCACTAAGGGGACAGCACTGTTGTGAGGGGCACTACTAAGGGGACAGCACTATTGTGAGGGGGCACTAAGGGGACAGCACTATTGTGAGGGGGCACTAAGGGGACAGCACTATTGTGAGGGGGCACTAAGGGGACAGCGCTATTGTGAGGGGGCACTGAGGGGACAGCACTATTGTGAGGGGGCACTAAGGGGACAGCACTATTGTGAGGGGGTGTTCTGCCAGATCTCTATAGCTTGCCGAAAGTCTATAGCGGAAGTGACGTGGTGCGCTGCGCAAGCGCACAAGCGCACTTCCACAAATCATCCGAATCATCGTCTTAAAGTGACAGTCACCTCCAGTAAAATACAGCATCTACATTAATTTGTACCCTCGCGGGGTCGCTTCGCTCGCCACGCATCGGGCTCGGCCTCGCTGCGCTCGGCATTTAGTAATACTAACTCTATGCCGCCATTGATAGTAAAGAAGGAAATGGATAGTAAAGAAAGAGACTATCCATCTCTTTCTTTACTATCCATTTCCTTCTTTACTATCAATGGCGGCATAGAGTTAGTATTACTAAATGCCGAGCGCAGCGAGGCCGAGCCCGATGCGTGGCGAGCGAAGCGACCCCACGAGGGTACAAATTAGGGATCGACCGATATTGATTTTTTAGGGCCGATACCGATAATTTGTGAACTTTCAGGCCGATAGCCGATAATTCATACCGATATTCTGGGAATTTTCATTTTTGAGAAAAAAAAAAAATTCCTACACAAATCTGCTGAAAATTAATATGTTTATTGTTAATGTGTATTTTTTTATTTATAAGTCTTTTTCATTTATACTTAATATTTTTGTGTTTTATTTTTTACTAACTTTTAGCCCCCTTAGGGACTAGAACCCTTGTCCTATTCCCCCTGATAGATCTCTATCAGGGTGAATAGGAGCTCACACTGTCCCTGCTGCTCTGTGCTTTGTGCACACAGCAGCAGGGAGCTGAACATGGCAGCCAGGGCTTCAATAGCGTCCTGGCTGCCATGGTAACCGATCGGAGACCCAGGCTTACACAGCTGGGGCTCCGATCGGAGGAGGAGGGGAGAGGGGATCCTGTGGCCACTGCCACCAATGATTTATACTGGGGGGGGGGGGGGGGGGGGCGCACTGCGCCACCAATGAAGATAAGTCTCTCAATCATTCATATACAGGAGGGGGGAGCTGCAGAATCACATAGCCGGCTCCCGACCTCTATGAGCGATAGCTGCGATCCGCGGCACCTGAGGAGTTAACTACCGCGGATCGCAGCTATCGCTCATAGAGGTCGGGAGCCGGCTATGTGATTCTGCAGCTCCCCCCTCCTGTATATGAATGATTGAGAGACTTATCTTCATTGGTGGCGCAGCGGCCACAGCCCCTCCCCTCCTCTTGTCTCCTCTCCTGCTATTGGCGGCAGCGGCATCACAGGGGGAGGGAGACACTGCTTCCTTCTCCCCTGTGCTGCTGAGGGAACGCGGAGAGCGCTGAGAGCAGCGCGTTCTGTGTTCCCAATACGTTATCGGTATATCGGCAAAATAGATGCCGATAACGTTCAAAATCCTCAATATCGGCCAAACCGATAATCGGTCGATCCCTAGTACAAATTAATGTGGATTAATGGAGATGACTGTCACTTTAAGAAACCTATACCCTTAAGTGTGCGCACGCGCGGTGCTGCAGGAATGCTTCGCTTTAGTACGCTTGCGCAGCGCGCCACGTCACTTCCGCTATAGACTTTCGGCAGAACACCGGCACTAAGGGGACAGCACTATCATGACGGGGAACTTAAAGGGGCAGTACTATTGTGAGGGGGTACTACTAAGGGGACATGATTGAAGACCCCTCTAATCCAGGAGAACAGCCCCTCTTACAGGGGTCTGGGGGGTCTCCTAATATTCCAGGGGGAGAGCAGACATGTCTGAGGAGAACTCCCCTCCTGACCTCCAGACTGTGTGAGCAGAGACTCTCTATGGCCGGTGCTGCCCCCTGCTGGCTGGACCTGCTATATGTCACCTATAGAACCGCTTCATTCTAATAAACCCAGAACCAAGACCAATAACTGACCTGCAGATCTCACCTCCTGGGGCTGCAGGACCTGCGATGACGTCACACTGGTCACATGACAGGAAGTGCTGCACAGTGAAAGACCTCCCCTGCTTTACTCCTCCCCTCATGTGACTGATCACATGACTGTGACATCATCAAAGGTCCTGAAGTCACTAGGATATAATATGGTTCTGTCTAAATCCCATAATTCAGAGGGACCTGGTCCTCCCCAGTCATAGGAAATAGCCGGTGTAGCGTTACATTACCCTACCTCGTGAGATTTCCCTACCTCCTGACTTTCTGTCGCATCGGAGATGACGTATGGGGGCGTGCCTTAGGTTTGACCATCTGTGCATGCGCAAAAGGACAGTATAGGGAAAATCTCCTGCCGATTTTAGCAGCACACCGGGACACTGCGCATGCGTCGGGGAGCCGACGTAGGGAAATATTACGGCCCAGTGCGCAAGCGCGGTTAACTCATGAAAATCCACCTGATATACGCGCCTGCGCAGTGTGGGGGTAGGGAAAAATTACGTCCCAGTGCGCAAGCGCCGAGGGTAGTATAAATATCCATTTCAAAAGCGCTTTTAACCCTTTGCAGAAGCTATTGTCATATTGGTTCTTGAGTGATTGTTATCTCATATATAGGTTTTATTATATGGGGGGTCTGTCTGCGCAGTATATGGGGGGTCTGTCTGCGCAGTATATGGGGGGGTCTGCGCAGTATATGGGGGGGTCTGTCTGCGCAGTATATGGGGGGGTCTGTCTGCGCAGTATATGGGGGGGTCTGTCTGCGCAGTATATGGGGGGGTCTGTCTGCACAGTATATGGGGGGGTCTGTCTGCGCAGTAGACGGGGGGATGTCTGCGCAGTATATGGGGGGGGTCTGTCTGCGCAGTATATGGGGGGTCTGCGCAGTATATGTGGGGGGTCTGTCTGCGCAGTATATGGGGGGGTCTGTCTGCACAGTATATGGGGGGGTCTGTCTGCGCAGTATATGGGGGGTCTGTCTGCGCAGTATATGGGGGGGTCTGTCTGCGCAGTATATGGGGGGTCTGTCTGCGCAGTATATGGGGGGGGTCTGTCTGCGCAGTATATGGGGGGGTCTGTCTGCGCAGTATATGGGGGGGTCTGTCTGCGCAGTATATGGGGGGGTCTGTCTGCGCAGTATATGGGGGGGTCTGTCTGCGCAGTATATGGGGGGGTCTGTCTGCGCAATATATGGGGGGGTCTGTCTGCGCAGTATATGGGGGGGTCTGTCTGCGCAGTATATGGGGGGGTCTGTCTGCGCAGTATATGGGGGGTCTGCGCAGTATATGGGGGGTCTGTCTGCGCAGTATATGGGGGGGTCTGTCTGCGCAGTATATGGGGGGGTCTGTCTGCGCAGTATATGGGGGGTCTGTCTGCGCAGTATATGGGGGGGTCTGTCTGCGCAGTATATGGGGGGGTCTGTCTGCGCAGTATGTGGGGGGGTCTGTCTGCGCAGTATATGGGGGGTCTGTCTGCGCAGTATATGGGGGGGCCTGTCTGCGCAGTATATGGGGGGGTCTGTCTGCGCAGTATATGGGGGGGTCTGTCTGCGCAGTATATGGGGGGGTCTGTCTGCGCAGTATATGGGGGGTCTGCGCAGTATATGGGGGGTCTGTCTGCGCAGTATATGGGGGGGTCTGTCTGCGCAGTATATGGGGGGGTCTGTCTGCGCAGTATATGGGGGGGTCTGTCTGCGCAGTATATGGGGGGGTCTGTCTGCGCAGTATATGGGGGGGTCTGTCTGCGCAGTATATGGGGGGTCTGCGCAGTATATGGGGGGTCTGTCTGCGCAGTATATGGGGGGGTCTGTCTGCGCAGTATATGGGGGGGTCTGTCTGCGCAGTATATGGGGGGGTCTGTCTGCGCAGTATATGGGGGGGTCTGTCTGCGCAGTATATGGGGGGGGTCTGTCTGCGCAGTATATGGGGGGGTCTGTCTGCGCAGTATATGGGGGGGTCTGTCTGCGCAGTATATGGGGGGGTCTGTCTGCGCAGTATATGGGGGGATGTCTGCGCAGTATACGGGGGGGGTCTGTCTGCGCAGTATACGGGGGGGGTCTGTCTGCGCAGTATATGGGGGGTCTGTCTGCGCAGTATATGGGGGGGTCTGCGCAGTATATGGGGGGGTCTGTCTGCGCAGTATATGGGGGGGTCTGTCTGCGCAGTATATGGGGGGGTCTGTCTGCGCAGTATATGGGGGGGTCTGTCTGCGCAGTATATGGGGGGGTCTGTCTGCGCAGTATATGGGGGGGTCTGTCTGCGCAGTATACGGGGGGATGTCTGCGCAATATACGGGGGGATGTCTGTGCATTATATGGGGGGGGTCTGTCTGCGCAGTATATGGGGGGGTCTGTCTGCGCAGTATATGGGGGGATGTCTGCGCAGTATAAGGGGGGGTCTGTCTGCGCAGTATATGGGGGGTCTGTCTGCGCAGTATATGGGGGGGTCTGCGCAGTATATGGGGGGGTCTGTCTGCGCAGTATATGGGGGGATGTCTGCGCAGTAGACGGGGGGATGTCTGCGCAGTAGACGGGGGGATGTCTGTGCATTATATGGGGGGGGTCTGTCTGCGCAGTATATGGGGGGGTCTGTCTGCGCAGTATATGGGGGGATGTCTGCGCAGTATAAGAGGGGGAGGTCTGTGCATTATATTGGGTGGTCTGCACCGTATATTGAAGTTGTGGGGTCTACGCAGTTTATTGGTGTGCTTTCTGTGCAGTATATGGGGGGTTATCTATGCAGTATATTGAAGTTGTCTGCGCAATATACTAGGGGATGGATGTGCAGCATATTTGGGAGGGGGCAGTGTATTATATTTGTGGCCTGTGTCTTAGATGTGTACAACCCTAGTTTAACAAAAAATTAAATATAATTCCCTAGATCTCCTCGGCCATGGCATGTTTTTTGCTACGAAACTGCAGCCATCTCGTCACTCGGAGAAGGATGAGAAGCTGCCCCCCAGCCAGAGGGCCTGCCCCACATCTGCCACCAAATCCGTCGCTCACTGGATTCAGTCATCTCAGTCTCTGTGTCTCCCACAATCCGTGTGTCTGTCTGCTGTGTATATGTGCACCGTCCGTCTGCTGCACTGCGTCTGTTCTGCCATTTACTCTAACCATTTTCCTTTTTTTTTTTTTTTTGTGTCCCAACTCTGACCAGCATGTTCTCCTATGGAACACGAAGTACCTGAGGTGGAATGAAGAAGCCCATGTTGAGGCCCGCGCCCCCGGCTGGAGCAGTGAAGGGGCATCTGACAGGTGACAAGCTACTTCAGCATTGTGTACGGTGATCACCGCGAGGTCAGAGGTCGGCAACCATAGGCCGTCCACATGCTGTGAATTACATCTCCCATCATGCTGGCAAAGCAGTATGGGAGGTGTAGTCCAAAACATCTGGAATACCAAATGTGTATAAGTGAAAAGCATGGTGTGTGTGACTGGTCAGTAACAAGGGTTGGAGCCTTGACGTGGCGTTACTGCTCACATGTGTATCCATGTGCCAATTCAACCAATGTGAGTGACTGTAATACTGATGAGGTAACTAAATACTGGGACGATGGAGAATTAAACGACCGTATCTCCTACACACCGCTTACACCGTGACTGTATCTCCTACACACTGCTTACACCGTGACCGTATCTCCTACACACCGCTTACACCGTGACCGTATCTCCTACACACCGCTTACACCGTGACCGTATCTCCTACACACTGCTACTCTTTTTATTATAAAAGTACAAAACTTTACAAAATAAAACAATTTCAAATAAAACAATACTCATAAAACAATGTTATTACTGGCCCAGCCACATACATCCACACTCACACTCACATTCATGCCCCAACAACATATCAAACTTAACAACTAACCTTATAACTACAAAACCTTACCTGGCCGCCCGGCTGTAAAACCCAAACAGAAATAGGACTAATCGTCATAAACAGAAAAGTATATAATGAACAGAAAATAACAAACATAAACATAAATAAATCAATATAACTAAATAAATAAAGGCGACCTTTGCCAAAAAAAACAACAACAAGGCGACTTTGCCAAATATATACATAATTATTTATATACTCTTTTTTCCATTTTTTTTTTTTTTCTCCCGTCACCTGTTTATAGAAAAATCACCAACCTAACCTATTCTATCCCTACTCACACTATCCTTTTACCCATCACCCGACACCCAGGGCTGACCTTCGCCTCATGTCTCTATCATGTCCGCATAGTCCAAGGCCAGCCCTTCCTTCACCACCCACATCTAGCCCCTCGCCCCATGTCCGCATAGTCCAGGGCTAGATGCAGGCCTCCCCACTCAAAACACAAAAGGACACATAAAATTATCCCCCCCTTCCTCACCCACCCAACCTAACTAACTAATCCCAACTTTCCCTCCTCTAGCAAACATAACTCACATAACTACATAACAACCTCCCGAAGGCCCAAGTTCGGTCTTTGCAAGCCTTTTTCAAAACCTCAACTTACTACAAAACAAAAATCTAGTGTGGAAGCGTCAGCCCACCACCAGGAACAGTACGACTAGACTTACGGTACATCAAAAGCAAAGCCTCTCCAGAGGAGAGAGGCCCTACTGGTACCCAATCTCTCATACTCAAGAGAACGCACCTTCACCAGGCCACCCAAGATGTTCCTACAAACCTCGTCCACCGGGAGGACTTTCTGCTGCGTAGAAACCAAACACCGTGCGTTCCACGTGTAGAACCTAACCACTATGCTAACTAAAAAACTTGTGCACGGGTCCCTCCTTCCCAGGTCTCTGAACACTCCGTAGGCCCACTCCGCATAGGAGAGGCTGGCTAGCCTGGGCCAGCCAATGGAAGCTCCCACCCGTTCATACACCTCTGTATTAAAAGGACAATGAAGCAGGAAGTGCTCCATACTTTCCAGTATGGAGCCGCACTCCTCCCGGGGACAGCCCCTTTCCTCAGAGTTCCTGTACTTCAGGTTGTCCCTTACATACAGCCTCCCGTGAAAGCAGCGCCAAGCCAAGTCCCAAAACTTCAAGGGGATCCTTGCAGAATTTAGCAACTGTAACCCCTTGTCTAGATCCCGGCTTGGGCAATCCTTGAGGGCCAGGGGCTTTTGAAAGTGGGACAACAAGACCCCCTCGTCAAGGGATCTCCTTGACAGAGTCCTGATTTCCCTCACCTCCAAACCCCACCGGCGGATCACCTTCAGAATCGGGGTGACATAAGCCGGAAGATATCCGTGAGGCGTACGCAAGTCCTTCACTCGTCCTCCTGTCTCCCATTCCTGGAAGAAAGGCCGAAACCACCCCCTGCAGGAGACTATCCATGGAGGAGCCCTCTCCATCCAGAGGTTTGCCAAATTGATCTTAACAAAGGTGTTCACGAGAAACACCACGGGGTTGACCATAGATAACCCCCCTAGTCTCCTCGTGCGATAAGTCACCTCTCTCTTGATCAGGTTCAGCCTATTCCCCCATAAAAGCTGGAAGAACAGGCTATAAACCCGAGTCCAGAGAGGCTCTGGCAAGATACACACGCTACCCAAATAGATAAGCAAAGGGAGAAGGTAAGTCTTGATCAGATTCACCCTTTCCCTGAGGGTCAAAGACCAACCCTTCCACTGGCCGACCTTCTGAGCGGCGATCTTGAGCCTGTCGTCCCAGTTTTGGGTGGGATAATCCCCGTGGCCGAAATGGATGCCTAGAACTTTTGCTGACGACTGGGGCCCCGGAAGGGTGTCCGGGAGATCGAACACTGGATCACCCCCTCCCAGCCAGAGACTCTCGCACTTATCCCGATTGATCATGGACCCGGATGCCTCCGAGTAGCTGTCCACCTCAGACATCACGTACTCCGCCTCCCCTCTCGAGGACACGAAAACGGTGACGTCGTCGGCGTACGCTACTGCCCTCAGAGCGGCTTCCGGCGCTGCCGGATCCATCCCGACTCCCGCCAACGGACCACGATCGATCCTCTTAAGAAAGGGATCGATCGCGAACACGTATAAAAGCGGGCTCAAAGGACAACCCTGACGAACGCCAGACCCAACCTCGAAAGAGCAGCCAGACCAACCGTTCACAAGCGGGAAACTCTCCGCCCCCGCGTACAAGATCTTTAACCAATCAACAAACCCCCCCGGCAGGCCGTACTTCAGAAGGACCGACCAGAGGTACTCGTGGTTCACCCGATCAAACGCCTTTGCCTGATCTAAGGACAGCATGTACCCCTTCCAGTGACCCGCTCTACTCCGCTCCACTGCCTCTCGGACACCGAGCACAGCACTGAGAGTACTGCGGCCTGGAACCGAGCAATGCTGGGCCACCGAAAGGAGCTGGGGTGCAAATTTCACCAACCGATTGAACAGTATCTTGGCCAGAATCTTTCTGTCCGTATTGAGAAGTGCTATGGGACGCCAGTTCTCGATACGGCTCGGATCTTTACCCTTTGACAGAAGGATCAGGGCTGACCTCCTCATTGACTTCGGCAGAGTGCCCGAGGATAGACACTCATTGAATACCTCAGTCAAAAGGGGACATAAAGAGTCCTTAAAGGCCTTATAAAACTCGGATGTTAAGCCATCCGGGCCCGGCGACTTCTTCAGAGCTAACCCTTCCACCGCCAGGATTACTTCCTCCTTCCTGATCTCTTCCACCAAAACGTCAAAAGAGAGGTGAGCTCCCGACTCAGGGGCGATGTCAGCCAGGAAAGCCGACATCTTGTCCCGATCCAGATCCTTCTTTCCCAAGAGGCGCGAGTAGAAGGATCTGACGACTTCCAGGATCCCCGATCTGGACCGGTTCAGAGATCCCGTACTATCGACCAGTCCTGTCACCAACTTACTACTCACTGACATCTTGCAGTTTCTGTAAGGGTCGGGCGAGCGGTACTTCCCGAAGTCCCTCTCAAAAACCAAAGATGTGTGCCTATCGTACTGGCACCCCCTGAGCAAAGATTTCACCCTGGAGATATCCTCGCGGCTACCTCCAGTCGAGACCAGACGCTCGAGTTTCCTCCTCAGACCCTGATACAGGCGGTACCTGTCCAGGGACCTGAGGCTCGAGAGCTGGCGGAAGAACTTTGCCGCCCGATCTTTGAATATCTCCCACCACTCTGACTTAGTATCACAGAGATCCAGCAAAGTTACCTGACTCTGAAGGAAGTCCTCAAAGGATTGTCTCACCTCCGCTTCCTCCAGGACTCCCGAATTCAGCTTCCAGTAACCTCTTCCCATTTGGGGGGACTCTGAAATATTCAAAGAAAACATAATCAGACAGTGATCGGAGAATTCTACCTCTACGACCCTTAAGGGCGAGAAAATAGCCTCCTCCTTTAAATAAAACCTGTCTATTCTAGACCTAGTCTGACTTCCTCTATAATAAGTGAAACCCCCGTGGCCTGGGGTATGCCTGATGTGGACATCCACCAGGCGAGCCTCGCTAGCTACGCTATTTAAAGAGATGCTATCGTAAGCCAGCCGGTCTCTGGCGCCTCCCCTATCCTGGGACCTCGTGATCGTGTTGAAATCCCCTCCAAAGACCACTTGCCGACTCGTAAAAAGAAAAGGCTTGATCCTCATAAAGAGACTTTTCCTGTCCCGTTTGGTCTGGGGCCCATAGATGTTAATTAGGCGCAGTTCTTGTCCCTTCATGAGGACATCCAGGATCAAACACCTCCCCATTTCCAACTCGATCACTCGTCGGCTTTCTACCGGTGCGGTAAAAAGGACCGCCACTCCGCTATACGGCTCGGCCGCAAGAGACCAGTAGGAGGGCCCTGATCTCCACTCCCTCCTGGCTTCGTGAATCGCCGCCAAATCTGGCAGCCTGGTCTCTTGCAAAAACAAAACGTCAGCCCCAATTCGGCTGAGAAAATCAAAGGCCGCGAAACGAGCCGCATCCGACTTAATGCTGGCGACATTAATGGTCGCCAGTGTCAGCAGAGCGGGTGCCGCCATACAGAGTGATCGAGTTAGACGGCCTTCTTCCCAACCCTCCCTCTCCCGGGGCTGTCTTCTAAGGCGGCACGACCCCTCTTGAGGGAGACGGTGGTGTCCATCTCATTTGTCACAACCGCCTCCCCCCGCGCACCACCCCTGGCTTCCTCGGTCTCAGGGCCCGGTTTTGCCACCCCTCCTGAGGACCTTACATCCCCACCAGAGGGGGGCGCGGGGCCTCCCGAAGGCCTTCCCTCCTTCGCCCCCGGTCTCCCACCTTCAACCTCCTCCCCAGAAGAAGAGGAGGCGGAGGTCTCATCCAAGGTGAGAAACCGGTTGGAGAGCTCCAGAGGGGAGTCGGTTAGGCCCTCCCTGGCTACTTTGGTCGAGCCGGGTCTTTTCTTAGTACGGCGTTTCCGTCTAATTATTTTGGACTCCGTCCCGCTATCCTCTGCGGCGCTTTTATAGTGCGAGGACAGAGTCCCCTCGGCATGCTCCAGTCTTTCGTTCTCTTCATTCAGCTCCCTGTCCCCTAGGGTCTCCGATGCAGGAGGGGCAGCCGCTTGGGAAGGGGCAGGCATCACCCCAGGACGGGGTTCCTCCCGCTCCCTCTCCGCCTGGCGCCTCTCCCTCTGCCTCTGCCAGGACGGACCATCTTTGTTCTTCACCGACCCCTGAACTCTGCTGTCTCCGCCAGCACCCGCCTCAGCCGAAGGGACCTCCCGGCCCGCTCCTGCGTGAGCTCGGGCCGCATTGACCTCAGAGAGAGGACAACGACTGAAAGGGTGACCGAGTTCACCGCACAGGTTGCATCTAATCTCCCCACAAGATGCGGCTAGATGACCGGTCCCCCCACACAGCGCGCACTTCTGCACTTGGCAGCTGGCGCTGAAGTGTGAGGGGCTGCCGCACTTGTGACAGAGCTTAGGCTGCCCCCTGTAGAAAACCAAAATCCTGTCACGGCCGATAAAGGCAGATGATGGAATGTGGGAAACCGTACTCCCCAGACGCTTGAGTTTGATGTTAAACGTCCAGGCGCCCGACCAAATGCCAAACTCGTCCAGGTTCTTGGATGGAACCCCCTGGATCTCTCCATACCTGCCCAGCCAGGTCATGATGTCAACACAAGAGAGCGACTCGTTACGGGTCAAAACGGTCACTCTCTTGACCTCACTCTGACGGGTTATTGCTTTCGCAAGGAAACCACGCCAGTCCGGCGTGTTCTTCGCCAGCTCATACCCGGACCAGAAGAGCTCCAGCCCCTCCGGCCGGACAAAGCTGACGTCGAACTCCTTGGAGCCGTACGGATGGATCAAGGCAAAGATGTCGGTCGCCTTGAAACCCATCCCAAGCAGGAGCTCCGCCACCCTCTTTCTTGTAGGGCAAGCTTCATCGCTACTCCACTTGAGACAGACCACATTCCGTCTGACCCCATTCTGCTCTCGGAAAGCCCTCACGCCATGTCTGTTGAACCAGAACAGATCAACCTTCTTTCCCTCTACAGTGATGGAGCTCTCCCCCTTTTTGAGGGCCTCCAGCAGTCGCCGCTGCAAGTCACCATCACCGGACTGTGAGAGCGAGGAAGCCAACGAGGACAGCCCCCCCCCCCCCCCCCCACGGCCGCAGCCACACTGGCATAACTTCTGCCAGGCGCCACGGACGCGGGAGGGGCAGCCGAGCCGGCCCCCCCCTCCCCCACCATGCCTAACGCAGACACTGCACCCCGTCCCCCCGGAGGGGCCGCACGGGGGCCCGCAGCCGCTTTCTCAGCGGCCGATCGCCCCCCTGCATCCACCCCACCACCAGAGACCGGGCCCGCAGCCCTAACACACTCCCGCACACTCTTTTGCCACTGACCCCAGAAGCCACGGAGGCACCGGCCGGTCTAACAGGCGCACCAGCAGCTACTCCAGCCACCGGTGTCCCACCGACCCCCACCTCCATAGCCCCCCCAGCCCCAGCGGCCAGAGACCCATCACACGTTTGTCCGCTAGGAGCAACCCCTTTTCCAGGAGCCGCCTCCCGCGAACAAACCGCTGGGCCAGCAGAGACTTCCATTACGGAATTCATTACAGCATTTGTATTCATATCTATGTTATCGCTGCCGGCCTCCCTCAATACTTGGGCGCCGGTTACCATTACCTCCCCCTTTCCAGCGCTTGATTCAGCGCCGGAGGAGGAGGCAGAGGCCCCAGAAATAAACCCGGTCTTTATGTATTCGGCCACTGCACTGGGGGATACAAACCCCGCTTTTAACCTCTTAGCCTTTTTGGCCCTCTTATCATTCTTCACCTTTTTTATTTTAATTTTAATGGGGAACTGGTGCGCTGTAGAACCACTGCTCCCAGCCACACCAGTCCCCGCTTCTCCTGCTGCTGCCACTCCCGCCGCCACTGTGCGCTGCTGCTTGGGCGTGTCCCCGGACACACCCCCAGCTCCACCCCCAGACAAGGGAGCATCGCCGGGAGCATCCCCAGGCACGCCCCCAGCCGCGCTCACTGCACCGTCTCTCGTCTCTATCTCCAGGACCTTTAGGCTCCGCCCATGTGTGGGAGGAGCAGCGTCGCCGCCGTACCGCCTCAGCTCCACGCCACAAGCGCTCACCGAGGCAGCGGACGGGGACACTTTTTCTATGGGAGCGGACCCCAGCGCCAAGCCACTCCCCCCTCCCACAGGAGAGCAGCCCACAGCGCCAGGGGCTCCCAACTGGCCAGCACCGCAGCTAGCCCCGCCTCCTCTATTGCCGGCAAGACCGGCGTCCTGCGCCGTCTTTCCAGCACCTGACCCCGCCATGACAGCGGGACCCAGAGGACACACCTGCGGCTCACCCTGCACGGACTTTTCAGCCCGCACAGAGGGAGCCACAGGAACATATACATAGCGAACTTCAAATTTTTTTTCTTTGTTCTTTTTGCTTTTTTTGTTTTTTTTCTTCCCTTCTCTGTCTTTCAACAATTCGTCGCCAAAGGCAAAATCCTTAAACTCCATAGGGGATTCCAGCAGCCGGATCTGTTCCATAAGACCCCCACCGCTCCCGCTCTCTTCCTCGCTGAAGTCGCTCGCATAGGAGGCGCTGTCGTCAGATGGAGGCAATCCAACTTGCTCAGCTGGGATCCCACTTCTGCACTCCAGGCTCTGCAGCGGCTCCCGGAATTCAGGGGGTGCAGGGGCAGGCTCAGGCTGGGCTGTCACCCTGGACCCAGTTACCTCACTGGGTTTTGGGGTATCTGCCTCACTATCACTGCCCTCACCACACTGCTCCCCTTTCCTCTCCATTTCCATGAAGCGGTCCTCATTTTCCAGCTTTTCTCTGAAAGGACCGCTTTCATTAAGCAGCTTCTCCTTTTCCACCACGGCAGCTTCAATCACTACCTTTAGGTCCCTGATCCTCTCCGCAATAGGGAGTCTTTTTCTGCTGTAGGTATTATTTGCTTTTATCCTTTCAAGCTTTAGCTCATTTCTCAGAGCTTTGAGGTGTCGCCCCAGCTCCTTATACTTCTGTAGGTTGGCTGCTACCCGGGAGCTGTAGGTGGCGGTGGAATATCCCTCCCACCGGGACCCCCAACCTACCTGGGACGACACCTCCATAGCCTCCGCGGGGACTTCACCTTTCCTTCTTGCGTCTTCATGGGGGACCTGGCTGTTATCACCAGGTTTCTTGACCCCACTTCCGCTCAGGGCCGGTTGAATGGACCCCCTGCTCCCCCCCGACCCTGACCGGAGAGCAGTGGTCCTTGTCTTGGACACCATGGTCCAAGACCCCACCAACTCCCTAGGGAGAGGCAGGGCCTGGACTGGGAGTGGCTGGAAAAACTCCCAGGAAAAAAGGTGGCTCTACAGGGGAAAAGCTGGTGAATCACCCTGGAGCACAAGCTGGGATGCAGGAGCTTCACACAGGCACGTCTGATCACTGCAGCTGCTAGCACCAGACTGAGCTCAGCAATCTCCGCCTCTGAGTCTCCTACACACTGCTTACACCGTGACCGTATCTCCTACACACTGCTTACACCGTGACCGTATCTCCTACACACTGCTTACACCGTAATATTTATATATATAATTGTCCTGAGGTCCAACTATTTTCTTTTTCAGGATTCTTTCTATATGCAGGAACAGGGCGTGGCAATGGGGTCCAATGTGGCCCCAACTTATGCCAACATATTTATGCGTCGATTTGAGGAAGATGTCGTCTATGGAAGCCACCATTTCAAGCATGCTATGGCGTGGTGGCGGTACATAGATGACATCTTCCTCATCTGGACTGGCACTGTTGAGCAGCTTTGTGAATTCCACGAATTTCTCAATGGGTTTGATGAAGCACTTCAATTCACCTTAGTGCATTCCCACACCGAAATGCAGTTTCTCGACACATGTGTGATTCTGGCGGACGGTAAATTGCACACTGCACTTTTTACGAAACCGACCGACAGGAACACACTATTGACGTACAGCAGTAATCATCCCAAAAATATGATCAGATCCTTGCCCTATTCCCAGTTTTTAAGAGCAAGGCGCATAGTTTCTGACCAAGATGTGTTTGATGAAACACTGGATTCATTGACCAACAAGTTTAAGAAAAGAGGGTATCCCTCTAAATTACTCCATGATAAAAAAAGAACTGGTCAGGAAACTAAATAGGAATGATACACTTAAAAATAAAGTACATCAAACAAAACCGACCAGGATTCCTTTCATCTCCATGCACTCGGAACAGAGTATAGCGATAGGGAACATCATCCGACGTCACTGGAATATATTGGGTGGATGCCATAGTGCTGTCAAGGAATTTCATTCTCCACCCTTAATGTCCTACCGCAGATCCAAAAGCATCAAAGACCAATTAGTCAAGGCTGATGTAGGTACATTAAAAAAATCAAGACAGACAACACTGACAACAAACAGCACAGGATGCTTCCCATGCCTATCATGCGTAAACTGTAAATATATTCTAAAAGATAGAAATTTTGTGCATCCACAGACTGGGGTGACATACCCGATACGACACTACTTAACCTGCGACTCTAGCTACATCATTTACGCGCTTACATGTCCATGCAATTTAATTTACGTGGGCGAGACAACTACTCACTTCAAGTCACGGCTCAATAATCACCGTCTAAGTATAAGAAAAAAACGGCTTGACTTGCCAGTGTCTAAACACTTTGCGGACCTCAAACACACAGAAAGAGATCTTAGGTGTTGTATTATTGACTTTATACCAATGCCCAGAAGAGGTGGCAATAGAGCCAATCTCCTAAACAGACGGGAGTTGAAGTGGATTCACACACTTAATTCCCTCAAACCATATGGTCTAAATGTGGACTATAAAATTGGGGTGGGTTAAGTTTGTGGTTTGCCTCTTTGCTGCATATTATGATGTCGACCGTATCCATGTATATTGTGTGATTTTTTTTTTGTACAGGACAAAAAATATGCTCTTTATGAATTTTTATTCATTTTTAATACAACAAATAAATTTTTCTCTTTTTCTCCTTTTTTCTTTTTTTCTTATGCAGTAGGTGGGCCACGGAGTATGAAGTGAGGAGATATGAGGCTGTAATTATGGACGACATGCTCATACAAGGATTGTCTCTTTTTGCTAGTACATTTTTTGCTTTTGTATGTACCTGGTACTTCTGCAATCGCAGTCCGTTGTTTACATAGCAGGTATACATGAGGAGATCCCTCCCTATTGGGTGGTAATGGGTGGGCATTGACCACAGATGCAGTGTGACCCTACACTAGCGTGTTGGTGAGCAACTGATCTGGGGCCACGGATGTGGGCTGCAACTCTGATGTTGTTGCGTCCCGTATCTGAACTCACCCAGCCACCAGTATAGGCTATAGAGCACTAATATGTGCCTTTACCTTGCTCTGTTATGCATCGGTTGCTACTATCAGAAGTTCCTGGCAATAAAGGCAGGATGCCCTGAATCAAGATGGCGCAAGAGACATCAGAAGGCTAACACGCAGTTGCGGTACTGCAAGCACATCGTAACCCGGAAGTATGCCACATACGTCATCGTGACATGCGCAGTTGCGCTACAGGCACGCCGAACCGCATGAATTATGATAGCCGCCTATGCTCTACATCCTCCTTCACCCTCCGTCTGCTTGACCTACGCAGTAAGCACTAAGCACTTTATCAGCACATACAGCTGACACTGTTCACTATATGATTGATAATTATGAATTTTTTGCATATATTTGTGTATTTCACAGAATAATATATTTTAATAAATATTAATTGATTATTTACTGTATGATCATGCACTGATGTCCACTATGAGATATACTGCAAATTTGATATATGTATTGTATTTTTTATTTAATTAATTTATTTATTATGAATTGACCACACCTGTATTGCACATTGATTATATTCACTCCTACTGGTATATATACTCAGTATTTTGTTTGTACTCATTGCTTGAGAAAGGCTCACACACTGAGCCGAAACGTCGCTTGTCCCATATGGGTATTTAAAGATTTTTTCATTTTCTTACTTCTTGGAGTGCTGCCCTTTTTGTTATTTTTTTTTTATATATATATACACGCACTGGCCCGTAATATTTCCCTACCTCGGCTCCCCGACGCATGCGCAGTGTCCCGGTGTGCTGCTAAAATTGGCAGTGAGATTTTCCCTATACTGTCCTTTTGCGCATGCGCAGATGGTCAAACCTAAGGCACGCCCCCATACGTCATCTCCGATGCGACAGGAAGTCAGGAGGTAGGGAAATCTCACGAGGTAGGGTAATGTAACGCTACACCGGCTCTACAGCCTCTGTCTAATTCCCATAACTGGTAAGGACCATTTTGCCCCCTAGTGGTGAGATCTTGCATAGATACAGTATTTAGCCATGTAGCCGCTGTTCTGTCATTCTGGTGCACGGCATACATATTAGGACATCCTCAGAAATCATCCACAACTCCCTCCTCCGTCAGCCCAAACTCCCTCGTCCCTCAGACGTCAGTCAAAAAATACCTCCTCCATCAGCCAAAACTCCATCAGCCATCAGGGGTCAGACTTCAGTTGTCATCCCTCAGCCTAAACTCCATCAGCCGTCAGGCAAAACTCCATCAACAGTCAGGGGTCAGATGTTAAACATTGGGTGTCAGACATTGGTTGTCTGAGGAGGGGGCGGCACAAAGCATAATGTCACGAGTAGTACTGCTGGACCTTTTCTCTATATATTTTGTGTATGGTTGGACTCAGTGTGGGGGTCTCGGTCTGTGACCACTGTGTAGTAGATCCGTGCATATAAGTGCTTTGCCCAGGCATAAAGATCTGTCTGAAATCCTGGGGACTTGATGATAGGCTCCTCCCCTCCAGGCTTGGTTGCATAAAGAAAAGGTCTGGCAGTAGTACACGTGACATTATGCTTTGTGCCACCCCCTCCCCAGACAACCAAAGTCTGACACCCGACCCCTGACGACTGACTGCTGATGGAGTTTTGGCTGATGGCTGACACCTGACCGCTGATGGATGACACCCGATGTCTGATGCCTGACGGCGGACGGCTGATAGAGTTTTGGCTGAGGGCTGACGCCTGATGGCTGATGGAGTTTAGGCTGAGGGATGACAACTGAAGTCTGACCCCTGACACCTGATGGAGTTTGGGCTCAGGGCTGATGGAGGAGGTATTTTTTTTACTGACGTTGAGGTAGGAGGGAGTTTTGGATGAGGGAGGAGGGAGTTTTGGCTGACGTTTGGGGTAGGAGGGAGTTTGGGCTGACGGTGGAGGGAGTTTGTTCTGAGGGAGGAGGACTGATAGCGTTTTGCCTGCCGGAGGATGATGTTTTGCCTGCCGGAGGAGGGAGTTGTGGATGATTTCTGAGGATGTCCTAATATGTATGCCGTACACATAGATGTCTACAGAACCTGTTCTATTAAACGCTTATACAAGTAGATTTCCCCCCCCGACAGAGTGGTGAGGGTGTCAGCAGTAAGTTTGTGTTGACGTCACTTATTATTTTGCCCTTCCTCTGATCCGTCAGAACAATAGCCCACAAAAAAACGTATCCTGTCTGTGGGGCATACACCCTCACTCGGTCAGCATTTGCTCAGTGATCCATCAGTATTGCTAATGCCAAAAAAACAGGAGTGGACCCAAAACAGAGATGACACGTGAATGGAATATTTGTATGTCTTCTGTGTTTTGTACCCACTCCTGCTTTTGGCTACCAAATTATAAGCCAATTCTGATGGGACCATACAGGCCTTACAACTGCTACACAGACAGGATCCGTTGCGCGTCTGATTTTTCCTTCCTTCTGACAGATCAGAAGAAGGGTCAAATAAATGGTGATGTCAAGAAGTCCAAACAAGGACAATAGCAACCCAGTCATAGAGTGGGGAGGGTGGCAACAGCATGAGGAGACTACAGAGTGGCCCAATGACAGATTGTGGAGGTGGCGGCAGCATCAGGAGGCCACAGAGCGGCACAATGACAGAGCGTGGAGGTAGCGGCAGCAGCATCAGGAGGAGGCCACAGGGTGGCACAATGACAGTGTGGAGGTGGCAGCAGCATCAGGAGGCCACAGAGTGGCAAGGTGACATAGTGTTGAGGTGGCAGCATCATTAGGAGACCACAGAGTGACCTGGTGACAGAGTGGGGAGGTGGGTGGCACTAACAGAACCCGCTGATGAAGGTAAGTGTAAGAAGGAGCACTTGGCATTAGATGTGTGGCATCAGTCGGGTGGCAGCATCAGAATAGTAGCTGAGGCAGGTAGCCAGAAGAAACCGGTCTCTCTTGTCAAGGTTTGGGTGAGGCAGCATGGATGATCTAATCTGATGCATTAATCATTGGTGGGTGGAAATCCTGTCCGATCCACGCCTGATTCATCTTGACAAAGGTCAATCTCTCCACATTTTGGGTGGTCAGGTGAGTTCTTCTTAGGGTAACTATGGACCCCGCCGCACTAAACACAAGCTCTGATGTAACACTACTGGCAGGGCAGGACAGCTTTTCCAGGACAAACTCTGCCATTTGCGGCCACAAATCCAGTTTGGCTGCCCAGTAGTCCAGCGGATCTTCAATAACAGCTGGCAGGGTGCACTCCAAGTATGCCACCACCTGCTGGTTCAGGTTCTGCTCTATGTCTAACTGCTTGTATGAGTAGTTTCTTCACTATGCTGGTGAAGAAAGCTGCTCATCAGCGACTCTAGACTCAGGCTGCTGCTGATGGAGCTGGTACTGCTCCTGCCACCCCTCCCCTCCCCTCCCCAGCAGCCATGGCAGTGGAACGTGAGCGCAGAGGGTCCCCCCAGTCAGACCTGCGATAGGATGGACAATGGCGCAGATAGGCAGCGGCCAACTGACTACATAGGATTTCTCTAGTAGTTCAGTTTGTTCTCCCTCTCAGTGGGTGTAAAAAAAAAAAGGCCCCCATTTGGGACCGGTTGCGAGGGTCCAACAAGGTGGAGAGCCAGAAGTCATCCCTCTGCCGAATGGTGACAATTCGGCTGTTACTATGCAAGCAAATGAGCATGCATCGGGCCATTTGTGCAAGTGACTCAGAGGGACTCCCTGCCTCCATCTCCACTGCATACTGCCACGGTGTGTCTGGGTTCTCTGCCTCAACTTCCTCATCACCCTGTAGCTCCTCAGGCTGCTCCTGCTCCTCCTCTCCTGTCACCTATGTAGAAAAAACACCCATTTCGCTACACACTGCTTGTGCTCCAATGTTCTCCTCCTCCAGTTCAGCCCCCACAGGGCTCATGTGGCCGTGAGATCTATGCGCCACGTCTCCAGTCCCCTGACCAGCAAGATTTACCAGCATCTGCTGCAGGACATGAAGTGGTGGAATGACGTTGTTCATCCCATAGTCCTGGCGACTGACAAATAATCAAGTCTCCTCAAAGGGCCTGAGCAAACGACAGGTGTCGCGCAAGAGCTGCCACTTGCTGACATCGAAGTTACACAGGGGAGTAACTCCTGTCCGCTTGGTTCATCAAGAAATCGTTTATGGCCTTTCTCTGTTCGTATAGTCGGTCCAACATATGGAGGGTGGAATTCCAACAGGTGGAAACGTCGCATATCAGCCTATGTTGGGGGATGCTGTTCTGCCGCTGCAGCTCAAGGAGGGTGTGCTTTGCTGTGTACGAGTGACTGCAAAGTTTTCTGGCCATTTTTAGGATGTCTTGCAGATGGGTGGAAGACTTCAGGAACTGCTTTTCAACCATATTAACCACGTGGCCATGCAGGGCGCATAGCTCAGCCTTCCTAGACGCAGCGCCGACACCATGTTCTTCCCGTTGTCGGTCACCATGGTTCCGATTTTGAGTTGTCGCGGAGAAAGCCAGGATTAGATTACTTGCTAAAGGACATGGAGCAGTTCCTCCCCTGTGTCACTCTGTTCGCCCAGGCAAACGAGGTGCAGATCAGCGTGACACCGCCAAGCCCTGCACATGTGGTATTCTAGAAGGGCACTGGGAATTGTCCCTGCAGTGGAGGCTGAGGACACGGTGAAGGATGAGGAGGCAGAGGCGGACATTGTCGCAGGACCAGCGGCGTGAGAACGTGGAGGCGGAAGCAGCGTCACCTGGCCAAGTTGCTGGTGTGGCTGTGCAGGAACCACATTCACCCAGTGGACCATAAAGGACATGTATTCTCCTTGACTGTAGTTACAGCTCCACACTTCAGCGCTGCCATGCACTTTGGCAGACACCGACAGGCTCAAGGACTGGCCCACCCGTTCTACATGTGTGTGCAGGGCTTGTACTGCCTTTTTGGCAAAGAAATGACGGCTTGGGACTCTCCACCTCTGACCATACATATAAATCTTACATCAAAATATAATGCAGCATCAAAAGGATTAAGAAGAGACCAGATCTGGTCAAAATATGAGAGCCATGACCTGTAGAAGAGCTGGTAAAATGGACCTGTGCCACATGAAGAAAAGACGCCCCACGCGTATCGTGGGTCATGGCTCTCATATTTTGACCAGATCTGGTCTCTTCTTAATCCTTTTGATGCCACATTATATTTTGATGTATGGTTTATATGTATTTATATGTATGGTCATTGATGTAGCTGGGTCATATATTCTATGTCCTTATTCTTAGACGTTAGTGGACCCTGTTTAGGTGTTGGTCTCACGTTTCACCAACACTAAGTTCTATTGTATACAATTTTTTATGTGTCTGTGTTAGTGTTGTCTAATAAACATTGCTTTTTATTCATTGGTATTTTTGGGATGTGCATTTTTGTGGCGGTTTTCTTGACTGTACTCCAGTCTTTGTTCTTGCATAGGGCTTACGAATATATAACTGCACCGCTGAACGTCAAAAAGGCCCTTATTTTTTTCCACTTATACACTGCACAAAAGGCTTTTCAGCATATAACTGCACCGCTGAACGGCAAATATATATTTTCCAGGACGTCCCTCCATGACAGTACCCACTGGAGGATATCCTATTGGATATCTGTAGGGACAGGAAGCGTGAAAAGGTTAAAAGGCCCCTCCCCTCCCACCAGTGTTCTTCCTGTCCCTACGGGGATAGGAGCTGTGAGAAGGGATCTCTGCTACTTGTAGGGATCAGCACTAGGCCAGGCTGGTCGGGGGGCTCATGCCTCTCCTCTTCAGCCTCCGTTTGCGGCCTAAAGCCAGCACCCCTCGGGGAAGGGGTCCCCTAGCTTTCCGGGTACCTTTTTCTGGGCACGCCGCGGTACCAGGACGCTGTTGCGGCTTCTCCGATGGAGCTCTGCGCACAGTAGCGGCTCCGTCCTCCTCGGATGATGCGTTCCACGTCACTTCCTGTGCGACCCGGAAGTGACGCGTCCAGGATACCGGCGCGCATTCAGGCTGGAGGCCTCAGCCGGAGGCTTCGCATGGGGGGTCGACTCCTCTTAGGATGAGTCCCCCGGAAGAGGAGGCGGATCCGGCGGCGATGAGGGAAGGGCCAGTAAGGTAAGATCCTTTTAAAAAAACGCTGTGATGTGTGCTCCAGGCGGTACATCATGGAGGCCCAGGGTTTGAGCAGGCTAGATGCGGTAGCTGACCCCCTCATCCAGATTACTGTAAGTAGTATCCGGCTGGTTAGGTCAAAAATCCTTTAGACCAGTTTTATATCTCCTTCTCCCCCTATTAAGGTGGAAAAGGAGACGGGACATAAACCACATGGAGACTCCAGAAAAAAAGCTAGGAAATGTGCTACGTGCACTAAGAAGCTTTCTGAGTCGTATAAGAAGGCCCTCTGCACGGATTGCTTGGCAAAAATCCTGAAGGAGGAACAACCATCTTTTCTGGAAGAGCTGAGAACCATTGTCAGAGAGGAAGTACAGGCGGCAGGAATGACTCAGCCCCCTTCCCTTCCAGTTCCCTCTTCCCCTCCGTCCAAGCGTGCCAGAGTACATGTGGTATCAGAGTCGGAGGAGGAAACCGGGTATCCTTCGGACGAATTGGAGGAGGAGATCCCCCCTTCCGTGTCAGAGGAACCCAAGAGATTTCTGTTTTCCTCAGAACATCTTGACTCGCTCCTAACAGTAGTGAGGCAAACCATGGCGGTTGAGGAGGAGGAGCCGAAACGTTCAGTACAGGACGAGATGTTCGGCGGATTAAGGGCCAGGAAAAGAAAGCTTTTCCCGGTAAATTCGTATTTACAGGATCTTATCGAAGAGGGTGACAAAAAGCTCTATGTACCCAGAGAGTTTAAAAGCAGGATGGCTTTCAACCCGGAGGAAACAAAACTTTGGGAGGAAATTCCAAAAGTCGACATCCAGGTAGCCAAAGTGGTGAAGAAGACGTCCATACCATTCGAGGATTCCTCACAGTTAAAGGACCCCATGGATCGGAAGATGGATGCTCTTCTAAAGAAAGCCTGGGAATCCTCAGCGGCTACTATTAATGCTAATATTGCAGCAACCTCGGTAGCTCGCGCCATGTGCCTATGGCTTGAGCAACTGGAAGAGCATCTCAAAATGAAAACTTCCAGGGAGGAAATACTTGAGTCCTTACCGTTACTAAAAATTGCAGCATCCTTCATGGCAGACTCTTCGGCAGAGTCGATTCGTTTCACAGCCAGAAATGACGCCCTTACAAATACAGCAAGACGGGCCCTCTGGCTCAAATCCTGGACGGGAGACATTGCCTCAAAAAATAAACTATGTGCAATCCCCTTTACCGGAGCATACCTTTTTGGCCAGGTCCTCGATTCCATTTTGGAAAGTGCAGCGGACAAAAAGAAGGGGTTTCCAGAAGAAAAGGCAAAGAAACCAGTACAGCCCTTTCGTAAAACCTCTAGGCAGTTTACATCCTCAGAGAGAGGAAAAGGTAAAACGGGTAGATGGAGCTACCCTAAAGGAGGGAGAGGTAGGGGTTTCCTCTTCAATCCTAACTCAAGCCCAAGCAAGCAATGACATCAGGCCAGTAGGGGGCAGGCTCCGCTTGTTTTGGGAATCCTGGACTCGGGTTACCCAAAATCAGTGGATCCTCATTTCCATCCGAGAAGGGGTAAAATTAGAATTTCGCGGTCCTCCCCCGGAAAGATTCCTAATCACCCAATTCCATTCAGTGGGGCAACAAAATCAGTTAGGTCTGGACTTACAGATGCTTCTAAGATTAAATGCTATAGTCCAGGTTCCGGAAGATCAAAAGTACTTGGGTCACTATTCAAGCCTTTTTCTAATAAAAAAAACCGGATGGTTCTTACAGGACAATTATCAACCTGAAGTCCCTGAACAAGTCAGTAACCTATCACAAGTTCAAGATGGAATCCATAAGATCAGCAATCCCGTTAATTTCAGTTGGAGATCTACTATGTACCATGGACCTAAAGGATGCGTATTATCACATCCCGATTCATCCTCTACACCAGAAATACCTCAGGTTTGCAGTCATCCATGAGGGGATTCTCCTTCATTACCAGTTCCAGTGTCTCCCCTTTGGAATTTCGTCGGCCCCTCGCATTTTTACAAAGGTCATCACGGAGGTAGTGGCGTATCTGAGAGAACAGCAGATAAAGATTGTTCCATACCTCGACGATTTTCTCCTAATAGCAGACAGCAAACTGAACCTCGAGAGCAACATCCATCAGACCATAGCTCTTTTCAAGGATCTCGGCTGGATAATAAATTACCCCAAATCCGACCTAAGACCAAGCACCAGAAAACAATTCCTGGGAGTTCTTTTGGACACAAGAAATCAATTTTCCTTCCTTCCAGAGTCCAAGCAGGAGATCATAAGGGGGAAGATAGTGGCGTTCCAAAAAAGGAAGGTCCATACTCTAAGAGAGGCTATGAAGATTCTGGGCCTGATGACATCATGTATATCAGTGATCCCGTGGGCTCAGTTTCATTCCAGGATCCTACAGTCCGCAATCCTGACATCATGGGACAGGGATCATCATTCCCTAGATGCAAAGATAGCGCTTACAAAACGGTGTCTAAATTCCCTTTCGTGGTGGACCAACCCCGAAAATCTAAGGAAGGGGGTATCCTGGAACCCGTCTCCTTCCATAGTCATCACCACGGATGCAAGCCAGTGGGGCTGGGGTGCCCATCTAAAGGATCATGTCTTCCAGGGCAGATGGTCCAGCCTGGACAGCCACAGGTCCTCAAATTACAGGGAATTGAAGGCTGTATGGAAGACTCTAAAATCGGCAGAATTCATTCTCTCCAACCACCACATCAGAATCCTGTCAGACAACATGACTACAGTGTGTTACCTGAAGAGGCAGGGGGGAACCAGGAACCCTCATCTTCAGGTCTTGTCAGAAATTTTTTTTCACTGGGCAGAGAGGAAGATCCTCTCAGTGACGGCCGTTCACCTAAAGGGAGCAGAAAACTCAGCGGCAGACTTTCTAAGCAGACACTGTCTCGACGCAGGCGAATGGTGCCTAAACCGGGAGGTTTTCCTTCAGATCTGCCACCATTGGGGGTTCCCACAGACCTATTTGCTTCCAGGAGGAACACCCAAGTGAATCAGTTCTTCTCTCTGAACCCCAGAGACAATCCGCTAGGGGTAGACGCCTTATCCCAGGATTGGGACATAAACCTGGCATATGCCTTCCCTCCATTTCCCTTGATTCCTTTGGTCCTGAAGAAGCTAAAGGCTTGCTCAGCGACCCTTATTCTGATAGCCCCGGCCTGGCCGAAGAGAGCCTGGTTCCCGTTGCTAAAGGATTTACTCCCAGACGATCCAATAACCCTTCCAGGAAGGAAGGACCTTCTCGTTCAGGGGCCCCTGGAACACCCGAACCTCGAGAAACTAAAACTAACAGCCTGGATCCTGAAAGGCAAATCCTGAGAAGTAAAGGCCTGTCAGATAAGGTAATTTTAACCTTGCAGCAGAGCCGCAAACCTGTAACCTCAGCCATATACCTAAAGATATGGAGGAGGTTTACATCATGGCTCTCAGACACTCATCCAGGGATCTCGGTCCCGTCCATAGGCTGCATTCTGGACTTCTTACAGGCAGGTTTCGATTTGGGCCTGAAACCCAGTACCCTTAAAGCCCAGATTTCGGCTTTGAGTAGTTTTCTTGATACCCCTCTGGCAGACCACAGGTGGATTAGAAGATTTGTTAAATCAATTTCCAGGTTGAGACCTACTATTAGGCAGCCGGTCCCCCCATGGGACTTAAATATAGTCTTAGACGGTCTTTGTGGTTCTCCCTTTGAACCTATAGACCAGTTATCAGATAAATTACTTTCCTTAAAAACTGTCTTTCTACTAGCCATTACCACAGCTCGTAGAATTGGGGAGATTCAGGCCCTCTCCATCAGGGAACCATTCTTGAAAATTCTGGATGACCGAGTCATTTTAAAATTAGATCAGTCCTTTTTACCAAAGGTGGTTTCTCCATTTCACAGGAACCAGGAAATAATCCTTCCCTCCTTTTGTGCCTCCCCCAAGAATACGAAGGAAGAAAGATTCCACTGCCTGGACGTAAGAAGATCCATTCTCTCTTACCTTCATAGGACGGCGCCGTGGAGAAAATCTCAGAACCTCTTTGTTTCATTTGGGGGAAGGAACAGAGGCAGCAAGGCCTCGAAACAGACTCTAGCCCGTTGGATCAGAGACTTGATTCGAGAGGTTTACATGCAGAAAGGACTTACTTGCCCTTTATCCATAAGAGCCCACTCCACCAGAGCAGTGGCATCGTCATGGGCAGAAAAAGCAGATGCTTCAGTGGAGCAGATTTGCAGGGCCGCTACCTGGTCCAGTTTCTCTACATTTGTTAAGCATTATAGACTAGATTCTCTGGCCAACCAGGACCTAGCGTTCGGTCGTAAGGTCCTTCAGGCTGTGGTCCCCCCCTAGTTATTTAGCTGGTAGTTCTCCAGTGGGTACTGTCATGGAGGGACGTCCTGGAAACTAAAGTTTAGTCTTACCGGTAAACGGTTTTCCAGGAGTCCGACATGACAGTACCCGTTATTTTCCCCCCCATATTTCTTTTGATTATTGCCAGGGTCCTTAATTACCTTTCCAATGTGAGATTAACATGGAAGTTCAATAAATGGTTTGGATCCTATCTGGTGTAGTAATTGGAAAGAACACTGGTGGGAGGGTAGGGGAGGGGCCTTTTAACCTTTTCACGCTTCCTGTCCCTACAGATATCCAATAGGACATCCTCCAGTGGGTACTGTCATGTCGGACTCCTGGAAAACCGTTTACCGGTAAGACTAAACTTTAGTTTTTTGTCGATTTGGTAAAGACCGGCACTCTCTATTTGGAAACACTCAGAAATATACAGTACACGGCGGTATAATAGGAGCGTTAATGTACAAAGAGCAATAAACCAGATTAAAACAAATAAATATATGTATAAAAACCCAAATAGATTACAGCTTTATAAAAGGCACCTCAAGTTCATACACTACGTCTGAATTAGACGTAGTGTATGAACTTGAGGTGCCTTTTATAAAACTGTAACCTATTTGGGTTTTTATACATATATTTATTTGTTTTAATCTAGTTTTTTGCTCTTTGTACATTAAATCTCCTATTATACCGCTGTGTATATCTCTGAGTGCTTCCAAATAGAGAGTGCCAGTCTTTACCAAATTGATATATTCTTTTTTCTCTCTGACTGGGTGAATCAGATAGCCCTGAGCACCTCATACATGAGAGCGGACAGGTGAGCCATCCGATCTGTAAAAAAAAAAAATTTTTTGTGCCACTAATACAAGTTAAAAAGGGCTTTACAACATATAACTGCACTGCTGAACGGCAAATATCGGTTTCTTTTGTGCCACTAATACATGGCAAAAAGGGCTTTCAACATATAATTGCACCGCTGGACGGCAAATATATTTTTCTTTTGTGCCACTAATACACGGCAAAAAGGGCTTTACAACAAATAACTGCACCACTGAACGGCAAATATAGTTTTCTTTTGTGCCCCTAATACATGGTAAAAAGGGCTTTCAACATATACTGTAACTGCACCGCTGAACGACAAATATAGTTTTCTTTTGTGCCACTAATACACGGCAAAGAGGGCTTTACAACATATAACTGGACCGCACAAGGGCAAATAAGATGTACTGTAGAAATATTTCCTTGTAATAAACCCTGTTAATGGCTGTATCAAACAGCACTTGCACCCTAATAACAAGAACGGTGTAATGGTGCAGAACACCAAGGGGACAGCCAGTGACCAGGCCAAATATCTTATGCGCAGTATTAGTCTGTGTAACACGGTACCTAGGGATGAGTCGTCAGGATTTCCAGGGTCCGATACAAGGTCATACACGAGACAAACTGTTCAGCAAAGATGAGGTATCCTGAGGCAGTCTCTAGAGATAAATCGAGGAAGGCAGAGGTCATGCACAGGTAAGTCTGGGAGAATATGAACTGCAACATACACCCGGGTTGTCAAAAGAACAGTGGGCACTGACCAGCCAGGGAGATCACCTTTTAAGTACCTGCTAGCCAATCACAAAGTGCCATGTGTCTATTCCTCATAGGTCATATAATGATCCTAATCCCTGACACTTGTGCGGCCTAGGCTGGTCCTTAGTTACTTAACCCATGCCTGTCCTCTAATCTACTAGAATTTACGTACAGGTATTTTCCCCATCAGCGGCCAGCAAATAAGATCCGCGTACGTTGGGCGCGTATCCTTTTGCGAACCTCCTCTCGAGTGTGCATGCAGATGCTCGCGCGGCCCAGCATGAATACACGATCGTGTCGGCACGGACACCGGAACGGAACCCGCAGGTGATACCGGAGACAGGTCCAGCCGCTGCGTGCTGCTACCAGTCCGGTCAATCAGCCTCAGAGACCCCGGCGGTCCTCCCATCAGGCGACCATGCGGATGCACTACCGCGTCTACCCGCAAAGGAGTTGGAACCGAAGACTCCTCAGGCACATGCGTGACCTGTCCTGCTACTCCAACTAGGTCCCCCGCAGGCCAAGCCCCACGATGACCCCTGGGGGCCCCAGTGGATCGCGGAACAGGAGAGTGTCTTACAAACTGTTTGCTGGAATTACAGAGCTGTATAATGGCAATTTGGATCAGCAGTCAGTGCAGCAAGGTGTAATAGGATTGTTCCTATTACCCAGGCTGTGACCTCCCCTACTAAAAACCCTTTTCTACATAAATGCTGTGGAATGATTCCTCCCTATCCTTTCCCTACAACTTGAATAATCTTTCCCTGCACTTGTAAATAGTTTTTTAAGCACAATGATCTCTTCCTCCTGCTCTAAGAAGACTGGAAAATGGCAGAATCCAAGATGGCTGAGGCTATTTATAGGGTGGTGACATCACAGGGCTGGCTGCTGATTGGCTGCATGCATGGCATTATTGGTTCCGCCTTCCCAGAGTTCCTTGCCCCATGTCCTCACACATGCAGCAGCCATTTTAGAAAAAAATTAGATTTGTTACCACGAAGCGTGAGGAAATTCAGATTCCGAATCCGAATTGTTCCGAATTCAGAGCGCGAATCAAATAATTCCTGAAATTCAGATCGAATTCCACTTTGTCAGCTTCGATTCGCTCATCTCTAGTCTCTTTAAGTGGAGCTTTGACTGTTCTTATAGGTAAGCTGCCAGCACCTCCCCCCAGGTCAGAATGGTTACATCTCTTTGACCAGAAAGATCAAAAAGGGGGTGGGAGAAAGGGTTAATTAATAAATAATGTATGCTGATATGAGAATCAGAGACTGGAATATGAGACTTTGTAAGAAAAAAAAAAAATCATAATTTTCCGCTAACTTGTGACAAAAAATAAAAACTTCCATGAACTCACTATGCCCATCAGCGAATACCTTGGGGTGTCTTCTTTCCAAAATGGGGTCACTTGTGGGGTAGTTATACTGCCCTGGCATTCTAGGGGCCCAAATGTGTGCTAAGGAGTTTGAAATCAAAATCTGTAAAAAATGGCCGGTGAAATCCGAAAGGTGCTCTTTGGAATGTGGGCCCCTTTGCCCACCTAGGCTGCAAAAAAGTGTCACACGTGGTATCTCCGTACTCAGGAGAAGTAGGGCAATGTGTTTTGGGGTGTCATTTTACATATACCCATGCTGGGTGAGAGAAATATCTTGGCAAAAAACAACTTTTCCCATTTATTTTATACAAAGTTGGCATTTGACCAAGATATTTATCTCACCCAGCATGGGTATATGTAAAATGACACCCCAAAACACATTCCCCAACTTCTCCTGAGTACGGCGATACCACATGTGTGACACTTTTTTGCAGCCTAGATGTGCAAAGGGGCCCACATTCCTTTTAGGGGGGCATTTTTAGACATTTGGATCTCAGACTTCTTCTCACGCTTTAGGGCCCCTAAAAAGCCAGGGCAGTATAAATACCCCACATGTGACCCCATTTTGGAAAGAAGACACCCCAAGGTATTCAATGAGGGGCATGGCGAGTTCATAGAATTTTTTTTTTTTGCCACAAGTTAGCGGAAATAGATTTTTATTTTTTTTTTCTCACAAAGTCTCCCTTTCCGCTAACTTGGGACAAAAATTTTAATCTTTCATGGACTCAATATGCCCCTCAGTGAATACCTTGGGGTGTCTTCTTTCCAAAAATGGGGTCATTTGTGGGGTGTTTGTACTGCCCTGGCATTTGAGGGTCTCCGCAATCATTACATGTATGGCCAGCGTTAGGAGTTTCTGCTATTCTCCTTATATTGAGCATACGGGTAATGAGATTTTTTTTTTTCGTTCAGCCTCTGGGCTGAAAGAAAAAATGAATGGCACAGATTTCTTCATTCGCATCGATCAATGTGGATGAAAAAATCTCTGCCAAATAAAAAAAAAGGAGGGGAAAGGCGTCTGCCAGGACATAGGAGCTCCGCCCAACATCCATACCCACTTAGCTCGTATGCCCTGGCAAACCAGATTTCTCCATTCACATCAATCGATGTGAATGAATAAATCATTGCCGGGATTTTTTTTTTTTTATATATATTGTGACAGGACCAGGGGGAAAGTGGTGGAAGGAGTCTACATTTCACCTAGGTTCCTGTCCTATACGTTCTAAAAAGCAGCCAGGGAATTGACAGCAAGGAAAACTAGGTTTTCTCTTTGCAAGGGTTTTGTTAAAAACCTGGTTAGAAGGGCCTGGCTGCTTGGAGCAGGGAGAGTTGGGTGGGTCCCTGCTCCAATTAGCCACTCCAGGTATTCAGTGTAACTGTGGCTAATCACCTTGGAACCTGAGTGTGCTATAAAAGGGCAAACAGCTCACTAGCTGAGCTCTCTGCTCCTGGGAAGAACCCTTATGTGTGAGTAAAAACAACAGTGTGTTTTGTTGATGGAGCTGGGCACAAGGCTCAGTTTCATGTAGTTAGGGACTACTACCTGTTTAGAAGTAGTGGCCAGACGGCCAGGTATTTCATTTGTTTTGAACTGTTTTGTTTAATTCTTTTTCTGCAAAAGTCAATAAAACTGGCTGAGGCCAGTTGCACCATACTTGCTTGGACTGGACTGTGTTTTATGTGCCTATAGCGCCCGTCTATTCCAGGAGACGGCGGTCCCGTGAGCTAATCCCGCTACATATGGTGGAGGATGCGGGCACAAAAATCCAGCAAGTTTTATGTCCTGGGTTTAAGTCTGCTGTTCTGAAAAAAACAAACAGTGCAGATATGGAGGAAGTGCTGAAACAGCTGATCCAGGCTAACATACAGCTCCAAAAGGCGAATGCTAACCAGCAGGAAACCAATCGGTTGTTCATGGAGACTACACAAGCTGGTTTCAGAGAACAGCAATCGCTTAATAAAAGTCTGGTGGAGCAGATAGCGGTGCTGGCTGAAAGGCCCCATGTCCAGGAGGAATCCATCTCTGTGGGGAGGAGAGTGCAAGCTTCCCTTCAAAAAATGGTAGCAGGGGATGATGTGGAGACCTACCTCACCATTTTTGAAAGAGCCGCTGAAAGAGAGAAACTCCCAGCCGAACAGTGGGTAGACACCCTTGCTCCTTTCCTGAGTGGGGAGCCACAGAAAGCCTACTATGATTTGAGTGAGCAGGATGCCAGACAGTACCCAAAACTGAAAGCAGAAATTCTCGCTCGCTTGGGTGTAACATCTGCGGTCAGAGCCCAGCGAGTGCACAACTGGACTTTCCAATTGGATAAACCAGCGAGGTCGCAAATGTATGATCTTTTTCACCTGGCTAAAAAATGGCTACAGCCAGAGGTATCTACAGCCACTCAGGTGGTGGAAAGAGTGGTCCTGGACCGGTTTGTTTGTGCTCTACCAGTTCGGATACAGCGCTGTGTGGGACAAGCGGACCCCAGGGATGTGGATCAGCTCGTCGCCCTAGTGGAGCGGTATCTGAACACCGAGGAGTATCTCCAAGACCTCTCTCCTACTTGGCCGGCCCCAGGGAGCCAGAAGTCTACTGATCGCGGTAAGACTGTTCCTAATCTAAAGGGGGCGAGGGAGGGCCGTAAAGTAGGAACTGAGACTGACCTATTAGCCAGACCTCTTAAGCCAGTTAGCCCTAGACAGCCTTGGGCGTTCAAAAACATTGTTTGCTGGCGATGTCAAGGACTGGGCCACGTGGCTGCCAACTGTCCTTTGGCTGAGCCTATGGAGGAGTGTGACAGTGGGCGGAGGAGGTCATTGTTTGCGGGACCTGCCTACTCTGCCTTGCCGACCCCAGATATGGAGCGACAAACTTGCAGCTTGGTGATTGAAGGACACTCAGTTCAAGCTCTGTTGGACTCTGGTAGTCTAGTGACTCTTGTGCATGGCAGCCTGGTGGACACTAGGAAGCTGCAAAAGAGACAGATGGGGGTCATCTGCATACATGGGGATACAAAAGAGTACCCCACTGCTATAGTCTCTTTTGAAACCCCGTGCGGGAAAGTAACCCATGAAGTGGGGGTTGTAAACAGTCTGTTGCATACTGTCATTGTGGGGTGTGATTTTCCTCTGTTTTGGAAAATGTGGAATATGCTTGATAGGTGTTTAAGTGGGTCTGCTGTAGATCCCATTCCCCTGGCTGAGACTGAAAATGTGCAAACAGTAGGGGTGACCCAGAGTGAAACCGAGAATTTTCCCTTAGCAGTGCTTGCAGGTGATACTGATGATGTCCCGGAAATTGGTCTCCCTGACTTGCCAGTCTCCAATGATAACTTTGGGACAGCTCAACTCAGGGACCCAACATTAACCCACGCATGGCAAAGTGTGAAAGTAGTCAATGGGGTACCTCAAGATACTGGGGTAGAGAAAATATTTCCCCATTTTTCTATAGAGAATGAACTCTTATATAGAGTTGATGAGCAAAATGGGCAGGTTGTGGAGCAACTTGTGGTCCCAAAATCGCATCGCCAAAAGGTGATGGATCTAGCCCATTCACATGTGCTAGGAGGGCACTTGGCTTATGAAAAAACCAAAGACCGGATCTTGCAGAGGTTTTATTGGCCCGGGGTACATAAAGAGATAAAAGAATACTGTGATTCATGCCCAGAGTGTCAATTACACAACCCGGTAGCGACCTTTAGGAGTCCGTTAGTACCACTCCCGATTATTGAAACTCCCTTTGAGAGGATTGCAATGGATTTGGTGGGACCTCTTGTTAAGTCTGCCAGAGGTCACCAATACATTTTGGTTGTCCTTGATTATGCTACCCGCTATCCTGAAGCAATACCTCTAAGGAAAACCTCTGCAAAAGTGATAGCCAAGGAGTTGTTCCAGATGTTTACTAGAGTGGGCATACCTAAAGAAGTACTCACTGACCAGGGGACGCCCTTTATGTCAAAGGTTACAAAAGAGTTGTGTAAACTGTTGAAAATAACTCACTTGCGTACCTCAGTTTATCATCCCCAAACGGATGGGTTAGTTGAAAGGTTCAACAAAACCTTAAAAGGGATGCTCAGAAAAGTGGTGGCACAGGATGGGAAAGACTGGGATTGTCTTTTACCATATCTTATGTTTTCTGTACGGGAGGTGCCTCAAGCATCTACCGGATTTTCTCCGTTCGAGCTAGTGTATGGTCGGCACCCTAGGGGTCTTTTGGATATTGCAAAAGAGACCTGGGAGAGTGAGGCTACACCCTACAAAAGTGTGATTGAACACTTGTCCCAAATGCAGGAAAGGATTGGAAAAGTAATGCCCATTGTAAAAGAACACTTGCTGCAGGCCCAGGAGAGTCAGTCCCGGGTTTACAACAGGTCGGCTAAAGTAAGAAACTTCAACCCTGGGGATAGGGTATTAATCCTTGTCCCCACAGTAGAAAGTAAATTTTTGGCCAAATGGCAAGGACCTTATGAAATAGTTGAGAAGGTCGGAGAGGTGAATTACCGGGTTCACCAACCAGGTAGACGTAAGCCCTACCAAATTTATCATGTGAACCTAATCAAACCCTGGAAGGACCGAGAGGTGTTAGCAGCTTACAGCAGTGGGAAAAAGGAATGTAGCTTTGAGATACCAGAGGTAAAAATTGCAGACACTTTGTCAGGATCTCAAACCCAAGAGGCAAAGGAGTTTGTAATAAAAAATAAAGATGTATTTTCTGAGCTACCTGGTCGAACAGATATAATTGAACATGATATTATAACCGAACCAGGGGTCAGAGTCAACCAAAAGCCTTATAGAATACCTGAGGCTAGACGTAAAGCTGTCTCCCAAGAAGTCCAAACAATGCTTCAGTTAGGGGTTATAGAGGAGTCCCATAGTGACTGGTCTAGTCCTATAGTCTTGGTTCCCAAACCTGATGGCACCATACGTTTCTGTAATGACTTCAGGAAACTGAACACTGTCTCAAAGTTTGATGCTTACCCAATGCCTCGAGTGGATGAGCTGATTGATAGGCTTGGTAATGCTAGGTTCTTTACCACATTAGATCTTACAAAAGGTTACTGGCAAGTACCGTTGACTGAGAGGGCCAAAGAAAAAACTGCTTTTAGTGTCCCTGATGGCCATTTTCAGTATGTAGTCCTTCCCTTTGGTTTGCATGGGGCCCCGGCCACATTTCAGAGGATGATGGACAAAATTTTAAGACCACATCGTAGATACGCAGCTGCCTATTTAGATGATGTGATAATCCATAGCACGGATTGGAAAAGTCATCTACCCAGGGTAGAAGCCGTCCTGAATTCTATTAGGGAAGCAGGGTTAACAGCGAATCCAAAAAAATGTGCCATTGGGCAAGAAGAGGCAAAGTACTTGGGGTACATGATTGGGCGAGGAGTTATAAAACCTCAAATAAACAAAGTGGAAGCCATCCAGAGCTGGCCAAGGCCTTTGAACAAAAAACAAGTCAGAGCATTCCTAGGTTTAACTGGTTATTATAGGCGTTTTATTGAAAATTTTGCCAGCATTGCGAGCCCTTTAACAGACCTTACAAAAGGGAAGGATTCAACCATGGTCAAATGGACCACGGAAGCGGAACAGGCCTTTCAGAACCTGAAGCAGGCTCTATGTGCCCACCCAGTGTTAGTCACACCAGATTTTAAAAAGGAGTTCATTGTGCAAACAGATGCCTCGGATGTTGGTATAGGGGCTGTGTTGTCGCAAGTAAGGGCTGGGGAAGAGCATCCTGTAGTATACCTGAGTAAAAAGTTAAATGAACATGAAAAGAAATACTCCATTGTAGAAAAGGAGTGTTTGGCAGTTAAGTGGGCCATAGAAGCTCTCAGGTATTATTTGGTAGGGAGAACATTCAAACTGGTAACTGACCATGCCCCCCTTAAATGGATGTGCCAAAACCGTGAGAAAAACAGGCGAGTGACCCGATGGTTCATGTCTCTTCAAGATTATAGTTTTACAGTTGAACATAGGCCCGGGCGTCAGCTTGGAAACGCAGATGCCCTGTCCAGGATGTACTGTTTAAGGGCACAGAGTGTTCCTACCCCAAGGTCGAAACAGGGGGGGAGGATATGTGACAGGACCAGGGGGAAAGTGGTGGAAGGAGTCTACATTTCACCTAGGTTCCTGTCCTATACGTTCTAAAAAGCAGCCAGGGAATTGACAGCAAGGAAAACTAGGTTTTCTCTTTGCAAGGGTTTTGTTAAAAACCTGGTTAGAAGGGCCTGGCTGCTTGGAGCAGGGAGAGTTGGGTGGGTCCCTGCTCCAATTAGCCACTCCAGGTATTCAGTGTAACTGTGGCTAATCACCTTGGAACCTGAGTGTGCTATAAAAGGGCAAACAGCTCACTAGCTGAGCTCTCTGCTCCTGGGAAGAACCCTTATGTGTGAGTAAAAACAACAGTGTGTTTTGTTGATGGAGCTGGGCACAAGGCTCAGTTTCATGTAGTTAGGGACTACTACCTGTTTAGAAGTAGTGGCCAGACGGCCAGGTATTTCATTTGTTTTGAACTGTTTTGTTTAATTCTTTTTCTGCAAAAGTCAATAAAACTGGCTGAGGCCAGTTGCACCATACTTGCTTGGACTGGACTGTGTTTTATGTGCCTATAGCGCCCGTCTATTCCAGGAGACGGCGGTCCCGTGAGCTAATCCCGCTACAATATGCAAAGTGTTTACCAAAGCATATGAACACAGCCACCTCCTCAGCTCATATGCCTCGGCAAACGTATCTTTTACTGCAGAGGAGAAATTTCGTCTTGCAGCGCCGCATACACCGACTTGCGTGTAATCTGACAGCAGCGCAATGCTTCTGTCAGAATGCACATCAGTGCTGCAGCTAGTCGATCGGTTGGTCCACCTGGAAGGTAAAAAAAACAAAACAAAAAAGAAAAAACCAGGCCGCAACGCAATAATTTTATTAACTTTATAATAACTTTTGAACAGAACATAGAAACTTTTTTTAACTTTTTGAACTGAACGTTAACGTTAACTTTTTTACTTACCGGTAATTATTTTTTTTGTTTAGTTTTTTTTACCTTTATAGAACAAACCTCTCCTTCCCCATGGGACAATGTGCAAAGCGCAAATCGCCCAAAGATGTGGCGAAGTACGTTATATACTTTATCCCAGGTGAAAGGAGAGGTTTGCAGCAGCTGTGAGTAAAAGGGCCCTAATAGCCCTGTGTGTTGTCCTGTCCTGTGAAATGCAATCCCTATGCTAAGTGTACCTGTGTGTGGTACTTCCGGAAACACTCTCCATAGCATAGGGCAGGGTGGTCAGGACAGTCAGGACAGAAATAGCGTGTGTCACGCCTTATTCCACTCCTGCTACAGACACAACATTTTTTTCGGGGTGGCGGTTGGGTTGAGGTACCAGCAACGACACTGGGGAAATGTCGCTCGTGTAGACGGCTAACTACACTGGTGGATGGGGCCACGGAACCTCCTGGATACAGGAGGTTCTCGATGATCTCTTCCTGAAATTTGAGGAAGGATCCTGTTCTCCCAGCCTTACTGTAGAGAACAAAACTATTATAGGCAGCCAATTGAATTACTGTAAATATACAGACACCTTCTTATACCAGCGTCTGGTGCGTCGGGAAACTAAATAGGGAACCAACATCTGGTCATTGAAGTCCACCCCTCCCATGAGCGCATTATAGTCGTGGACTGAGAGGGGCTTTTCAATGACACGGGTTGCCCTTTCAATTTGGATTGTCGTGTCTGCGTGAATGGAGGAGAGCATGTAAACGTCACGCTTGTCTCTCCATTTCACCGCGAGCAGTTCTTCGTTACACAAGGCAGCCCTCTCCCCCCTTGCAAGACGGGTGGTAACGAGCCGTTGGGGGAAGCCCACGCGACTAGTTCGCGCGGTGCCACAGGCGCAAATCTGTTCTAGAAACAAATGCCTAAAGAGGGCCACACTTGTGTAGAAATTGTCCACATAAAGATGGTACCCCTTGCCAAATAAGGGTGACACCAAGTCCCAGACTGTCTTCCCACTGCTCTCCAGGTAGTCAGGGCAACCGACCAGCTCCAGGGTCTGATCTTTTCCCTCATAGATCCGAAATTTGTGGGTATAGCCTGTGGCCCTTTCACAGAGCTTATACAATTTGACCCCATACCGGGCACGCTTGCTTGGGATGTATTGTTTGAAGCCAAGGCGCCCGGTAAAATGTATTAGGGACTCGTCTACGCAGATGTTTTGCTCGGGGGTATACAAATCTGCAAATTTCTGGTTGAAATGGTCTATGAGGGGCCGAATTTTGTGGAGCCGGTCAAAAGCTAGGTGGCCTCTGGGACGGGAGGTGGTGTTGTCGCTAAAATGCAGGAAACGCAGGATGGTCTCAAAACGTGTCCTGGACATAGCAGCAGAGAACATGGGCATGTGATGAATCGGGTTCGTGGACCAATATGACCGCAATTCATGCTTTTTAGTTAGACCCATGTTGAGGAGAAGGCCCAGAAAAATTTTAAGTTCGGAAACTTGGACTGGTTTCCACCGGAAAGACTGGGCATAATAGCTTCCCGGGTTGGCGGATATAAATTGTGTGGCATACCGATTTGTTTCTGCCACGACTAAGTCCAAGAGCTCCGCAGTCAAGAACAGCTCAAAAAATCCCAGGGCCGAACCGATCTGAGCCGTCTCAACCCAAACTCCAGACTGGGCGGTGAAAGGGGGAACTAATGGTGCGGCTGAAGTTGGTGACTGCCAATCAGGATTTGCCAGCACCTCAGGGACTCTAGGGGCTCTACGGGCCTGTCTGCGCGGTGGCTGCGACGGGGTAACTACTGCACGTGCCACCGTACCAGCTTCAACTGCCCTTCTGGTGCTCGCCACTTCACCAGGTTGTACGGCAGTGCTGGTACTAGGTCCAGGAAGGGCTGCGCTGCTGGTGTATGCCTCACCACGTGATCCGACAGCGCCAGCCCCACTCTGCTGCTCTTGAAACGGATCCTGCACAACCTGGGGTCTAGCGACATGGGGCTGGGTACGCCTGGTTCTATCAGGGACCTCCACCTCCTCGTCCGAACTTTGGGTCAGAGAGCCACTGCTTTCTACAGGTTCATATTCTGACCCGCTAGATTTGTCAGATGAGGGTTCCCATTCCTCATCAGACTAGGTCAGAATCCTGTAGGCCTCTTCAGAAGAATACCCCCTGTTTGCCATTTGGACTACTAAATTTAGAGGTAGTCCCTGAGACTACCCAAGAAAAAAAGCAAGCCTGTCTTACAAAGGGGAGGCTAGCGAAGTACCGGAGGCTGCTGCGGTTGATAAAAAATATCAAAACTGATTTTTTTATCGCCGCAGAGCTTGGAAAGTGATTGTGCAGTGATCAAAAAACAAAAAAATTTTTGTCACTGCGGCGGGGCGGGTGTGGGTGAACGCACGTGTGGGCGACCGATCAGGCCTGATCGGGCAAACACTGCGTTTTGGGTGGAGGGCGAGCTAAGGTGACACTAATACTATTATAGATCTGACCGTGATCAGTTTTGATCACTTACAGATACTATAAAAGTACAAATGCTGATTAGCAATACGCTAATCAGCGAATCAGTGACTGCGGTGCGGTGGGGTGGGCGCTAACTGACGCTAACTACCTAACCAAGGGGCCTAAACTATCCTAAAAGCTAACAGCCAATACTAGTGAAAAAAAAAAGTGACAGTTTACACTGATCACTTTTTGTCTTTCACTAAGTGATTGACAGGGGCGATCAAAGGGGTGATCAAAGGGTTAATTGGGGTGCAGGGGGGTGATCTGGGGCTAAGGTGTAGTGTTTGGTGTACTCACTGTGATGTCTGCTCCTCTGCTGGAACCAACCGACGAAAAGGACCAGCACAGGAGCAGAGAAGCCATATAACAGATCATATTTACTAATATGATGTGTTATCTGGCTTTTGATTTGATTTTTTGAAAATCGCCAGCCTGCCAGCCAATGATCGTGGCTGGCAGGCTGGTGACGAAATACATCTTTAACTTTTGCCGGCCCGCGATGTGCATGCGCGGGCCGGCAATGCCCGAAATCTCGCATCTCGCGAGAGGACGCACCGGCGCGTCCACCCAGAGTAACAGGACCGCCGCAAAGACGCAATCCTGCGTACGGCGGTCCTGTGGAGGTTAAAATTTGAATTTTGTATATACATATATATACATATATCTAGCATTTCTAATATCTTAGGCGTGAACTTAAGTTGACGCATATAATTCATGTATAATGATGATTTGATTGATATATTATTGTACGTCAATGTGTTCAATATTGTTTTTATGTATTAATATTTTGACTTCTAAAATAAAAAAAATATTTAAAAAAAAAAAAAAAAAAAATTTGAATTTTGTGAAAAGGTTCAATATTCTAGACTCAAAGTGTCACACTCTAGTCAGCCAATTAATACATATCCCTGAGCAAAGGGGACCTCCAAATTGTGACTTTGGGGTTTTATAAGCTATAAGCCATAATCATCCAAATTATAATAAATAAAGGTTTAAAATATCTCGCTTTGCCTGTAATGAGTCTCATATATTAGTTTCACCTTTTAAGTTGCATTACTGAAATAAATAAACTTTGCACGATATTCTAATTCTTTGAGTTTCACCTGAATCTCTCTCTCTCTTGCAGTTCTCTGTGTAGCTATGAACAGCTGTGAATATGACAGCTGCAGCAAGGGAATGTCAATGTACAAAACTGAGGCACTGAGTGTGTGAAGAGGAACCATTTATTATTTTAGGATGTTTTGTGTGTAATGTGCTTGGATGTTGTTTTATTGGAGCTCCAAGGGATTTATGATGTCAAATAACTCAGATGCTTGAGTAACACTGAAAAAACAAAGGTAAAAACATCCTGCACGGTATGATATATAAATCTGCGGATGTCCCTGGCCATATTATTGAAGAAAATCACAGAAATAAGATAATAATGCACTTAGTAAAGTAGATGCAAGCATTATATATGGACAAAGTCCTCACTCTGATATGATAAAATCTGAGACACTTAGCCAATATATTTTGATCAAAACACATCTGTGCCCACCTACCAAGCGCCAAGGTGGTCTCAGGTCAGGCAGGTCCTACTCTAAACCTACCTAAGCCATTGGGCTTCTATGTTCAGGAGCGCAGACGCCGCACATATGGTGTGCTGCTCCTAGTCACCTCCATGTGCGTCAAGCAACCAATGGGAGGAGGAGCTCTTATCCTATAAAGTCATATATCAATTGCAATTCTGAATATGTGATATGTATTAAGGCTGGTTACAGCCTGTATTTGTGGGCGGGGCTGCTGGCTATATCTCCTCCCGCGACCTCTCCCTGTGGACGGTCGCTTCATGCAGGCTTTCCTTGGTCCGTTCCGTCACTTCCGGTTTGCCGCCACGTCACTTCCGGGTAAGGTCTCGGCTCTCTAGGCTTCCCCAGCTGGGGGCAGCATCCGGCCGGTTCGGCGGGGCCGGCATCCACAGCACTTCAGGTGGGGCGGACTGTTCCGCTGGGCTGCTGTGGTTCGCGTCCCTGCCTCTCCCATCTGCACATTTGGGAATATCCAGTAGCAGCAACAGTTATGCTGAAACCACTGCGGTTTTTGCACCTTGCATCTGCGACAGGATTGCGGCACTGGCTGACTGCTGACTCTGTATTTTCTGCGATGACGATGGGTAGGTTACTGCTGTTTGGGTGACATTGCAATTTGGCAAGACAATGGGGTTTTATGTATGTGCACCTGCCTATCCAGTGTATAAAAAATAAAAAAAAAGGGAAACAGCATGCCCAGCTTTTTTGCCTCGGTATGGATCAGTGTTCTACCAAGCAGGCATGGGCATCGCATCGTATTTTATACAGCACGGCCGTGTTGTGCTGCCCTCTTATGCCATGTCAGTGACACCTGGTATGCCGCCCTCCTGTGCACAGGTTCACACCACATGTCATCCCGCCCTCCTGTGCACTGGTTGATAGCACAGTGGTGTGATGCCGCCCCCCTGTGCACACATGTTCGGTGCCGCTATTTTGTGCCACCCTTCTGGGCACATTACATGGCTTAGCGGTGTTGTGCCACCCTCCATGCCCAGGTACCTGGCACAGCTGTCCCGTGTCGCCCTCCCGTGCTCATGCGTGTAACACCACCGTGTTATACCGCCCTGACGCATGTATGGGGGTGGGCGGGATAACCCTTAAACGGGTCCTTCATTTCTCAGGTGGAGATGTTGTTTTTCCGGTTGTCTTATGTGCCATTTCGGGCTCAGGGCTGTCTTTATGAGCTTGTTGTCTTTACCTAGGTGCTGATGATAAATTTTTCAAAATGAACAGGGCTGCAGTACCGTCTGATATCCAGTCTTCCCGTTCAGCCAGGTAGCTGCTCAGCTTCCCGAATTTCTTCAGGTATCACGCACACGTCATTTTGTTTGTTTTCCATGCTTTATGTCTCACTCTCACACATCATCTGTAGTCTCCCTGGATCGCCCAGGCTCGTTCCGTCTCTGTCATCCTGGATCCCCCAGCCTCACGCTGTCTCTGTCATCCTGGATCGCCCAGGCCCGTTCTGCCTCTGTCATCCTGGATCGCCCAGGCCCGTTCTGCCTCTGTCATCCTGGATCGCCCAGGCCCGTTCTGCCTCTGTCATCCTGGATCGCCCTGGCCCGTTCTGCCTCTGTCATCCTGGATCGCCCAGGCCCACGCGGCCTCTGCCATCTTTCCTTGCTCCCCGTCCACGGTCCTCCGTTCCCTCATCTTCCTTCTCTTCCCGGCTCTCCTAAAGCGGCGTTTATTACAATAATAATAATTTTAAAAATCTTGGTACAAGTACTTCAGTACACCGGACCTTGGGGTATCTTCAACTGTAATTAGGTATAATTGCATGTATTGTTTTCTATTTTCATTTATTTTGCAGTACATTCCATCCGAGAAGCCATGGTTGGCACCAGTTGGCAGGCACGGGGCTGATCGGCCTGTTTCTCCATTCCGGTGGGAGTGGGCTGGTCCTGCTTCTACTAGAGGGGGAGTTCAAGTGTGGAGACAGAGAGGGGAGGGAGCGTATGCCAGAGCTTCTAGTCCTGGGGACAGAAAATGAGATAAAAAAAAAAAAAGCTTCAAGAACGCAGCGGAGAGACCAGACTCCGGGTGATCAATAAGGTGCTGCCTTGCGGACACTGCTGCGGGGTCAGGGACTGCTGCTCTGATTCCCATCACCCATACTACCACTAGCCAGGTTAAGTTTAAGTTGGAACCTCCAGTGGACCCCTATACCCACAGTGCCAATCAATTGCTGCACAATCGCTACATGCCTCCTCGACTGGGGCCAGAAACTGCACCTTCCACTGCTGCTTCCCCCTCTAGTGTAGCTAACCCCATGAATGTGGGGTTTTGTTGCCATGCTATTTTCCGGTTCCTAATGTACCATTTTGGGCAATCTTTTCTTAAAGCAAACAGGGCTGCAGCACTGTCTGATATTCAGTCCTCCCGATCAGCCAAGTAGCTGCTCGTCAGCTTCCCGAATTCTTCAGGTATCATGCATACATCTTCTGTCTGTCTTCCCTGCTCCTTGACATACTCTCACGTCATCTGAGGTCCCCTGGCTCGCCCGGTCTCTGTCATCCTGGATCGCCCAGGCTCGTTCTGCCTCTGCCATCCAGGATCGTCCAGGCTCGCCTGCCTCGGTGGTCCTGGATCGCCCAGGCCCGCTCTGCCTCTGTCTTCCTGGATCACCCAGGCTCTCTCTGTCTCGGTTATCCTGGCTGGCCCAGGCTCGCTCTGTCTCTATCATCCTGGTTCGCCCAGGCTCGCTCTACCCCTGTCATCCAGGATCGCCCTGGCTCGTTCTGTCGTCCTGGATCGCCCAGGCTCGCTCTGCGCCTGTCATCCTGGAGCGGCCAGGCTCGCTCTGCCCCTGTCATCCTGGATCGCCCAGGCTCGCTCTGCTCCTGTCATCCTGGATCGCCCAGGCTCGCTCTGCTCCTGTCATCCTGGATCACCCAGGCTCGCTCGTCATCCTGGATCACCCAGGCTCGCTCTGTCTCTGTCATCCTGGATCGCCCAGGCTCGCCCTGCTCCGGTCATCCTGGTTCGCTCAGGCTCGCTCTGCCCCTGTCATCCTGGATCGCCCAGGCTCGCTCTGCCCCTGTCATCCTGGATTGCCCAGGCTCGCTCTGCCCCTGTCATCCTGGATCGCCCAGGCTCGCTCTGCTCCTGTCATCCTGGATCGCCCAGGCTCGCTCTGCTCCTGTCATCCTTGATCGCCCAGGCTCGCTCTGCTCTTGTCATCCTGGATCACCCAGGCTCGCTCGTCATCCTGGATCACCCAGGCTCGCTCTGCTCCTGTCATCCTGGATCGCCCAGGCTCGCTCTGCTCCTGTCATCCTGGATCGCCCAGGCTCGCTCGGTCTCTGTCATCCTGGATCACCCAGGCTCGCTCTGCTCCTGTCATCCTGGATCGCCCAGGCTCGCTCTGCTCCTGTCATCCTGGATCGCCCAGGCTCGCTCTGCTCCTGTCATTCCGGATTGCCCAGGCTCTCTCTGCTCCTGTCATTCCGGATTGCCCAGGCTCGCTCTGCTCCTGTCATCCTGGATCGCCCAGGCTCGCGCCGCTCCTGTCATCCTGGATCGCCCAGACTCGCGCCGCTCCTGTCATCCTGGATCGCCCAGGCTCGTGCTGCTCCTGTCATCCTGGATCGCCCAGGCTCGCGCTGCTCCTGTCATCCTGGATCGCCTAGGCTCGCGCTGCTGTTGTCAACCTGGATCGCCCAGGCTCGCGCTGCTCCTGTCATCCTGGATCGCCCCAGCTCGCGCTGCTCCTGTCATCCTGGATCGCCCAGGCTCGCGCTGCTCCTGTCATCCTGGATCGCCCAGGCCCAGCTCCTGCCCGAATCACTCGTGTCGTTCGGTTCAATTAACAATTTCCCTCCTACAGCGTGGGCAGTCTTTTTGCCCACTTATTCAGGCCTACCCCACACTGGCTCCGGGCACAGTTCAGCCAAATAGGTCATGGAGGGTGATAGGCATCCCTCCCGACTCTACGCCAATGTACACCTCAGCCCCTGCCACAAGTATTAAGGCTGGTTACAGCCTGTATTTGTGGGCAGGGCTGCTGGCTATATCTCCTCCAGCGACCTCTCCCTGTGGACGGTCGCTTCATGCCCCACCCTCCCGACCCTTCTTTCTTTCATTCCACTCTCTTGGGTGGCCCACTTATTCAGGCCTACCCCGCACTGGCTCCGGGCACAGTTCAGCCAGATAGGTCATGGAGGGTGATAGGCATCCCTCCCGACTCTACGCCAATGTACACCTCAGCCCCTGCCACAAATATGATTATGTGTGTGGACTGTCAGAAATGCTACACAGGGTCCACCTTCCGAAAATTAAAAATCCGTATCCTGGAACATTTAAATGACATTTCTAATCAGAATAACCCAAATAGAAATATATCTAATATATCACGCCATTTTGTTCAGGCACATGGCAGATCAACTAAAGTATTCAGAGTTATGGGCATAGAGAGGGTCTTCAAACCCCCCCCTGAGGTGGTGACAGACAGCAGCTGCTGTAGAACCGTGAGGTGAACTGGATCTTCCACTGCCGCTCCCGCGTACCCCATGGTTTCAATTTAAAATGATTCTACATTATTATTATTGAATCTGGGTTGCATAAAATATGGTGACATTCTATGCAAACTAAATACCATTCCACTTAAATTGGTTATAATTTGGTATGTCATACTATCGACATCCTGTCCCACATATATTTTTATTTTTATTACATTGGTTTTAATTTACTTCCGTTTGTATGGATCAGGTGTTTTGTGGAATACATGTCACGCCCTGCCCTGTGGGTGTTCTGAGGAGATCTGTCAGAGTTTCTGCACGTGACTCGATCTGACAGTTTGTTTTGTTGTGGGTTTGAACTGAATCCCACCAGCTCCCAGGTGTTGTTCTTTAGGTATTGGTGAGGCTATTTATTCCTCCCTCTCCCTATAGCCTTTGCGGGTTATAGTTCTGCCTTGTGTGAGCTCTGGAAGTTTGGTGGATCGTCTGATCCAACATATCTCTAGATAAGTCCTTTTCCCTTTTTCCTTCTGTGTCTGTTTTTACTAGGCCTCTAGGGTGACGCTAGCTCATTCGGTTGTTGAAGGAGCTGGGTGTCTCTTTCCCTCTTCCCTACAGCTGAGGGTTTGGTTCAGTGTGTTATAGCCTTAGGTACGTGGACATGTGCATATCTACCATCGAGATATGCACATGGGCATAGCAGCTTAGGGAAAGTGTTTTAGGGATTGCTAGGAGGTGACCCCTTTGTTCCCTAGCATTTGGGGCCTAGTCAGTTGTTTTGTTTGCCTTGTCGTGTTCTGTTTCCTTCCCTTATCTACCGTGACAATACAATGTTACCACTTGCATCTATGTATTAATTAATCTGCACCTGATGATGGGGGGGGGGGGGGTATAGCCCCTACATAGACCGTGCTGTTTTCCATGCATAAGATTGTGGAACAGTTCAAACGCATTGACGAATTCTGGCAAATCGGTATGCCCTGGAATGTTTTTAACATGTATCCTCACTAAAGCAGGAAATACTTTTTAACCCTTCAGTGCTGGATAAACTGTTTACTGGATTTCTTACTAAAAGTTAATACCAGGCACTTACTAATGTAGTGTAATTGTCCATATTGCCACTTTTGCCAGCTTGATTAGTTTTTCCATTGCATTGTACACTGCTTGTTTCCAGCGGTTACGACCACCCTGCAATCCAGCAGCGGTGGCCGTAATTGCATGCTGTAGGCAAAAGTTCTGGTCTATGTGCATTCCCGCTGTCTCGACCACCAGAGAGACCAGCGCCTTTTTCTGTGTGTAATGAGTAAATAAAAAGAAGTGATATACAGTGGATAAAAAAAGTCTACACACCCCTGTTAAAGGGATTCTGTCACCAGGATTTACCCTACAGAGATATTCATATGTGCCCATCAGTCTCCTTGTTTTGTATTAAATGATCCCACCCTTACTGCTCTGTGTGTCTTTTATTCGTCAAAAAAAGATTTTATTGCTATCTAAATTACCTTGATAAGGAGCCCAAGGGGTCGTCCCACAATCCGTTGGAGCCCGGCCACGCCCATCGTTCCAGAGCCCAGCACCGCCTACCAGTTAATTTATTCACTGCACTTGCCCTGATGTCATTCCTTCCAAGCGCCGTAATCTCGTGCAGGTGCAATGTACACAGTAGTCTGCGCCCGTACGGACTACTGGCACAGGCTTCGTCGATCCAACTGCGCTTCATTATTACTGCCTCTTTTTCAAAATCTTCTTCCCTAGTACAGTTTCTCTTAATACGCCTAAATTGTCCCAGGGGCACATTTAATAACCATTTTGGTAAGTGGCAGCTAGTGTGTATTATATAGCTGTTCTTGCTAACTTCCTTCCGGTATGTATTGCAGATTAGGTGTCTACTGTCCACCTAAATCTGCAAGTCCAAGAACTCCACGACTGAGTCACTCACATTAGACGCAAAATGTAAGTTTTTTTTGTTAATATTCAGTTCTTCTAAAAAGATTTGAAGCTCGTTTTCTCCCTTCTGCCATGTAAAGAAAATGTCATCTATGTACCGTTGCCAGAGCACCAGACTTGCCCCCAGCTTGGGAGTTATGGTGTCCTCTTCCCAATCCACAATAAATAAATTGGCATAGCTGGGGCAAATCTGGTGCCCATAGCAGTCCCCTGGGTCTGTAGAAAAAAATCGGTGTCAAAATAAAAATAATTGTGCGTTAAGATAAACTGAACCCCTTCCACTATATAGTCTATTTGTTCCAAAGGTAACCTTTCCTCTTCTATTAGTCTTCTTTTCATTGCTTCCATACCTTGTTTATGATCAATTATGGTGTACAGTGAATGTACATCAAGTGTCCCAATTAATCAATGTGGTTCCACTTGTATATTCTCAACAATTTTAATTATCTGTGTTGTATCTTTGATGTATGATTTAATTTTCTTAACTGCTGGCTGTAGAAGTCTATCAATATACTGTGATAAATTTGAGGTTAGGGAACTAATGCCGGATGTTATTGGATGGCATGGTGGATTCAACGGATCTTTGTGTAATTTTGGTAAATAGTAAAATACCGGGAGTCTTTGTTGTGTATCTAATATAAATGCACTTTCCTCCTTAGATAAAATCCCCTTATCGACACCTCTTTTGCAGTATTGAACTAATTCTAGATAGTATTTTTTCGTTGGATCACTAGTTAATTTCACATAGGTCGTGGTATCCATTATCTGTCCTCTACACTCAATATTGTATTTATCCGTATCAAGGATCACCACTGCTCTGCCTTTGTCGGTAGGGCAAATGGTGATTCCCCCTGTTCCTGTAGTTCTCCAATTGCTTCCATTTCAGAATTGGTGAGATTGTTTCTACTATGTCTAGGTGTGTCCCTCAATTTTCTAATATCATGTTCCACACAATGTCAAAATGTCGCCAGTTCCTGGCTGATTTCCTGCCTAGGCTAATTCCTGGATCTACTCTTCAGGTCAGTATGTTGGAAATTGTCACTTTTTCCCATTTGTTCACCTAATACGATGTTTTTTTTTATGAAATATTTTTTTAAGACTAATTTTTCTCAGGAATTTTTCCACACCTATATAGGTGTCAAATTTGTTTAATTTTTGTGTAGGTGCAAATTTCAGACCCTTATTCAATAGATTTGTTTGTGCTGAAGTGAGTGTGATAGTGCTCAGATTGACTATTTGATTATTATCCTGACTCGTGTTTCCTACCGATTGTAATTTCTTCCTCCTCTCCGTATCTTTCTCTTCCCCTTTTGTGTCTGTGAGCTGCATATTGATGTCTCTGTGAGTGATCGTTCGGTTTTTGATATGACCTTTTCATTGTATGTGATATTTTGTGTTTCTAATGTGTTCTGTGATGTCTCTCCTAAGACACATGCCTGTGTCTCAGGTTGTAATGGTAAGTTGTCTGTGGTTCTATCTGACGTGTCCTCCCAGGTGATTGGGGTGTTCTTCGACGGGTACGTGCTCTGTGATGTGGTGGAGTTTTGTTTAAAAAAGATTGATTCATCAAAGTTTCAAATCCATTCGATGTTGGTATTGTACAGTACAGACCAAAAGTTTGGACACACCTTCTCATTCAAAGAGTTTTCTTTATTTTCATGACTATGAAAATTGTAGATTTACACTGAAGGCATCAAAACTATGAATTAACACATGTGGAATTATATACATAACAAACAAGTGTGAAACAACTGAAAATATGTCATATTCTAGGTTCTTCAAAGTAGCCACCTTTTGCTTTGATTACTGCTTTGCACACTCTTGGCATTCTCTTGATGAGCTTCAAGAGGTAGTCCCCTGAAATGGTTTTCACTTCACAGGTGTGCCCTGTCAGGTTTAATAAGTGGGATTTCTTGCCTTATAAATGGGGTTGGGACCATCAGTTGCATTGAGGAGAAGTCAGGTGGATACACAGCTGATACTCCTACTGAATAGACTGTTAGAATTTGTATTATGGCAAGAAAAAAGCAGCTAAGTAAAGAAAAACGAGTGGCCATCATTACTTTAAGAAATGAAGGTCAGTCAGTCAGCCGAAAAATTGGAAATACTTTGAAAGTAAGGGCTTTTTGACCATGAAGGAGAGTGATGGGGTGCTGCGCCAGATGACCTGGCCTCCACAGTCACCGGACCTGAACCCAATCGAGATGGTTTGGGGTGAGCTGGACCGCAGAGTGAAGGCAAAAGGGCCAACAAGTGCTAAGCATCTCTGGGAACTCCTTCAAGACTGTTGGAAGACCATTTCAGGGAACTACCTCTTGAAGCTCATCAAGAGAATGCCAAGAGTGTGCAAAGCAGTAATCAAAGCAAAAGGTGGCTACTTTGAAGAACCTAGAATATGACATATTTTCAGTTGTTTCACACTTGTTTGTTATGTATATAATTCCACATGTGTTAATTCATAGTTTTGATGCCTTCATAGTTATGAAAATAAAGAAAACTCTTTGAATGAGAAGGTGTTTCCAAACTGTATTTTGTTCTTGTATTGTTCCCCTGTTCTTCATCTCTATATTCATTTCTATATTCCCTTGTGTCTTCATTTGTCTGTTGATCAGATTCCTCTTCTATTCCCAGATTCCCTTTTACCTTACCATTAATAAAAAAAAAAATTATTACCGTATTTTTCGCCCCATAAGACGCATTCTCCCCCCCCCCCGCGTCTTGTGGGGCGAATGCTTCCATTTTACATTGCAGTCTGCGATGCTGCAGCATCGCAGACTGCGATGTATGAGCCGGGAGAGAGGAGGGGCTGGAGTCCGGAACTAGGGGCGGGGCCCGGTGCAGTCACTGTACTCTTACACCGGGCCCCGCCGCTCACCACAGTATTTATAAACATTAATCCTTATCCTGTTAATGTTTAACTAAAGCTGTGCTCTCCCCTGTTCCCCTGTATCAGTACAGCACTTACGAACAAGCTTCCATAGCAGGCAGAGTGGATGGCAGCAGTAACGTCACTCACTGACAACGCAAGCCTGCTCCGCCTGCTTCATTCATAAAGTGGGAGGAGCAGGCGCGCAACGTAAGTGAGTGACGTTACTGCTACCGTCCGCTCTGCCTGCTATGGAAGCTTGTTCATAAGTGCTGTACTGATACAGGGGAACAGGGGAGAGCGCAGCTTTAGTTAAACTTATTAACAGGATAAGGATTCACGTTTATAAATACTTCGGTGAGCAGAGGGCCGGTGTATTGGGGGACACTTATGAGGGGGATCTGTGGATGACATATAGCAGTGTCATCCACAGATCCCCCCCATAACAGTGCCATCCACAGATCCCCCACCCCATAACAATGCCATGCACAGATGCCCCACCCCATAACAATTACATCCACAGATCCCCCACCCCATAACAATGCCATTCACAGATCCCCCGCCCCATAGCAGTACCATCCACAGATGCCCCATAACAGTGCCATTCACAGATCCCCCATAACAGTGCCATCCACAGATCCCCCATAACAGTGCCATCCACAGATCCCCCATAACAGTGCCATCCACAGATCCCCCATAACAGTGCCATCCACAGATCCCCCATAACAGTGCCATCCACAGATCCCCCATAACAGTGCCATCCACAGATCCCCCATAACAGTGCCATCCACAGATCCCCCATAACAGTGCCATCCACAGATCCCCCATAACAGTGCCATCCACAGGTCCCCCATAACAGTGCCATCCACAGGTCCCCATTACATTGCCATCCACAGATCCCCCACATGACAGTGCCATCCACAGATCCCCCACCCCATAACAATGCCATGCACAGATGTCCCACCCCATAACAATTACATCCACAGATCCCCCACTACCATAACAATGCCATCCACAGATCCCCCACCCCATAACAATGCCATCCACAGATCCCCCGCCCCATAGCAGTACCATCCACAGATGCCCCATAACAGTGCCATCCACAGATCCCCCATAACAGTGCCATCCACAGATCCCCCATAACAGTGCCATCCACAGATCCCCCATAACAGTGCCATCCACAGATCCCCCATAACAGTGCCATCCACAGATCCCCCATAACAGTGCCATCCACAGATTCCCCCATAACAGTGCCATCCACAGATTCCCCCATAACAGTGCCATCCACAGATTCCCCCATAACAGTGCCATCCACAGGTCCCCATAACATTGCCATCCACAGATCCCCCACATGACAGTGCGTCATCCACAGATCCCCCATAATAGTGTCATGCACAGACCACCATTAATTCAAAACCCACCAAAAGCACACCTTTTGGTTAAAAATTATTTTTTTCTTATTTTCCTCCTCAAAAACCTAGGTGCGTCTTATAGGCCAGTGCGTCTTATAGGGCGAAAAATACGGTATTTTGTTTATAATTTCCTGTTCCGTTTTATCCAAACTTACAGATCCTTTGTTGCCAAATCTCAACATCTCAATTTTTTGGGCATTTTCTAAATTTTTTTTTTTATTATGTTGATTTGGTTGGTGACCTGTTCCAAAATTTGTGACCTTCTTTTTATAATTAAGTTCACTAACGCTAATGACTGTGTGTGTAATAAGTCGTCCCATTCTCTGTTAAACTCATCATTGCATAAATCTTGTGCTGGGATCTTATTTAAACAAGAGTCACTTTGGGACCTTTCCATATTCTATATATTGTTGGACAGACCGAATTTCCCACCTTTGTTTTAACTGCTTAATAATAAGGATTCCAACCCTCTAAATATTTCTGCTGATGATTGTTCTTTCAGTATTTCTCCATGGAACTCAACATTAAATTTAAATGTTTCCACTCTTAGTCGTTTATTTTCGATGTGACTCCAGATATCCATATTTTGTGAGCAGGGAGCACTACCCAATTGGGTGAAAAGCAATATAATATAACAGAATGAATAGGGTGGCTCACTTTTTCACCAGCAGGATGCAGGTGCTCAAATCAGTATGGTTCACCCCACACGGTTAAAAATAGTTCAAATAATGATTGGCACTCTCTCTGGATTCACATCAAAAAAACTTAAAATAAAGTCAATTTATTAATGTATTAATAAATGCAATCCCAATGTAACAGTAAATTCCTAATAAAACCGGTAGTTGATAAAGTTGTGTACACACCTGTAAAAATATAATATAGATAATATGTACACAACTTTGGATACTCTGTACTAAAAAGGAAAAAATAAAAAATCCCTGTACATTCAGAATAAAATATTCGCAACAATAATAATAATTCTTGTATATTCTAAATAATATATTCGCAATAATAATCTTGTATCTCTTGCAACATGCGATTAATGCAACAATGCTTCCACACTAAAATGCAGCCTCTGTTAGTCTATGTCCATAACAGTAACCGTTTTTTGCGTGTCCTTTTTCATGCCACTTGTTTGCATAGCAATGGATGTATCCGATATAGATAATTCACAAAAAGTTCACGAACATTCGAACTTTCGATAAGTTAACCTAGGTTCTTTTTTAAAACAAGCTGCAATCCTTCACCTGTTGCGGCAAAATCCCCTTTAAATTCACCCCATATGTGCACTAACTTACAGTTTGTTGCTGAGGGATCTCAGATTGCAAGCCAACCGTGGCGTCCCACGTGTCATGAAGCTTGAAGCGATCTTACCTCTAACGAGTGACCTATAAACTGTACAACTCAATTGAAAAACAAACTGAAATCTTTTAGGTGGAGGGAAGAAAACAAAAAAAAACTAAAATAATGTGTTTGCATAAGTGTGCACACCCTCTTATAACTGGGGATGTAGCTGTGTTCAGAATTCCGCAATCACATTCAAAATCCTGTTAAATAGGAGTCAGCATACACCGGCCATCATTTAAAGTGCCTCTGATTAACCCCAAATAAAGTTCAGCTGCTCTAGTTGGTCTTTCCTGAAATTTTCTTAGTCGCATCCCATAGCAAAAGCCATGGTCCACAGAGAGCTTCCAAAGCATCAGAGGGATCTCATTGTTAAAAGGTATCAGTAAGGAGAAGGGGACAAAAGAATTTCCAAGGCATTAGATCTACCATGGAACACAGTGAAGACAGTCATCATCAAGTGGAGAAAATATGGCACAACAGTGGCATTACCAAGAACTGGACGTCCCTCCAAAATTGATGAAAAGACGAGAAGAAAACTGGTCTGGGAGGCTACCAAGAGGCCTACAGCAACATTAAAGGAGCTGCAGGAATATCTGGCAAGTACTGGCTGTGTGGTACATGTGACAACAATCTCCCGTTTTCTTCATATGTCTGGGCTATAGGGTTAAAACAACACTGCACATCACCAAAAGAACCCCATCCCCACAGTGAAGCATGGTGGTGGCAGCATCATGCTTTGGGGCTGTTTTTCTTCAGCTTGAACTGGGGCCTTAGTTAAGCTGGAGGGAATTATGAACAGTTCCAAATACCAGTCAATATTGGCACAAAACCTTCAGGCTTCTGCTAGAGAGCTGAACATGAAGAGGAACTTCATCTTTCAGCATGACAACGACCCAAACCATACATCCAAATCAACAAAGGAATGGCTTCACCAGAAGAAGATTAAAGTTTAGGAATGGCCCAGCCAGAGCCCAGACCTGAATCCGATTGAAAATCTGTGGGGTGATCTGAAGAGGGCTTTGCACAGGAGATGCCCTCGCAATCTGACAGATTTGGAGTGTTTTTGCAAAGAAGAGTGGGCAAATCTTGCCAAGTCAAAATGTGCCATGCTGATAGACTCATACCCAAAAAGACTGAGTGCTGTAATAAAATCAAAAGGTGCTTCAACAGAGTATTAGTTAAAAGGGGTTCTGCACTTTCATTTAACTGATGATCTATCCTCTGGATAGATCATCAGCTTCTGATCGGCAAGGGTCCGACACCCGGGACCCCCGCCGATCAGCTGTTTGAGAAGGCACCGGCGCTCCAGCAGCGCCGCGGCCTTCTCACTGTTTACCGCCGGCCCACTGACGTCACGACTAGTATCAACTAGCGTGGGCGCGGCTAAGCTCCATTCAAGTGAACAGAGCTTAGCCGCGCCCACGCTAGTTGATACTAGTCGTGACGTGAGTGGGCAGGTGGCCCGGCGGTAAACAGTGAGAAGGCCGCGGCGCTGCTGGAGCGCCGCTGCCTTCTCAAACAGCTGATCGGCGGGGGTCCCGGGTGTAGGACCCACGCCGATCAGAAGCTGATGATCTATCCAGAGGATAGATCATCAGTTAAATGAAAGTGCAGAGCCCCTTTAAGGGTGTGCACACTTATGCAACCATATTATTATATTTTTATATTTTTTCTTCCCTCTACATAAAAGATTTCAGTTTGTTTTTCAATTGAGTTGTAGTTTATAGGTCACATTAAAGGTGAAAAAAGTTCTGAAATGATTTATCTTTGTCTCATTTTTTACATCACAGAAACATGACATATTAACAGAGGTGTGTAGACTTTTTATATCCACTGTACGTTACAGTGTTATCATGAGACAGAGGCCATCGAAGACCATTGAAAAATATGTATTGCCATTGTTTATTTAATGTGTTAAGAACCAAGATGAGGATCTCTATGAAGTGCAACTTACTTTATGTATAAGGTTTTGCTTTTGAAGTGTTTTTTTCATATTGGGCCAAATATTGACAAATAATTGAGACTGATACATTGTGTATATATATGTATGTATAAGGGTATTGTGTGTGTGTGTATATATATATATATATATATATATATATATATATACACACACACACTCACTCACCTAAAGAATTATTAGGAACACCTGTTCTATTTCTCATTAATGCAATTATCTAGTCAACCAATCACATGGCAGTTGCTTCAATGCATTTAGGGATGTGGTCCTGGTCAAGACAATCTCCTGAACTCCAAACTGAATGTCAGAATGGGAAAGAAAGGTGATTTAAGTAATTTTGAGCGTGGCATGGTTGTTGGTGCCAGACGGGCCGGTCTGAGTATTTCACAATCTGCTCAGTTACTGGGATTTTCACGCACAACCATTTCTAGGGTTTACAAAGAATGGTGTGAAAAGGGAAAAACATCCAGTATGCGGCCGTCCTGTGGGCGAAAATGCCTTGTGGATGCTAGAGGTCAGAGAAGAACGGGCCGACTGATTCAAGCTGATAGAAGAGCAACGTTGACTGAAATAACCACTCGTTACAACCGAGGTATGCAGCAAAGCATTTGTGAAGCCACAACACGCACAACCTTGAGGCGGAAGACCCCACCGGGTACCACTCATCTCCACTACAAATAGGAAAAGAGGCTACAATTTGCACGAGCTCACAAAAATTGGACTGTTGAAGACTGGAAAAATGTTGCCTGGTCTGATGAGTCTCGATTTCTGTTGAGACATTCAAATGGTAGAGTCCGAATTTGGCGTAAACAGAATGAGAACATGTATCCATCCTCTGATGGCTACTTCCAGAAGGATAATGCACCATGTCACAAAGCTCAAATCATTTCAAATTGGTTTCTTGAACATGACAATGAGTTCACTGTACTAAAATGGCCCCCACAGTCACCAGATCTCAACCCAATAGAGCATCTTTGGGATGTGGTGGAACGGGAGCTTCGTGCCCTGGATGTGCATCCCTCAAATCTCCATCAACTGCAAGATGCTATCCTATCAATATGAGCCAACATTTCTAAAGAATGCTATCAGCACCTTGTTGAATGAATGCCACGTAGAATTAAGGCAGTTCTGAAGGCAAAAGGGGGTCCAACACCGTATTAGTATGGTGTTCCTAATAATTCTTTAGGTGAGTGTATATATATATATATATATATATATATACGTAAAAAAAGACTTTGCGAAGTAATAACATCGGATCATAGGAGCCAATACATTCTAATACTGTAAGGAGCGCTCGCTCTGTACAGTATTCAAACAAAGTATTATGCGAATCGACTTCGGATGAAGCTCCAGCTCCCAAAAAGAATGCATCTACCTCTAAGAAGAGCTGCTTACAGACATACAGGCAATGCAAAATCGAGGCTGAGGAGGTCTGCCTGAAGTTCTGGAATGTGGATTCCACCTCAGGTATCCACTCCATAATGTTCATTCCTTTGTAGGTAAGTTCTGAGATAGATGCAGTCCACACCTGCGTCAAGTTGTTTATTAAAAAGCTCTCATTTATAATGAAGAACGAATGGGGGGAGGCGTCTTCTAGGAAACACACAATTACACAAAGTTTTTTGCAGGGTGGGAAAGCTTTATTAACTTGTTAGACAGTCCATACACGATTGTTTCCAGCTCACATTGTGGTTTCAGTCCCCTCTAATGTTAAGAGACCCACTGGTAACTGTGACATCATTTCTTTAGTGACTTGATGGAGGGTTCCATGTGCCACACACCTGTTCCCATCTCCAAAATATCTGTCATTGGACAAGAGGTGGTGGTTCTGGGCTTTTGTTCTGAACACACTTCAACCTACGCAGTGTAAGTTTAGAGTTGACTTACTGACTTTGCAGTTCCTAATGCTTAGGTATTTTCCCTCAGGGGAAGGTGCCTTAAGAACCCTACGTTAGCCGGCTATTGACTGGGGCAGAATAAGCAAGAAGATTGTAGCAATCCATAAAACAACATGGAGGTTGTCATCGGACAACCCCCACACAAAGATCCTGCTACCACACCGGCCCAAAATAGCCTGCTGCCATTTTTTCCCCAGAGAGCTAGCTGCTACCAGTTGTATTTACCTTCTCCATTCCTGCTCAATGCGGGCACAAAAATAAAATAGCGCCTGGCAATGATATGTGCTCATCGATCCTGTCCCGCCACGCAGCAATCATGTCGACTGGCTGTGGCACCACTAAATATCCGGTGCGCTGAGTCGATGTAATTGTTAAGCGGCCGAGATGGGATTGGTGAGTGTACATATACGTGAGCATAGTGACTACACTGCAACAGCCTGCTGCTCATAGGAGTCCCACTCTTGCAGCACTACTTACACATATTACGGGCCTTATTTCTCATCAACCGCCCATATAACTGGGGGCCATAAAAAATAAACCAGCGGGCCTTGTGTTTGATAAATGTTTTAGAGCGGCCACTGCCAATCTAAGACTATGTCGTGGACTGCGACTTGGGCTGGGAGAGTCCACTGCTGGCATCAGCTAAAGCTTGTCTTACAGCCTACTGCCTGTACATGAGGCCTATGTGCCTCCTAGACTTTACCTACACCTACTCTTATACATGCTAATTTGTAAAACTAATATCTCTATTAATTTTGGGGTTCAAACTTCACTGAGTAAGTATCAAGACAACTGTAGGTTTATTGCGCCTCTATGGATCTTTCCTTCTTGTTATGTCTGCTGCTTTCTTATTACTTTGAGCGGACAGAGGGTTGCCCAGTGTCTGTGCTATAATCTGCTTGTCTGTCCAGGTTCAAACTTTACTTGATTCCCAGATTCTGACCCTCTGACGCCTGACCTGTGCCTAATCAACATATCGACTCTGAGCGGTCTGCCTAACCTTTGGACTTGTTTCTCAGATTTGCACAAACTCTGCTGCCCTGACCTTGACCTGTTACAAGTTTTACCTGATCCCTCACGGCCACGCACCGGTGTTTCTGACTCCTGTGGGTCAGCTGTCTACCAAACAGGACTACTCCAGGAGGTAGTAGCCTGGTGGCACCCCTATAGTGAATTCCAGATCCCTGTATAAGGGTTAAGGTGTGAATACCAGGGGACTGCCAGGATAACAATCGTAGACGTAGCCCAAAGACAAACTGTTTGGTGGACACAGTGGTTCCACACCCACTGATTGTTGCACTCTTATGGACAGATCTGGCTGGTCAGTTCTATATAATTTTTGATGTTTCAAGGACATTTTTATTTTTATTTAAGAAACCTGACAATAAGGTATACATTATGTATAAAAACAAGAAATATAATTAACAATACTTAAAGATCACTCTTATTATAATTTTTTATGCACTTATATAGCGCTACCATATTCCGCAGCGTTTTACAGACATTATCATCACGCTTTGTCTGGAGGAAACCCACGCAAACGCAGGGAGAAAGTACAAACTCCATGCAGATGTTGTCCTTGGTCAAATTCAAACCTAGGACCCCAGCTCTGCAAGGCACCAGTGCTAACCACTGAGGCACCGTGCTGCCCATTATGATATTATGCCATAGGAAGAGAACAGGATGATTAATGCAGAGTGAAGCTCTATTATTAATAGCGAACAATCCACACTATAAGGCACATTAATAGGCAAACTGAATCCTAGAGTTTGTCCATTCCATGGTAGTAGTTTGCAACTCAGCAAATGAATTTCCGTGTTAGGTTGAAAATTTAAGCATATTTTATGAAAGATTAAAATTGAAAAGTGACCCATATTACACCAGTAATATCCCCCTTTAGTAGAGGATTTATTCAGATAGAAACATCACTCTTGGGCTATCTATTAAAACAATTATTATTCTGATATAGGGTTCTCCTCATCTTCAGCTCTAGGGATCATATCCACATTTCAAGTAGCAACTGATAAATCACATCCAGCACAAGTATTTGTGACTGTCATCTGTTATGGCCATGATGACACCGCATTTAGCAGCAATCAACACATTGGGAGGGTTTACAGTGTACGCTCAGCTCAATGTCGGACTGGGGTGCCTGGGGTTCACTGTACGAATACATTCAAATATTACCTGCTCACACAGCAGCAAGATGCTACCAGATACTTGAATATAGGGGTCACTGCAGCAACTTTGAGAAGGTAGGTCCTGGGGAAAAGAGGATACTGGCTAGCTTTCCCATATACTTAGAAGACATATCAGCTATATGATCCTGCCTATAATAATAAAATAGGGAGTTTCTTTAATTATCTATGAAGTTTGTTATATGAACATAGGCTGGTTGAGGTGCTGTACATTGAATATATGTATGTAGTGCAGCAAGTCTACAGTGTTATGTGCCACTTATGCAAGGGGTGGGAGACTAGGGGCCCACCGGTGGATTCACATGTACCCCTGTGGGCCAGTCCGATCCTGGCTCAGTTCACTTCAGGACCACAAACAGCATCCCCACTGGCTGCATTTTCAATCCAGACCTCAAAGGTTCAATATTGCCCATAGAGCTCCTTTTTACCGTTTTGCAAGTATGCTGTCTGATTAATGGTGGAAGGGGGTTTGATCATATGCAAAGATATCCATTATACCCTCCCTCTGGAGCCATGTACAGTTAACAGGGAGAGAGTAGCAATGTCTCTCCTTCGGCAGTCTGTCAGTACTGGGCACGCTATCGATCAAATTCAAGCATGTCTCGACTGAAATCTGTTCCCAGATCTCTTCTACATGTTCTCAATGTCAGTGCATACTGGTCGACTCACTTTCCTGAGGATAGGTCATTAATATGGGAAACTGGCCAACCGTTTTAAGTTATACAGAAGACATGATTAGGCAGCAGGTCTCACAATGATGTGATGTCAAACAACACTTGCTTGACAGGTGAAACATTTCACACATTCTGAACATAAAAATTGCTTCTCCCTTGTGTGAGTTCTCTGATGTCTAAAAAGATTTGCTTTATATCAAAAGATTTACCGCATTCAATACATGAAAATGGCTTCCTTCTTGTGTGACTTCTTAGATGTCTTATAACCAATTATATCATACCAAAACACTTCCCACATTCAGAACACAAATGGCTTTTCCCCTGTGTGAGTTCTCTGATGTCTAACAAGATTTGATTTCTGACCAAAACATTTCCCGCATTCAAGACATGAAAATGGCTTCTCTCCTGTGTGACTTCTTAGATGTTTTATAAGCACTGATTTCACACCAAAACACTTCCCACAATCAGAACACATAAATGGCTTCTCTCCTGTGTGACTTCTCTGATGTCTAACAAGATGTGATTTCCGACCAAAACATTTCCCGCATTCAAGACATGGAAATGGCTTCTCCCCTGTGTGACTTCTTAGATGATAGTTAAGCATTGATCTCACTGTAAAATACTTCCCACATTCAGGACACATAAATGGTTTCTCTCCTATTTCAATTCTCTGACGTGCTCCTATGTGAGTTCTCTGATGTGTAACAAGATGTGATTTCTGACTAAAGCACTTTCCACATTCAAGACATAAAAATGGCTTCTCACCTGTATGAGTTCTCTGATGCCGAAAAAAACTTGTTTGAGTCTTAAAGCATTTCCCACATTGTGAACATGAAAATGGCTTCTCCTCTAAGTGGAGTTTTTCATGTTCAACAACATGTGATTTCTGGCTAAAAGGTTGCACACATTCTAAAGATGAAAATGACTTCTCTCCTGTGTGACTTCTTGTATGTTTTATAAGCATTGATTTCGCACCAAAATACTTACCACATTCAAGACACATAAATGGCTTCTCTCCTGTGTGAATTCTCTGATGTCGAACAAGATGTGATTTCTGACTAAAACATTTCCCACATTCTGAACATGAATATTGCTTCTCCTTTTTGTGAATTCTTTGATGTTGTATAAGCAATGACTTCACATCAAAACACTTCCCACATTCAGGACACACAAATGGCTTCTCTCCTGTGTGAGTTCTCTGATGTGTAACAAGATATGTCTTACAACTAAAGCATTTCCCACATTCAAGACATGAAAATGGCTTCTCTCCTGTATGAGTTCTCTGATGCTGAGAAAAATTATATTGACTGTTAAAGCCTTTCCCACATTCAGGACATGAATACAGCTTCTCTCCTGTGTGAGTTCTCTGATGGGCAACAAGATTTGATTTCCGACTAAAGCACTTTCCACATTCAAGACATAGAAATGGCTTCTCACCTGTATGAGTTCTCTGATGTCTAACAAGACATGATTTCAGAATAAAAGATTTCCCACATTCTGGGCATGAATATGGCTTCTCCCCTGTGTGAGTTCTCTGATGCCGAATAAAACTTGATTGACTGATAGAGCCTTTCCCACATTCAGGACATGAAAAAGGATTCTCCCTTGTGTGAGTTCTCTGATGTGCAACTAGCATAGATTTCATGCTAAAAGATTTTCCACATTCAAGACATGAAAATGGCTTCTCCCCTGTGTGAGTTCGCTGATGTGTAACAAGATTTGATTTCTGAATAAAGCACTTTCCACATTCAAGACATGTAAATGGCTTCTCCCCTGTGTGAGTTCTCCGATGCCGAACAAAATTTGATTGATTGTTAAAGCCTTTCCCACATTCAGGACATGAATACGGATTCTCCCCTGTGTGAGTTCTCTGATGTCTAACTAGAATGGACTTCATGCTAAAAGATTTTCCACATGTCAAGCATGAAAATGACCTGTTATCTCTGCAATTTCTCTCATGCAAAAAAAGCTTAGATTTCTTTTTAAAACGTTTCTCACTAGAAATTTTTTTCCCACATTTCTGTATAGTTCTTGTTTTACCAAGCAGTAATTGCTTAGATGAAGGTTTCTTGTGACCAGCAGTATTAGTGGATAGATCTCTGCTGTGAAGGACTGAGGGTACATTAGGAGTTATTGAATCATCTTGTGTGGTATTGTTATCTTCTGCTTCATGATGGGAAGATATATGGAGATGTCCATAGGAGTCGCTCATCCTGTCTTCCACTGGAAAATGAAACAATATTATATTATTTTCGCAGCTATATTGAGACAATTGAAAGCCAGGAAATGTGATCACTACATCTTCAATAACCTGTAGAATCCTCTGCATAAACACACTGATATAAACATTTCCCTAACACATATTGGTGTAACGTGTCATTCTAAAACCACTGGTTGACTTGTTTCAGGATTGAGGGATCTCCTATCACTGGCAATTCCATTTTGTCAGAAATAAGTGAGGCTCATTTATTCTTAGACCCAGGATTTCTTCAGGATCAAGATCTACCTCCTGTGATCTTGGCTAGTGTTGATCGTAAATATTCTAATCGCAAATTTTTATCGCAAGTATCGGCACTTTGAGAATTCGCAAAAATCTAGAATAAAGTGCTATATATTCGCAATCGTGAAAATTCTAGTTTTTTTTCCCATCAATACTACTGCTTCTTGCTTGTGGGCCAATGAGAAGGCTGCAATATCTTTGTCAGAGCTTAGCAACATCACTAGCAACCAATAGGAAAGTTGCCTACCCCTTACTATATAGGAAACTACCCAGCAGCCATTTTCTGCTGTTTTTTACAGTTCTGAGAGAGACAGCACTGTCATTGTGCTTTGTGTGCTTTGCAGACTCATCTGGATCATTATTTGATTACATTATATAGTTAGTTAGCTCATATATACACTGCTCAAAAAAATAAAGGGAACACTTAAACAACACAATGTAACTCCAAGTCAATCACACTTCTGTGAAATCAAACTGTCCACTTAGGAAGCAACACTGAGTGACAATCAATTTCACATGCTGTTGTGCAAATGGGATAGACAACAGGTGGAAATTATAGGCAATTAGCAAGACACCCCCAATAAAGGAGTGGTTCTGCAGGTGGTGATTACAGATCACTTCTCAGTTCCTATGCTTCCTGGCTGATGTTTTGGTCACTTTTGAATGCCGGCGGTGCTTTTACTCTAGTGGTAGCATGAGACGGAGTCTACAACCCACACAAGTGGCTCAGGTAGTGCAGCTTATCCAGGATGGCACATCAATGCGAGCTGTGGCAAGAAGGTTTGCTGTGTCTGTCAGCGTAGTGTCCAGAGCATGGAGGCGCTACCAGGAGACAGGCCAGTACATCAGACGTGGAGGAGGCCGTAGGAGGGCAACAACCCAGCAGCAGGACCGCTACCTCAGCCTTTGTGCAAGGAGGAACAGGAGGAGCACTGCCAGAGCCCTGCAAAATGACCTCCAGCAGGCCACAAATGTGCATGTGTCTGCTCAAACGGTCAGAAACAGACTCCACGAGGGTGATATGAGGGCCCGACGTCCACAGGTGGGGGTTGTGCTTACAGCCCAACACCGTGCAGGACGTTTGGCATTTTCCAGAGAACACCAATATTGGCAAATTCGCCACTGTGCTCTTCACAGATGAAAGCAGGTTCACACTGAGCACATGTGACAGACGTGACAGAGTCTTGAGACGCCGTGGAGAACGTTCTGCTGCCTGCAACATCCTCCAGCATGACCGGTTTGGCATTGAATCAGTAATGGTGTGGGGTGGCATTTCTTTGGAGGGCCGCACAGCCCTCCATGTGCTCATCAGAGGTAGCCTGACTGCCATTAGGTACCGAGATGAGATCCTCAGACCCCTTGTGAGACCATATGCTGGTGCGGTTGGCCCTGGGTTCCTCCTAATGCAAGACAATGCTAGACCTCATGTGGCTGGAGTGTGTCAGCAGTTCCTACAAGACGAAGGCATTGATGCTATGGACTGGCTTGCCCGTTCCCCAGACCTGAATCCAATTGAGCACATCTGGGACATCATGTCTCGCTCTATCCACCAACGTCACATTGCACCACAGACTGTCCAGGAGTTGACAGATGCTTTAGTCCAGGTCTGGGAAGAGATCCCTCAGGAGACCGTCCGCCACCTCATCAGGAGCATGCACAGGCATTGTAGGGAGGTAATACAGGCACATGAAGGCCACACACACTACTGAGCCTCATTTTGACTTGTTTTAAGGACATTACATCAAAGTTGGATCAGCCTGTAGTGTGTTTTTCCACTTTAATTTTGAGGGTGACTCCAAATCCAGACCTTCATGGGTTGAAAAATTTGATTTCCATTTTTTTATTTTTGTGTGATTTTGCTGTCAGCACATTCAACTATGTAAAGAACAAAGTATTTCAGAAGAATATTTAATTAATTCAGATCTAGGATGTGTTATTTTTGTGTTCCCTTTTTTTTTTGAGCAGTGTATATATATATATATATATATATATATATATATATATAATACAGATAGTTAGTGGGAGATAGTCAGTGTAGGTTAGTTAGTGATATAGTGTAGCAGATAGGTTCCAGTGCAGGGTGTTAGGTAGTGTGATAGGGATTAGTGTCTCTGTTAGACACAGTGCTGTGATGTCACAACAATAATTAGTGCACCAATCAGTAACATCTACTCAGACCTGATAAAATGTGAAGTTGCACGTATTGCGAAAAAAAATGTGCATCATTAGTGCCGATTTGCGCAATCGCCAAAATAATGACTGGAGATCGTGAATTTATTGCGAATATTATGCGAAAAATAGTGAAACAGAATTTTGCTTATGCCGCTCATCACTAATCTTGGCTGCCTGGCCCTCCTTGGCAACTTCCTTCTTAGCTAGATCCCATCAGTCTAGAAATACTTTGGTCTCCTCGGATCTGCAAAACTGCCTTCTCCCCCACCTTCCCCTTCAACCCTGCTGGGCTTCCTGCAACATCTCCTGTGATGCTGGCCTGTACTGACCGAAGACTAGTTTGGTAAGAGTACTGCACAGATTTACTTTTTCTTGCAGAGCCTCCCTCTTGTCTAAAATGTTCACCTATTTTAAACTGTCTTTGATCGGTCTTTAGATAACTACTACCTTTTACTTATCATACTTTCATCTACTTTCATCTCTGCAGGTTTGGTTTGTTTTTTTCAGTTTTTACCAGCTAATTTGCAAGTGTCCTCCTCCCCTTATTTCTCTTAGCATCATTAGATGCCTTCACTTTTCCAGTTATTATTTCAACGGCTTTTTACCCTTCATCTTTAGGACCAGGCCCTAATCTGACTGAATGCTTACATCCTGTACTACTGATCTCCCCTGCAAGGTGGGAACCTGTCTGAGAGGGCATATGGACAACTGGAGCACTCTGACTCGAGAAGGACCCCATGGGTCCACATACTACAGGTTCTTTGGCCTATCGTATCATGTGACCTTTATTCTGAATCAGCATTTACCCTCCAATCATTTTTGTGTTTGTGATTGAATCTATTCACATTGTGTCACATTTTACTGATGCCAATGAAGATCAAGGGATATTATGGCTATAAAATAATTATTCATATTAATTGTATCATTAATGATGATGAAGAGGAGGTTTCTCTGAACTTCCTATCAATTGTCCCATTAATAAAGACATTTACAATCAGAAAAGATTGATGAAAGGCTCTTACCATTCACAGACACTGAGATGGGTTTTTCAAGTCCAGTCGTCGTTTCACCAGAACTTTCCTGCAAGATTAAAGACATGAGAAAAATATACCCCGCTGCTAGTTTTTCTTATGTCCAGGCGGAAATGAAACACTTCTACAAGACATGAATTCGGCTACTTTCACACCAGCGGTTTTGCTGGATCCATTATGGATCAGCAAAAACGCTTTCGTCATGATAATACAACCATCTGCATCAGGATCCGGTTGTATTATCTTTAAAATAGCCATGACAGATCCGTCATGAACACCATTGAAAGTCAATGGGGGACGGATCAGTTTTCTATTATGTCCAAGAAAACGAATCCCCATTGACTTACATTGTGAGCCATGACGGATCCGTCTTACACCGCACCACATGGCGGACAGAAAAACGCTACTTGCAGTGTTATTCTTTCCGCGATAGGGATGCAACCAAACGTAACGGAATGCATTCTGGTGCTCTCCGTTTGGTTCAGTTCAGTTTTGTCCCCATTGACAATGAATGGGGACAAAACTGAAGAGTTTTCCCCTGATACTGAGATCCTATAACGGATAGGGAAAGTGCAGAAGTGAAAGTAGCCTTAGAAATGAGTGAATTTCTTGAAATTTGTTTTGGGTCCAATTCGGACAAATCACTCCAAGAATTAGATTTGGGTCTGAATCGATTCGACCTCAATTACAAGTGCTCCAATTGGCCTGAGATCTGGTATATCACACGCTAAGATCTCCTAGGACACAAATTATTTCTCTTGTGTTTCTTTTTAATTTTATTTTCTTCTCTCCCCCTTTTAAACCCTAACATTAAATAATGTCAGAATGACACTGATATATATAGCTCTGGGTATTTGGGCAATACGGGACAACTATTGGAACGTTTTTGACAGTGTTAAGAAGCAGCCTATTTAAAAAGACACTTTGCCGTCTCATGTGTTATGCTTTTTAAAATAAAAACATTCCAATAATGGTCCCGTATTGGAGGCAGATGCCTTCCCAAAAATTCTCCCTTTTTGGGAGCAGCAGTGCAATGAGAAACCTCAAAAAAAAAGGCAGGCAATGTGCAGCCATTTAGGGGTAGTAGTAATGGCACCAGGCGGAGCAGCAGCTGCAGTACAGTATGGAACACCATGAACTGGCTGATCATAAATACCCAGCAATGGCAGATCTATTCATTGTCATCTGCTGGAAATGTGTGAAAATCCTCAAGGATCCATGTGCCTGAATTATTTTGACAAAGCTTATGTTTTGCAAACTCGTAGGACAATTTTGCCTGCTTGGGTAAGAAAATGCCACCTACCATCTAGGTACAACTGAACCTAGCTGCTCAGACAGTGCATGTCCGTTTACTGCATCAGGTTGGGGCAGCAGCTTCTTCTACTTGTTGTAGAAGAGACAGCGGGAGAGTGGTAACTTAAATTTTGATGAAGGAATGGAACTGCACTGCAATTACCACAACTAAGTGGTACAGGAGCAACTGCACTGCCAGCAACTTGGCCACGTGGGAGTTTAGCCTGCATACAAGCTAATTGGTGGTTGTGAATAGATTTCCCATGGCCGCACATTCTGTTATCGATGTCTCATGATGGAACAGAAGACCAGGAGGAGTATGAGCAGGAGAAGAAGAAACTGATGATGATAAGGTCACTGTACTGCTTGGGGATGTGGCCTGGCTGTCACAAAGGAGACTGGGAAAAAGAGGACAGACTTTCCTGAATGCTGGCCAATTCTATTTTCCCACTGGATTTGGTGATGCCGCCTCATGTGCTGCAATAGAGCTTTGTTGCCAAAGGGGGGGATCTGTGGATGGCAATTATGGCACATCTGTGGATGGCAGGCACTGTTATGGGGGAATCTGTGGATGGCACTGTTATGGGGGGACCTGTGGATAACGCATATGTGTCATCCACAGATCCCCCCCATAACAGTGTTCCTGTGTAGTGATTGTGAATGACCCCCAATACAGGGGTGGGGGCTGGCATTTCGGTTTTGTAATAGGAGCGAAGCCCGGTGCAGTCACTGTATTCTATTACTCCGGGCCCCGCTCACCTAATCATATCTATTAAGTAGGGGATATTAAACTACTTATAATGCAAAATCACTCCAGACCCTAACTTACTAGTATTAAACTATCGCAGGAGGCCGGGCAGTTGGAAGGGTGGCGGCAGCAGCATAACTTACTATGTCATGCGCCTGCGCCTTCATTCATAAAGTGGGAGGAGCAGGCGCGTGACGTAGTAAGTTACGCTGCCGCCTACCCGGCCTCCTGCCTGCTACGAAGTGTACTAGTAAGTTTTACACGCTGCCGCCCGCTCCCGCCCGCATAGCAACAAATCGGCCGATTATTCGATAACGGAATCGTCAGCAACGAATCCCGTTATCGAATATTATCGATAATGTTGATTAATCGTTGCAGCCCTATTTCAGTGTCATCACCAGTTCCGAGCTCATCAAAATATAAGTAGATCCGGCTCTGGCCATACATTGCCTCCACTCTTTATTGCAGCCACGTCATCACCCTTCTCCTCTGATGCCGCCTCCTCCTCAGCACACAGATCCCGCTCCCATGTCCTGTCCAACACAAAATCATCATCATAGTCCTAACCCTTCCCTTTTATCAGAAGGTGATATGTCATCGTGGGATCCTTGTCCCCCCCCCCCCCACACCGATTCCCTGTTCTGGGTTTGCCCATTTGACCCAAGTCACACTGTCGCCACAGATACTATTGCTGTTATTGGGTTGTGTTGCTTCTTTTTTCCTAAAATGGCTGCTACACGTGTGAGGACATGGAGCAAGGAACTCTGGGAAGGCGGGATCACCCATAATGCCATGCATGCAGCCAATCAGCAGCCAGCCCTGTGATGTCACAGCCCTATAAATAGCCTCAGCCATCTTGTATTCTGACATTTTCCAGCGTACTTAGTGCAGGGAGAGACGTCAGCATACGCTAAGGACAGTGCGGGGAAAGACTAAATTGTGCTGCAAAAATGATTCATAAATGTAGGTAACAGATAGGGAGGAATCATTCCACAGCATTTATGTAGAACAGGGTTCAGTAGGGGAGGTTACAGCCTGGGTAATAGGAACAATCCTATTACACCTTGCTGCACTGACTGGGGATCGAAATAGCCATTATACAGCTCTGTAATTCCAGCAAACCGTTCTTGTTATTGGGGTACAAGTGCTGTTTAACAGGGTTTATTACAAGGAAATATTTCTACAGTTCTAATTGAACTTATGTGGTGAAGTTATATCTTGTAATACGCTTTTATAGTTTATATAGTTTACATGTACCCCACCATGTTGCCCAGTATGTGAAGAGTAAGTTGATGAGGTTACTACTAATGTGAGGCATATGGTTTATGAACTTAAACTTCCATGTGCCAATCATGTTCCTTACATAATGGGCAATCGATATTTTGCACACACAAAGAACAAAAAACAAAAAAAGGCAAAAAAATACACATTAACCTTATGTTGTGTATTTTTTGTGTTTTGTGTTGCATCGAATGGTACAGAGTATTGCAATACTTTTACTTGGTATCAAACTCTAGTCTGCAGTAGTACTAATTGCCCCCATATAGTTCTGCTAGAAGAAAAAAAATGTTGCCTTATTTGTGCCAGTAGAAAAAAAGTGTCCCCTTATATATACTCACATATATTTTGGTAATTAACTGACAAAGCTGCAATTATACATCCCTCCAGTTCTACAAAAACACTGCACACTGGTATTGACAATATACAATGTCATATCAATGCAGTAAAACGCGTTTAATAAACGCGTAGATAGATGCAGTACAACACATTAAATAACTGGTATATTGATGCAGTTGTACAATGCTTTATATTAAACTGCACGGTATAATGATGCTATACAATACATTATATTAAACTTTTATACAGAGGCCCTCAAATAAGCTAAAATGTGGAATTACAATCAGTAGTTAAACTAAAACGATTTGGCAATTAACAGAGGTACATATAAACGTGCCCTGCTATAAACACACTGGCAAAATGTGCTGAACGGCTTAACCCCTTTCTGACACAGAGATTTTCCATTTTCTTTTTTCACTCCCTGCCTTCCTGGAGCCATAATTTTTTTGTTCACATAGCCATATGAGGGCTTGTTTTTCGTAGAACAATTTGTACTTTCTAGAGCCACTATTTAATCCCTTCACGTCCAGCTCAGTAAATGTACGGCGCAACCGGACGTGACTTAACAGGATCTGCGCCCGTCCGATCAGCGGCACTTACAGCTTTCCTTCCTGTGAGATCCAGGGGGCTGAATCTCACAGGCTGTCATGGAAGGCAGCCACGATGCCTAAGGAAGACATCGGGCTGCCTTCCCTACCATCGGGTCCACGTCACAGCAGCGTGGGTTGGCTGCTTCCTCCCTGCACGGACATCGCTCGTGTCGAGGTCAGCTCTGACCGTGTCCTTCCAGGGGTTAAAAATTAAAAGTTTCAAAGAAAAAAGAAAGAAAACGGTCTTTTCCCAAAACAAAGTAAAAAAAACATTTTTAAAACTAGGGAAAAATAAAAGTAGACAAATTAGGTATCACCGCGTCCATATCGACCGGCTCTATAAAAATATCACATGACCTAACCCCTCAGGTGAACACCGTAAAAAATAAATAAAAAAAAAACGTGCAAAAAAACCCCCCATTTTTTTGTCACCTTACATCATTAAAAGTGCAACACCAAGCGATCAAAAAGGCTTATGCCCCCCAAAATAGTACCAATCTAACCGTCACCTCATCTCGCAAAACATTAACCCCTACCTAAGACAATCGCCCAAAATATTTTAAAAAAATATAGCTCTCAGACTATGGAGACACTAAAACATGATTTTTTTTGTTTCAAAAATGATATTATTGTGTTAAATGTAAAAAAAATTATATAAAAATTTTAAAAACTAGGGAAAAAAGAAAGTAGACATATTAGGTATCTCCGCGTCTGTAAGAACCTGCTCTATAAAAATATCACATGAGCTAACCCCTCAGATGAACACCGTCAAAAAATTAAATAAAAACAGCGTAAAAAAAAGGCATTTTTTGTCACCTTACATCACAAAAAGTGGAATACCAAGCGATGAAAAAGTCATATGCCCCCCAAAATAGTGCCAATCAAACCCTCATCTCATCCCACAAAAATGCTACCCTACCTAAGACAATCGACCAAAATCTGAAAAAACTATACTAAAAGTATACATTTTAGGTATCTCCACATCTGTAAGGACCTGCTCTATAAAAATACCACATGACCTAACCGCTCAGATGAACACCGTAAAAAAATAAAAAGTAATAACTGTGTCCTAAAAGCCAGTCGCCTAAAAAAAAAAAAAAGCTACGGCTTTCAGAATGTGGAGACACTAAAAAATCCTTTTGTTTTAAATGCTTTATTGTTTATGTAAAACTGAAACAAACAACCAAAAAAAGTTGTCATATTTGGTATTGTCGCGTCCGTAACAATCTGCTCTATAAAAATATCACATGATCTAACCTGTCAGGCTACTTTCACATCTGCATTAGGTGCGGATCCGTCTGGTATCTGCACAGACGGATCCGCACCTATAAATGCAAACGATGGTATCCGTTCAGTACGGATCCGTCTGCATAGCTTAGTCAAAAAAAGTCTAAGTCTAAGTCAAACGGATCCGTCCTGACTTTACATTGAAAGTCAATGGGGGACGGATCCGTTTACAATTGCACCAATATTGTGTCAATGTAAACGGATCCGTCCCCATTGACTTACATTGTAAGTCAGGACGGATCAGTTTGGCTCCGCACCGCTAGGCGGACACCAAAACGCTGCAAGCCATAGTTTTTTCAGTTTTGGCACGATTATCTTGAGTAGGGTATGATTTTTGCGGGATGAGATGACGGTTTGATTGTTACAATTTTGGCGTACATGCGACTTTTTTGATCACTTTTATTACCTTTTTTTGGGAAGTAAGGTGGGCAAAATTTCAATTTCATCATAGTTTTTTATTTTTTTGGCGTTTACCGTTCGGGTAAAGTAACGTGACCGTTTTATAGATCAGGTCGTTACGGACGCGGCGATACCAAACATGTGTAGGGAATTTAATTTTTTTCATTTTTAATCAGTGATAAATGTGTTTTTTGATTTTTACTTTTTTTTCACTTTTTTTTTACCCAGACCCACTTGGTTCTTGAAGATCCAGTGGGTCTGATGTCTGTATAATACAGTACAATACACTATATAGGGTATTGCACTGTATTTTACTTACACTTTGTCTGAACAGATCTATGCCTTCAGCACAGATCTGTTCAGCACCATGGACAGCAGGATGCCTGAGAAGGCGTCCTGTTGCCATGGGAACCTTCCCCGTCTGCTCAGCTGTGGCCACAACTGTGCAGACGGGGAAGGGTAAGGACGGGGCTGTCGGGGGGCTGTCTGGGAGCTCTCTCCCTCTCCCATCGGGGGGCTGCAAAGGCACAGCAGCCCCCCGATCGGAGAGGGAGGGAGCTCCCTGAGCTGTTAACCTTTTTCATACAGCGGTCCGTACGCAGCGCTCAGCTCATAGCCTGAGAGGCTTTTTTTTCTCTCAGGCTATGAGCTGAGCGCTGCGATTGGCCAGCGCTACAGCATGGGAGAAGGAGACCCCGGCAGGTTCCCCTGGGTGGAGCCTAACTATGAAGATACCAGAGGCTATAACGGGAGAACGGAGCGGCGCCCGGGGAAGCAGGAAGAGCACTGAATCTCAGGAGGGGCGTCCGGAACAGGAGAGGTAAGTTGATTTTTTTATATTTTTTTTGTCTGATCTGAGGACGGATTAACTTGGAGGTTTTATTAACATGGCGGTCTTTTTGAGGTCTGAATGGGTGTGTTAGTAACATGGTGTCTGTTCCGATACCTGATTGGGGGTTTTATAAACATTGGGGGTCTGAGCTGAGGTCTGATAAAAAATATTATTACTCTTGTTTTCCCCCTCTACAACCAAGGTGCGTCTTATAGGTCGAATAATACTGTACACAGTTTTTCAATTTTATTTAATACTGAAAAAAAAATTCAAGTTATAAAATAACTAAAGGTTTTATCGGACGTAATGATGTCTATGATGTCTATATTTTTGATTATTTAATGTACTTTTATTATAATTTGGGGTAAAGAGGGGCAATTTTAATTTTTAACTTTTTTTTTGGCCCTCAAAATGCAATCATTAGATTGCCTTTTATATTAAGTATTGGAATTTTAGCCATTACAGAATATAAAGAACAGTATATTACAATACATGCTGCCACCTGCATTGGAATATACAAGTAATAGTCCTAAAAGCCTTCTACAGCATCTGGCCTATTACTACTATGGGACGCCTTCCCTGATTTCAGCCAGTGAAAAGTGTTCCTGCCCAGAAAGTGCGTGTTTCTGGGTTTTTTTTACCTCTGAGATGCCGTAATCAGATTTGAACACAGCATCTGAGGGGATTAATGTCTGTGAACGGCATTATCACTGATCACAGACATTAGCCCCGTATGTCTGCTGTATGGAACTGCAAGCACCCGGCGGCTCAGGCACTTGTTCTGTAGCAGACACCATCTTTAGAGACGCGACATCTGCCGTACATGTATGGCGGATGTTAGGAAAGAGTTAAAGGGGGCAGTTTAGGGGCCATTTTGTTGCTGACAAATTCTATTTAATTACAATTAATACAATATTTTATGACACCAGAAACCATTTGCAAACAACAATAACATGAAATACAGAGTACAGTATACTCCACTGCTGCTGGGGGAGGTCAGTAGAAAGCTCCAGTACATCAGTCTATAGAGGATTTGTAGAAATCTCAGCTTCACCTACCTGATGATCCAGTGGGATATTCGGTTTCTCCTCTGGGCAGTCCTGGGAATACTGAGGACTGGGACATCTCTCTGGTGGATTTCTCTGACTGGATCCCTCTGGTGGATTTCTCTGACTGGATCCATCTGTAGGAAAAACACACGGTGACTGAATACATTGTCTATATCCAATGATGAGTGAATCTGTGATGCCGGCCGGTCCGTGGCTCCGGTGGTCCATACCTGTTGACATTTCATTGTCTCTACAGTCATGGAAGGTCTCCTCTTACCCGGTGATGTGAGGGACTGGTGATTCTCCATCATGACGTCCTTGTACAGATCCTTTTGTCCTTCTAAATACTCCCACTCCTCCATGGAAAAATAGACAGCGACATCCTGACACCTTATAGGAACCTGACAACACAAGGATAAAGTCATTACCAGTCCCCTCCCTTGGCGTTATTGTATAATGTCCCAGCATTCCCAGCAGCGCTCACCTCTCCGCTCAGCATCTCAGTGATCCTGGTGGTAAGTTCTAGGATCTTCTGCTCATGTATCAGGGAATGAGGTGGAGGCTCGGTGATGGGGTTCTGGGTCCTGCTCCATCCTCCTGACACACGGGGTGTCACACACTCACCAGACGACTTCTTCACTACTGTATAATCCTGTGTATGGGGAGACGTCGATCACTACAGAGATTCTAAGAGTCCTTCACCTTTCCAGACATTTCCCTGATTTATTTCTATAGATAAGAGTGATGTCATGTGAGACTCTCACCTCTCCAGTTATCAAGGAGATTATCTCCAGGGTGAGGTCTAATATCCTTGCAGCCATATGGTTTCTGTCCTTGTACAGATCCTTGTGTTCTTCTAAATACTCCCACTCCTCCATGGAGAAATAGACAACAACATCCTGACACCTTATAGGAACCTGACAACACAAGGACACAGTCATCACCAGACCCCTTCCTTGGCGTTATTGTATAATGTCCCATCATTCCCAGCAGCCCTCACCTCTCCGCTCAGCAGCCCAGTGATCCTGGTGGTAAGTTCTAGGATCTTCTGCTCATGTATCAGGGAATGAGGTGGGGGCTCGGTGATGGGGTTCTGGGTCATGCTCCATCCTCCTGACACACGGGGTGTCACACACTCACCAGACGACTTCTTCACTACTGTATAATCCTGTGTATGGGGAGACGTTGATCACTACAGAGATTTTAAGAAGCCTTCACCTTTCCAGACATTTCCCTGGTTTATTACTAGAGATAAGAGTGATGTCATGTGAGACTCTCACCTCTACAGTTATCAAGGAGATGATCTCCAGGGTGAGGTCTAATATCCTTGCAGCCATGTGGTTTCTGTCCTTCTCCATTCTTGGTGTGTCCTTGATGGAAAGGACCATTGGCTCTAAAAAGAAGAGAGTCCTGCACCTAAGGAATCTGAGGGATACAAGGAGGATTGTGAGCAAAATCACATCTTACATGAACTAAAGTGTCTCACAAACTAAGAATAACAAAAGTCTACCAATATTGTACAACGGATATGACTTGGCTATTGAGGTGTCTTATACATACCAGACTGGTGACCATAATAAATCAGTCAGCCGGCCTCCTGCTATACAGTGAATACAGTGTTACACAGGATACACATTGCAGTCTACCACATACAGCAGACAGCTCATCTTTTTCTGACTGTAAATGTCTTTATTAATGGGACGACTGATAGGAAGTTCACAGACACTTGATCTGACATGCTTTCTGCAGCCTTTGAGAATTTGAAAGTTCTCCAATGTAATGACTCACATTTGGTCTCAGGACTGTGTTTAAAGTGTACCTTAGTTTTCAAAAAAGGTTTGCATAATGGCAGTGCTTCTTTGTACAGTCTGTGAAGGAACTGTTATTTTTGGGCTTACCTTATGTTTATTTCAGCCATATTATCTCGTTTCAGCTGCACAGCTAGATGCATTTCACTCACAAGCAGGGGATGTTTCCCTTCTACAGGTACTGTACGCAGTGAACTAACTTCCCTTACTTTCCACTACGTTATTTTCTAAGGAGTTTAGAAAGCTGATAAAGAGGGATAAATCACACATAGACAGACAGGAGGCTCCTGTGATCTTGAGCTAGCTCTGACACTGCCCCAGTTCCTCTCATCCATCTTCTGGGTCTGGGTAATGTTTCTGTATAATGACTCCTAATTTCTTTGATTGTATCTCGGTCACTGGGATTTAATGTGAAGTAATTGGATTAAAGGGGTTGGGCCACGAACCAGCGTGTGTGAACCCATGTGTCACGCGTCCTACCTCCTCTAGAGGAGTTGTCTAAGTGAACCCCTCGTTCTTCACAGTACCCCTGATGGCGGGGATAGACTTTCCCGAGGGGAACACCAGGTCGCTACCTCTTGAGGAGGGCTGGCACACGAGGAAGCTGGTCCAGGCGGACTAGAAGTACAAGCGTAGTCAGGCAGGCAGAGTTGTTAACAGGAGCAACAGTGCAGGACTGAAGGATGAGGCAGAGGCGTAGTTAGACAGGCAAAAGGTCGGGACAGGCGGCACAGGTACAGGTCAGGCAATCCGGGTTGGCAACAGGAGAATCAAGGCAAGCGGGCAGGGATTAGATGGTTAGCGGAGTCCAAGAACGAAGTGGAAGTCAGGAATATACGTGAGTATCAGGAACTAGCAAACACAAGGACCTTGACACTGAGGCTTCTGGGAAGAGGGCTGAGCCACTTTCATATGTGCAGGAGGGCCAGGGTTGGTCAGTGAGGTCACATGACCGAACCCATACAGCCCAGGAAGTGACACGCGCCACCCCTAGGGGAGTGTAGCAAGAACAAAACAGCAAGCATGCTGTGGCCAGGGCTGAGAGGAAGCTGTGGAGCAGATCCCAGAGCAACAGCACCTACACAGACAGAGCCCAGGACTGCAGTGGTGACTGGGAAGCACTGGCCAGCGATCACCACTGAGCACGGCAACCGGGACCATGGTGGTAAGCAGGGGAACAGCGGAGCACAGCGGTTACAGGTTGTCTCACTTCAGCAAGTAGCATTTATCATGTAGACAAAATTAATACAAGCCACTTACTAATGTATTGTTATTCTCCATATTGCCTCCTTTGCTGGCTGGATTCATCTTTCCATCACATTATATACTGCTCATTTCCATGGTTACAGCCCACCCTGCAACCATGGAAACGAGCAGTGTATAATGTGATGGAAAAATTAATCCAGCCAGCAAAGGAGGCAATATGGATAATAACAATACATTAGTAAGTGCCTTGTATTAATTTTCTCTACATGATAAAAGCTACTTACTGAAGTGAGACAACCCCTAATAACTAGTATATTCCAGGGATTCATTCAGACCCTGCGGTGTCAGGGAGATAAACCGGAAGATCCAATCCATCTCTTTTCTACAGAGGCGCTGATGAGATTGTGGCCCCCACTCAACTGGAGTCAGACAAAGTGTTGGGTCCCCACTATACACCTGTGCACAATGTCCTGGTATATCCGTTCTATGTACATTCCCTGTGTGTGATTAGGGAGAGTTCAGGCGCCTTCCCCCAAATTATTGTTTTATTATAGATTTTTTTCTTGATACTTACTGTTCACCTCCTTTATTTAGTCATTTTTTTTAAACCACCAGAGTTTTTGGGTAAGTGCTGCCGTTGCCTCCTCTCTCTTTTTTTTTTTTGATATTTATATTATTATTATATCTTTTCTAGGTATGGTAGGCGTGCCGGCATGACGCGGATGACGTAGCTCCACCTCCCCCCTCTGCCCCGTGATGTAAGAGCGGGTTTGAATAGCCTGGCGCGGGATCCGACAGGTTCCGACCTCCGGTGTCCTCGTGTCGATCAGGGTGCTGTGGTTTGGTGTCCCCCCTGCTGCTGCCCTGCTGTCGATGCTAACCGGCTGCCGGTGCTGCCTAGCCTTCGCTTCACTGGATGAGGTCTGTTGCCTTACTGGATCCGTGGTGTTAGCGGTGAGGAAGACGGGGACTGACCATGGGCTGGCAGGGGCAGACACTCTCCAACTGATTTCGGATGCAGGGTTTGTGGTTTGCTGAGATGTGAAGGGACGCTTGGGTGAAGCAAGTCCCTTTTTTTCCTGCAGCACAAGGTGGATGGTAAGTATGCGGTACTATTATTATCCTCATTTATGAGCAGTGGAGGGACGCCTCGGTGAAGACAACTCTCTTTCCTTTATGGAGATTAGTAAGCGTTGTGGAAAAGGCGCTGGAGACATCAGGCTTTATCTGGGTATTTCCTATTGAGAAGTAAAGGAGTGGGGAGATCTAGGGGTGCTTTATTGTTCCTGTCGGATGAAGTTCAACAGGTGAATCGTGTATTAACTCTTTCGAGCAAATACAGGTGAAACTTGAAAAATTTTAATATCCTGCAAAAGTCAATTTATTTCAGAAATGCAACTTAAAAGGAATTGCATTAATGCAGCTTAAAATTAGAATTTTGTGAAAAGGTTGAATATTCTAGGCTCAAAGTGTCACACTCTAGTCAGCTAATTAATCCATACCCCCTGAGCAAAGGGGACCTGAGATTGTGACTTTGGGGTTTCATAAGCTGTAAGCCATAATCATCCAAATTATAACAAATAAAGGCTTGAAATATCTCGCTCTGCCTGTAATGAGTCTCATCTGTTAGTTTCACATTTTAAATTGCATTACTGAAATAAATGAATTTAGCACGATATTCTAATTTTTCGAGTTTCACCTGTATAGCCCACGATACCAGTAACCCCACTTGGTGCTGTGCATTATAACATCATTAACTAACTGATGTACTGGTTGAATAGAGGCATCCAGTTGTTTGTCTCCGTTTTTTTTGCTGCCCTGAGGGGTGAATTATATGAAGGATGAAATATTCCCTGTATCAATGGAACTAATCTAACTAATCCCGGATTCTGGAGACTTTTTGTCAGGCCTATAAGCGTCAATTTGAAGGGGAGCATAATTAACCTTCTCGTTTACTGACGAATGAAATGTTCTGTTTACTGCCTGCTAACATGATGCTAATGAACTGTGTGATTTAAAAGAGCTGAAATTGAGATTGAGATTAACACTTTACTAATTAGACTTGCCGGACATTCCAACAATACTGCTCGGAGATTTTATTCATGTAATATGCCCAACTTTAGATAAACTGGGTAGGTCTGGCCAACCGACAGATAGATGGGGAGGTCACCCCATTGGGGAGAATTCTGCACGAAGCCTCCTTGATAGCTTTCTGGAGACTGAGAAACCAGCAGGAGAAACAATATTCCTGCTACTCCAGTACATATTGATCGTTATCTAGAATAGACCTAATACTAGGTAACGCTATGATGGGGCAACTAATTCATGAGATCAAATATCTTCCCAAGAGAATATCTGATCACTCCCCAGTATTTGCCATAGCTAACATCCTGCCCGCAGGGTTGAGAGGGGATAAAAAAGTTCCATCCACACTGGCTAAACGTGCTTGCAGATGTGGCTGGCATAGGCGAACAGCTGAAAGAGTTTTTTTTTACACATAATTTGCCCACGGCATCTCGATTGGTAGTATGGGACGCCATGAAAGCCTTTCTCAGGGGGGTATTAATAGCGGAGGTAAATAAAACAAAAAGGAATGAAATTAATGCCACGGTACAAAAGATGCTATTAGAGGTAGAGGCGGCAGAGGCTAGGAATGTGACACATCCATCAGTAGACCATTAAAAACAATGGTCGGAAGTGCAGCAGAAGCTGAATGAACGCTTGTGACTGAATGCCAAAAATAAAGGTTTCTTTCAAAAGCAATCATATTATGAAGAAGGGGAGAAAGTGGGTAGAGTATTGGCATTAGTGTCTAGAGCTCAACAACAACCATCTTATATAGCTACTCTACACAATTCCAACACCGAAACAGATATTAGAGATCATGCACTGTTTTACTCGTCTTTGTATGAATCTAAAACCTGTGCCTCCGAAGCGGAGATTAAGGGATTTCTCAACCCATTAGGACTTCCTACTAATGGAAGTAGCGGTGGAAGATATGGCCAATAATAAGGCCCCGGGGGAGATGGACTGCCAGTGGAAATTTATAAAACCTATGCCTCAATACTTTTACCTCAACTATTAGATGTCTATAAGGAAGCCCACAAGCAGGGTAGACTGCCCACTTCCATGAATGAAGCGATTATAGTAGTGATTCCAAAACCGGGTAAAGATGTCCTGGCGGCAGAGTCTTATAGACCTATCTCCTTGCTGCAGGTAGACGTAAAAATATTAGCGAAAGTACTGGCAAACCGTTTAAACTCAGTGATCACACCGCTCGTCCATGCTGACCAGGCTGGTTTTATGCATAACATGTCAACAGCGGTGAATATCAGGAGACTATATTTGAATATTCAGGCTGGCCAGATCCAAGCCTTGAATGCGGCGGTCGCATCTCTTGACGCGGCCACAGCATTCGACAGCGTGGAATGGCGATACCTGTGGATGGTGCTTACGGCGATGGGGTTTGGGCCAGAGTTTATTAAGTGGATACAACTACTATATGCTTGTCCCACAGCCAAAATAAGGGTAAATGGGAGACTCTCAGACTCATTTGCGCTTTGCTGCCCCTTGTCGCCTTTGTTGTTTGCTGTGGCGGTGAAGCCTCTGGCGGAGGCACTCAGAAAGGCAAACACAGTGAGAGGTTTTCAGTATGGGTCTTTGAAAAGGTCACTTTATATGCAGATGACCTACTACTATTCCTGGACGTATGGGATTCCTCTCTTTCAGAGGCCATGTTCATAATAAATGGCTTTGGGGGGACTGTCCGGCTTGGTCATTAATTGGACAAAGTCTGTGTTGATGCCACTGTCAAAAAATATAAGGAATGATGCCAATCTTACGGCAGGATTACAAGTAGTCACATCATTTATTCAAGGGTCAGCCAGAAACCAGGAATTCGGAGAATTGAATTTGGTACTGATGCGTGATAAATTCACGCAGAAGGTCCAAGCCTAATCCCGTCTGCCCCTTACTATGATTGGACGCACTAACTTACTGAAAATGATCCTCATGCCCCAGCTCCTATATTTATTACATAATGCCCCAATTTGGATACCACTCAAATGCGATCTTTAGAAATCTTATCTGGAAGAGGGGAATTCCACGCATAAAGCTCACGACATTATGCAGACGAAAAACTCAAAGACGACTTAATGTTCCGGACCCATGAGTATACTATTTGGCAGCCCAGTTACAAAATTTTAGAGGTTGGGGAGAGGAGAATAGGATAAATACAGCCGGGAGGATTGTACGACATCTCCTTAATGAAAATGTCTAATGTCAGCCATAGAAGATGGAACCTTCTATATAAAAGGAGATAAATACTGTGGCGAAACCAACCTCGCCACTGGGTGGTGGAGAAGCCTGGTTGCCAGCCTCTTGCCCCAGGATTATGGGCCCTCTCATCAGCCCATGCTAAACTTGAACCCCATGGCGATTTGACTGTGTTTGTGGCATCTGAGCGCTGTTTGGATATATTGAGAGCTCAGATCCAAGCCATCTGGGGATATGTTAAATGTCTATGTTTACTGTAATGGTTGGGACATTGTATATTTGAGTAGTGATGTATGTCCTATTGACTCCACGTGTGTATTGGCGATTTCCCTTTGTCCTGAGAGATAATTGAATTACTCCTCGGTTGTCTCCAGGACAGAAGACATTGTGTATTCTTCTGCCTGTGATAATTACATGAACCCATTGTGTAAGGTAATTGTATCACAAGCAGAGGGGAGGATTTTGTGTGGGAGTGTTTTACTGTATTGTACGTGTTTATTGGTTGTTTTTACAAAACCCTGTGGGTGGTACTAGTGTGTAACAATGTTACAGAACAATAAACACACAGCTCTGGCTGTCCACTGCTTTACCCTCAACATGGAGCTTGGTCTTGTTCTTGGGCGGATTCACTGTATGCTGTTAGACTGATTGCTAGGAGTGTAAGCCGCTTGGGTGCGTTTCCTATTCGTCTGCTAGCAGCTATTCGTGAGGTTCCGTTCGGAGTTTGGAGCATTCCCTTGTATGCCGTTACAATTGGTGGCAAGCGGCGGGATCGTTCCCACAGCCAGAAGGAGAGCTACAGGAGACACCATTCAATGGACTTTATAATTTGAGGGCAATGCATGTCCTAGTACAGCGACCCTGACAGCAGCAGGATAGAACCAGCAGTGGCATACGATGAGTAAGACCTGGATGGAAGGGATGCATTAATGAAAGGCATCTGGTACCAGTCCCTGGATAATGTACAATACCAGCGAGGCGAGAGTCTCCCCAGTGAAGAGCAGCGATTGCAGAAGCAAGTGGCCCTGCGGATGCCCTTCCTGGGAGAGCAGCCCCTGGAGGAATGGGTGAAGGAACTAGAGCACCGGGTATAGCAGGAGCTATGGCTGGAGGATGCCTACCAGGCCCTCTGGTGGTATATGGCACAGTATATACCCTGGATAGCTGTTGACAAGCCAGAGGGAGAGGAGTGGCTTGTTATGGGAGTCCTTTGCAAAGCCTGACTTCGGGAGCCCTGCACAGTCCAGACTTCAGGACATTTTCTATGAGGGGGAGGCTAGGCAGGATTGGGATGACCTCCTGTCACCGCCAGTTCTGAGAGAAGGTCTGGCAGACGTCCTTCTCTACCTCTTGCATGACTTTCTTTGTTTTGGTAAAAAAAGGGGGTTAGTCAGCACCTCCCAGTGCGCAGGTGCACGCCGCCATGGCAAAGACATAAAGGGAAAAAAAGTGGGCTCAACATGCATGTTGGTACCTGCATCCCTTGTAATGGAGGCCATTATGGTACCAAAAATGGTAAAAAGCAGAGTGGATCCAGCATGCATGTGGATCCAACACTCCCTGAACTTTATGGCGGCCATTATGGCGCATAACAGGTAGTATTTAGTGTTAGGACCCGTCTAACAGAGATTGCCTTGATGTATGGCAGACGGGCTCAGATGGTTTTGTACAAAATGAATTGGCCAAGCATCTCACTTTATAAATAAGCGTAGCATTAGCACTATAATTTTTGGCATTATTGTACTTTATCTGATTTGCAGGGTGCTGCTGCATTGTCACTTTTTTTCCTTGTTTTGGTTTAACTTTGTCATCTCCTTTCCTTCTTCCAGGTGTCACCTATTTAGACTAATCGTCTCCCTTTATATTCCCTCCAATACTGCCTCACTTTGTGGTTTATACTACTTCCTGGATGAAGTGTTCACTGCTGGAGGCTGCTGCTGCTGTTTGCACAGATATGTCTTTTAATGTATTGTGTTTCCTTGCTGGCTTGATTCTAGGTGACTCTGACTCCATCCGTATTAAGTGCAGGGAGCCGGTGGTCGTGTCCCCTCACTATTATAGGGTTTTCAGGTGTCACACAGTCATAGGTACGTGGGCATGCAATCGTCTACCATTGAGACCCTTGCATGGGCATAGCAGTCAGGGAGAGCTCTTAGGGTTTTATAGGGCTCACCTATATGCTCCTTAGTTTGGGATCAAGCCAGTTGAACGTTTATTCAAAAGTTCCAGCTATCTGCAACGTCACCCGTGACATTATAAACAGCCGTAACCGTCTTAAGCATGGATCCGGTTTCAGCCTTGATTGACCACATGCAAGGTCTTTCACTGGAGGTAGCAGATCTCCGTAAAACTGTGTCTCAGTTTCAGGTGACCGGTTCTGCTGGCGTTCATGGAGTTTGTTCCGAGCCTAAGATCTCGCTTCCGGATACGTTCTCCGGGGGTAGTGAGAATTTTGTTCGCTTTAGAGAGGCTTGCAAACTCCATTTTTGGCTACTTTCCCATTCCTCTGGTGATGAGGAGCAGAGGGTGGGGATCATCATCTCGCTGCTCAGGGATAACGCTCAGTCTTGGGCCTTTTCGCTGCCGGTGGGGGCACGGCCCCTCCGATCGGTGGATGAATTATTTGTAGCCCTGGGGCAGATATATGATGACCCGGATCATATTGCTCTGGCTGAATCTAAACTGCATCGTTTATGCCAGGGTAAACTGTCCGCAGAGATATATTGTTCTGAATTTCGGAGATAAGCAGCTGATACTGGTTGGAATAAGGCTGCACTCCGAAGTCAATTTTGCCATGGTCTTTCGGAAAGATTGAAAGATGCATTTGCTTTTCATGAGAGACCAGCCTCGTAAGAATCTGCCATGTCTCTAGCTGTTCGTATTGACAGGCGTCTTAGAGAGAGAAAGAGGAGACTACTCCTTCCGGTCATATTCAGCCCAAGGACAGTAGGGCTGACTCATTCAGTGCGCAGGGATCTCAGTCTCTCTCAATCCCCTCTGAAGAGGAGGCCATGCAGCTGGGTTTGCTTGCCTCTGATAGTAGAGGATTCAGCTCTCAAAGGAGGGTTTGTTTCTGTTGTGGGGGTATAAATCATTTGGTTAATGTTTGCCCCTCTAGGAGATTCAGGGAGTTTTCTGAGGGTAATAAAAAAAAATAAAAAATAAAAACTATGAAAACCTTCTATTTGCTACTATTGGCAAGGTTGATGCGGAAATTGAAGGTTTGCCGTTTGCTTGTAGTTCCCGTTTTCTCCTACCTGCCAGGGTGGCGCTAGACAGCAAGAACATTGTTTGTGAGATTTTTGTAGATAGTGGAGCAGCTGTCAATCTCATTGATAATCAATTTGCAATAACGCATGGTTTCCATGTATGCACTTTGGAAAAAGATATACCTGTTTTTTGCTATCGATTCTGCTCCACTTTCTCAAAGATCGTTAAAGGGCATAGTTCACAATATTCGTTTGACTGTGGGTGACGCTCATGTTGAGGATATGTCATGTTTCGTCCTAAGCGGATTACCTACTCCTCTAGTGTTGGTGCTATCCTGGCTCACTAAACATAACCCCACCATTGATTGGCAAGCAAGGCAAATAAATGGCTGGAGTGAGTTTTGCAGAGAGAATTGACTCACGGCGTCTCTTTCAGAGGTTTCTACCAAGACTGTACCATTTTTTCTCTCTGAATTTTTAGATGTGTTTTCCGAGAGTGGTGTCCAGGAGTTGCCCCCTCACCAGGAGTACGACTGCCCTATTAATCTCATCCAAGGCGCCAAGCTGCCAAAATCACGTTTATACAATCTCTCCCAACCTGAAAGAGTCACTATGTGTACTTATATCTCTGAGAGCCTGAGAAAGGGACACATCCGACCCTCGAAGTCACCTGTTGGCGCAGTTTTTTTTTGTTGTTAAGAAAAACAATGGTTCTTTAAGACCTTGTCTGGATTTCAGGGAGCTGAACCGTATCACAATTCGTGACCCATATCCGCTTCCTCTGATCCCGGACCTGTTTAACCAGATTATTGGGGCTAAAGTTTTTTCTAAGTTGGATTTAAGAGGGACATACAACCTAGTCAGGGTCAGGGAAGGGGACGAATGGAAGACGGCCTTCAATACCCCTGAGGGTCATTTTGAGAATTTGGTTATGCCCTTTGGTTTGATGAATGCTCCGGCCGTCTTCCAACATTTTGTGAACAGCATTTTTTTTTTTTTTTAATAGTGTTTATTTAACATTTTGCATAAAAATACAACACTCCCATGGGGAGAACAAAGAAGAAACAATCTTCCATGATACAACACTCACATCAGCAAGTCCGTTATTAACGTATATCTTGACCATAAAAGACATATAAATGACTTTAGTACAAAGTGTCACTGTTGTCTCTAAGAAGCTTCTAGAACTTACTCAATCCCATACACTCACACATACATACAATGGGTGATACATTTGCCACCGTCAATGACTCAAGTCGTGCCTTCTGCTTGGACCCAAAGGCCCCAGATATCATCAAATCGATCAGTCAATCCCCTTGCCTCGTATGTCAATTTATACATTTGCAGGTCATTATTTATAAGGAGTACCCATTGGCCCACTGTAGGACACTTGGGCGGTTTCCAGTTCAAAAGTATATTTTTCCTCCCATAAAACATCAACAATCTTAACAGTATTCTATTATATTTGGAAGGAGTGGCATCAGAAACTAACCCTAGTAGGCATATTACAGGATTACAAATCCCTGGGAGCCCTAACCTAACATTGATAAAATTACAAATTCCCTTCCAGTATGTCTTTATCACCGGGCATAGCCACACCATATGGAAGAAAGAGCCCCTCGCCTCTCCACATCTATCACATCCCGGACTCGGTAATTGTCGCATCTGATAGAGACGCAGTGGGGTCAAGTACACTCTGTGCATCCATTTCACTTGGATGAGCTGATCTCTCGCACTTATAACCGACGTCCTCCATCTCAGACGCCACTCCTCCAAATGAGAATCCTCCAATTCTGGAATATCCTCAGCCCATTTAGCAAAGGAACGCCTAATAGGCGATTCTTGCATTTTAACAATTTCAACATAAAAGGAGGAGATAGGTTTGCAAGGGATTTTCCTCCTAGCTATTGATTCTAATGGGCCGCACTCTAAATTTAGGGATAGGGCTCTAAATTGTTTCTCGCAGGCATGTCTCAGTTGGAGGAAGCGGTAAAAACTCGTCTGGGGCAACTGGAACTCAGCTCGCAGGCTCTCAAAGGAACGGAAGGTCCCATCCTGAAACAATTGTGTTAGATATTTAAGACCCTTCCTAGGCCAGAATTCAAAGTCAGGAAGATGCAAGAGCTCTGGGAGAAGCTTGTTACGCCATAGTGGGATATAGGGGGACCAAGTGTCACCCTCCAGGTTTTCTGTATGTATCTCCACAAACCTCACCCAAGCCTCGTTAACTGTTACCATAGAGTCTGTATAAGTCCCCAGTCCTACGGGTTTCCCCCCCCTGTATACCAGATTAGTTAGAGCTTCATATGAACCAGCCAGCGCCGCCTCTAGTACCACCGCAGGGTTATTGGCATCTGCCCTAATCCACCAAGATGCATACATTAGGCGCGTGGCTATATAATAAATATACATATCTGGTAGCTGCAAGCCCCCCTGAATGTAGGAGGCCTTCAGCGTCTTTCTCGCAAGTCTGGGGGACCGATGGAGCCACAAGAAACGGGAAAAGGATCTATCTAAAATGGGACTTAGGGATCCTCACTGGGGCTGCTCTATAAATATACAGAAGTTTAGGTAGTAGCACCATCTTGATAATATTAATTCTCCCCACCAAAGTCAGCGGAAGATTTTCCCAGGCTTCCAGCTTACGCGTGACATATTCCATGGTGGGCCTCAAGTTCAATTGACAAAACTGTCTGGGGTCCCTATGGATATGTATCCCTAAGTAAAGAAAATTATCTACAACTCTCAGGGGAGATATCGGGGAAATATCCACATCTTGATCTGCATCTATTATACATAAACTAGACTTGGCCCAATTAACCCGTAAACCCGAGTATTTCCCATATCCATCCACTACATCCAGCAGGGTTTCTAAGGAGGGGCCAGGGTCCGCTAAGTAGACTAACAGGTCATCCGCGTATAATGATACCTTCTCCTGAATCCCCGCTACCGACCACCCCTCTATCAAAGAGCTGTTGTTAATTAATTGTGTCAAGGGTTCCATTATCAGGGCGAACAACAATGGGGACAAAGGGCACCCTTGTCTAGTGCCTCTATACAACCTGAAGGGCCGGGATATGACTCCATTCACTCTAATCCGTGCTATAGGTGTCTGGTATAACAATTGGACCCACTTGACAAAGGAGGAAGGAAAACCAAGACGGAACATTGTTTCCCAAATAAAATGCCACTCCACAGAGTCAAAGGCCTTCTCGTTATCCAGGGACGCCAAGACTCTTGAACCCGCATTATCGTGCCTGACCTGTAAATTGGTGAATAATCTCCTAAGATTTATATCAGTCGTCTTCCCAGGCATAAAACCAGATTGATCAGGGTCAATAACGGACAGTATCACCTCGCCAAGACGCCTAGCCAGGACTTTAGCCAAGATTTTCACGTCCGTGTTTAGGAGGGAAATCGGCCTGTATGATGCACACTGATCCGGAGGCTTCCCGACTTTGTGAATTACAACGACAGTCGCTTCCCCAAAGGAAGAAGGCAACTTCCTGGATTCACATGCATACTCAAAAAGTCTGAGTAAACGTGCAGATTGTAAATCAACGTCTAACCTGTACCATTCAATCGGGAAGCCGTCCGGTCCAGGTGACTTCCCAGGAGTCATGTCCTCGATTGCTGCCCTCACCTCTCCAACATCAATAGGTCTTCCTAGATATCTATTATCAGCCGCAGCCAAAGGAGAAAGTGGGATGGATTGAAGGAATGAACGGATCCCATCTGGGGAGGAGGTGGATTTAGAACTGTATAGGTCAGTATAAAACTGAACGAACTGTTCACAAATGTCCTCGGGTCGATATACCTTCAAGCCATCCCCGCAGGTAATGTGCGGGACTACCGTCTGCTGCGTCTCAGTCTTAGCCAGGAAAGCCAAGGCTCTCCCATTTTTGTCGCCATCTGCAAAGACCAGGCGCCTCTGGAATAGCAACCTCTTCTGGGTGTACTCAGTGAGATGCAAGGTAAGTTTCCTCTGTGCCTCGTCCCATGAAATACGGTTCACATCATTAGGATCTGCGATGAAAGCCTGCTCCTTATCTACTACCTCGTTTTCTAGTTTAATTCTGGTGGCGCTTAGCTCTTTTCTGTAAGAAGTAATTGCCTGAATCTGTGTACCACGCAGGACAACTTTAAATGCCTCCCACTCCACCAAAGGGTTAGCAGAGCCCTCATTAAATTCCTAATAATCTTTCATCCCCTGCTGCACCGCCCAAACCACCGGCAGCACCTCAAGCCATTTGCTATTCAGTCTCCATTGCCTTTCAGCAGGTGCAAGCGGCTGTCTCAGAACCACCAACAGGGGGGCATGGTCAGAAATGCCTCTTGGCAAGTATTCCGTGGCTACTAGTGAGGGCAGCAGCTCCCTACTGAGAAATGCTAAATCAATCCGGGAGAGTGCTGCATAGGAAGCCGAATAGCAAGAGTATTGTCAAATATCAGGGTGCATATATCTCCATCCCTCTGTTAGAGCAAATACCTCTGCCCAGGAATTCAACGCATCAGTATGCGACCCCCCAGGACGAAGCCTATCCATTGTCCGGTCCAACACCGCGTTATAATCCCCAAGTACAATCAGAGGCACCGGGGGCAACGCTGCCACTCGTTTCATAATTTCATCCAACACATCCCTCTGAAAAGGGGGGGGGACATATACTCCTATCACCACATACTCGATGCCCCTGATTGCAGCATGAAGGATCACAAAACGTCCCATCATGTCAGTCTGAACAGAGCAGGAACGAAAGGGAAGGGACTTCGCCACCAGAATTGACACACCTCTCGCTCTGGAAGTGAATACCGCATGGTAAGCTGCTCCCACCCAAGGCTTTTTCAACGCTAGGAGCTTCCTCCCCTGCAGATGTGTCTCCTGCAATATCAACATATCGGGGTTATGTTTCTTTATAAAATTAAAGACCAGTGATCTTTTAATTTTATCATTTAGTCCCCTGACATTCCAGGAGACAAACCGACAGATAGCCATTACGGCGGAGTGTCAAAGTTATACCATACGAGGAAAATGCACCACCCAAGCCATACATACACACAATCATACCCATACATCAAGAATGCAGTGAGAACATCCCAACATGCCCAGAACAGCGGACAAATCCCCCCACCCTGCCCAGATAACCCCAACCTATCCAAGCTTGAATATCCCATGAACAATCTCCTCACTAATAGATCAGGACGGGGAGGCCCGTGCTGCCACCCACCACTCTAGGTAAACTCAAGAGCTGAACCTAGGCAGTAGGGCAATACAATTTTAGCACAAACAGCTCCCCATATAAAGTGACCATCCGCAACATAAAATAAGACTCTCAGAACATAAGTCCCATTATACTCAGCCCCTGCGATCGAGCCAGTCAGACGCCTCCTCTGGGGAGGTGAAGAATTTCACCACTTCACCATCCTGGATTCTGAGACGTGCTGGATACATCATGGCATAAACCAGGCCTTTCTCCCGCAACCGAACTCTCACTGCCGTGAATTGCCTGCGTTGTTTCTGCACCTCTGTAGAAAAGTCCGGGTAGAAGGAAATCCGGACGTTGTCAAAATGAATGTCCTTCATACGACGGGCCGTAGCCAGGATAGCGTCCCTGTCTCTATAATTTAACACTTTAAAGATAAAAGGACGTGGCGGGGCTCCAGGGGGCAGAGGACGGGTAGGAATCCTGTGCGCCCTCTCCACTGCAAACGTCCCCGAGAGGGTAATTGGGTTCAGGAGTTGCTTGATGAGACGCTCCGTAAATTCCTCAGGGGAAGGGCCCTCTGCCCTCTCCGGTAAGCCCATAATCCTAATATTATTTCTCCTGTTTCGATTTTCAGCGTCTTCCACTTTTGCCGCCAGGGTTTTAACTTGGTTTTGCAAATCACGGACCACCGAATCCTCACGTTGGACCGTATCTTCCACCTCTCCCAGCCTCCTCTCCACCTCAGTTGTCCTCTCACGGATCTTATCAATATCATGCCTGAGGAGAGTTAGGTCGGCCTGTACATGGTCAATTTTGACCGTGAGTGTCGTTTGGCAGTTAGTAATGGCTGCCATGACTTTTGCAAGGTCCACCTCCGGACGTTCAGAAGAAGCCCCAGGGTTGTGGCCATCTGTCTGGCTCATGTTGTCAAGCATCAATTTAGGAGGGATAGCAGGCCCTGAGGTGCCCGTTTTTCGGCCCATAAAACCTTCAGCAACCAACGCTTGTGGCTTAATATAAGTGTCGAATCTCTCTCTGCTGAGGATAACGCAGACACAGTGTCCCCAACCAGCGTCACACCGCCCCAGGTGAATCTCTATAATGGCAGAGTAGATGAAAAAGTTCTCTACCTGGGTAACAGCCTACAGGGGGAGAGGTATAGCCGTCTGCAGTGCTGCAGCCAATATGGCGCCCGCAGCGTCCAACGCCCCGGGGTCACAGGTTCGCCGTCCGGCCAAGGAAGGAGTGAAAAGAACCCACCGGATTAAAGTTCCAGATCCCGCTTGGCCTCCGGTGTAGGTAAGTATGGCAGGGAATCCCCTCTCACCGGCTCCCCCACGATCGATCCGGCCAGCAGGCAGGGATGGCGTCAGGTAGTGCCGTCTGGTAAGTAGGCCCAGTCCCAGGGCTTTTTATCCGGCAGTCACCGCAGGGCACCGGGACAAGTAAAACTTATGGGGGGCACTCACAGAGGCTCACTGAGGGTCTTTAGGCAGAAGTTCAAAGTTTATCAGAGCGGATGGTCAGGATACAAACAGGATAGAATCGGAGCTGAAGCGACCAGCGTCCTCACTCCATGCCGGTCAGGCCACGCCCCCGTGAACAGCATTTTTTATCATTTAATGGGGAAATTTGTTCTGGTGTATCTAGATGAACTTTTAGTTTTTTTCTCCTGATTTCAAGACTCATCGGGAACACCTATGTCAGGTCTTGCTGATTCTGCAGGAGAATAAATAGTAGGCTAAACTGGAAAAATGTGTGTTTGCGGTTCCGGAGATTCAATTTCTTGGTTTTCTTCTCTCCGCTTCTGGTTTTTGCATGGACCCTGAGAAGGTCCGCGCTGTGCTTGATTGGGAGCTTTCTGAGAATCAGAAGGCGCTGATGCGGTTTTTGGGTTTTGCCAATTATTACAGAAAGTTTATTTTGAATTATTCCTCTGTTGTTAAGCCACTCACTGATATGACTAAAAAGGGGGTAGATTTTTCCTCGTGGTCAGTAGATGCGCTTAAAGCCTTTTTTAGTATAAAAGAGAGTTTTGCTTCAGCTCCCATTTTGGTACAACCTGATGTCTCTAAACCTTTTATTGTTGAGGTGGACGCTTCTGAGGTGGGTGTGGGTGCGGTCTTATCTCAGGGTCCCTCTCCTGCCAAATGGCGACCGTGTGCATTTTTCTCAAGGAAACTCCTCTGCAGAGAGAAATTACGATGTGGGAGATAGGGAGTTGTTGGCCATCAAATTAGCTTTTGAGGAATGGCGCCATTGGTTAGAGGGAGCCAGACACCCTATTACCGTGTTTACCGACCATAAGAATCTGGCCTACTTGGAATTGGCCAAGCGTCTGAACCCGAGATAGGCCAGATGGTCTTTGTTCTTTTCTAGGTTTAATTTTGTTGTCACGTTCCGCCCTGGGGTTAAAAATGTGAAGACGGATGCCCTGTCACGTTGTTTTCCAGGAGGGGGGAACTTTGAAGACCCGGGTCCCATTTTGGCTGAAGGGGTGGTCGTCTCTGCTCTTTATCCTGATTTGGAGGCAGAGGTTCAGGCAGCCCAGGCAGGGGCTCCTGATCTTTGTCCTCCTGGGAGGTTGCTTGTGCCTCTCGCTTTACGACACAAGGTTTTTAAGGAGCACCACGATACTGTCCTTGCTGGGCACCCAGGGAGTAGAGCCACAGTGGATCTCATTGCTCGGAGATTCTGGTGGCCGGCTTTTCGTAAGACGGTTGAGGGTTTTGTGGCAGCCTGCGAGACCTGCGCTCGTGCCAAGGTCCCTCATTCACGGCCATCGGGTTTTCTCCTCCCGTTACCCATTTCTTCCCGTCCTTGGACGCATCTGTCCATGGACTTCATTACAGACCTGCCTCGTTCCTCTGGGAAGACTGTGATTCTGGTGGTAGTGGACCGTTTTAGCAAAATGGCGCATTTCATTCCCTTTCCTGGGTTACCCAATGCTAAGACGCTGGCGCAAGCGTTTGTTGATCACATTGTTAAATTGCATGGCATTCCTTCAGACATCGTTTCTGATAGGGGCGCACAATTTGTTTCCAGATTCTGGAAGGCCTTCTGTTCTCGCTTGGGGATTCGGTTGTCGTTCTCTTCTGCTTTTCACCCGCAGTCGAATGGTCAGACAGAACGCGTCAATCAGAATCTGGAGACATATCTGCGCTGTTTTGTGGCGGAGAATCAGGAGGATTGGTATTCTTTTTTGTCCCTTGCTGAGTTTGCTTTAAATAACCGTCGCCAGGAGTCCTCTGATAAGTCACCATTTTTTGGTGCATATGGGTTTCATCCGCAGTTTGGGACATTCTCTGGAGAGGGGTCTTCTGGTTTACCTGATGAGAAGAGATTTTCCTTGTCTTTGTCATTTATTTGGCAAAAGATTCAGGGTAATCTGAAGAGGATGAGTGAGAGATATAAGCGTGTGGTGGATAAGAGACATGTGCCTGGTCCGGACCTGAATGTGGGGGATCTGGTGTGGTTGTCTACAAAGAATATCAAACTAAAGGTTTCCTCCTGGAAGTTGGGTCCTAAGTTTATTGGGCCTTACAAGATCTTGTCCGTCATCAATCCCGTTGCCTTCCGTCTTGATCTTCCTCAGACTTGGAAGATCCATAATGTTTTTCACAGGTCCCTATTAAAACCTTATGTCCAACCCACTGTACCCTCCTCTTTGCCTCCTCCTCCTATTTTTGTTGATGGTAATCTTGAATTTCAGGTCTCTAGGATTGTGGATTCTCGCATTATCTGCGGTTCTCTCCAGTACCTCGTTCATTGGGAGGGTTATGGTCCTGAGGAGAGGATGTGGTTCCCAGTGGCGGACATTAAGGCCACTCGTCTCATCAGGGCTTTCCATAGGTCTCATCCTGAGAAGGCTGAGAAGGTGGGCTCTGAGTGTCCGGAGTCCACCCGTAGAGGGAGGGGTACTGTCACCGCCAGTTCTCTGAGAAGGTCTGGCAGACGTCCTTCTCTACCTCTTGCATGACTTTCTTTTGGTTTACTTTGTCATCTCCTTTCCTTCTCCTAGGTGTCACCTATTTAGACTAATCGTCTCCCTTTATATTCCCTCCCATACTGCCTCACTTTGCGGTTTATACTACTTCCTGGATGAAGTGTTTACTGCTGGAGGCTGCTGCTGCTGTTTGCTCAGATAAGTCTTTTAATGTATTGTGTTTCCTTTCTGGCTTGATTCTAGGTGACCCTAACTCCGTCCGTATTAAGTGCAGGGAGCCGGTGGTCGTGTCCCCTCATTATTATAGGGTTTTCAGGTGTCACACACAGGTACGTGGGCATGCAATCGTCTACAATTGAGACCCTTGCATGGGCATAGCAGTCAGGGAGAGCTCTTAGGGTTTTATAGGGCTCACCTATATGCTCCTTAGTTTCGGATCAAGCCAGTTGGACGTTTATTCATAAGTTCCAGCTATCTGCAACATCACCCGTGACACCCCCATGAGGTAGAGAAAGACCTGGCTCACCTAGCAACCCTAGAGTGGGAACTGGAGCAGGACTACCGAGATCTCTTCCACTCCATTGGGAAGGCTCAGCAGGACAGCAAGATGACAGACCCGGATCCAGACCCATTCAGCTGGGCAGATATTGTGGAGATTTACTGGGAAGAACCCCAGGTGGCCGGTGGAGGTGGGACCGAGGTCTCTCCACCGCTCCTGCAGGGAATTGGGAGCCCAGTCTCCATTCCCCAGCGGCAGGCTGAGTTACAGGGGGCAGAGACAGTTGATTTATTGGGAATTGGGAGCAGCTATTCGCGAGGTTCCGTTCGGAGTTTGGAGCATTCCCTTGTATGCCGTTACAAATACCGGCTGCTACGCACATTACATGAAGTGTGGTGGAAAACCAGAAAGATAATGGGCATCAATGGGTATACAAGGTTTACTCCAATATGGCCTAATCACATGTATAGGGAACTAAATAAAGTGTCCAGTGCCCAAGCCTGGGAGAGACATGGGCTTAACTGATTCTATCAATTATTTGACGACGGTACCCTTAAGGAGTATGCTCAGTTGCAACAAGAATTTAAAATACCCAAGACTAGAGATGAGCGAACTTCTGTTTTAAGTTCGGCGTCTAAAGTTCGGCTTCCGGTTAGCGGAGGATCCCGATATGGATTCCGAATTCCGTTGTGGTCCGTGGTAGCGGACCACAACGGAATTCGGAATCCATATCGGGATCCTCCGCTAACCGGAAGCCGAACTTTAGACGCCGAACTTAAAACAGAAGTTCGCTCATCTCTACCCAAGACCCTTTTTTATGTTTACCTGCAGATAAGACATGCCATACGGACTCAGGAGCAACAGGGGGTTATAGCACCTGCTGTGAAACATCCTATTATAGATCTTACTGCTTCGTATGGAGACACTAGTGGAGTAATTTCACTTCACTATTGGAGTCTCATGGAAGTACAATGTCAAAAATGTCCACTACAATTATATAAAAAGTGGCATCGGGATGTTACTGACTTGACAGTGAAACTGTGGGAGAAAGTGTTAGAAGACTTCCCTGAGGTGGAAATAAGCGAGGCCCATAGAATTTGTCAATTATATTTACTTCATAGAGTATATAGAACTCCAGTAGTAATGAAAAAAATTTCATTTTTTTTCCCTGTACTGTTTTCTCATAAAATTGTCAATAAAAACTATCGGATAAAAAATTACTTTACTAATTAAGCCCCATTAAGGAACGGCTAAATATACCTGCTGCCTATTACTAACTAACCATTAATGAACGGTGTGATCCATTTAAGGTTGATGTGAATAATTATATTAACCATTGTCTCATATACCTTTGAATGGTGACTTTGTGGGGATCAACTATGGTGTAATGGGATGTATAGGCTAAGTGGATATTATTTATACAGATTCAGGGTGTGATTTAATCAACCAGTACCGGATAGAGAGGGGAGGAACCTCGATTTACAAGTATAGATGTTATTATTCTTCGAGATTTAAATTACTAAGAGGCCCCACCTCTATTTGGGTATTGGAAGGATTTGCTGTCACAATGGTTAAGAAGAAGGACGATAAAGAAAAAATGGGGGAGCACAGGAGATCTGGAGCATATGGTTCTCCTAAACAGGATATGGTTAGAACAAGAACAGACCGAGAAGGGAAATTAGATAAATTCCTTCAAACTGCCTCCAGTGTGGTGAATAATGGGAAGATTAGATCTAACAGTCAAATAAAGAATATGGTGGAGAGTAGTGAAGATTTAGAACCCTCAGAGGTGTCGGCAGTGGGTAAATCTAACAATGTGCTGGAGACGATAACGAGACAAATGGGGGAATTAAATAAAGTTCCATCCACCCTGGCTAAACGTGCTTGCAGATGTGGCTGGCATAGGTGAGCAGCTGAAAGAGTTTTGTTCACACATAATTTGCCCACAGCATCTCGATTGGTAGTATGGGACGCCATGAAAGCCTCTCTCAGGGGGGTATTAATAGCGGAGGTAAATAAAAAAAGGAATGAAACGAATGCCACGGTACAAAAGATGCCATTAGAGGTAGAGGAGGCAGAGGCTAGGTAGGGGACACATCCATCTTCTATCTTCATTCAGCAGGACCTGCTCTGACGTCATCAAAGGTCCTTTTGCAGGTCCTGATAGAAGAAGAAAGAAGACAATGCCGGCTGCGCGAACAAGAGGATGAGGTGAGTTTTATTTTATTTTTTTAACCTTTCAAGCCACATTTTAGAACGCATTCTGTATTAAGAGTGCTATTATTTTCCCTTATAACCGTGTTATAAGGGAAAATAATACAGTAAATTGACTTTTATCAATTTACTAACATCATCAAGGCGGCAAATCATAATGAGGTGGTTATTATGGGGGACTTCAACTACCCAGATATAGACTGGGAAACTGAAACTTGTATATCTCATAAAGGAAACAGATTCTTGGCAATAACTAAAGACAATTATCTCTCCCAACTGGTTCAGGACCTGACTAGAGGGACGGCCATACTGGACTTAATATTAACCAATAGACCTGACAGAACAACAGACGTGCAGGTTGGGGGACACCTGGGAAATAGTGACCATAAAGTAATAACCTTCCAATTATCATTCAAAAGAGCGTTTCTACAGGGAGGAACAAAAATACCAAACTTCAAAAAAGCTAAATTTAGCCAACTAAGAGAGGCCATAGGCCTAACTAACTGGGACAAAGTCCTCAAAAATAAAAATACAGCCAAAAAATGGGATATCTTTAAAAACATCCTAAAATCTCATTGTGAGAGGTACATACCGTATGGGAATAAAAGGTTAAGGAACAAAAAGAAACCAATGTGGATAAACAGAACTGTGAAGAAAGCAATAAATGACAAAAAGAAAGCATATAAAACACTAAAACAGGAGGGTAGCTTGGAAGCACTGAAAAACTATAAGGAAAAAAACAGAACATGTAAAAAACAAATAAAAGCGGCCAAACTAGAGACCGAGAGATTAATTGCCAAAGAGAGTAAAACTAACCCTAAAATGTTCTTCAATTATATAAATGTTAAAAAGTATAAATCTGAAGGTGTCGGCCCTTTAAAGAGTAATGAGGGGGGAGTCGCAGAGAGCGACGAGGAGAAAGCAAAGCTGTTAAATATTTTTTTCTCCAATGTATTCACTGAGGAAAATAAACTGTCAGATGAAATGCTGAATGTTGAAATAAATTCGCCATTAAAAGTGTCCTGTCTGACCCAGGAAGAAGTACATCAGCGACTTAAAAATATCAAAATAGACAAATCGCCAGGACCGGATGGCATACACCCCCGTATCCTAAGGGAATTAAGTAATGTCATAGCCAGACCCTTATTTCTGATATTTGCGGACTCTGTACTGACAGGGAATGTCCCACAGGATTGGCGCGTGGCAAATGTGGTGCCAATATTCAAAAAGGGTCCAAAAACAGAGCCTGGAAACTATAGGCCGGTAAGTTTAACATCTGTTGTGGGTAAACTGTTTGAAGGTTTTCTGAGAGATGCTATATTAGAGCATCTTAACGGAAATAAGCAAATAACGCCATATCAGCATGGCTTCGTGAGGGATCGGTCATGTCAAACTAATTTAATCAGTTTCTATGAGGAGGTAAGTTCTAGACTTGACAGCGGCGAATCAATGGATGTCGTATATCTGGACTTCTCCAAAGCATTTGACACTGTACTGCATAAAAGGTTAGTATATAAAATGAGAATGCTCGGACTGGGAGAAAACATCTGTATGTGGGTAAGTAACTGGCTGAGTGATAGAAAACAGAGGGTGGTTATTAACGGTACACATTCAGATTGGGTCACTGTCACTAGTGGGGTACCTCAGGGGTCAGTATTGGGCCCTATTCTCTTCAATATATTTATTAATGATCTTGTAGAGGGCTTGCATAGTAAAATATAAATTTTCGCAGATGACACTAAACTGTGTAAAGTAATTAACACTGAAGAGGACAATATACTGTATATATACTACAGAGGACAGTATACTGTGTATATATATATATACTACAGAGGACAGTATACTACTACAGAGGGATCTGGATAGATTGGAGGCTTGGGCAGATAAGTGGCAGATGAGGTTTAACACTGACAAATGTAAGGTTATGCACATGGGAAGGAATAATGCAAGTCACCCGTACATACTAAATGGTAAAGCACTGGGTAACACTGACATGGAAAAGGATCTAAGAATTTTAATAAACAGCAAACTAAGCTGCAAAAACCAGTGTCAGGCAGCTGCTGCCAAGGCCAATAAGATAATGGGTTGCATCAAAAGGGGCATAGATGCCCGTGATGAGAACATATTCCTACTACTTTACAAATCACTGGTCAGACCACACATGGAGTACTGTGTACAGTTCTGGGCTCCTGTGAACAAGGAAGACATAGCAGAGCTGGAGAGGGTCCAGAGGAGGGCAACTAAAGTAATAACTGGAATGGGGCAACTACAGTACCATGAAAGTTTATCAAAATTAGGGTTATTCACGTTAGAAAAAAGACGACTGAGGGGAGATCTAATTACTATGTATAAATATATCAGGGGTCAGTACAGAGATCTCTCCCATCATCTATTTATCCCCAGGACTGTGACTGTGACGAGGGGAAATCCTCTGCGCCTGGAGGAAAGAAGGTTTATACACAAACATAGAAAAGGGTTCTTTACGGTAAGAGCAGTGAGACTATGGAGCTCTCTGCCTGAGGAGGTGGTGATGGTGAGTGCAATAAAGGAATTCAAGAGGGGCCTGGATGTATTTCTGGAGTGTAATAATATTACAGGCTATAGCTACTAGAGAGGGGTCGTTGATCCAGGGAGTTATTCTGATTGCCTGATTGGAGTCGGGAAGGAATTTTTTATTCCCCTAAAGTGAGGAAAATTGGCTTCTACCTCACAGGGTTTTTTTTGCCTTCCTCTGGATCAACTTGTAGGATGACAGGCCGAACTGGATGGACAAATGTCTTTTTTCGGCCTTATCTACTATGTTACTATGTATGTACTATCTCCTAGCAACCATGCGTGAAAATCGCATTGCATCTGCATTTGTTTGCGGATGCTTGCGATTTTCACTCATCCACATTCATGTCTATGGGGCCTGCGCTGCGTGAAAAACGCAGAATGTAGAACATGCTGCTATTTATACGCAACGCACAAGTGATGCGCAAAAATCACCGCTCATCTGAACAGCCCCATTGAAGTTAATGGGTCCGGATTCAGTGCGGGTGCAATTCGTTCACCTCACGCAATGCACCCGCGCGGAAAACTCGCCCGTGTGAAAGGGGCCTTAATCCTATTTGGCTTAACCTAATGGGGCACGAGGAGCAACTTGAAAGAGAGTTTATCTTCTTTTTTTAAGTAAATAGGGGAGTAAATTTGAAAAAGGAGTCTGATTTAAGGTCAATATTGGAAAAAAAGGAGGCAGAGATGATCACTCAAAAAACGGAGGAAACAAGGAAAGGCTGGTTGTTAGCGGCTAATAAGTATGATAAGAATATGGAACCGAATATGGAACTATTTGTTAGGGCACTTTCACACTAGCATTATTCTTTTCCGACATTGAGTTTCGTCCTAGGGGCTCAATACCGGAAAAGAACTGATCAGTTTTATCCTAATGCATTCTGAATGGAGAGCAATCCGTTCAGGATGCATCAGGATGTCTTCAGTTCAGTCTTTTTGCCTTTTCAGGACAGACATAATACCGCAGAATTCCGGAACACTTGCCAGAATGCCGGATCCTGCATTTTTTCCCATTGACATGCATTAATGCCAGATCCGGCCCCGAGTGTTCCGGCAAAACGGATTTCAAATTTGAAAAAAATAAATGCCGGATCAGTTTTTCCGGAGAGACGGATCCGGCATTTCAATGCATTTGTCATACGGATCAGAATCCTGATCCGTCTGACAAATGCCATCAGTTTGCATACGTTTTGAAGGATCCGGCAGGCAGTTCCAGCGACGGAACTCCCTGTCAGAATCCTCTGCCGCAAGTGTGAAAGTACCCTAAAATCTAGAACATATTGGGAAGGGGGTAGACCAGGTAAATTTTTGTCCAGGATGATTAGGGAGACAGAGTCAGTGGTAAACATTTCCACAATTCGAGATGAGGAGGGTAGAGTATATAATGAACCAGATAAGATATTGAAAGTTTTTAGGGACTATTATAAACAGTTGTATTCTAAACAGATTACAATAGATTACAATAAATTGATAATTTTTTTTTTAGGGAAATCGATAATCCAAAACTCTGTGATAATCAGCGGGCAGAACTAGATCGACCTATGTCTTTAAATGAGGTTCTATCAGCAATAGTTAAAACTCCACTTGGTAAGGCAGAGGGCCCAGATGGTTTACCTATTGAATTATATAGGAGAGACAGAGAGTTTTGAGCGAATAGGAGGTTTTTAGATATTCAAAACAAGTAGGCCATCTGCCGACTTAAATGGGGGAAGCAACAATTATTTTAATTCCCAAGGAGGATAAAGATAGTTTAGACCCGAGCTCCTATCGTCCGATATCATTAATGAACAGCGATTGTAAGATCCTGGCTAGAGTCTTGGTGAGGAGACTGAAAGGGGTAATAGCGAACTTAGTTCATACAGACCAACATGGATTTATTCCAGGTAGATCTACAACTTTAAACCTTTTCAGACCCTTTCGACAATATTCAATAGATGGGGAATGATACCGGTCATTGTTCTGTTTTGCCATTGGACGCGACAAAAGCTTTCGATAGAGTGGAATGGGGCTTTTTGTGAGAAATATTGGTTCAATTCGCTATAGGCCCTGAGTTTATAGATTGGCTGAAGATTATTTATAGTGACCCGAGAGCAAGGATTATCTGAAAGTTTTAATATTGAAAGAGATGTGAGACAGGGTTGGCCTCTCTCCCCCTTACTCTTTGCCCTGGTTGTGGAACCGTTGGCTACTAAAGTTAGACAGGATGCTCGTTATCAGGGTTTTGGAGTGAGAGGAAGAGAGAACAAAATATCACTTTATGCAGAAGACCTACTCTTTTTTTTGGGTGATACTAAAAGGGATCTGAAATCCGTTATGGTAATAATGGCTGAATTTGGTAGGCATTCGGGTATATTAATTAACTGGGGCAAATCGATTTTGCTCCCGTTAAGTGATAGGGTTGAGGTATTGGATAGGAAGCTAAAGATGTTGGGTCCCCATGAAAGTTTTAGATATTTGGGGTTAGAAATAACTAAGTATATATAGATAAACCAACACTGTTTCCCTATTTCAAACAAGTAAGTGATCCATAATCACTCATTACATAACCAATAAAAGATATATGGATCTATAGGTTCCAAATCACAACTCAAGCAACAAAATTTTATACAAAATCACAGATGTTTTTATTGGTACAAAATAAAGTTGTGACCACTGGCCACACAGATATTTAAGAACACTTAAAATGCCATACAGATCGCAGATGTGTGGTAGTTACAATAAATATGCGTAAAGTGCAAGTGCTAAATTACTTTACAGCAATGAGATTAGTCAGTGCCTAACACAGAGTTTAGTCCTGTCTATAATATATTACCAAAGGTCAACAGTGGACCCTAGACTGAAAGGACCTAATACTCACATCAAAATAATCTAAACAAATAATAATTGAGGAGGCATACTGACCAAGATCTCTACCACAGCACTGACAGTCCGCGCCCCGACGCGCGTTTCGCCGTCAGCTTTTTCAAGGGGTAATGACAAACAGCTTCCTAGCCGGGTATATATAGTCCCCATGGTGGGCGAACACATATTCACCTAACCAATAGATGAAGGGCACACTGATAAGGAGGCAGGATCCCCAAAGTTCCTCACCTGTATGGTGTATTTCTCTCGCCTCGTGTGTTATGGCGCACGAACCGCCGCACACCGCCGATGCCCGCGTACCCGGCCGTAGCAATGACGCAGGACGGCTACGCTCAACAGAGCACAGAACGTCCTACGTCAGAGCCAGGGCCGCGTCAGCGCGCCCGCGGCTGCGCAGAGGGACGTGCGCACTACGAGCTCCATACAGGTTGAGGGCAAAACAATGTCATGGATCCATACTCCATCAATGCGCTCTCCATCCTAAAACATACATATATACATATGTGGTTATGTTATTTCCTCCCTACAAATGTTTAATTCATCATGTATCTCTAAAAACATACATCAGCATAAATATGCATAAATATCACGCATTATAAATTGAGTCCTAAATGAACCTCCCACATTAAGAGTGTAAAAACCCACAACAGCAGTGGTTTGTGTCACTAGTGATAGTGCTATAAAATATATATATATATATATATATATATATATATATATAACACATATATGTTGTGAAACAATTCATTATTATATAGACAAATATACAAATCAATACCTATATGATTACCATTACATAGGACAAAAATACAGATTGACTTGATTATATAAATAAATAACATCGTGCAAAAATACAAATGGACATGATCATAATATAGATGAATATAATTGTGCAAAAATACATATAATAAAAATTAATAAGAATTAAATATGGATATATTGTCATGCATGCCTAATCAGGGTACAGCAGCACCGGCATGAACGAACAATACATGTGTTATAAAAATGAAGAAAAAACATATATTATAAATCAAAACACATGATTTCACCAACACGTGTCTATAACATACAAGCATAAATACACTTCATGACATGATGCATATACATGACTCATTGATCGCAGTTCACCAAACGATCCAATGGTCTGTAGGCCCTATATATGATTATATCCTTATGGAGGGAACGATTTTCCGATTGAGCGACCACAGTATACATATATCCTACATATGTAGACAAAAAAATCAAATTAGTGGACATAGTTCATACATCACACCCTAGGAACCCGGCTAGAGAGAACCTAAAAACATAGACATCCTAACCATCTAAAACACCACATATCAGGGATGATGCTGCACCCTACAAAAACGAGGCAAATGGAATTTTATCATTCAGGCCAAATGGCACCTGAGTGTTCAATTTCACAATCCACTTGCTTTCAACCTGCTCCAACCGTTTAAACAAATCACCGCCACGCGCACCAAGGGAGACCCTATCTATCCCCCTAAATTTTAAATCCTGCCAACAGTTATTATGTTTCTGACGGAAATGCTTTGCAATGGGTTTTAATTTCACAAGTTTGTCTCTTTCTCCATCCGCAATTTTGGCAGCTGCCCGAATATCTTTCTGGTGTTCCTGTATGCGAACCCGAAATTTACGAGTCGTCATACCAATATATATCAGGCCACATGGACATGTGGCGTAATATATAATTCCTGTGACACTACAATTAATGAAATGAACAATATTGTAGCTCATTTTGCCTGAGGAGTCTTCAAAGGTCTTGGTCTTAGTAATTACTCTACATGTGGTACAATGCCCACATGGTACGCATCCCCATTTGGGGCCTTTGGATTCAAAAATGAATCCAGATTTGGATGGTATATAGTGACTCCTCACCAGAATGTCCCTGAGGTTCTTACTACGTTTGGCCACAAATAGGGGAGTAGATGTAATTATTTTCCCCAAATCCACATCCGATTTAAGGATGGGCCAAAATCTTTTAAAGATTTCTCTCATATTGTGCCATTGTGTATTGTAGTTGGTTATCATACGTGTGACGGGAGTTTCTGGGTTGACCCGAGCCTTGGGAGATAATAGAGATTCCCTTGATGCGGCGGCGGCACGCATATAACCACGTTGTATATCACTTTGATTGTAACCCCGTTGTGTAAATCGGTTTTTTAAGGTTTCAGATTCCCTTTCAAATTCGCCTCTTGATGTGCAGATCCGTCTTGCCCTCAAGAATTGACCAATCGGTATTGAGTTTTTTTGATGTTTGGGGTGGAATGAAGTCGCATGAAGCAAGGAATTAACGGCAGTAGATTTCCTATGGATCGAGGTTTCTAGGTCACCATTAGTTGTTACTTTAATGTTGATGTCTAGGAAATCAATTTCTTTTTGACTTACCACTTTAGTTAGAGTGATGTTCCAATTGTTCGCATTTAATTTCTCCAAAAATAAATCCAAAGACACCCGTGACCACTGCCATATAAACAAAACATCGTCAATAAATCTCATCCATGATATTACCTCCCCATCAACTTCATCCATGGATGCCTGCACACACTGTCGCTCCCAATTGCCCAAAAATTAATTTGCATACGAGGGTGCGCATTTCGCACCCATCGCCACTCCTCGTAGTTGTAAATAGTGTTGATCTTTAAACGAAAAATAATTGTGCCTCAATATATAGTCTAGAAGTTTCATCAAGAGATCAATCAGATCCTGTGGAAGATTTCTTGTACGCAAAAAGAAACAAGAGGATTCCAAGCCTATATCATGTGCAATACACGTATACAGCGATTCCACATCACATGTTATTAAAAACATGTTATCCTCCATTTTGACGTTCTCCAGACGTTTTAACACGTCTGTCGAGTTGCGAATATACGAAGGTAAACTCTCCACGCATGGTTTTAGATAAAAATCCAAAAATTGGCACACTGGTTCATTTAGACCACCACAACCCGAGACAATGGGTCTCCCAGGAGGTTTGGTAGAGGACTTATGGACTTTCGGTAATAAATATAGGGTCGGAATGACCGGATGTTTGGTTATAAGACTCTGACATACCGATTTGGTAATAATATTGTCTTCCACCCCTCTTGATAGGATGTCCTCCAATTGGAGTTTAAAACCAATTGTTGGATTGGTTGACAAACGTTCATAACACATCCTATCCCGCAATTGCCTGAATACTTCAGTTTCATACATATCCGTAGGCCAGACGACCACGTTTCCACCCTTGTCAGCTGGTTTTATCACCACATTTTTCATATTCTTTAATTCTGTTATGGCCAATCGCTGATTTTTAGACACATTGTCGTATGGCCTACTAGCAGGTAGTCTGTTCAACTCCTGCACCACCATCTTAACAGAGGTCTCGATGGCGGAATTGCATGACAAGGGTGGAAACGTGGTCGACCGACCACGGGTAAAAGGCGGGAATTTGGGCATGCCTACCTCTTGTTCCAGAAGCAGAGATTCTAGCGCTCGAAGCGCCTCCAATTCCTCCGGGGCTGAAAAGACATCAACAATCCCATAGATCCCAAACAAGATCCCAAACACGATCACAGGACGGACAAAGATCAGACATTCCACCCCAGGATGTGTCAAGACAATATCACACACGAACACCTGTGAAACGTAAATACAACCCTGAGGAGAATTATGGCGGGGAACTAAAGGTAATTAACTTATCTGACATACCACTTACTGTGGCACAGATTGAGGTGTTATCATTCGGACTAACTTTTAGTCCGGTCTCCACCTATGACAATTTTACGGCAATAAAGGATACTTTCCTTTTTGCACGTAAACTAATCTATAAAAAACACTTCTCTAAAAAAGACCTTGATGTCTTTTCAGCCCCGGAGGAATTGGAGGCGCTTCGAGCGCTAGAATCTCTGCTTCTGGAACAAGAGGTAGGCATGCCCAAATTCCAGCCCTTTACCCGTGGTCGGTCGACCACGTTTCCACCCTTGTCATGCAATTCCGCCATCGAGACCTTTGTTAAGATGGTGGTGCAGGAGTTGTACAGACTACCTGCTAGTAGGCCATACGACAATGTGTCTAAAAATCAGCGATTGGCCATAACAGAATTAAAGAATATGAAAAATGTGGTGATAAAACCAGCTGACAAGGGTGGAAACGTGGTTGTCTGGCCTACGGATATGTATGAAACTGAAGTATTCAGGCAATTGCGGGATAGGATGTGTTATGAACGTTTGTCAACCAATCCAACAATTGGTTTTAAACTCCAATTGGAGGACATCCTATCAAGAGGGGTGGAAGACAATATTATTACCAAATCGGTATGTCAGAGTCTTATAACCAAACATCCGGTCATTCCGACCCTATATTTATTACCGAAAGTCCATAAGTCCTCTACCAAACCTCCTGGGAGACCCATTGTCTCGGGTTGTGGTGGTCTAAATGAACCAGTGTGCCAATTTTTGGATTTTTATCTAAAACCATGCGTGGAGAGTTTACCTTCGTATATTCGCGACTCGACAGACGTGTTAAAACGTCTGGAGAACGTCAAAATGGAGGATAACATGTTTTTAATAACATGTGATGTGGAATCGCTGTATACGTGTATTGCACATGATATAGGCTTGGAATCCTCTTGTTTCTTTTTGCGTACAAGAAATCTTCCACAGGATCTGATTGATCTCTTGATGAAACTTCTAGACTATATATTGAGGCACAATTATTTTTTGTTTAAAGATCAACACTATTTACAACTACGAGGAGTGGCGATGGGTGCGAAATGCGCACCCTCGTATGCAAATTTATTTTTGGGCAATTGGGAGCGACAGTGTGTGCAGGCATCCATGGATGAAGTTGATGGGGAGGTAATATCATGGATGAGATTTATTGACGATGTTTTGTTTATATGGCAAGGGTCACGGGTGTCTTTGGATTTATTTTTGGAGAAATTAAATGCGAACAATTGGAACATCACTCTAACTAAAGTGGTAAGTCAAAAATAAATTGATTTCCTAGCCATTAACATTAAAGTAACAACTAATGGTGACCTAGAAACCTCGATCCATAGGAAATCTACTGCCGTTAATTCCTTGCTTCATGCGACTTCATTCCACCCCAAACATCAAAAAAACTCAATACCGATTGGTCAATTCTTGAGGGCAAGACGGATCTGCACATCGAGAGGCGAATTTGAAAGGGAATCTGAAACCTTAAAAAACCGATTTACACAACGGGGTTACAATCAAAGTGATATACAACGTGGTTATATGCGTGCCGCCGCCGCATCAAGGGAATCTCTATTATCTCCCAAGGCTCGGGTCAACCCAGAAACTCCCGTCACACGTATGATAACCAACTACAATACACAATGGCACAATATGAGAGAAATCTTTAAAAGATTTTGGCCCATCCTTAAATCGGATGTGGATTTGGGGAAAATAATTACATCTACTCCCCTATTTGTGGCCAAACGTAGTAAGAACCTCAGGGACATTCTGGTGAGGAGTCACTATATACCATCCAAATCTGGATTCATTTTTGAATCCAAAGGCCCCAAATGGGGATGCGTACCATGTGGGCATTGTACCACATGTAGAGTAATTACTAAGACCAAGACCTTTGAAGACTCCTCAGGCAAAATGAGCTACAATATTGTTCATTTCATTAATTGTAGTGTCACAGGAATTATATATCACGCCACATGTCCATGTGGCCTGATATATATTGGTATGACGACTCGTGAATTTCGGGTTCGCATACAGGAACACCAGAAAGATATTCGGGCAGCTGCCAAAATTGCGGATGGAGAAAGAGACAAACTTGTGAAATTAAAACCCATTGCAAAGCATTTCCGTCAGAAACATAATAACTGTTGGCAGGATTTAAAATTTAGGGGGATAGATAGGGTCTCCCTTGGTGCGCGTGGCGGTGATTTGTTTAAACGGTTGGAGCAGGTTGAAAGCAAGTGGATTGTGAAATTGAACACTCAGGTGCCATTTGGCCTGAATGATAAAATTCCATTTGCCTCGTTTTTGTAGGGTGCAGCATCATCCCTGATATGTGGTGTTTTAGATGGTTAGGATGTCTATGTTTTTAGGTTCTCTCTAGCCGGGATCCTAGGGTGTGATGTATGAACTATGTCCACTAATTTGATTTTTTTGTCTACATATGTAGGATATATGTATACTGTGGTCGCTCAATCGGAAAATCGTTCCCTCCATAAGGATATAATCATATATAGGGCCTACAGACCATTGGATCGTTTGGTGAACTGCGATCAATGAGTCATGTATATGCATCATGTCATGAAGTGTATTTATGCTTGTATGTTATAGACACGTGTTGGTGAAATCATGTGTTTTGATTTATAATATATGTTTTTTCTTCATTTTTATAACACATGTATTGTTCGTTCATGCCGGTGCTGCTGTACCCTGATTAGGCATGCATGACAATATATCCATATTTAATTCTTATTCATTTTTATTATATGTATTTTTGCACAATTATATTCATCTATATTATAATCATGTCCATTTGTATTTTTGCACGATGTTATTTATTTATATAATCAAGTCAATCTGTATTTTTGTCCTATGTAATGGTAATCATGTAGGTATTGATTTGTATATTTGTCTATATAATAATGAATTGTTTCACAACATATATGTGTTATATATATATATATATATATATATATTTTATAGCACTATCACTAGTGACACAAACCACTGCTGTTGTGGGTTTTTACACTCTTAATGTGGGAGGTTCATTTAGGACTCAATTTATAATGCGTGATATTTATGCATATTTATGCTGATGTATGTTTTTAGAGATACATGATGAATTAAACATTTGTAGGGAGGAAATAACATAACCACATATGTATATATGTATGTTTTAGGATGGAGAGCGCATTGATGGAGTATGGATCCATGACATTGTTTTGCCCTCAACCTGTATGGAGCTCGTCAATAGGTTTTGGAACCGCGCTGCTGGAAACTATGTGTTCCGGTCACAAGTGGATGGTACAAGGGTGTCAGCCCCTCTCCTCAACACCAAAGGATACGATCCTCCTAGATCTCCTCCTCTACAGGATTTAAGGAGATAGGCAAAATAGTGAAGCACCCTTGAGAATCTTATCATAAAAAGGTTTTATTCTACTTACAACAGGTCAGTAGACAAAAGGCATAAAAATACAAAGTGATCGTCACTTTCCTGCCCGACCCGGGTTTCGCTGCCTCGCTTCTTCAAGGGCGATGACTGAGCATGCTCACAATCAAGCCTTTTAAATAGCCCAGCTGTCTCATTATTCAAGCAGGTGTGGTTCCGATCCGTATAATATACTTTCAAAATTAACAGTTTTACATCATATAGCATAAAATCACATTCATTAATACTTTTAGTGCAATCACCTTTAAAATGTAGACATAAAAATACACACGGGAGCAGATTATTACTCCCTATTGCCAGTTCATATGTAAACCCTTTCGGGTTACCGCTAGTATTCATATTCAATATATAAATTCAGCCTCCTTATAGGAATCAACCCCCCAAATAGTCTTCTCGTATCCTAAAAGTGTTCCAACTTAATCTATTATAATAGTCCTACCATCCTATACATTCCATCCACTCCTAGAATATTATACAGGTATACTCCTTCTACTCCCGGAACGTCACTCCGGTGATCTCCGCCCACTTTTGGAGCGTCACTCCGCAAAACGCCATCCATTCCTGGGGCGTCGCTCAGGTGGTCTCCACCCACTCTTGGAGCGTCACTAAGAAGGACGCCACCCACTCCGGTAGCGTCATTCAGGTGTTCTCGACCCCGCCTCCACCTCTGACGCTCCTATCACGAAACGTCATGGTCCAATGGAGCAGCCAGGAAACCTGACGTCACCCAAAGGTCCTTAGGAGGCCAGGTAGAGAGCAGCCGAATGGCGTCACCAGTAAGATCGCTTTACAGTAAGCATGGTTTTAGGTCAAATTCGATGTTGAGCCCACTGGGTTGTAGGGTCCCTAGCTGGTAAATCCACTCCACCTCTTTTCTATTGATTTGTGCCAGCGAGTCCCCTCCACGCCAGTGGGGCTTAACAGTTTCAACTCCAGCGAATTTTAACCCATACAGATTTTTTCCATGCAATAATTTAAAGTGTGCTGATACACTATGGGTCATTAGGCCTTTTCTGATGTTCCGTAGGTGTTCTTGTATCCTAACCTTCAACTTCCTAATTGTCCGTCCCACGTACTGGAGCCCGCAAGGGCATTCCAGTACGTAGATTATGCCCTCATTCTCGCACGAGCAATTGTTCTTTATACGAAATTCGACCCAATTTTTTTTAGATACTATATGTTTAATATTTATTTGACGTTCTTTAGAGTTCCGATTCTTACAACCTGCACAAAATCCACACCAAGTAAATTTTCCTTCTTTTTTCACCTTTAAGTTTACTGGGGGTATGGCACTACGTACGAGTTTTTCTCTAATGTTGGTCGCTTTTTTAAAAATAAAAGAGGGATTCGCGGGTATTATTTTTCCTATTATTGGATCGTTTTTTAAAACTCCCCAGTTCTTTCTCACCATTTTCTTGACGTTATCTGACATGGAGCAAAATTTGGTCACAAATGAAAATCTGTAGTCCCTATCTTCCTTTTCCACTATTCCTTTTGTATGTTCCTTTCTTCCCCTTGTTTCCATCTCTACATTCTGTATGCATACATCTAGATTGGCCTCGTCATATCCTCTCTCCACAAATCTATTTTTTAACACCCCACATTGTGTTCTATATTCACTCTGTTCTGTACAGTTACGGGCCATCCTCTTGAACTGCCCTTTAGGAATGTTCTTAAGCCATGGGCCGTAATGACAGCTCTTCATATCAATATAGGAGTTCACGTCTGTTTCTTTAAAATAGGAGCTGGTGAGAAAACGCCCTTTTTCCATCCTGATACATAAATCCAGAAAATTAACGCTTGTATTACTGATTTCCCCCACAAATCGTAGATTCCAATTATTATGGTTCAATTGGGAGATGAAAGACTCGAGTCCCTCCCTCCCTCCCTCCCACACCAGGAGACAGTCATCAATATACCTCCTCCAGAAGGTCAATTTACCCCCTGGAGTGTCCGCTCCAAGTGTGGGAAGGATGAAGCTCTCCTCCCAAGCCCCCATAAAAATATTAGCAAAGCTGGGGGCGAATTTCGCCCCCATCGCCGTGCCAATACACTGTACGTAATGTGAGTCTTTGAACCAAAAATAATTGTAATCGAGGCAGTAACTGAGGCATTCTAAAATAAAGTTACCCTGCTGGTTCCCCATTCTTGCATCATTTCTAATTTTATTCTCCACCGCCTCCATTCCTAATTTCTTTGGAATAACTGTGTACAGGGATGCCACATCAATTGTGGCCATCCATGTATTCACAGTGGGGGGGTTTAGATCTTTAATTAGCTCCAGCACAGACCCAGTATCTTTCAAGTGGGAGGGGTTTTGCACAACATATCCTTGCAAGTAAAAATCAATGTACTCCGTGACTCTGCATGTCAATGAGTTGAGCCCCGAAATTATCAGTCTCCCCGGGGGATCTACTGGATTTTTATGGACCTTGGGCAGATGATATATAACCGGCACCAAGGGAAAAGGGATGGTGAGGTAGTTAAACTCTTTTTTATTTAGTATTCCTTTTTTGAAGCCCCCTGTTAGTATACCATCAAGAATCCGTTTATATTCCTGGGTAGGGTTATTCTTTAATTTCCTATAAGTTGTTATATCGGATACCAATCTTGCCATTTCGGCCTCATATTTCACTTTGTTCATTACAACGACCCCTCCCCCTTTATCTGCCGGCTTCACGATTATATCCGGATTTTTTTCCAGATCTTTGAGAGCTTTTCTCTCTTTATAGGTGAGATTATATGTCACCTTCTCCATATTCATCTCTTCCAGCTCTTTTAATAATCCAGTTTTAAATGCCTCCACACATTCATTATTTGGGTTTTTCGGAAAAAACCTTGATTTTTCTTTCATTTGTGTATGCAGAATCGCTTCATTGTTGTCATCTGACTTAATAATCCCCACCACAGGGTTCGCATTCTGCGGTGCGGGGTTATTAATCCAATACTTGGCCATATTTATTTTCCGGATAAATTTGTGTATATCCAGAAATGCCTCAAACTTGTTAATTCTCTGGCTAGGTGCATATTTTAAGCCCTTGTTTAGGACGCTCATTTCCCCTTCTGTTAGGATATGGCTGCTTAAATTGAAGATTCCTTTTAGATTTCCTTGCTCCTTTTTGTTTTGGGGCTTATTTTTCCCTTTTCCCCGTTTTCCTCTGTCAGACTTCTTTTTTGTGGTGTCCTCATTCCCTGTTCTCTTATTTCTCCTTCCCTCTGTACTCCTTTTATACTCTGGTGGGGAAAATTCTGTTCACCTTGTTGTTTAGGGTTTGGTCTACTTCCCTCACAGTTATCCCTTTTCAATTTTTCTCCATAGCTACTACCTCCATAATGGGCCCCTTTATCAAAATAGCTAGCATCATAGTTAACATTATAATTATAGTTTTCTTGTGGTCTCCATTTCGATTTTCCTTTATAACCTCCCCCCTGGTATGGCTGTCAGTACGGTTGTCTATATTGTTGTTGTCCCCTAAATCCATTATTCTGTCCATAATATCCACTAGATTGCCCTCCTCTATATCCATAACTTTGACCCCAACCCTGTTGTCCTCTTTGATTATATTGGTAGGTCTGAGTTTGCTGATACCTATTGTCGGACCATTTTCCGAACTGTGGCTCATACATATAATCATTGTCCCTATCCCCTGGCTCTGACGTAGGACGTTCTGTGCTCTGTTGAGCCGTCCTGCGTCATTGCTACGGCCGGGTACGCGGGCATCGGCGGTGTGCGGCGGTTCGTGCGCCATAACACACGAGGCGAGAGAAATACACCATACAGGTGAGGAACTTTGGGGATCCTGCCTCCTTATCAGTGTGCCCTTCATCTATTGGTTAGGTGAATATGTGTTCGCCCACCATGGGGACTATATATACCCGGCTAGGAAGCTGTTTGTCATTACCCCTTGAAAAAGCTGACGGCGAAACGCGCGTCGGGGCACGGACTGTCAGTGCTGTGGTAGAGATCTTGGTCAGTATGCCTCCTCAATTATTATTTGTTTAGATTATTTTGATGTGAGTATTAGGTCCTTTCAGTCTAGGGTCCACTGTTGACCTTTGGTAATATATTATAGACAGGACCACACTCTGGTATAGGCACTGACTAATCTCATTGCTGTAAAGTAATTTAGCACTTGCACTTTACGCATATTTATTGTAACTACCACACATCTGCGATCTGTATGGCATTTTAAGTGTTCTTAAATATCTGTGTGGCCAGTGGTCACAACTTTATTTTGTACCAATAAAAACATCTGTGATTTTGTATAAAATTTTGTTGCTTGAGTTGTGATTTGGAACCTATAGATCCATATATCTTTTATTGGTTATAGAAATAACTAAGGATCCTGCTAGATTTATAGAGTTGAAGTTGATGCAATTGCTTCATAACATGAAAGAGAGGATTAGGATACGGAATAAAGTCCCATAAACAAAGCAGACAGGATAGGTTTGATTAAAATGGTTTTGCTAGCTCAATTATTATAAACTATTAGGAATTGTCCTGTTTATTTGGGGAAAAGGGTCTTTAGAGAAATAGAGAAGGTGTTTAATGATTTATTGTCGGCAGGTAAGAGAGTTAGGAAAAAATTTAATTGGTTTAGAAGGTCTTATGAACAAGGAGGGTTGGAAGTACCGGACATGCAACTTTATTATTTAGCGGCCAACACTGCATTGATTATGAAGTGGGAACAGGTTGATATTTTACGATATCTGGAGCATAATAGTGATGGAGAACTGACAAATATATTTGTATTACTTGAGTCAGGACAGTTGAATAAGAAGAGTCTTTTTAGAATAGCAATGGTGAAGTCCTTAGTGGAGACTTGGGTTAGGGTTAGGCAAGCTTTGAGTTTAGAGGGGATTACACGTTTGACTCTCTTCTGGTACAATAGAGAAAGAGATAAGGACAGCACTACCTTTTACTGAGTTGTCTCAGTAAGTCCAAACAGTGGCGGTCAGATCTTGGCCTTAAAGATCCTGCAAGATGCAAAGATTGTATAAAAAACTGCAGCAGTCCAGCTTCTCAAAAAAATCTATGTTTATTGCTCAACCAGCGTGCGACGTTTCGACTCAAATGAGTCTTTATTAAGCTTGATAAAGACTCATTTGAGTCGAAACGTCGCACGCTGGTTGAGCAATAAACACGGATTTATTTGAGAAGCTGGACTGCTGCGGTTTTTTATACATTTTCTGGTACAATAGAACACTGGGGGCAATTACTTTTATTAGCGATGCTAAGTATTGGACAGCAAAAGGGTCTTGGTATATATCACAATATATTAAAGATGGAGAATTGAAGTCTAGGGAAGAGATATTTAGGGATCTAGGCGATGAAAGGCAAAGTCTTTTTTAGGTATATTCAGTTAGTTGAAACTTTTAAAGGAGTTATAAAGAAAGAAATTTGGGTATTAGGCTCACATGAGATGATGAATTTTTAGGGTAATTAATTACAGGTTGGTTTCAATTTTGTATAAAAGAATGAGAGAAATTTTAAAGAAAGATGTGAGGTATAATAGTAAAACTGCATGGAAAAAGGATACAGGCCCTTTAACGGATGAACAATGGAAACGGATCTGGCAAGTAAATATTTATATGAGGAATCCATCACATAGAGTCACCGACTGTATGTGACTCCTAATTGGCTTCAAAACTTCTCAACAGGTTCCCCAAATGTATGTCCAAGATGTGGAAATAAGAAGGCGGATATTATTCATATGTGGTGGCGATGCCCTAAAATACAGCCATTTTGGGAGGGCCTAATTAAACTGACTGGGGATATTTTTTGCCCCAGTTTACCAGTGTCGATTTTGTATTTTGGGGGAAACTCCCTATAATTTACTAAAAGATAGCGAGATTATGGTGTATAAATCCTGTTTTCTGGCTCGTTTACTAGTGGCTAGAAAAAGGATGAGAACTGATGTCCTCACAGTTAGGGTCCATTCACACGTCTGTTTTTTCTTTCCTGATCTGTTCCGTTTTTTCTGGAACAGATCTGGACCCATTCATTTTCAATGGGTCCTGGAAAAAAACGGACAGCACAATGTGTGCTGTCCGTTTCCGTTGTTCCGTTCCGCATGTCCGTTTAAATATAAAACATGTCCTATTCTTTTCCTGAAAAATCGGATCCTGGTACAATACAAAGTCAATGGATCCGCAAAAAACAGAAGACATACGGATGTCATTCCGTATGTCATCCGTTTTATACGGAATCCGTTCCTGGAAATTACATTTTAATTTTTTTTTTTTCAAGAAATCCAAACATTTATTTGCTTATTGAAATTTATACATGTTTCCGTTTTTTGCAGATCCGCAAAAAAAGGATGACATACGGATGACATACGGAAACATTTTCAGGAACAACGGATCCGCAAAAAACGGACAGAAAATCGGATTATAGAAAAATACTGACGTGTGAATGTAGCCTTAAAGAGCGGATACATGTGATGAAACTTACATAGAGAAAGCAGGCTTTATTAAGGTAAATACAATGCATATATATGATAGATTATGGAGTAAATGGAAGAATGTTATGGATAATTATATTTACTAATCATAATTAAAAGGGTCCCCCCCCCCTCCCTCTTGCTCTCGGGGCTGGGAAAGGCTGGTATGGAAGGGATATAAAGGTAAAATATTGATATATGGATTTTATGTATTTTTGAATGTATCTTTACTGTTGAAATAAATAAAATAAAAAATTTAAAAAACCACCAGAGTTTTCGGGTGAGCGCTGCCGTTGCCTCTTTTTTTTAATTTTTTTTTAGATATTTATATTATTATTATATCTTTTGTAATTATTTTACATCTATAAGAGATTGCTTACAGTTTCCACATCCATCCTCCTCCAGGTACCTTATTCTATCCTGTTGGCGCCCTTCTCCCCTCCCCCCCTCTGAGTTTCACCCTCAGGGTATCCTACTAAACTCCTATTTTCTTTTACATATTTTTTTTATTGACATCAATATCTGACCGGTGGGGGTCCGACACCTGCCCCCCCGCTGATCAGCTGTTTATAGAGGAGGCTGTGCCCCCTGCGAGCCCTGCTTCCTCTGTATTACACTGCCCATCGTCCCCCCTGTAGCGGCGGTGTAGTGCGATTACAATTACTTGCTTCATTCAAGTCTATGGAGCGAGTTCTAGTAATTATACTGCTCCTCCGAGACAGCGGGCAGTCTAATGAAGAGGAGGTAACACTCACATGGAGCGCTGCCTCCTCTTCAAACAGCTGATTGGCGGGGGTGCCGGGTGTCGGACCTTCACAGATCTGATACTGATGACCTATCCTGAGGAAACGTCATCCATATAAAAACCCTGCACAATCCCTTTAAGATGGAAATGTCATCATTCAACTCCAGCGGCGTTCTCTTTATTCCAGGAGGACGGTCTTATTTAATAACCGCAACTCATACGCTTTATTCTCCCTCATGAAGTAATCCAATAATCCTCCCAAAAACCCCAACAAGGCAACATTATTTTAAGGGGACAGCACTATTGTGAGGGGGGGCACTAAGGGGACAGCACTATTGTGAGGGGCACTACTAAGGGGACAGCACTATTGTGAGGGGGCACTAAGGGGACAGCACTATTGTGAGGGGGCACTAAGGGGGCAGCACTATTGTGAGGGGGCACTAAGGGGACAGCACTATTGTGAGGGGCACTAAGGGGACAGCACTATTGTGAGGGGGCACTAAGGGGACAGCACTATTGTGAGGGGGCACTAAGGGGACAGCACTATTGTGAGGGGGCACTAAGGGGACAGCACTATTGTGAGGGGGCACTAAGGGGACAGCACTATTGTGAGGGGGCACTACTAAGGGGACAGCACTATTGTGAGGGGGCACTAAGGGGACAGCACTATTGTGAGGGGGGGCACTAAGGGGACAGCACTATTGTGAGGGGCACTACTAAGGGGACAGCACTATTGTGAGGGGGCACTAAGGGGACAGCACTATTGTGAGGGGGCACTAAGGGGGCAGCACTATTGTGAGGGGGCACTAAGGGGACAGCACTATTGTGAGGGGGCACTAAGGGGACAGCACTATTGTGAGGGGCACTAAGGGGACAGCACTATTGTGAGGGGCACTAAGGGGACAGCACTATTGTGAGGGGGCACTAAGGGGACAGCACTATTGTGAGGGGGCACTAAGGGGACAGCACTATTGTGAGGGGGCACTAAGGGGACAGCACTATTGTGAGGGGGCACTAAGGGGACAGCACTATTGTGAGGGGGCACTAAGGGGACAGCACTATTGTGAGGGGGCACTAAGGGGACAGCAGTATAGTGAGGGGGCACTAAGGGGACAGTACTATTGTGAGGGGGCACTAAGGGGACAGCACTATTGTGAGGGGGCACTAAGGGGACAGCACTATTGTAAGGGGGCACTAAGGAGACAGCACTATTGTGAGGGGGCATTAAGGGGACAGCACTATTGTAAGGGGGCACTAAGGGGACAGCACTATTGTGAGGGGCACTAAGGGGACAGCACTATTGTGAGGGGGCACTAAGGGGACAGCACTATTGTGAGGGGGCACTAAGGGGACAGCACTATTGTGAGGGGGCACTAAGGGGAAAGCACTATTGTGAGGGGGCACTAAGGGGACAGCACTATTGTGAGGGGGCACTAAGGGGACAGCACTATTGTGAGGGGGCACTAAGGGGACAGCACTATTGTGAGGGGGCACTAAGGGGACAGCACTATTGTGAGGGGGCACTAAGGGGACAGCACTATAGTGAGGGGGCACTAAGGGGACCGCACTATTGTGAGGGGCACTAAGGGGACAGCACTATTGTGAGGGGGCACTAAGGGGACAGCACTATTGTGAGGGGGCACTAAGGGGACAGCACTATTGTGAGGGGGCACTAAGGGGACAGCACTATTGTGAGGGGGCGCTACTAAGGGGACAGCACTATTGTGAGGGGGCACTAAGGGGACAGCACTATTGTGAGGGGGCACTAAGGGGACAGCACTATTGTGAGGGGGCACTAAGGGGACAGCAGTATAGTGAGGGGGCACTAAGGGGACAGTACTATTGTGAGGGGGCACTAAGGGGACAGCACTATTGTGAGGGGGCACTAAGGGGACAGCACTATTGTAAGGGGGCACTAAGGAGACAGCACTATTGTGAGGGGGCATTAAGGGGACAGCACTATTGTAAGGGGGCACTAAGGGGACAGCACTATTGTGAGGGGCACTAAGGGGACAGCACTATTGTGAGGGGGCACTAAGGGGACAGCACTATTGTGAGGGGGCACTAAGGGGACAGCACTATTGTGAGGGGGCACTAAGGGGAAAGCACTATTGTGAGGGGGCACTAAGGGGACAGCACTATTGTGAGGGGGCACTAAGGGGACAGCACTATTGTGAGGGGGCACTAAGGGGACAGCACTATTGTGAGGGGGCACTAAGGGGACAGCACTATTGTGAGGGGGCACTAAGGGGACAGCACTATAGTGAGGGGGCACTAAGGGGACCGCACTATTGTGAGGGGCACTAAGGGGACAGCACTATTGTGAGGGGGCACTAAGGGGACAGCACTATTGTGAGGGGGCACTAAGGGGACAGCACTATTGTGAGGGGGCACTAAGGGGACAGCACTATTGTGAGGGGGCGCTACTAAGGGGACAGCACTATTGTGAGGGGGCACTAAGGGGACAGCACTATTGTGAGGGGGCACACATGTTTTTATCCATCATTAATCAACATGAATGTTGAGAAAAAACTAAAAGCCCCATTCCGTCTACACGACGACCGATGTCGCGGAACACAGTTTGTACTTCTAGTCTATGGTGTCGCACTGAGACATTACGGTTCCCACCTTTCCCAACAAAACATACCGGCCAAGTAGAGCCACATCCCAATGTGGATGTGGGGGCGTGGCTTAACACAAGGTGTCGCTATGTCATAATGTGGCTCCCAGTATCAATAATTCCCCCATTAGTGCCCCCAGAATTACTAATGTTCCCTTCTCTTCTATGTGCTCCTCCAGCATGATGGCGTCCGGCCGGTCCTGTCCTGAGCTACCAGTGAGCAGCAAGTGTTCCCAGCAGAGGCAGGAGATTACCGGCCGGGGGGCGACCCTACTGGTCATCAGTGTGCGGTAGGTGGGGGCTCGCCTCTGTCAGGACCCCACTAATCCTGGGAATGGAGGGGCTGCAGAGCTGCTTTACTGCTGAATCTCCTCCACAGTCCCTGCTCATTAGAGCTCCGGCCTCCGCTGTGCAGGGACAGTGAGGAGAGGACACAGCGCTGCAGCCCCTTCATCTAGAAGAGGTTGTCCCCACCGACCACACACTGACTCCATATCCTAGTGACATCACAGGACAGTGTGTGATGGAAGACCCCTCTAATCCAGGAGAACAGCCCCTCTTACAGGGGTCTGGGGGTCTCCTAATATTCCAGGGGGAGAGCAGACATGTCTGAGGAGAACTCCCCTCCTGACCTCCAGACTGTGTGAGCAGAGACTCTCTATGGCCGGTGCTGCCCCCTGCTGGCTGGACCTGCTATATGTCACCTATAGAACCGCTCCATTCTAATAAACCCAGAACCAAGACCAATAACTGACCTGCAGATCTCACCTCCTGGGGCTGCAGGACCTGCGATGACGTCACACTGGTCACATGACAGGAAGGGACCACACCGTGAAATCCTCCACTGCTTTGCTCCACCTCTCATGTGACTGATCACATGACCGTGACATCATCAAAGGTCCTGAAGTCACTAGTATATAATATCGGTAGTATCTACACTCTGTGAGCTGTAAGGACCTTCAGACGAGGTCACGATCCCAAACGCCTAAAACAGGCATAGAAAATGATGAATGAGATGGGCCTGCCGACCTGTCCCCTTCCCACACCACGCCCACTTTTTTAGACCTGGTGTGAGCGGGGAATAGTTGCAGATTGTGGTGCATCTAACCTTTGCTCTGCAATCTGCGCCAGAAATACACCTAATATAGGCGTAATTAACATCATAAATGGCCCCCTATGTCTATATTCAGGTCAATTTATCTAAAACCAGACTAAACAAGTAAGGATAGAGAAATCTAAGGGTCCATTTACACATCCGCAAAATGGGTCCGCATCCGTTCCGCAAGGTGCTGACCCAATCATTTTCAATGGGGCTGGAATGTGCTATCCGCATCCGTATTCGCGGATCCGCACTTCCGTTCCGCCAAAAAATAGAACCTGTCCTATTCTGGTCCGTAATTGCAGACAAGAAAAGGCATTTTCTATAAGAGTGCCGGCGATGTGCGGTCCGCAAAATGCGGAACGCACATTGCCGGTGTCCTTGTTTTGCTGATCCTCAATTTGCTGATCCGTAAAACGGAATGGACCCTTAATGTTTTAGTCCTAAACCGAATGGATCGGTCAGCCGGTATTAAGGTCTGGCTGTCTTGGTAGGTTATATACAAAGCTTAGAACACAAATGTTTGCTGCAGTCCAAATGCAGAGGAGAGATTTTTATTGGAATGGCGCGGTGTTGGCCGTCTCCGGTTCCCTTAGGCTCCTTTCACACGGGCGAGTATTCCGCGCGGATGCGATGCGGGAGGTGAACGCATTGCACCCGCACTGAATCCGGACCCATTCATTTCTATGGGGCTGTGCACATGAGCGGTGATTTTCACGCATCACTTGTGCGCTGCGTGAAAATCGCAGCATGTTCTATATTGTGCGTTTTTCACGTAACGCAGGCCCCATAGAAGTGAATGGGGTTGCGTGAAAATCGCAAGCATCTGCAAGCAAGTGCGGATGCGGTGCGATTTTCACGCACGGTTGCTAGGAGACGATCGGGATGGGGACCCGATCATTATTATTTTCCCTTATAACATGGTTAGAAGGTAAATTATAGCATTCTGAATACAGAAAGCATAGTAAACTAGCGCAGGAGGGGTTAAAAAATAAATAAATAATAATTAAACTCACCTTAATCCACTTGCTCGCGCAGCCGGCATCTCCTTCTGTCTTCTTCTTTGCTGTGTGCAGGAAAAGGACCTGTGGTGACGTCACTACGGTCATCACATGGTCCGTCACATGATCTTTTACCATGGTGATGGACCATGTGATGACCGGAGTGACGTCACCACAGGTCCTTTTCCTGCACACAGCAAAAAAGAAGACAGAAGAGATGCCGGCTGCGCGAGCAAGTGGATTAAGGTGAGTTTAATTATATATTTATTTTTTTAACCCCTCCAGCGCTATTGTACTATGTATTCTGTATTCAGAATGCTATTATTTTCCCTTCTAACTATGTTATAAGGGAAAATAATACAATCTACAGAACACCGATCCCAAGCCCGAACTTCTGTGAAGAAGTTCGGGTTTGGGTACCAAACATGCGCGATTTTTCTTACGAGAGTGCAAAACGCATTACAATGTTTTGCACTCGCGCTGAAAAATCGTGCATGTTCCCGCAACGCACCCGCACATTTTCCCGCAACGCCCGTGTGAAAGAGGCCTTACACATTCACACATGTAATGAAGGTTATAATCTCTATGTTGAGAATATCTGGAATAACACTCATGGTATATGCAGGCGGTCTCCGAGTCTTTCTTGGGGTCATGCTAGTCCTATTAAAGGCTCATGCACATGAACGTGTGCCTCCAGTGCTGTGCACTGGGAACCGCAAATTGCGATCCCCAATGCATGGGCACCATCCTCGTGGCCGGCGCTGTCAGATGCAGACCCATCCAACTTGAACAGGTCGTGATCCACCCGCACCGGAAAAAAATAGAGCATGTTCTATTTTTTTTTTTAGGTGCAAAGTCACGGACTGAAATGCCACGGAAGCGCTCCGTAGTGCTTCCGTGGCCTTCTGCTCCATACCTCCGCTCCATATTTCCAGATTGCAGACCCATTCGAGTTAATGGATCCGCATCCGTGATATGTTGCGCACGCGGCCGGTGTCCGTACATTGCTGACCTGCTGTTTGCAGTCCCCAATATGGGCACAGCCGGCACACTTTCATGTGTATCAGCCCTAAATCAGAGGAAAATTCTAATCTTTGCGGAGGCAGAAATGTTATAACCAGAACACAATTTATACTTGTCCCTACAACGGGCCGAACATTTCTAAGGTTCCCTTTGGATAGAACAAAATCCACCTTTAGGGTCATCACAGTAAAATGGTTCAAAGTAATGACATCTGCAGAACACCCTCCGACCATAGAAAGTGTGTATCTGACGACCACAGACAGCCTTATAGGGAGGCCAGCGGTGGGACAATAAGGGGGAGATTTATCAAACTGCAGTAAAGTAGAAATGGCTATTTCCCCCATAGCAACCAAGCAGATTCCATCTTTCATTTTTCACAGCTCCTTTGGAAACTGAAAGGTGGAATCGTATTGGTTGTTAGGGGGAACTAAGCCGGTTCTACTTTACACCAGTTTAATAAATCTCCCCCTGGTCTTCAATCTGCTTCTTTATTGTGTTGCCAGACATAACTATCAATACTTATGGAATATTGAATACCTTCATATGAATGCAACGACCTGTGTGGTGGTCAATGGGTGTCAATCACCAATTATAGATCTATTTCGAGGCACCAGTCAAGGTTGTCCTTTGTCGCCCCTATTGTTTAATCTCTCCATAGACCCCCTTCTGCATCACTTATTGCGAACTCCTATACCTGGGTCCCTAGGGGGAGGCGCCCGTTGCAATTTTGGCATCACGAAACAGGATCTACTTTTGCACCTGGAAGGCCCCCCTCTTAGGGTTGTCACCCGTACGGAAATGACCCGGACAGTCCGGGTTTGTTATCCTGTGCCCGGGTACAATCCTTTAATAAACCTGGGCACAGGGATCAACTGTGAGTGATGCAATGCTAGCGCAGGGCGGCGCTGACTTCAGACACGCCCACCCTCCCTCCCTCCTGTTCGGGTTTGGCTTGAAGAAATTAAGCAAGTGTGGATACCATGGAGGATGGGAGACCCCGGCCACCAAATCAAGTCCTGGTGCCAGTAATTTTCACTTATACCCTCCTGGAGACTCAGCTCGACAAGGGTGATAACCGTGCACCACTAGTGCCCCTGCAAACTCTACAGGTGACCAGTGCCACAGTAGCTACTCCTGTTGCCCCTGAGACTCCAAATATAGTCGAAGCACCACCTGAGCCTGCCAAATGGGAACACCGCCCTGATGTGCGCGGGAAAAAGTCCACTGATATTGCTCCATGCACTCTGGAACAACCACCGAATCTGGAGCTTCTTGCTATGAAATACCAAGGGTCTATCCTTTACTGTTGTCTGGAGAATCTGTCACCTACCAGGAAAAAGCCAAGGCTTACAGAGGATCTTCCACAGGAGGTTGATCCTGCAGTTCCAAGGTCTGCCATAGAAGGCCACCAGGAGATCGCAGATTAAGTTTCTGCTGGAGTTACAGCTGCAGAGAGCACCAGAGCTAGCAGTACCAGCGATGAGGATGTCACGCAGATTAAAGAAGGACTTTTGTGCCCTCAAGTATGGGACCCAGGAGGAAGACTTCCAACCCTTTCTGTAAGTGACCTCGTGCTGTGAGGAAAACTACCCACTATGGGGATTACCTACTACCTTATGTGGATTACAAATGTCTTTTTTCATTATACTGTATGTTGCAGTTTTGCAACGTTATAAGCCAGTACCCAAATAATGGACTCAAACATCTACCTGAGCTCTTTGTGTCCTCTACTGTGACCTTTTTACACCAAAGTTTTAAAGTTTTTGCAACGTTCAAGTATTTTGCCTATTTTATGGACTCTTTTATGGGTACTGCAATGTGACCTCTTTTACACCTTAAATGGACTCTGGACTTAATATTGTTAGCTAGATAGAAAAAATGTGTGTTTAGTGGGAATAACCCTCATGGGAGTTCTTTGAGAAAACTGGCTCCTCGTCCTACTTTAGTGTGTCCTAAGGTCTTGTGCACCGCCTTAAGGAAATAAGTTTAGCTACCTGTGTAGTCATCAAGGTGACCGTGCAAAAAGCTTTCTATAGACCTTGGTGCTTGGAAGGGAATACAGGATTAAGCCACCCTTCTATTTTTCGGGCGTCTTATAGCATCGTCGAGGGATTACAGTACATGACACCCCCACGCTCCAAATACGATTTTGGCCATGTCGTGGAGTATTTGAGCGCTTAGTAAAGTCGTTTTTGGTTCACTGGCTATTACCGAGAGGGCGAACTGTGATAGACACTCTACTCATACGGGCAGGAACCTAGTGGTAGCCGTCTCTGTTAGTATATGTATGTCATAATAGTAAAGAGTCTTATGCAGCACTTTAACCTTCCTTGGGTACCCTTAGAGCACATCCTAAACACAAGCCGAGAACGGCTTGGCTTTAAGTAAGGGGGAATGTAACACCCCAGAGTAGTGCTACCACTTCTGCACCTTGCTACTATCTCTATTGGTCTAACCTCATGTCATCTTGTGCATTTTATTCCAGGTCCTCCACACTGTGCATTTCTAATGTTATGTAACTGTTCATGTAATGCACCTGGTTCATCAGCAGGTGACAGCAAACATGGCAGAGCTGTACTTAGGTAGAATGGAACTCTCCATTCCATTCTAACCCCCTTCTGGAGAGAAGTGGGCTAGCCCTACTTCCTGCAGGAAGGGTGGGGACCAGTTATAAGTTAGTCTAGTTTACCCCCAGCTAGGGGAAGGGTGTGCAGGGGCATGTCTCTGCTGGACGTGCCCACGCCAGCCAGAGCACCTTAAGCTCTGCTGGCCATGAAGGCAGAACCTTAGGAGCCTCAGAAGCCAGGGGCATAGTTCACTGGTATAAATTAAGAGTCAGGCTACAGAGAAAGTGCAGCAGACAGAAAAAACTGAGTTATACAGTCAGCTTGTCAGTACAGCAGAGTAAGAGAAACAGATATAGCAGAGTGAAGTTTGCCTGCCAGTTTTATGCTAAAGCCTGCTGGGACCAAGATAAAGATTGAAGATTATTTCTGAGGAACCTTTATTCAAGTAAAGCTGCTATTCTCCTTCATCTCAAGGTCTGGACTCAATCTTTCTTTCAAATCCATCAATTATTCCCCTTATTTATTGTTTTGGAGCCAAAGCCTGGGGTCCAGCTGTATCCAGGTAGGAGCACCGTGACACAACATAAAGAGACATTTTAGGCCGCACTACACCACTCGGCATTCCTATACCTGGGTTGCGATATAGAGGGTCCTAGGGGGAGGCGCCCGTTGAATATACTACTTTAGCAACCAAGAATAAACGGGGGACTTAACTTCCCTGATATTAAACACCTTACATGTTTACTGAGGGTGGTGACAGATTGGCTGAAAGGCACTTCCTACTACACTAGCTATAACCTGTACCACTCATTCACAGCGGGACTGGCCCTTGTCTGTTCTCTTGCATCTTTCCTATGGCGAGCTGGCAGCCGAGGTGAGAACAAATCCGATCCTAGTCTCTACGTTGAAGGCATGGCAAAAACTTTGCCACTACTTTAAGCTATCTCCTCAGATGTCATTTCATTTCCACTCATCCACAATCCCTCCTTTCAAGACGGACACTCTCACGTCATTTTTTATAGATGGCATTCTCAAGGCCTCACCTCTCTTAGACAACTGATCAATTTGGAAGAACGTCGTATATATTCAGTTGAGGAACTCTGCTGTAAATAGCCAACAATTACGTTCCCAATTTTATGCAAGTTAAGAGCTATGTGTCAAATATAGTAGCGCGTGCCTCAGAGCGGGAGTGGAATCCATACCTGCTGGAGGGTTCTCTAAAGCTAACTCCTCTTCTAGTCAAATTGCTACTAACTATTCACTTTGGATTATATACACTCCCTGTTCCAGGGTGGCAGCTCGACAATTCCTCCTTGTCCTATAACTCCATTCTGACAGCCCTGGATGAGGCTCACAAAATTACTCCCCTCAGCTGGTTTTCTTGAAATGAGACTGAAGATTTGTCATCAAGCTTATCTTTAGGGCCAGGGGCTATTCATAGTATTCAGTATATTGGGCAGACTAGATGGGCCAAATGGTTCTTATCCGCCGACACATTCTATGTTTCTATGTTTCTTACCCCGAAGAAAGGCCATAGAATGGGACTTCACCCCTCATCGGAGTATTTTAAATGTCATGCCCCTGATGTTGATCTATTTCATTGCCTATGGTCATGCCCAGCCATAAGGCCCCTTCTGACACGGATACAGCAGTTTACTACTACCAACTTGACAACTTTGCCTCAGATGACCCTTTATGGTACATTTTTGGATATCTGGATCAGACTAAATATACATGTTCTCCGGGTGCTCGCAAACTGCTGCATTTTGTGGTGGCGGCCGGTATTAAATCTATCCTTCAGGTATGGATCCACGACTGTGCTCCTCCATTTAAACTATTCTTAGGTAAACTGTCCTTTTTATTTAGAATGGACTGGACTGAGGCATCCCTACACAAAGAGACTTGGGAAAGCTTTATTCAATTACTTCCACAACACATACAAGGTATAAAGACATGTTTTCACTTGACGGTGTGGTACCAAGAGCAATTGCTTTTGGGAGAATCGCCTACTTAGATGTGCTTCTGGTTGTTGGTGGTCTGTCCTGGTGTTGGTGGGTTCTGCACAGTACTCCTTGAGAGGGACACCGATTATACACAGTTATCGGGTGATTCTAGGTGTCCCTTGAATAAAAACAAGGTATAAAAAAATATTTAAACTTTTTTAAAAAGTCTTTAGACGAACACTTAATTCCAGATGTTAAACGAAATGATAAATATTTTTTATATTCCCTTTCCATCTCCTATGAGACATGACACAGCAGATATCATTATAACTTCACTTGTGTCACTGAAAGTTTGAGGAACAGTCAGTGTAGCTAGAAATGACCACAGCTAATTTTTTAATGGCCCCCTCCCCCTTAGCAACTTCTTAGCAACCCCCTCCTCTCGTGCAATCGCCACTCTTGTGACTAGTCAAGATCGCTCTCTCAGACGAGGCCCCGCAGTCGCTTTGTTCATTTCCTACAGTGTCTCTGTATATAATGATATTTTAGAATACTCTTGAGGGGGGCCCTGACAATAAAATCTTTTAGTCCTCCTCCTGGGTGGGCCCCAAAGCAGCCACTTCCCTCTGCTTTCTCTATAGTTACGCCCCTGGAAACATTTCTACATACAGCAATGAATGAGGAAACAGAGTGAAAGATGGACTTCCATATCACTCGGTTAGAACTCCAGGCTACGAAGCTTACAGGAAATAATCTCCCCGTCACCCCTACAATGATCAGTCATGCTTCAGGTGAATAACAGAATGTCTGTAGCATTTGAGAACAAGATCGGGATAAAAATATATTATATTATATATATCTATGCAAGAAAGTCCTAGAGATATGGAGAATGGCTCTAGATCACAATCTAGACTTGACAGTAATATACCTGGACACTATATTGAGGTAAGAGAGGTCGTGTCCAGAGATGAAATCTCGCTATCAGCAGTAATGCTCAAACAACAACAATTCATCAAAACTATTTGGAGATTCCACATAATGAAAATAGATCTCTTTACATTAAAAACATCAGTTCCGACCATGAAATTCATAACGAGGACATGGTCTTAGAGAGCATTTAAAGGGGTTGTCCAAGTTATTTTTATTGATGACCTATCCTCAGGGTCCGGCACCCCTCCTCTTCACTGTTTACCTTCTCGCTGTTGCATCTGCATCGGTGAGCAGGTGTAATTACACCCAAGCCGTCCCATTCATTTCAATGGTACGGATCGCTCCTATACAAGTGTATGGGAACGATCCGTCCCATTGTAATGAATGGGACGGTTAGGTGTAATTACACCTGCTCACCGCTGCAGATGCAACGACGAGAAGGTAAACAGTGAAGAGGAGGCGGCGCTGGCACGGCGCGCGCCTTCTCTTCAAACAGCTGATCGGCAGGGGGTGCCGGGTGTCTGATATTGATGACCTATCCTGAGGATAGGTCATCAATAGATATAACTTGGACAACCCCTTTAAGGCAATGAATTCTCTTCACCTAGTCAAAATTGAGGAACCTGTATCCTTATCCTCTCCTGTCTCTCTCTTTCAAATTAACATGGGACAAAATGGAACAAATGATAATCTTATACACAGTGTGACCTATGAGCCAGGGATTCTGATGATCCACAAATCAATAAAGTCCAGAAAATCCCACCGGCAATAACTGCACAATGTTTTTTTCAAGGATTGAAAGACCCCTTTTTTTTGCAGCTCCCACTATTATAGGGGACAGCCTACATGGTTTGCTGTTCTCATTCTCACACTTCTCTAAAAATACAAAGGAACTTTTATGTCACTACTTACTAAAGATGAGGGAACCGGGCAAGATTTAGTTTCCAGCTCAACAAATTTTTGAAAAAGTTCGGTTTGGACCCGAATTGGTTCAGGCCAAACCGACCGAAGATGCTCCAATTCCCCTGAAAGTTGGTATATAACCCCCTCTAGCCCCCTAGGACTTATAATTATAATTATTTTATTTTTTTAACTTGCTATCTCTTTTTGTTTAATTTTTATGAATTTTTTCCTCCCAAAGCAATGACAGCAATAGTAAATGATGTCTAAGTGATACTGACATACATAGCGATAGGTAAATGCACATTTGACAGCATTAACATACGGCTTGTTTAAAGACACACTGCGCAGGCACATGTCTCATGCTTTTTCATATTCCCCACAATATAGGAAATAGCACTAGCCTACGCGAGCTCCCGTAGTCCCGGCCACCAGAGAGGCTGACGCTTTCTCCTATAGTGTGCAAGCATGACCAGCACTGATGGATTGCAGGGTGGTCTGTAACCATGGAAACGAACAGTGTATATATAATGTGATGGAAAAATGAATCCAGCCAGCATAGGAAGCAATATGGGTAATAACAATAAATTAGTAAATGTCTTGTATTAACTTTCTCTACATGAAAAATGCCACTTATTGAAATGAGACAACCCCTTTAATTAAACTGAACCAACACCACCCAAAAAAAATATAACAGATGATTGAGGATTGACAATCAATTTCTCATTAACACACACTGGTAGAACACTGCTACATCTTGTGTATTGCTGCAGTAATCATTTGTATATACAGCTTAATAAAACTGAACCCCACCTCTCACAAAAAAGAGAAAAATAAAATTGAGACTATGTAGAAACTGAATATATAGTATGTAAATGGCTGATTGAGACTTGACGCTAAATTTTACCTTAATACACACTGGTAGATTGCTGCCACACCATGGGTTTTGCTGTAGTAATCACATATGTATGCAGCTTAATAGAAAATTGAACCCCCCAAAAAATATATATATATGATTTCTGTAAAAATGGGGGGAAGGTGAAAGTATTAGCGTGCAGGTTGCTGCTGTTGAGGTGCACCTGCATGTCTGATATCAGCCACATCCAGCGACGGGTCCTGTTTTCCCTTTCCCTGTCTGTCAGCTGCCCTGCCTCTCTCTATTGTACATAACACACACAACTCTTCTTTGGAATCCTAGCCTTTCCTTTCACTCTCCTTGGTAATAAGCTTGATTGATTTCTGCCTGTCCATGTCTCCTTGACTCCTTAAGATCATTTTCCTGGCAGACACTGTAAGACTCAACCATCCTCATTCACAGCCGAGCATGGAATGGCGTTCTGCTAGGGAACATACCTGACTGCTGCAGCACTGATTGCCTTATCCAGGTTGTCTGTCAGCCTGGAAGCCAACTAGGGCAAGCCCCCTCCCTCTCTTCCTCTCAGGGTCACATGAAAACCCTTCTTCTTCCGCCCTAGTGCTTTTTTCCCCACCGACATGTGCACTAATATGGCGCTAAGCACAATTTTATTAGATTTGTCCGAAATGAACCTAAAAAGATTTAGGTTTGTCTGCCATCCAAAAAATAGCAACATTCTCTGGTTCGCTCATCCTTACGCCTTACGTATATGAGAAGTAGAAATTAACTCATCATTTCAGAATTTTAAATTTGATATTCTAATAGATAATTTGGCCTCAGACACCTTCGGTCATAGAAAACGCATCTGGGCATGGTTTTGAATACTTGTTCCAAAGCTATATGATATGGCTGGCCAAACCACCTAAAGGTGTGGAAGGTTGCACTAGCAATGTTCCCTCTCACAGCAATGTCTTTTTTTTTTTCAACCATTTTTCCAGGACACCCCTCATGACAGCACTACAGGAGGTTGTCCTTCTAGGCCTCTGTTGGAACAGGTAGACAGATAACACCCCCCTTCCCCCCAACCTTTCACATACACAGCTTCTCAGATGTTCTTCCTGTTCCTACAGGGAATAGACGCAGAGAGTATCCCAATGTGGGATGAAGGTTTAAGAAAAGGATTTATGCCCCTTTGGGGGTTTTAGGCCATGAAATAACTGGGTTGTCCGGCCTCTCCTCCCAGCTCTCTATAGGTCTAGGCTATCACCTCTTGGTGCAGAGATCCCCTAACTCTTCCAGGTACCTTTGGGTCTTGGAGTCTTCAATTTCTACTAGCCACAGTATCTGGGTTCTGATGCCTATTCCCTTCTGGGGGCTCTCGGCTCAGTGGCACCCCTACTTCCATGTTCCCCCTGAGAGCAGTGTCTCAGGCTTGGACACTGTGGCTTTGGCGCACAGTAAGGGTATCTGACGTCACTTCTGGCATGATTCTGCATCACCAGAAATGGCTCTGGGTTTGCTTCTTTTGTTAAAGGGGTTCTGCAGTTTTCTTAAACTGATGATCTATCCTCTGGATAGATCAGCATCTGATCGGCGGGGGTCCCACACCCAGGACCTCTGTCAATCAGTTGATTGAGAAAGCAGCGGCGCTGGCAGTAGCGCCGCGGCCTTCTTGCTGTGTACCGCAGGCCCAGTGACGTCACGACTAGTATCACTGGCCTGGGCCCGGCTATGCTTCATTCAAGTGAACAGAGCTTAGCCAGGCCATTGATACTAGTCGTGACGTCACTGGGCCTTCGGTAAACAGCGAGAAGGCCGCGGCACTACTGCCAGCGCCGCTGCCTTCTCAAACAGCTAATAGGCAGGTGTCCCGGGTGTCAGACGATGCTGATGATCTATCCAGAGGATAGATCATCAGTTTAAAAAAACTGCAGAACCCCTTTAAAGATGGCTACAGAACAGAGCATTATATAATGCTGCTCTACTTGCGTTGTGGCTTAAACATGGTCAGGTGAGATTGCTTACATCTAAAAACAAGTTATTTAAAATCTTTGGTGCAGTACTAAATAAGATCCTAGAAAGAACAGCCAATAAAAAGAAGGGATTTCCAGAGGAAAAACCCAAGAGACCGCAGCCTTTTTGGAAACCTGGCAAACAACATCAGAACACATCTGGTAGAGGAGAGGGAGATACCTTAAATGAGTTATCCCGGAACTTATATTAATCACCGATCCTCTGGACAGGTCGTCAGTATCAGATCGTTGGGGTCCAACTTCTGGGAACCACGCCAATCAGCTCTTTGAGGAGGCCTCTTCCTAGGCCATGTGACGTCATTGTGCATTGGTTACATGGCCTAGTTGCAGCTCAGCCGCATTCGAGTCAGTGGGGCTGAGCTGCAATACCAAGAACATCCGCTATCCAATGTACGGTATGTCACTGTACTTGAACTGTGCTTAATAAGCCATCGTGAGCCCACTGCGTTCACCAGAGCTTCAGTGTGTGCAGCGGCTCCCTGAAACAGCTGATTGATGGTGGTGCCGGCACTCGAACACCCGCCAATGTGATAATGATAGGTTATCATCATTATCAATTCCTGGATAACCGCTTCCTGGAAAAGTGGACAAGGATTACGAAAGATCCCTGGATAAGGTTGCATTCACATGGTTGTGTCTGTTTTGCGGACCACAAACCACGGATCCGCAAAACACTGAAACTAGCTGTGTGCACCACACATTGAGGTGCAGACCCATTGACTTCTATCGGTGTTCAATCTGCATGTTGTGGCCAAAAATAGTTAACACAGAGGTACACAGAAGACTGAGGGGTGCACCTGGCCGGTGTCTGTGTTTTGTGGTCCGCAAAGCAGAAAAGGCTGTTTAAATGCATCCTAATTCAGAAAATCCAGGGTTGAAATTGGAGTTCCAATCTTTACCTCTACAGAAGTTCTTGTTAATGCAATTCCAGCCTCCATGTTTACAGTGTCAACTCAGGGAAGATGTAAGGAAGCTACTGGAAGCCATTTTACCAGGTCCACGTCAAAAGGAATTCAAAGGCCATTATTAAAGTATTTTTCTGATAAAGAAACCAAAAAGGACTTATATAATTATATAGGTCGATTAGGACTACACACCTCTTATACCTCAAGCAGCAGTCATGTGTACAATAGACTTGAAGGACACATTCTATCATGTCCCAATGCACCCATGGTACCCCCATTTCTAAGATTTGCGATAAATGATGATTTAGCATTACCGGTTCCTGTGCCTCGGCATCTCAAGTATTTACAAAACTGCTGCAGAAAATAATAAAAATAGCTTTCTTAAGATGGAACAACATAGTAATAGTACCATATCTGGACAATTTCCTCCTAGTAGAGGAGTCAGAATTTTAACTTCAACGGCATCTGAACCTCGCTCTGTCACTTCTCTCTCAATTAGGATGGATAGTCAATCCCAAGAAATCGGATCTCCTCCCAAGTACCAAGAAGGTCTTTTTGGGAACACTTCTGGATTCAAAATCTCAAATGTCATTTCTCCCACCATCCAAACAGCAGATCACGCTGACAAAAATTTCAGCCTTCAGGAATCAAAAACAGTGCAATGTGTTTTCTGGAATTAATGACCTCATCCAGCAGAGTTAAAAATCACTGTATGGTGGTATGTAGATAGACCCACAAAATCTGAGTAAAGAACTGTCCAACGCATTATTAAAAACTGGAAGGAAAGTGGGGACCCATCGTATTCGAGGAAGAAATGCAGCGATAAAAAAAAATCTTGAATGATCGTGATCGGCGATCACTTAAACGTTTGGTGAAATCAAATCGAAGAAAAACAACAGTAGAACTCAGGGCTATGTTTAATAGTGAAAGTAAGAGCATTTCCACACGCACAATGTGAAGGGAACTCAAGGGATTGGGACTGAACAGCTGTGTAGCCGTAAGAAAACCACTAATCCGTGAGGCAAACCAGAAAAAATGGCTTCAATTTGCTAGAGAGCATAAAGATTGGACTCTGGAGCAATGGAAGAAGGTGATGTGGTCTGATGAGTCCAGATTTACCCTGTTCCAGAGTGACGGGCGCATCAGGGTAAGAAGAGAGGCAGATGAAGTGATGCACCCATCATGCCTAGTGCCTACTGTACCAGCCTGTGGGGGCAGTGCTATGATCTGGGGTTGCTGCATTTGGTCAGGTCTAGGTTCAGCAGCAGTATGAGCTCCAAGAATGAGGCCAGCTGACTACCTGAACATACTGAATGGCCAGGTTATTCCATCAATGGACTTTTTCTTCCCTGATGGCACGGGCATATTCCAAGATGACAATGCCAGGATTCATCGGGCTCAAATTGTGAAAAAGTGGTTCAGGGAGCATGAGACATCATTGTCACACATGGATTGGCCACCACAGAGTCCAGACCTTAACCCCATTGAGAATCTTATTTTTTTTGGCCAGGCAGTGCATCTCTCTCTCTTGCAATTCTGTGTGTGAATATGAGAGCTGCAGCAAGGGAATGTCAATGTACACAATTGAGGCACCGAGTGTGTGAAGAGGAACCATTCATAATTTTAGGATGCTTTGTGTGTAATGTGCATGGGTGTTTTGTTTTATTGGAGCTCCAAGGGATTTATGATGTCAAATAACTATTTATGTTTTTCTGTTCCATTATATGTTGAATGTTGTGTTTATTACTTATTATATGTGGACCAGTGATCTGACTTTATAAATTGCCATGAAGAGACTAATTGGTAGAGAGGAAGATCACACTAACCAAAGGATTGCACTTAGATGACCGAGAGAGGAGGGAAAAGGGTGGACAACACTAGACATCAGGACAACCCTTTTCCAAGCCTCCCTTAACTACAAGCTACTCCCATGAAGACAGACAAGGGTATTATAAAAAAAATTCTTGTGTATGTATGATATATGTATGTCAAGTGCATTATATATATAATTATATGTGTTTCTTATAGAAAAGAACAAAGGTGGTCATTTATTAAGACCGCCATTTTAGACACCGGTCTTAATACCCCCCATAGCTGGCAGTGGATCCACCTAAGTTATGAAGAGGCGCCAGCCTAAATGTTAGCCAGCTTCTTTGCTAGCTTACATTTCGACCATTTTTTAAGCCTAAAACAGGCGTAGAAAATGATGAATGAGACGAGCCTGGCGGCCTGTTCTCTTCCCCGTCCACTTTTTTAGACCTGGCATTAGAGGGAAAAAGTCACAGATTGCTGCACAAATAATTGATCATGTAGAGGAAGTTAATACCAGGCACTTACTAATGTAGTGTGATTGTCCATATTGCCTCTTTTGCTGGCTTGATTCATTTTTCCGTTGCATTTTACACTGCTCGTTGCAGTCCAGCAGAAGTGGCCATAATTGCACACTATAGGCAAAAGTTCCGGTCTATGTGCATTCCCGCTGTCTCGACTAATGTTACAGTGTTATCATGACACAGAGGCCGTCGAAGACCATTGAAAAATATGTATTGCCATTGTTTATTTAATGTGTTAAGAACCAAGAGAGGAGAACCTCTATGACGTGCAACTTACTTTATTTTTGAAGTGTTATTTAATATTAGTCCAAATATTGAAAAAAAAATTGAGACTGATACATTGTATATGTAAGGGTACAATTAGATTAGGTATAGGGTTTAGCAAAGTTTTTGTTTTGGCAGAGGACCTCTATGGTCTAATTGGACAATGTTATTTAAAAGCAGTGTTGGACTGACAAAAGTCATAGGCCTCATGCACACGGCTGTTGTTTTGGTCCGCATCCGAGCTGCAGTTTTTGTGGCTTGGATGCGGACTCATTTACTTGAATGGGGCTGCAAAAGATGCGGACAGCACTCCGTGTGCTGTCCGCATCCGTTGCTCCATTCCGTGGTCCGCAAGAAAATAAATATAACCTGTCCTATTCTTGTCCGTTTTGCGTAAAGATATGGTAAAACACAGCTTTTGGTGGCTTGCCTGCCACCCACAAGAAAATACTTCAACCACCGACTGCCATGCTAAAAAAAAGGCCTGTATACCAGTACACCAACCAACTAGCAGGGCTGATGAACGCTTTTACAACGACCTGCAGACCAGTGAGGGGAGGAGGTCCCAGCATCAAAGCTGCGCCCACAGACAAGGCTATAGACTGTCCTGCAATAACTAAAAAGAGGCTCTAAAACCTGGACTTAGGATCATGAATACACCTGCAATCCCCTCACACATCAACAAGGAGGAAGACTCGACTTTTACTAAGAGCAGCTGAAAACCAGGAAAGTTCATCTATATCCTGGTATGAAATACCATGCAGCCTTGTGTACAGAACACCAAGAAACAGCGAATTGACTTTGAAACTTACGAGTGTTGGGAGAAACCTTTAATTGGTATGGGCTGACGCCATTGCCTTTATTAAAAAGTCGAGGTCACATGAGGAGGATTCTAAAGTCAACAATTAGGGGCAGTATTCTTTAATGAATAGGGTTGATAGATTATGTAGAATAGGTCACTTAGGGTCCATTCACACCTCCGCAATTTTCCTTTCCAGATTTGCGTTCCGTTTTTTGCGGATCCATGTTTCGGCAAAAACTTTCCTTTTTTTTACAAATGTGCATCCGTAGCCGTTCCGTGTTTCCGCAAAAATAACGGAAGGAAGAATAGATGTTGAAGGCTCAGCGCCTTCACAAAGGACAATTGCATACCTTGTATAACGAGCTGCAACCTAAGCCCATCAAATTCAAAAACTATTGCCGGATGTCCATGGAAGCATTTGATCAGCTGCTGATCTGTCTTCATACTGACCTTACTTTCATGAGAGTGTTCATGTCATCCATAAAGATGTATCCGGACAATGCCACCCTAGTGATACAGGCCTGTGTAGTGCTACACAACTTCACCAGGATTCACGATGCCTCCACAGATGCAGAATTGGGCCTAAGTATGACATCTTCTGTCAATTTAGACATGGGCCGGCCTGGAACGGCTGGACTAGCTGTTCGGGAACTCTATGCCGACTATTTCTGCAGTCCTGAGGGGGAATTGTCGTGGCAGTTGGACGCCATCCGTGAAAGTCGTTAAATTCAGCTGGAATCTGGTTTTAAATTTTATTTAAATTATTAATTTCTTAGTTTACTTAGATCCCTTGTTGTTAGTTTAGATTAGGGACTCGCAAGAGAATGGGGACCCTTGACGTGGGCTTGCGGGCTGAGGTATTTTGTAAAATCCAAATTTTTTCATAAATTTGGTGTAAATACCTTTTAATACCTCTTTTCTTACGTCTTTAAAAAATGTTTTAATCATTTTAATATTAATTTAAATTTGTGTATGGCTTCACAGCTAAACACAAACATGTCCCATTTTTATAATTAAAAATAGGATATGTCTGCGTTCAGCTTTGAACAAGGACAACACCAGACTTGAATATGTGGCAAAAAAGGAAAAGTGCTCATAGGGTAGTATGATTTTAAAAGGATATTTAGGAACAAAATGTGCCAATAGTTGTGCTCACCTTATGGTGTTGTGCGTACGCAGGCACAACACTCGTGGGGACAAAAGGTCGGTGCTGCCGGTATCTCTCAATCCTCGTAGGTGGAGTGGCTGGTTCTCCAGAGGAGTGATGCGGAATACAATAGGCAGATGTGTACTAGGATAGTACACACAGTTCGATACCTCTTGGCGCAAATACACGACCTCGATGGATGTATATACAATTTTTTTTTATTTTTTAGTAGTAAGCGACAATGCGTTTTGGAGTTAATGTACTCCTTTCTCAAGTAAAAAAACAACACAATATTGAAAAAAATTATAATAAATAATGAAAATAAAAATTAAACATATAATGATAGAGAATAGATATATAAAATAATTTTTCCCCAATATCAAATTTTCAATATAATAAAATATATAAATAGTAAAAAACACTTTTTTTTAGGGATTAAAAAGTGCTGTCAATAAAATGGTATTGTCACGGTAGGTAAGATAAGGGAAGGAAAAAGTACACAGCAAAGCAAACAAAACAACTGACTAGGCCCCAAATGCTAGGGAACAAAGGGGTAACCTCCTAGCAATCCCTAAAACACTTTCCCTAAGCTGCTATGCCCATGTGCATATCTCGAAGGTAGATATGCACATGTCCACGTACCTAAGGCTATAACACACTGAACCAAACCCTCAGCTGTAGGGAAGAGGGAAAGAGACACCCAGCTCCTTCAACAACCGGAGCTAGCGTCACCCTAGAGGCCTAGTAAAAACAGACACAGAAGGAAAAAGGGAAAAGGACTCATCTAGAGATGTGTTGGAGCAGACGATCCACAAAATTTCCAGAGCTCACACAAGGCAGAACTATAACCCATAAAGGCTATAGGGAGAGGGAGGAATAAATAGCCTCATCAATTACCTAAAGAACAACACCTGGGAGGAGGTGGGATTCTGTTCAAACCCACAACAAAACAAACTGTCAGATCGAGTCACGTGCAGCAACTCTGACAGATCTCCTCAGAACACCCACAGGGCAGGGCGTGACAGGTATAGTCACATATAGTTCATAGGCAAACGTACAATGAACAGGAAGCGTGTGGGGCAATAGTAAAAAAAAATGGTTCATACGGCGCCCTTTGTGTTCATAACGATAATAGATAATTAGATAGCTAGTGCTTGATACAAATCGCATATGATGATGGGAGAAGAGGATAATTAATGTGAAATGGAAATATATAGAGATATATAGAAGACGCATGACTGAATGGCTAGATATATATAATGAGGGGGGAACTGATCAGGTGATTGAATCAAAAGGAAATATACCATGGGGGGATTTGGTTTCAGTGAGATGGCAGCGCGCATGGACGCAGCAGCCCGAAGCTCTCCATTTAGATGCCAATATTTTATTTTTTACATAGTTATTACCTTAATTTTAAGCACAGCGAGCAACTGTATTCAGTTTGCTACATCACACATAGCATATAGTGTGCAAGAGCTACTGGACATCGGAATGAAAGGTCCTGTTCCACCATCACCCACTGATATCCCAGGTGAGATTCTAAGGACATCGGTGCCCGATTGAATGATTATACCATCAAAGCGACAGCACAGGAGGAGACGGGAGAGGAAGCAGAAGCGGGGCAAGAGGGGCGGCATCAATACTCAATTAAAGAACCCCCCAAACAAGCAATCACAACCCAGCCTGTTCATCGCAAATACCCAGTCTATAGTGAACAAGGTCGATGAGCTGAGACTGAGGATCTTGTCTGATAGGATGAACACTTACTAACATCCCGGACAAGGCTATTGAACTTGCGGATCGAACTATAAGAAGTATATAGTGTTTCTTTAGACTTGAGAAAGGAATACATTAACTCCGAGGCGCGTTGTCGCTTACTACTAAAAAATGTAAAATAGTTTGTAACACCAGACGTAATCAGGCCCGCAAACCACAAAGAATAAACTTTTACGCAGAAAAGGTAAGTATATAACCATCATTTTCTCCCAGACAGCCCCCCTGCTTTTATGCTCCGATGCTCTCCCTTGCCCTGCGCTTGATTGCAGTGCTAAAGCCGGCCCATCAGAGCTGGTGATGTCACCAAACACACTGCTTGCAGGAAGCATCTGCTCCGATGCTCTTGTCAGGGGGGCTGCCTGGGTGAAATTATGGGTATGTCCGGGTTTAGCTCTGAAACTAAGAGGGGAGGGGACATGATAACTTCTACTGTTAACTCAAGCTCAATGCTGCTCAAGCATTGGTGTGATTTAAAAAAAAATAGAAGTCATTATGTACCGTATCATCAAAAAGATGATTCTCCATTGTGCGGTCCCCAATGCACGGGCAACCTCCGTGCGGCGACCGGGACGGATCCGAACCTTTTCAACTTGAATGGGTCCGTGATCCATCAGCACCGCAAATAAATGGAAAATGTTCAATTTTTTTGCGGTGCGGAGGAACGGACAGAAACACCACGGAAGCACTCCGTAGTGCTTCCGTTCCGCACAGCACCGCATCTTCCGGATGGTAGACCCGTTCAAGTGATTTCACCAGACCAATTCAAGCTGTTTTCGGGCCACAATACGGCCACGGCCTGGCAATGGCCGTGTGCATGAGTCCTTATTATAATTGTAAAAATATTTTTCTCTAAAATATTATTTAATAATAATGACCTAAACAGATAATAGGTCATCAATATTAAAGACACACTTTTTTTTAATTATTACATTTTTAAAGATAAAATACATACGCAATAGTAACAATATTAACATTTTTAATAATAAAAAAAATAAAAAAAAATTACAAATCGAATAATTCCCACCAAAAAGGGCCAGGGGTGTGAACTATTGGGGGTCGGGTCTGTTCAGACGGGAAGGAGGGGTTAGAATGTTCGGCATTTTGTCTCTGGAATGCTCCAAAAAGTTTACTACTTCGTGCGGCTCTTGAGGTCCTGCAAATTGATCAAGTAACAAGGCCACCGCAGAAATGCACCGTGTTTGCCGTTCATCAGGCACACGATGCAAGGAAGGAGGAAGGCCTTTTAAAGCCACTTCTTCCTTGCTGTCTGATCGATTCCGATTTAGGCTACTTTCACACTGGCGTTTTGACTTTCAGTTTGTGAGATCCGTTCAGGGCTCTCACAAGCTCTCCAAAACGGATCAGTTTTGCCCTAATGCATTCTGAATGGAAAAGGATCCGCTCAGAATGCATCAGTTTGCATCTGTTCCGTCTCCATTCCGCTCTGGAGGCCGCTTGCAGCGTTTTGCTGTCCGTCTGACGAAACTGAGCCAAACGGATCTGTCCTGACACACAATGTAAGTCAATGGGAACGGATTAATTTTCTATGACACAGTAGAAAATGGTGTTCAAGACGGATCCGCCTTGGTTATGTTAAAGATAATACAAACTTGTATTATCTGAACGGATCCGTCTGTGCAGATCCATGATAGATCCGCACCAAACACGAGTGTGAAAGTAGCCTTAGATATTCGAGAACCAGAGTATCAACCTGGCCTCAAAGATCTAAATCGGAATCGATCACAGGACGTCGCCTTCGTCTGAATGGAAAACTGGTGCTGCAACAATTGGAGTCCTTTCTGCGGTGGCCTCAGTGATGTCTTCAGCTATTGGAAAAGCTTCTATTGGCTCTGAAGGCTGGAGCGTTTCTGTTGCAAAAGCTTCTCCTGTCATATCCTGCTGCGTATCTGCCTCCTGAGTATCTGTAGAGTGAGGTCTGGATCCCGAATCCTCCTAAGCCACATTGTCTACAGTTCTGTTAAAAAAAAAAAATAATAATAATATTATTTTTTAATATATTAAAATTTTTATAAAACTATAAATATATAATATAGAATTTACTTACGGTCTTAATTCCATTATTGGTTTCAAGAATTGCAGATGTTTCGTGTACATGTAAGTTTTTTTTTTTTAAATCCAGTACACCGAATGCTGTCAGCATTTTTTGCGGTGCCATTGAATTGAATGGGTCCGCACCTGTTCTGCAATTTTGCGGAACGGATGTGAATTACTAAATTGCGGACGTGTGAATGGACCCTTATTCTGTAGATACCAAAATGGAATTTGCTTTGAAACTAAGGTGGACCATGGTGTAATAGGCGTTGCATACATTTATACCTATATTGATTCGTTTTTTTTTATTATTTTAAGACCGTTTGAAATTAAATAAAGTGGAAGAACTAGGGGTGGAATGTATAGCAAGGTATTTATATTATTTTGCGGTTCCTTCCCCTTTAATTCCTCATAATGTAGTTGGTTAGTAGTGCCTGATACCTGCCCGCGTTCCTGAAGTATGACGTATCTCTATATGCGTACTGCACACTGAAGACCTTTAGGTGGGGCTAGGAGATTAAAAAACATCTAGCTGTGCAACAAAGAGCTTAGCTTCATTGAAGACATCATTGGCAACAGAGATTATGCAGGCAGGGTCAATGATATAATAAGCTTCCTCTACACCAGGCATCCTCAAACTGCGGCTATCCAGCTGTTGTAAAACTACAACTCCCACAATGCCCTGCTGTAGGCAGATACCTGTAGGCTGTTCGGGCATGCTGGGAGTTGTAGTTTTGCAACAGCTGGAGGGCCGCAGTTTGAGGAAGCCTGCTCTACACAATCAGCAGCGTCAAATGAACCAGAAAGGGCAAAAATTCTGAATAAAATTAAATTGAGCAAAAAATAACGAACACCAGTTCTGATGAGGATTAAGACATTGAGCTGATTGCAGATACTTAAAGTTCTTATGGTCCATATAGATGACAACAGGATGGCAGCTGCCCTCTAGCAGGCGTCTACATTCTTCAAGAGCCAACTTGATGGCAAGCATTTCTCTGTCCCTGATGGAATAGTGGTGTTCTGCAAGGAGAAGGACTTAGAAAAGAATCCTTATGTGACCATCTCACCAGAGGAACCTTTTTGGGTGAGGATAGCTCCAGCTCCCAAAGAGAAATCATCCACCTCTAAAAAGAACTGCTTACAGACATACAAGCAATGCAAAATCGAGGCTGAGGAGGTCTGCAATGTGGATTCCACCTCAAATGTTCACTCCATAAAATTCACTCCTTTGTAGATAAGTGCTAAGATAGGGTCAGTCCACACCTACATCAGGTTGTTTCTTGAAAAGCTCTAATTTATAATGAATAAAAACTGTGTTTCCTAGAAGATGCCTATGGCAGGCGCAGCACTATGAAGTGCCTTTTGCGCGGTGTCATTAGAAGAATTTTGGTATCTCTGACTTTTAGTCTAACCAGACTGTCTATTACTGTGTAATTCCTCTAGTGCCGTTCTATGGAAACAGTAGGTTTAACCACCTCCGGACCGCCTAATGCAGGATCGCGTTCCGGAGGTGGCAGCGCTGCGCAGAGTCACGCATATACGCGTCATCTCGCGAGACGCGAGATTTCGCTCAAAGCCGGCCCGCGCATGCGCATCGCGGGCCGGCAAAAGTTAAAGAAGAAGTTTGTCACCAGCCTGCCAGCAACGATCATTGGCTGGCAGGCTGGCGATTTTTAAAAAATCCAATCACAAGCCATATAACAGATCATATTAGTAAATATGATCTGTTATATGGCTTCTCTGCTGGTCCTTTTCGTCGGTTGGATCCAGCCGAGGAGCAGACTGAACTGTGAGTAGCACCAAACACTTCACTTTAGCCCCAGATCACCCCCTGCACCCCAATTAACCCTTTGATCACCCCTGTCAATCACTAGTGAAAGACAAAAAGTGATCAGTGTAAACTGTCACTTTTTTTTTTCACTAGTATTGGCTGTTAGGTTTTAGGGATAGTTTAGGCCCCTTGGTTAGGTAGTTAGCGATCGGTTAGCGCCCAGCCCACCGCACCGCAGTCACTTTTATTCGCTGTTTAGCGTATCGCTAATCAGCATTTGTACTTTTATAGTATCTGTAAGTGATCAAAACTGATCACGGTCAGATCTATAATAGTATTAGTGTCACTTTAGTTCGCCCTCCACTCAAAACGCAGTGTTTGCCCGATCAGGCCTGATCGGTCGCCCACACGTGCGTTCACCCACGCCCGCCCCACCGCAGTGACAAAAAAATTTTTTTTTTTGATCACTGCACATTCACTTTACACGCACTGCGGCGATAAAAAAATCAGTTTTGATCATTTTTATCAACCGCAGCGGCCTCCGGTACTTCGCTAGCCTCCCCTTTGTAAGACAGGCTTGCTTTTTTTCTTGGGTAGTCTCAGGGAATACCCCTAAATTTAGTAGTCCAAAATGTCAAACAGGGGGTATTCTTCTGAAGAGGCCTACAGGATTCTGACCCAGTCGGATGAGGAGTGGGAACCCTCATCTGACGAATCTAGCGGGTCAGAATATGAACCTGTGGAAAGCAGTGGCTCTCTGACCCAAAGTTCGGACGAGGAGGTGGAGGTCCCTGGCAGCACCAGGCGTACCCGGCCCCGTGTCGCTAGACCACAGGTTGCGCAGGATCCGCTTCAAGAGCAGCAGAGTGGGGCTGTCGCTGCCGGATCACGTGGTGAGGCATACACCAGCAGCGCAGCCCTTCCTGGACCTAGTACCAGCACTGCCGTACAACATGGTGAAATAGCGAGCACCAGAAGGGCAGTTGAAGCTGGTACGGTGGCACGTGCAATAGTTACCCCGTCGCAGCCACCGCACAGACAGGCCCGTAGAGCCCCTAGAATCCCTGAGGTGCTGGCAAACCCTGATTGGCAGTCACCAACTTCAGCCGCACCAGTAGTTCCCCCTTTCACCGCCCAGTCTGGAGTTCGGGTTGAGACGGCTCAAATCGGTTCGGCCCTGGGATTTTCTGAGCTGTTCTTGACTGCGGAGCTCTTGGACTTAGTCGTGGCAGAGACAAACCGGTATGCCACACAATTTATAACCGCAAACCCGGGAAGCTATTATGCCCAGCCTTTCCGGTGGAAACCAGTCCAAGTTTCCGAACTTAAAATTTTTCTGGGCCTTCTCCTCAACATGGGCCTGACAAAAAAGCATGAATTGCGGTCATATTGGTCCACGCACCCAATTCATCACATGCCCATGTTCTCTGCTGCTATGTCCAGGGCACGATTTGAGACCATCCTGCGTTTTCTGCATTTTAGCGACAACACCACCTCCCGTCCCAGAGGCCACCTAGCTTTTGACCGGCTCCACAAAATTCGGCCCCTCATAGACCATTTCAACCAGAATTTTGCAGATTTGTATACCCCTGAGCAAAACATCTGCGTAGACGAGTCCCTAATACATTTTACCGGGCGCCTTGGCTTCAAACAATACATCCCAAGCAAGCGTGCCCGGTATGGGGTCAAATTGTATAAGCTCTGTGAAAGGGCCACAGGCTATACCCACAAATTTTGGATCTATGAGGGAAAAGATCAGACCCTGGAGCCGGTCGGTTGCCCTGACTACCTGGGGAGCAGTGGGAAGACAGTCTGGGACTTGGTGTCACCCTTATTCGGCAAGGGGTACCATCTTTATGTGGACAATTTCTACACAAGTGTGGCCCTCTTTAGGCATTTGTTTCTAGAACGGATTTGCGCCTGTGGCACCGCGCGAACTAGTCGCGTGGGCTTCCCCCAACGGCTTGTAACCACCCGTCTTGCAAGGGGGGAGAGGGCTGCCTTGTGTAACGAAGAACTGCTCGCGGTGAAATGGAGAGACAAGCGTGACGTTTACATGCTCTCCTCCATTCACGCAGACACGACAATCCAAATTGAGCGAGCAACCCGTGTCATTGAAAAGCCCCTCTGTGTCCATGACTATAATGCGCTCATGGGAGGGGTGGACTTCAATGACCAGATGTTGTCTCTGTATTTAGTTTCCCGCAGAACCAGACGCTGGTATAAGAAGGTGTCTGTATATTTAATTCAATTGGCGCTGTATAATAGTTTTGTTCTCTACAGTAAGGCTGGGAGAACACGATCTTTCCTCAAATTCCAGGAAGAGATCATCGAGAACCTCCTTTACCCAGGAGGTTCCGTGGCCCTATCCACCAGTGTAGTTAGCCGTCTACACGAGCGACATTTCCCCAGTGTCGTTCCTGGTACCTCAACCCAACCGTCACCCCGAAAAAGATGTCGTGTCTGTAGCAGGAGTGGAATAAGGCGTGACACCCGCTATTTCTGTCCTGACTGTGCTGACCACCCTGCCCTATGCTATGGAGAGTGTTTCCGGAAGTACCACACACAGGTACACTTAGCATAGGGATTGCATCTCACAGGACAGGCACACAGGGCTATTAGGGCCCTTTTACTCTCAGCTGCTGCAAACCTCTCCTTTCACCTGGGATAAAGTGCATAACGTACTTTGCCACATCTTTGGGCGATTTGCGCTTTGCACATTGTCCCATGGGGAAGGAGAGGTTTGTTCTATAAAGGTAAAAAAAAAACTAAACAAAAAATAAATTACCGGTAAGTAAAAAAGTTAAAAAAGTTAAAAAAAGTTAATATGTTCTGTTCTAAAGTTAATAAAGTTATTGCTTTGCGGCCTGGTTTTTTCTTTTTTGTTTTGTTTTTTTTACCTTCCAGGTGGACCAACCGATCGACTAGCTGCAGCACTGATGTGCATTCGGACAGAAGCATTGCGCTGCTGTCAGATTACACGCAAGTCGGTGTATGCGGCGCTGCAAGACGAGATTTCTCCTCTGCAGTAAAAGATACGTTTGCCGAGGCATATGAGCTGAGGAGGTGGCGGTGTTCATATACTTTGGCAAACACTTTGTATATATAAAAAAAAAATCCCGGCAATGATTTATTCATCCACATCGATTGATGTGAATGGAGAAATCGGGTTTGCCAGGGCATACGAGCTAAGTGGGTATGGATGTTGGGCGGAGCTCCTATGTCCTGGCAGACGCCTTTCCCCTCCTTTTTCTTTTTTTGGCAGAGATTTTTTCATCCAAATTGATCGATGCGAATGAAGAAATCTGTGCCGTTCATTTTTTTCTTTCAGCCCAGAGGCTGAACGGAAAAAAAAAATCTCATTACCCGTATGCTCAATATAAGGAGAATAGCAGAAACTCCTAATGCTGGGCATACATGTAATGATTGCGGAGACCCTCAAATGCCAGGGCAGTACAAACACCCCACAAATAACACCATTTTGGAAAGAAGACACCCCAAGGTATTCGCTGAGGGGCATATTGAGTCCATGAAAGATTGAAATTTTTGTCCCAAGTTAGCGGAAAGGGAGACTTTGTGAGAACAAAATCAAAAAAATCAATTTCCGCTAACTTGTGCCAAATTTTTTTTTTTCTATGAACTCGCCATGCCCCTCATTGAATACCTTGGGGTGTCTTCTTTCCAAAATGGGGTCACATGTGGGGTATTTATACTGCCCTGGCATTTTAGGGGCCCCAAAGCGTGAGAAGAAGTCTGGTATCCAAATGTCTAAAAATGCCCTCCTAAAAGGAATTTGGGCACCTTTGCCCACCTAGACTGCAAAAAAGTGTCACACATGTGGTATCTCCGTATTCAGGAGAAGTTGGGGAATGTGTTTTGGGGTGTCATTTTACATATACCCATGCTGGGTGAGAGAAATATCTTGGTCAAATGCCAACTTTGTATAAAAAAAATGGGAAAAGTTGTCTTTTGCCAAGATATTTCTCTCACCCAGCATGGGTATATGTAAAATGACACCACAAAACACATTCCCCAACTTCTCCTGAATACGGCGATACCACATGTGTGACACTTTTTTGCAGCCTAGGTGGGCAAAGGGGCCCACATTCCAAAGAGCACCTTTCGGATTTCACAGGTCATTTACCTACTTACCACATATTAGGGCCCCTGGAAAATGCCAGGGCAGTATAACTACCCCACAAGTGACCCCATTTTGGAAAGAAGACACCCCAAGGTATTCCGTGAGGGGCATAGCAAGTTGCTAGAATTTTTTATTTTTTGTCACAAGTTAGTGGAAAATGATGATTTTTTTTTTTTTTTCATACAAAGTCTCATATTCCACTAACTTGTGACAAAAAATAAAAACTTCCATGAACTCACTATGCCCATCAGCGAATACCTTGGGGTCTCTTCTTTCCAAAATGGGGTCACTTGTGGGGTAGTTATACTGCCCTGGCATTCTAGGGGCCCAAATGTGTGGTAAGGAGTTTGAAATCAAATTCTGTAAAAAATGACCTGTGAAATCCGAAAGGTGCTCTTTGGAATATGGGCCCCTTTGCCCACCTAGGTTGCAAAAAAGTGTCACACATCTGGTATCTCTGTATTCAGGAGAAGTTGAGGAATGTGTTTTGGGGTGTCTTTTTACATATACCCATGCTGGGTGAGATAAATATCTTGGTCAAATGCCAACTTTGTATAAAAAAATGGGAAAAGTTGTCTTTTGCCAAGATATTTCTCTCACCCAGCATGGGTATATGTAAAATGACACCCCAAAACACATTCCCCAACTTCTCCTGAGTACGGAGATACCAGATGTGTGACACTTTTTTGCAGCCTAGGTGGGCAAAGGGGCCCATATTCCAAAGAGCACCTTTCGGATTTCACAGGTCATTTTTTACAGAATTTGATTTCAAACTCCTTACCACACATTTGGGCCCCTAGAATGCCAGGGCAGTATAACTACCCCACAAGTGACCCCATTTTGGAAAGAAGAGACCCCAAGGTATTCGCTGATGGGCATAGTGAGTTCATGGAAGTTTTTATTTTTTGTCACAAGTTAGTGGAATATGAGACTTTGTATGAAAAAAAAAAAAATCATCATTTTCCACTAACTTGTGACAAAAAATAAAAAATTCTAGGAACTCGCCATGCCCCTCACGGAATACCTTGGGGTGTCTTCTTTCCAAAATGGGGTCACTTGTGGGGTAGTTATACTGCCCTGGCATTCTAGGGGCCCAAATGTGTGGTAAGGAGTTTGAAATCAAATTCTGTAAAAAATGACCTGTGAAATCCGAAAGGTGCTCTTTGGAATATGGGCCCCTTTGCCCACCTAGGCTGCGAAAAAGTGTCACACATCTGGTATCTCGGTACTCAGGAGAAGTTGGGGAATGTGTTTTGGGGTGTCATTTTACATATACCCATGCTGGGTGAGAGAAATATCTTGGCAAAAGACAACTTTTCCCATTTTTTTATACAAAGTTGGCATTTGACCAAGATATTTATCTCACCCAGCATGGGTATATGTAAAAAGACACCCCAAAACACATTCCTCAACTTCTCCTGAATACAGAGATACCAGATGTGTGACACTTTTTTGCAGCCTAGGTGGGCAAAGGGGCCCATATTCCAAAGAGCACCTTTCGGATTTCACTGGTCATTTTTTACAGAATTTGATTTCAAACTCCTTACCACACATTTGGGCCCCTAGAATGCCAGGACAGTATAACTACCCCACAAGTGACCCCATTTTGGAAAGAAGAGACCCCAAGGTATTTCGTGATGGGCATAGTGAGTTCATAGAAGTTTTTATTTTTTGTCACAAGTTAGTGGAATATGAGACTTTGTAAGAAAAAAAAAAAAAATAAAATCATTATTTTCCGCTAACTTGTGACAAAAAATAAAAAGTTCTATGAACTCACTATGCCCATCAGCGAATACCTTAGGGTGTTTACTTTCCGAAATGGGGTCATTTGTGGGGTGTTTGTACTGTCTGGGCATTGTAGAACCTCAGGAAACATGACAGGTGCTCAGAAAGTCAGAGCTGCTTCAAAAAGCGGAAATTCACATTTTTGTACCATAGTTTGTAAACGCTATAACTTTTACCCAAACCATTTTTTTTTTACCCAAACATTTTTTTTTATCAAAGACATGTAGAACAATGAATTTAGAGCAAAATTTATATATGGATGTCGTTTTTTTTGCAAAATTTTACAACTGAAAGTGAAAAATGTCATTTTTTTGCAAAAAAATCGTTAAATTTCGATTAATAACAAAAAAAGTAAAAATGTCAGCAGCAATGAAATACCACCAAATGAAAGCTCTATTAGTGAGAAGAAAAGGAGGTAAAATTCATTTGGGTGGTAAGTTGCATGACCGAGCAATAAACGGTGAAAGTAGTGTAGGTCAGAAGTGTAAAAAGTGGCCTGGTCTTTCAGGGTGTTTAAGCACTTGGGGCTGAGGTGGTTAAAGAGCACACCAAATGCTTCAAAAAACTTCTTTGTTATCTTCAACTTTTCTTCATATAACACTGCCACTTCTGCAGCAGATAGTCCATGTACAAAACACGTGTTGAATAAAGTATCATAAAATGGCGGTATGCATAAGATAGTGGTTTAACTGTTCAACCTTGTCATTCAACATAAAATGGTGGATATATTTCTCTCTTCAGTATCTGTACTCTCACTTCAAGTTATTTAAGCACTTTATGATCTCTATTACAGGTATATCTGAGATTTAACAGTTCTATCTGAGATTTAACAGTTCTACTGGCTAAACTGGGTTTTCAGTAACTATTTGCAGAATGGTTGAGTATGATCTGGTATTGTTGTATGCAATTTGGATTGCAATATGGAATTTGAATTGTGAACTTTGTAGTTTTCAATTTGATTTGAATTTATATTTGTTGGAACTGTAAGTAAACACACATATGACTGATTCAGTATACAGTTCTAATCAATATACTAACAGTAGGAACATTATATAACTGATTTAAATACCTATTTTGGCCTCTCGTCTTCCATAAAAACTCAGCTCTCAGTGGAGTGAATGTCTCTTCAGCTCCTGTCTCTGGTGAATAATGATTCTAGCAGCTCCTGGTAGGGGAATTCCCAGACTGGCTGTGATTGGTGAAAACTCTTGCTATTTGAGAAGCTTGCTGTAATTGGTCTAGATTTCTGCCCAACAGATTAAAACTATGCTTTCTGTTGTTTCTGCTGTGTCACTGAGCTTACCTTACATTACAAAATGAATCTTAACCCCTTAAGGACCTAGGACGTACCGGTACGCCCTATTTCCCGAGTCCTTAAGGACCTAGGACGTACCGGTACGCCCTATTTCCCGAGTCCTTAAGGACCGAGGACGTACCGGTACGTCCTGACTTAAAATCGGAACTCCGGCGCCGCAGGGGTTAATCGGAACGGGATTTCGGCTGAAATCATTCAGCCGGCATCCCGTAACAATGCAGGGGGGGGTCATTTGACCCCCCCGTATCGGCGATCGCAGAAAACCGCAGGTCAATTCAGACCTGCGGTTTTCTGCGTTTCCGGTCCATTCGGGTGTCCTGTGACCCGATGAACCGGAAAAAGACTGCGATCGGTGGCGTAATTATACACCACCTATCGCAGTCCGAGGATTTGGAGAGGCGGTGCTGGCCCTGGTGCTGAATGCCGCTGTCCAGGGTGCTGATTGGTGCAGGGGAGAGAGGCGCGAGATTCAAACTTCCTGCGCTCCTCTCTCCCCTCCTCTTCCTGTCCAGCACCCTGACCGTGCAGCATCGTCCAGCACCAGCTCCTGTGTCCCCCTAATCGGAATCCATCACCCTCCTGCACCCATCGCCACCCAGGTAGGTTAGGGTCAGTGAGGGAGAGGCACCGTTAGGCAGGGAAAGAAGGGAAAAGTAAGTTAGAAAAAAAAAAGTACTTTTATTCCAAACTTCCAAACTTCCATCTAACCCTAACCCAGACCCCTCCTGCCACTTGCCCCCCCACCCACCCCCCACCAGCCACTTCCCCCCCCCCACCTGCCTCCCCCCCCCACCCACCCCCCACCAGCCCCCCCCCACCCCCCACTCACCACCACTTTTTTTTTTCTGCGTGCGCTGACTGGCCGGCACTTTTTAGCGTCCGTCCACTGTTAGCGCATCGCCCGCCCCACCACCCCACCGACCGCTGATCAGCGTTGTACCGCTGATCAGCAAGTTTTAACTTTTTTTTTTTCTAACACTTGCCCATTTTTTTGCCTGGACTTTTTAGTACGCGAACACCCGTTGCCCCCACACACACGCACATATAATAAAGTTTGCCACACACGCACACCTACACGCACACACACCCATGGCCCACCGGATGTTCTCGGCCGAGGAGGCATACGCCCAGATTGCCTCCGACTCTGAGAGCCCCAGTGAGGATGAGGATGACCCCACATTCCTTTTGTCATCCGCATCCTCCTCATCATCATCTGATGACGATGAGCCACCAAGGCGGCGGAGACGCCGCCAGGCGGAGCCAGGGGCCCCACATGCTAGGGATCCTGTGGCCCACCCTAGTACGAGCCGCCCTGGGGTTCGTACTGGTTTCCCGGCCCACCAAATAAGTCCACCGGAGCCCCCTGCCGATGAACTTAGCTGGTGTCCCCCAGTGGACTTTGAGCCTGAGATTCCGGATTTTGCTGGCAATCCTGGAATCCAGATTCCCACAGTGGGGTTTACTGAAATAGACTATTTTAGTTTTTTTTTCAGTAACTCACTGGTGAATTTGATGGTGGAGCAGACGAATCTGTACGCCCAACAGTTCGTCGCTCAAAACCCAGGCTCAGTTTTGGCTAGACCCGGTGGCTGGACGCCGGTCAGTGCAGCCGAAATGAGGACATTTTGGGGCCTCGTGCTGCATATGGGTCTAGTCCAAAAACCCAGTGTCAGGCAATACTGGAGTGGGGACGTCCTATACCAGACCCCACTGTACAGTATGGTCATGATACGTCACCGGTTTGAGGCCATCCGGAAATGTCTGCATTATTCCGATAATGCAGCATGTCCCCCCCGAAGTGATCCTGCCTATGACCGGCTGTATAAGATACGGCCGGTCATCGATCACTTTGGGGCCACATTTCAGCAGGCCTACGTACCTGGAAGGGAGGTCGCGGTTGATGAGTCTCTCGTTGCGTTCAAGGGGAGACTCAGTTTCCGCCAATACATTCCCACAAAGCGGGCGAGGTATGGCGTGAAGCTATACAAAATTTGTGAGAGTGCCTCAGGGTACACTTACAAATTTCGTGTGTACGAGGGGCGAGATTCCCGTATTGAACCCCCAGAATGTCCCCCCACTCTGGGTGTTAGCGGGAAACTCGTGTGGGACCTTATGTACCCACTGCTGGATAATGGTTACCACTTGTACGTGGATAACTTTTATACCAGCATTCCCTTGTTCAGGTCCCTTGCCGCCAGATCCACGTTCGCTTGTGGGACCGTGCGGAAAAATCAACGCGGCCTCCCTGCCTACCCCCTCCAGGTACCTATCCCCAGGGGTGAGACCCGTGCCCTTACCAGTGGAAACCTGTTGCTGGTCAGGTATAAGGACAAGAGGGATGTCCTTATGCTGTCCACAATCCACGGTAACGGCACCACCCCTGTCCCTGTGCGAGGTACCGCGGCAACGGTCCTCAAGCCCGATTGTATCGTCGACTACAATCGGTATATGGGAGGAGTTGATCTCTCTGATCAAGTCCTCACGCCATATAACGCCATGCGCAAAACCCGGGCATGGTACAAAAAAGTTGCGGTCTACTTGGTACAGGTTGCCATGTACAACTCTTTTGTACTATCCCGAAGCGCTGGCAGCACAGGGACATTCCTCCAGTTCTATGAGGCAGTCCTCAAAGACCTGATCTTTTCGGACCGGGAAAGAGCAGGCCGGAGTACCTCGGGAATTGGAGGCGCCCGGATCGTCCCTGGCCAACACTTTCCAGGTGTGGTCCCCCATACTGGAAAGAAGGGACGACCCCAAAAAAAGTGCAGAGTGTGTCACAAGAGGGGGATACGGAAGGACACCACTACTCAATGTGACACTTGCCCCGATCATCCGGGCCTCTGCATTATCAATTGCTTCAGGGAGTATCACACTTCCATGGAGTACTAAATTTTTATAATCCTCAACAGTCCACTAGAGAACATAAAACACTATGGCTCTCAGACTTTGGAGACACGGAAACAATTTTTCTTTCCCCAAAAAATATTAGTTTTAGAGCAGGCATCCTCAAACTGCGGCCCTCCAGATGTTGTAAAACTATAACTCCCAGCATGCCCAGACAACCTACAGCCATCAGCAGGGCATGGTGGGAATTGTAGTTTTACAATATCTGGAGGGCCGCAGTTTTAGGATGCCTGCTTAGTGTCTCCAAAGTCTGAGAGCCATACATATTGGGCATCGTCGCGTGCGTAAAAGTCGTCGCTATAAAAATAACTTTTGACCAAACGCCTCGGATGAACGGTGTTAAAAATATAAAATAAAAACTGTGCCAAAACACCAATTTTTGGGCAAAATTTCAATTTGAATCCATTTTGCCGGTAATAAAGCAAGGGTTAACAGCCAAACAAAACTAAATATTTATTGCCCCGATTCTGTAGTTTGCAGAAACACCCCATATGTGGTCGTAAATGGTTATATAGCCGCACGGCAGGGCATAGAACGAAGGGAACTCCATATGGTTTCTGGAAGGCAGATTTTGATGGACAGTTTTTTTTTTGACACCATGTCCCATTAGAAGCCCCCCCTGATGTAGCCTAGACTAGAAACTCCAAAAAAGTGACCCCATCTAAGAAACTACACCCCTCAAGGTATTCAAAAGTTACTTTACAAACTATGTTAACCCTTTAGGTGTTCCACAAAACCAAATAGTGAATGTAGAAACAATTTTAGAATTACATTTTTTTGTTACATTGCCTCAAAAAAGACTAATATAGAGCAACCAAAAATCAAATTTACCCCAAAAATAGTCCCAAAACAACAACCACCTTATCCCGTAGTTTCCTAGATGGGGTCACTTTTATGGAGTTTCTACTCTAGGGGTGCATCAGGGGGCTTGAAAGGGTACATGGTGTCAATAAACCAGTCCAGCAAAATCTGCCTTCCAAAAATGACGTTCCCCTTCTTCTATGTCCTGCCGTTTAGCCAAATAGTAGTTTACGACCACATATGGGGTGTTTTTGCAAACTACAGAATCAGGGCAACCCATTTTGAGTGTTGTTTGGCAGTTAACCCTTGTTTTACTCCTGGAAAAAATTGATTATATTGGAAAATTTTCCAAAAAATAGAAATTTCAAAATTGTTTCTCCATCTGCCATTAACTCTTGTGGAACACCTAAAGGGTTAACAAAGTTTGTAAACCCAGTTTTGAATACCTTGAGGGGTGTACTTTCTTAGATGGAGTCACTTTTTTGAAATTTCTATTCTAGGGGTGCAACAGGGGGCTTCAAATGGGACATGGTATAAACAAAACCAGTCCTGCCAAATCTGCCTTCCAAAACCCATATGGTGTTCCCCTCCTTCTATGTGCTACCGTTCGGCCAAACAGTAGTTTACAACCACATATGGGGTGTTTATGAAAACTACAGAATCAGGGCAACCCATTTTGAGTGTTGTTTGGCAGTTAACCCTTGTTTTACTCCTGGAAAAAATTTATTATATTGGAAAATTTTCCAAAAAATAGAAATTTCAAAATTGTTTCTCCATCTGCCATTAACTCTTGTGGAACACCTAAAGGGTTAACAAAGTTTGTAAACCCAGTTTTGAATACCTTGAGGGGTGTACTTTCTTAGATGGAGTCACTTTTTTGAAATTTCTATTCTAGGGGTGCAACAGGGGGCTTCAAATGGGACATGGTATAAACAAAACCAGTCCTGCCAAATCTGCCTTCCAAAACCCATATGGTGTTCCCCTCCTTCTATGTGCTACCGTTCGGCCAAACAGTAGTTTACGACCACATATGGGGTGTTTTTGCAAACTACAGAATCAGGGCAACCCATTTTGAGTGTTGTTTGGCAGTTAACCCTTGTTTTACTCCTGGAAAAAATTGATTATATTGGAAAATTTTCCAAAAAATATAAATTTCAAAATTGTTTCTCCATCTGCCATTAACTCTTGTGGAACACCTAAAGGGTTAACAAAGTTTGAAAAAACAGTTTTGAATACCTTGAGGGGTGTAGTTTCTAGAATGGGGTCATTTTTGGGAGGTTTCTATTATCTAAGCCTCACAATATGACTTCAAACCTGAACTGGTCCATAAAAAGTGGGATTTTGAAGATTTCTGAAAATTTCAAAATTTGCCTCTAAACTTCTAAGCCTTGTAACATCCCCAAAAAATAAAATATCATTCCCAAAACAATTCAAGCATGAAGTAGACATATGGGGAATGTAAAGTCATCACAATTTTTGGGGGTATTACTATGTATTACAGAGGTAGAGAAACTGAAAATTTGAAATTTGCTAATTTTTCAAAATTTACGGTAAAAATTGTATTTTTTTATGCAAAAAAATTAACTTTTTTGACCCAATTTTAGCAGTGTCATGAAGTACAATATGTGACGAAAAAACAATCTCAGAACGGCCTGGGTAAGTCAAAGCGTTTTAAAGTTATGAGCACTTAAAGTGACACTGGTCAGATTTGCAAAAAATGGCCTGGTCCTTAAGGTGAAAATGAGCCTGGTCCTTAAGGTGAAAATGAGCCCGGTCCTTAAGGGGTTTGAACACAAAATATAACAGTTATATGACATCCAAAACATGATGTCACAGTAAATAACTCTGCTTTTGTCTTTAATACATAAACATAGGAACTGTATTAAGGTTATTAGCAGGTTTAGCTGTATACACATATAAACTATACTAGTAACCTAGGACAGGTCTTAGCTGGCCAGCTACAACGCCTCCACCCAAAGTGTTTTGCAGGTTGGGAAAGCTTTATTGACTTGTTATAAAGACTTGTTAGACAGTTCATACACGATTGTTTCCAGCTCACATCATTTTTTGTGATTTGATGGAGGGTTCTATGTGCCACACACCTGTTCCCATCTCCAAAACATCTGTCACTGGACAAGAGGTGATGGTTCTGCGCTTTTGTTCTGAACACTCTTCAACCTATGCGGTGTAAGTTTACAGTTGACTTGCTGACTTTGCAGTTCCTATTGCACTGGTACTTACCCTCAGGGGAAGATGCCTTAAGAACCCCACGTTAGCCAGCCATTGGCTGTGGAAGATTAAGCAAGATTGTAGCAATCCATAAAACAGTATGGAGGTTGTCATTGGAAACCCCCCCCCCCCACACATATACACAAAGATCATGCTATCACACCAGCCCCAAAGAGCCTGCTGCCATTTTGCCCCAAGAGATCTAGCTGCTACCAGTTGTATTTACCTTCTCCATTCCTGCTCAATGCGGGCACAAAAAGAAAATAGCGCCTGGCAATGATATGTGCTAATCAATCCTGTCCCGGCTGCTCAACAATCAAATCAACCAGCTCTGGTACCACTAAATATCATGGAGGTGGAGCCGCAGCGCGCTGCGTCAATGTGATTGCCGAGTGGCCAAGATGGGATTGGTAAGTGTACATATACGTAGGCATAGTGACTACACTGCCACTGAGCGCAGCTCATAGGAGTCACGCTGTTGCGGCACTACTTACACATATTACGGGCCTAAATTCTCATCAGCCGCCCATATCACCAGCGGGCCACAAAAAACAAGGTCGTGGGCCTTGTGTTTGACACATGTTTTAGAGCGCCATTGCCAATCCAAGACTACCTCGTGAACTTCAAATTGGGCTTGGAGAGACCACTGATGGCATCAGCTGAAGCTTGTCTCACAGCCTACTACCATTTTATGATGCCTATGTGCCTCCTAGACCTACTCTTATACATGCTAATTCGTAAAACTAATTTCTCTATTAATTTTCGGGTTCAAACTTTCCTAAGCAAATATCAAGACAAACTGTTGGTCCATTGCGCCTCTATGGACATTTTCTTCATGTTATGCCTGCTGCTTCCTTGTTACTACGAGCGGACAGAGGGTCGCCCAGTGTCTGTGCTATACACTGCTTGTCTGTCCATGTACAAACTTTTACTTGATTCCCAGATTCTGACCCTCTACCCAGGTGTGCACTTTCTGCTGTCTGAGGCGAAAACTAAAACGCCCCCATGCCAATTTCTTAACCTAACCCCTTTGCCACAATCAAAGCACTCATTGCTCATGGACCTTTCGCTCCCCCTCTCTTGCCTCTACCTGGTGCTGCCTGAGGCGATCGCCTCACCTGGCCTCATTGGTGGTTCACCCCTGACTCTGCCACCTGACCAGACCTGTGTCTAATCACCATATCGACTCTAAGCTGCCTGCCTAATGTTTGGACTGGTTTCTCAGATTTGCACAAACTCTGCTGCCCTGCCCTTGGCCTGTTACTTACAAGTTTTGCCTCATCCCTCACTGCCAGTGTCAGGTATGCGGTGTGGGTGGGAAACTCCACAATGAGCACAGAAGGAAAGGGGACAGGAACTCAGGCCTAGACACAAAAGACAGGGAAATACAATAAACAAAATACAAATAGGGAAGACGACACTTAACTTCACGTGGAGCAAAGACAGCGCCAGGAGCTCAACCGAGATCCAACAACCAGCTAGCCCAGAGTCCAAAAACTGAAGATATAAACCACACCCCCAGAAGGGGTAAGTAGTAATAAATAGGGGAAGTTAAATGACCAAACTGACAACACCTGCCAGAGGTGTGGTCATTACGAAAATAACACAGACACAAATTATCCACAAGGAACCATTCAGATTAACCCACATGTTGTCAGCCTCTCTAAACTCCTGGCACGGGGGTGTCCATGACAGCCACGCATCAGTGTTTCTGACTTCTGTGCGTCATCTGTCAACCAAACAGGACTACTCCAGGAGGTAGCACCCTGGTGGCACCCCTGTAGTGAATTCCAGATCCCTGTATCAGGGTTAAAGTGTGAATACCAGAGGACTGCCAGGATAACAATCGTAGGCGTAGCCCAAAGACAAACCGGTTGATGGACACAGTGGTTCCACGCCCACTTATTGTTGCACTCTTATGGACAGATCTGGCTGATCAGTTCTATATAATTTTTGATGTTTCACCACAATTACTCTTACAATTTCACCACAGTTATAAGGACATTTATTCTTTTTATATTATCTTTAAGAAACCTGACCACAAGATATACATTATGTATAAAATCTAGAAATATATTGAACAATATGAAAAAATAAATAAATAAATAAATCGCTCTTAATTTATTATACATATACCACCGTTCTGCCCATTATGATATTATGCCAAAGGAAGAGAACAGGATGATTAATGCAGAGTGAGACTCTATTGTTAATAATGGACAATCTACAATATAAGGCACATTAATAGGCAAACTGAATCCTAGAGTTTGTCTATTCCATGGTAGTAGTTTGCAACTCATCAAAAGAATTTCCATGTTTGGTTGAAAATTTAAGCATATTTTATGAAAGATTAGAAGTGAAAAGTGACCCATATTACACAAGTAATGCCCCCCTTTAGTTGAGGTTCTTATTTTAATTTAGTTAGATAGAGAAAACACTCTTGGGCTATTAAAAAAATTATATTCTGATAGTAGGGTTCTCTTCATCTTCAGCTCTAGGGATCATATCACATTTCAAGTAGCAACTGGTAAATCACATCCAGCCCAAGTATTTGTGACTGTCATCTGTTATGGCCATAATGACACCACATTTAGCAGCAATCGACACATTGGGAGGGTTTATAGTGTATGCTCAATTGCGCAGTTCACTTCAGGACCACATACAGCATTCCCACTGGCTGTATTTCCTTTAGTCCAGACCTCATAGGTTCAATATTGTCCAGAGTTCTTTTGAACCGTTTTGCAAGTATGCTCTCTGATTGATGGTTGAAGGGGGTTTGATAACATGCAAAGACATCCATGAGACCCTCCCCCTGGAGCCATTTACAGCTACACAGGTAGAGAGTAGCAATGTCTCTCCTTCTGCAGTATGTCAGTACATCCCCCACTGGCCTCTCTCTCCTCCACACTGGTTGACATAACAGTCGGCTGAAGAGAGGGAGGACTGTTTTTTTTCTGGGAATATCTTGAGCTGTGTAGCAGATAAAGATGTAATTCAGGTCTTGTTTAAAAGTTGGCAATCTAAGCTTTAAATCAAGACCATGATTGCTAGCTGCTCCACATTGGGAGACATAGCTCCTAGAAATTGGGCTGGGAGTGACAGCTGCAGGGATATGCAGCTCTTACTGGGATTCTACGGGCTGTAACTTGAGACATATGGTTGCTAGAACCTTGGTCTTTTTTTTAAGCTTAGATTGTTAGCTTTGAAATAAAAGCTTACACTGACGAGCAAAAGGGTAACAATGTTATGAAGCTTTGACTTTCAGGCTGCATATTTCACCATTCATTTCTACTATATTTCTACCATCATTTTGTAGACAATCATCTTGGCTATCATACAAAAATTGGACTTGCAAATATTTAGAATATAATTAGTTATGCAAATTCTTGTCACGTAAATGCATTGTTACTGTTTTGCTCCTAAAAATCAAAATTTTAATATTTTGTTACTATTTTGTAAATCCACCTTTGGCTTTACATTGCCTGAATCATTCTTGGCATACTATCGATCAGATTCAAGCATGTCTCAACTTAGATCTGTTCCCAGATCTTTTCTACACATTCCCAATGTTGGTGCATACTGGTCACTTTGGTACAAATACAGCTTTTTCTTCAACTCTACCCACAAGTGTTCAATTGGGTTGAGGTCTGGTGACTGTGGGGGCCAATCCAGCTCCGCTACTTCATTGTTATTGAACCATTTCTTTGCCAATCTCGACGTATTCTTCGGGTCATTGTCCTGTTGGAACACTAAGTCAGCATTTTCATACTCATAGTCCCTGAGTGCACGAAGTAACTCGTCTTGTAGGATACTCACATATAGCTCAGCATTGAGACCACCATTGATCTTGGTCAAGTATCAAATGCGTTTGGCTGCGAAACAACCCCATATCATTAGGCTTCCCCCACTGAACATGACAGTTCCTTAAATTTCTCGATCCATTAGCCCCCTTTTCCCTCATTTATTCGAGGCCCATTTTCCCCCTTTAGAGGCCAGTATATCGACTTTCATCTCATTGCTCCAAATCACCCATTTCCAATATTTTACTGCCACTGTTCGTACTTTTTTGCAAACTCGAGCCTTCTAATCACACTATGCTTCTAATGACAATATTGAAATCAAGGCTTCTTCATTTTTTTTCAGGCCACCATTCCAAACTTGCGTAATGCACATCGCTCTGTGCTTGCATTGACATCTGTGATCTCACTATTATGAAGCATACGAGCCACCTCAACTGCCGTGTTTGTCGCACTAGAACTAATAGACCTTGTGATGAGCCAACCTGTCGACTCTGATATTTTGCCTGGACGTCCACCTCTTGGCTTTGGAATGGATGGACAGACATAATTTCGTATTCTTCCAACTGTGATGGCACTCACATGATGCAGGTTGGCCATTTTCTTGGCTGAGATACCGCTATCGATGAGCTGGATGATGCCATTTCTCTTTTCTTGGGAAATCTTCTTCATGGCTGCTCCAGGATTTGAACCAGTGCCCTTTTGCTTGGGAATAAACCTAATAACACACAGAGCTATTAGGGAATGTGAGAACAGGTTGTGATTTGTGGTATACAAGAAGAAAAATATTGTTCCACCACCAGGAGCTAAACAGTTACATGACAAGAATCTGCATAACTATTCATATGCTAAATAGATACAAATCCAATTTATGTATGAGATAGCCAAAATGATTGTTTATAAAATCATGCTAGTCTCACATTCTAAGCTGTAGTGGATGGTAAGATATGGAGCCTGAAAGTCAAAAGTTCAAAACATTGTTACCCTTTTGCTCGTCAGTGTACATCACTTGGCTTACATCTGTAGCTGCAACACAGGCTGAGATCCTGCTATCTGTAGTAAGCCTGTGTTACGTTTTCTGCTTATGAAATCATACTGATGGGAAATTGACCACATCCTAATACAATATGTTCTGCCCTTTTGACGTATAAGATTACAGATTTCCTTCAGTATTTCCATCATGATGTGTCAATGAAGTCAAATGGGATGATCCGTTGCTTTCTCTCATCAGCTTTGATCACAGCTCACAGGAAGTTAAACAGTGATCACTTTTTTTCAACCCGGATGACACCTCTGTAGTACAGCTGTGGTCCTGCTTTTGAGAGCACAATGCCAGTGCCCAGGAGATTGCAATATCACAATAGTTTGGTGCAGGTCTTCTGAGTAATCCTGTCTGTGCCGTACGAATACAACACCGATCCTCATGGAGTTGTCCAGTTTCCCTTATTGATGACCTATACTCAGGATAGGTCATCAATATCAGATTGGGGGTCCGACTTCCGGCGAGTCTCCCGTACGAGGGCTGCAGCCCCTTCGCTCTTACATGCATGCCATAGACCAGGCATCCTCAAACTGTGGCCCTCCAGCTGTTGTAAAATTACAACTCCCACAATGCCCTGCTGTAGGCTGATACCTGTAGGCTGTTCGGGCATGCTGGGAGTTGTAGTTTTTCAACAGCTTGAGGGCCGCAGTTTAAGGATGCCTGCCATAGACACTGCAACAGTAAGTGCAGTGTAACTACAACTGCTCCGTCCCATTCAAGTGAATGTAATGTAGCAGCTATTATTACTCTGCTCAATCCCTGCAGTGTCGATGGTATGCAAACAGTGAAGGGACCGCAGTGCTTGTTGCTGATTGTCAGGCTTTCCGGGAGTCGGACCCCTGCTGATCTAATATTGATGACCTATCCTGAGGACAGGTCATTAATATGGGAAACTGGAAAGTTATGCAGAAGACTTGATTAGGCAGCAGGTCTCACAATAAAGCTCCACATCTCTCACATGTCTTACAATCTGAACATTACAATGGCTTCTCTTCTAAGTGAATTCTCTCATGTTTAGCAAGACTTGATTTCTGAATAAAAGACTTCCCACATAAATATGGCTTCTCATCTGTGTGAGTTCTGTGATGTCGAACAACACTTGCTTGACAGGTGAAACATTTCCCACATTCTGAACATGAAAATGGCTTCTCCCTTGTGTGAGTTCTCTGATGCCGAACAACACTTGCTTGACAGCTAAAACACTTCCCACATTCTGAACATGAAAATGGCTTCTCCCTTGTGTGAGTTCTCCGATGCAGAACAACACTTGCTTGAAAGCTAAAACACTTCCCACATTCTGAACATGAAAATGGCTTCTCTCCTGTGTGAGTTCTCTGATGCCGAACAAGATTTGATTTCAGACTAAAGCACTTTCCACATTCAAGACATGAAAATGGCTTGTCTCCTAAGTGGGTTCTTAGATGTTTAGCAAGATTTGATTTCTGGTTAAAACGTTTGCCACATTCTGAGCATGAAAATGGATTCTCTCTTGTGTGACTTCTTAGATGTTTTATAAGCACTGATTTCACACCAAAACACTTCCCACATTCAGAACACATAAATGGCTTCTCCCCTGTGTGACTTCTCTGATGTCTGACAAGATTAGATTTCTGAACAAAATATTTCCCGCATTCAAGACATGGAAATGGCTTCTCCCCTGTGTGACTTCTTAGATGATAGTTAAGCATTGATTTCACCGTAAAATACTTCCCACATTCAGGACACATAAATGGTTTCTCTCCTGTGTGAGTTCTCTGATGTGTAACAAGATTTGATTTCTGACTAAAGCACTTTCCACATTCAAGACATGAAAATGGTTTGTCTCCTAAGTGGGTTCTTAGATGTTTCACAAGATTTGATTTCTGGCTAAAACGTTTCCCACATTCTGAGCATGAAAATAGATTCCTTCTTGTGTGACTTCTGATGTGTACTTTAAGAGTTGAATTCGCACCAAAACACTTCCCACATTCAGAACACATAAATGGCTTCTCCCCTGTGTGACTTCTCTGATGTCTAACAAGATTTGATTTCTGAACAAAACATTTCCCACATTCTGAACATGAAAATGGCTTCACCCCAGTATGAATTCTTTGATGTTGTGTAAGCAATGACTTCACATCAAAACACTTCCCACATTCAGGACACACAAATGGCTTCTTTCCTGTGTGAGTTCTCTGATGTACAACAAGATTTGATTTCCGACTAAAGCATTTCCCGCATTCAATACATGAAAATGCCTTCTCCCCTGTGTGAGTTCTCTGATGTCTAACTAGAATGGATTTAATGCTAAAATATTTTCCACATGTCAAGCATGAAAATGACCTGTTATCTCTGCAATTGCTCTCATGCAAAAAAAGATTACATTTTTTTTTTAAACGTTTCTCACTAGAAAAAATGTTCCCACATTTCTGTTTAGTTCTTGTTTTGCCATTCAGTAATTGCTTAGATGAAGATTTCTTGTGACCAGCAGTATCAGTGGATGGATCTCTGCTGTGAAGGACATTAGGAGTTATTGACTCATCTTGTGTGGTATTGTTATCTTCTGCTTCATGATGAGAAGATAAATGGAGATGTCCATAGGAGTCGCTCATCCTGTCTTCCACTGGAAAATGAAACAAAATTATATTATTTTCGCAGCTTTATTGAGACAATTGCAAGCCAGGAAATGTGATCACTACCATCTTCAGTAACCTGTAGAATCCCCTGCATAAACACACTGATATAATCTTTTACCCACCACATATTGGTGCAACGTATCATTCTAAAACCACTGGTTGACTTGTTTCAGGATTGAGGGATCTCCTATCACTGGCGATTCCCTTTGCCCTTTTTGTCCAAAATAGGTGAGAATCATCTATTCTCAGACCCAGGATTCCTTCAGGATCAAGATCTACCTCTTGTAATCTTGCACAACACCAATCAAAATTAACGCCCAAAGGCAGTAATGGCTGTGAGTTAAAGATAGAAAGGAATAAACACCTATAAATGTACAACACAGCCATGTTCAAATGTAAAACATAACAAATCTTTATTGTTACATACAAAACATAATAATAATAAACATATATATATGGCAATAAAGACACAGGAATAACACTGGACTGCTGGTAATGTAGCAATAATAAATGTAGTAAATCCCATCTACCCCTGACAAGTGCCAAGTAGGTATCAAGTCAATAGGTAATAATAAAGTGCATGAAAATGGGGATAAACGTGCGAAAAATAGCTGCTCAATAAATACAGACCAGTAAATCCTGACCCCGACGCGCGTTTCGCTGTCGCTTCTTCAGGGGATTTTTTATTATTCTGTTTTCTCTTGTAATCTTGGCTGCCTGGCCCTCCTTGGCAACTTCCTTCTTAGACCGTTCAGTTTTTTGCGGTCCGCAAACCGTAGAAATGCCTATTCTTGTCCGCAAAACGGAGAAGAATAGGACATGCTATATTTTTTTGCCGGGGCCACAGAACGGAGCAACGGATGCGGACAGCACACGGAGTGCTGTCTGCATCTTTTGCGGCCCCATTGAAGTGAATGGGTCCGCACCCAAGCCGCAAAAAATGCGGCTCGGATGCGGACCACAACAACGGTCGTGTGCATGAGGCCTTAACTGGATCTCATCAGTCTAGAAATACTTTGGTCTCCTCAGATCTGCAAAACTGCCCTCCCCCCACCTTCCCCTGCTACCCTGCTGGGCTTCCTGCAACATCTCCTGTGATGCTGGCCTGTACTGAACGAAGACTAGTTTGGTAAAAGTACTTTACACATTTACTTTTTCTTGCAGAGCCTCGCTCTTGACTAAAAGGTTCACCTATTTTAAATTGCATTTGATCATCGGTAACCTTGTCCTTATCATTGATGGTCTTGTGGTATGGAAACCAGTTTTTTAAATTACATGTACTCTCATCTCAGCAGGTTTGGTTTGATCAGCTTTTGCCAGCTAATTTGCAAGTGTCCTCCTCCCCTTATTTCTCTTATCATCATTAGATGCCTTCACTTTTCCAGTTATTATTTCAATGGCTATTTAACCTTCATCTTTAGGACCGGGACCAGGTTCTTTGGTCTATTATATCATGTGACCTTTATTCTGAATCGGCATTTACCCTCTAATCATTTTTGTGTTTGTGATTAAATCTATTCACATTGTGTCACATTTTACCGGTGCCAATGAAGATCAATGGATATTATGGCTATAAATGAATTATTAATATTAATTGTATGATTAATGATGATGAAGAGGAGGTTTCTCTGAACTTCCTATCAATTGTCCCATTAATAAAGGCATTTACAATCAAAAAAGATTGATGAACGGCTCTTACCTTTCACAGACACTGAGATGGGCTTTTCAAGTCCGCTCGTCGTTTCACCAGAACTTTCCTGCAAGATGAAAGACATGAGAAAAATATACCCCGCTGCTAGTTTTTCTTATGTCCAGGCAAAAATCAAACACTTATATACAAGATATGAATCGGGGATGAGCGGATTTCTTTAGTTCCAATTCAAACAAATCACTCCAAGAGTTTGATTTGGGTCCGAATCGATTCTAAGTAAATTACGAGTGCTCTGGGTTTGCCCCAAATCACACCGTAGCCACGGCTACTATTGCCATTACCGTCACCACTGTGGTTACAAATGCCCCTATACTACTACAACCACCATAGCTATGCACTGGGTCCTCCACCTGAACCTCCTCCTTATGTCAGTCCTAACTCTGGCACTTCTTACACAAGTCATTAACAGGAAGACTATTTGGATTATCTTCCACAGCACATGGGGTTTTGTTGCCTCTTCTTAGGAAACAAGAAGGTCCCTCATTAGAAGAGCGGAATTAAGAGACAGAGATGATGCAAATGAAAAGCTTCTCTGGAGCCGCATGGAGGAGAGCAGGAGGAATGCTGTGACTCTTGGCTCAATGGCACATTGTCAGACTCAGAGGTGAAAATTGACATCAGCCTGAGGAGTGAGCCATCCAATGCACAATCTCATGCTCTTTGTCCTCTATAATATTGTGACTACTACTACTACTAGTTGATTTGCAGTCTGTATTATTTTGGGGTCTGTATTAATTTTAGGATCTGTCTGGAGGTATGTATTAGTTTTGGGGTGTCCCAATCATGCAAAATATATAAAAAAAAATTGATTACAATGTCTTAAAATGATAAAAGTAGTGACACATTTCTGATCCCAGTGCTGCAGTGTTAATCATCCTGTCAAAATGACACCACTAAGGATGAGTGTACCACTAGATGTCCGGGTTCGAGGGGTTTAGCCGAACTGTGTTTCAAAGTTCGGCTCGGGTTCCGAACTTGACCCCGAACAACGAACCCAATGGAAGTCAATGGGGACCCGAAGTTTGGGGCACTAAAATGGCTGTAAAAAAAAAAAGTTATAGAAAGGGCTGCAAAAGGCTCCAGTGGGTGTAAGAGCAGGACAATTGCCCTCCAAACAAATGTGGATAGGGATATTACTTAAAATAACATAACATACCTAAAAATAAAAAAATTATAATCTTGAACCAAGAGGCAGAGGTCCAAGTGGAGAAGGAAGTTGAGGAGAATGTGGACGTGGTAGTGTAGGTAGAAGAGGCGGAGGAAGAAGCAAACACTTTTTTTTGTTTTTTAAATGTTACTGTCAATTCTGTGTGTGACCTTTAGCCATTTTGGGGGTGTGGCCGGTAGATTTCTCTACTCTGCCAATATAAGACATAATAATCTTGAGCCAGGAGGTGGAGGTCCGAGTGGAGGAGGAGGGGGATGTGGAAGTGTAGGTGGAAGAGGCGGAGGAGGAAGCAAACACTGTTTCTGTTTGTTAATTTTCCATGTCTCCGTCAATTCTGTGTCAGGTTGCTAAGAGCCACGGCGTGACAGTTTGGTGCTTGTATGGCCTGGGTTAAAACCTGGGTAAAATTTTTTATCTCAGTATATGATTTTATATGTCCCCTATCTGGGGACTATATATCAAAATAATTTTTTTCCTACTACAATAAGACGGATGCCAAAGGGGTGTTCTAAATTTAAAAAAATTGACAGTATCACATAGTGCCACGGAAGAATTTCCTCTCCCACAATAGTTAGACAAATGAATGGGGTGTTCCTAATTAAAAAAAAAAATCATGACTTTTTTTTTGGGGGGGGGGGGTTGGTAACTGTCAATCATCAGAGATGGCAAATAAAACACATAAAGTGAGCTAACAATGTCTGGGTACAACCGGTATACTTCTCTACTCTACCAATAGAAGACATAATAATCTTGAGCCAGGAGGCCGAGGTCGGAGTGGAGGAGGCGGACGTGGCGGTTCAGGTGTCGGAGGCAGACATGGGGGTGCAGGCAGACGTTGGTGTTGCAGGCGGAAGTGGTCTTCAACCTTTTAATTATATATATTTTTTCTTAAATATTTTTTAGTTTTTTGGTTTGTGGAGGCCCCAAAACAATGGCTGGGTGCGGCTGGTATACCTCTCTACTCTGGCCAAGGTATGGACCAGTCCTGTAGGATCCATGCCTGGTTCATTTTAATGAACATGAGCTTGTTCGCGTTGGCTGTGGCTGTCGCCTGTCTGTGATAACCCCCCCCCCCGTGCCGTGCTAAGCACTAGGGATCGACCGATTATCGGTTTTACCGATATTATCGGCCGATATTGAGGATTTTGAACGTTATCGGTATCGGCATCTATTTTGCCGATATACCGATAACGTATTGGGAACACAGAACGCGCTGCTCTCAGCGCGTTCTGTGTTCCCTCCGCAGCACAGGGGGGAAGGAAGCAGTGTCTCCCTCCCCCTGTGCTGCCGCTGCCGCCAATGGCAGGAGAGGAGACAAGAGGAGGGGAGGGGCTGTGGCAGCTGCGCCATCAATGAAGATGAGTCTTTCATTCATTCATATACAGGAGGCAGGAGCTGGCTGCAGAATCACATAGCCGGCTCCCGACCTCTATGAACGGCAGCTGCGGTCCGCGGTAGTTAACCCCTTAGGTGCCGCGGATCGCAGCTACCGTTCATAGGGGTCGGGAGCCGGCTATGTGATTCTGCAGCCAGCTCCCGCCTCCTGTATATGAATGAGAGACTTATGTTCATTGGTGGCGCAGTGCGCCCCCCCCCCAAGCCCCCTAGTATTAATCATTGGTGGCGCAGTGCGCCCCCCACCCCCATAGTAAAAACATTGGTCGGCGCACTGCGCCCCCCACCCCCATCCCAATAGTAAAAACATTGGTGGCGCATTGCGCCCCCCCCCACCCAGTATTAATCATTGGTCCCCCCCCAGTATTAATCATTGGTCCCCCCCAATATTAATCATTGGTGGCAGTGGCCACAGGGTCCCCTCTCCCCTCCGATCGGAGCCCCAGCTGTGTAATCCTGGGGCTCCGATCGGTTATCATGGCAGCCAGGACGCTATTGAAGCTCTGGCTGCCATGATAAGCTCCATGCTGCTGTGTGCACAAAGCACAGAGCAGCAGGGACAGTGTGAGATCTATCAGGGTGAATAGGACAAGGGTTCTAGTCCCTAAGGGGGCTAAAAGTTATTAAAAAAAAAAAAAAAAAAATATTAAGTATAAATGAAAAAGATTTAAAAAAAATAATAATAATAATACACGTTAACAATAAACATAAATTTTCAGCAGATTTGTGTAGGAAAAAAAATTTTTTCCTCAAAAATAAAAATACCCAGAATATCGGTATAAATTATCGGCTATCGGCCTGAAAGTTGACAAATTAAGGTGCTGATGGTGCACCTGCTCTGTTGGCGACTTCATCCTCCTCCTCCGTCTCGTGTTTCCACTGAGCCCCAGCTGTCAGGTTGGAATGCCATCAGTAGCGACTCTACCAGCGTTCTCTTGTACTCTCACATCTTCCGTTCACACTCCAGGGATGGAAGAAAGGATGTCACATTGTCCTTGTAGCGGGGATCCAGCAGCGTGGCCACCTAGTAATCAGCACCGGTTAGAATGTGGGCAACTCGACAGTCATTGCGTAGGCACTGCAGCATGTAGTTGCTCATGTGTGCCAGGCTGGTCAGAGGCAAAGACATCTGTCCTCGGTGGGAGGTGTATCGTCTGTGTCCTCTGTATCCCCCAGCCAGGGGCGTAACTAGAAGTGACTGGGCCCCACAGCAAATTTTTGTAAGGGCCCCTCCAGCACGCTTCGCACCTCCCTCCTCCTGTGTAAACCCCACTCCTTTGGCACAGACAAGGGCCGGAGGCACAGGCCAGGGCCAGGGGGGCGCAGATAAGGGCCAGGAGCTGCACTGAAAGGGCCAGGGAGGTTCACACAGGTGCCGGGGGCGCAGACAAAGGCAGGGGGGGGCACAGATAAGGGCCAGGGCCCAGGGGTACAGTGGCTAGAAATGTATGGGCCCCAGCCTGAGCAAATTTATGAATGCCCAGAGTAGAGTTGTTGCGATACCAAATTTTTGATTCGGTTTCGATACCATGAAAAAGTATTGCGATACTCGATACCATTCGATACCACGCGAAAAAAATAAACAAAAAAAGCCACGTGCATTCCTCATTTTTAAAAATGGCGAATCGCGCAGTTTTTATTTTATTTTTTCTGTTCCGGCATTCACCACCTAGATTTTTTTTTTATATTTTAATAGTTTGGACTTTTCTGACGTGGCGATGTAATATGTTTATTTATATATTTTATATGTGAAATTGGGAAAAGGGGGGTGATTTATACTTCATATTTTAGTGTTTTTTTTTTTTTTCACTTTTTATTTAATAACTATTTCCCCCCTTAGGGGCTAGAACCTGGGATCTTTCATCCCTTTTCCTATTCACCCTGATAGATCTCTATCAGGGTGAATAGGACTCCACACTGTCCCTGCTGCTCTGTGCTTTGTGCACACAGCATCAGGGATGTTACCATGGCAACCAGGGCTTCTGTAGCGTCCTGGCTGCCATGGTAACCGATCGGAGCCCCAGGCTTACACAGCTGGGGCTCCGATCAGAAGCTGCCACTGCACCACCAATGAGGGGGAGTGGAGAGGTCCCTGTGGCCACTGCCACCAATGATTTTAATACTGGAGGGTTGAGAGGGGCCGGCGCACTGTGCCACCAATGATTTTAATGGGATGGGGGGATTGAGGGGGGGGGGGGGCACACTGCACCACCAATGATTTTACCCCTTTATACAGGAGGCGGGTACTAGCAGATCAGCGGCAGTTAACTGCCGCTGATCGCAGCTCCCTGTCAGGGGCAGGGTGCCGGCAATGCGATTCTGCTGCCGGCACCCGCCTCCTGTATGTGTTAAAGACTGACTACTGTATATGAGTCCAGACTTTCACTATTAGGCCACACAGAGCGGCGCCCAGCGATGTCTCAGCACTCACCATTTAGTCCTGGGCGCCGCTCCGTTCGCCCGCAGTGCCCCATTACTGTCTCCTCTCCTGCTCCACATGCTGCTGATTACTATCGGAGCGATGGGAGGAGACATCAGCTTCACTAGTGGGCGTTCCTTCTCCCTGGCTGTAGCGCTGTCCAATCGCAGCGCAGGGAAAAGGAACGCCCACTAGTGAAGCTGATGTCTCCTCCCATCGCTCCGATAGTAATCCTATCATTGGTGGCGCAGTGCGCCCGCCCCTCCTCCGCCCCTCTCTTCTCATTGCCGCCCCTCCTCCCCCCCCTCTCTTCTCATTGCCGCCCCTCCTCCGCCCCTCTCTTCTCATTGCCGCCCCTCCTCCGCCCCTCTCTTCTCATTGCCGCCCCTCCTCCGCCCCTCTCTTCTCATTGGTGGCAGCGGCAGCAGCACAGGGGGAGGGAGGACAGCTTCCTTCTCCCCGTGCTGCTGAGAGAGAACATGAGCGCGCCGATAGCAGCGCGCTCATGTTCAGAGATACTAGACTGCGCAGAAGCGCAGCCCAGTATCGAAAAAACGGAAATCCCGGTATCGTATCGATACCGGGACAAAAGTATCGATTGGGTATCGAAATTTCGATACCCGCAACAACCCTAGCCCAGAGCAACGTCCCCACAACCCCTCCCTCCTCCCTCAGCAGCGGCTTGTAAGACGCCTACACTCACCACACAACGTCGGACGTCCCACTCACTCAGTAGGTATGCCCCTTAGTGCCCCCAAACAGTAGTTATGCTCCATTATTTCCCCTTCACAGTAGTTATGCTCCCTTATTGCCCCCACACAGTAAAATGTTATTATTCCCCATTAGTGTCCACACTCCACACACTAGTTATGCCCCTTTATTGCCCCACAGAGTAGACATTTTCCATTAGTACCTCACAAAGTAGTTACTAGCTACCAGTACCACACTCTGCGCTGGGCTGGGCGCTGGACCTGACGTGCTGCTGCTCTGCCTCTTCTCTACTGCTGCCGTCTGTCTGCAGCTCCTGTCCTCCTGGCTGTTTTGTCCCGCCTCCTGTCACGAACTGCTGCCGCCTGCCGCTCCCTGCTCCGAATCATCAGTATGTGGGCGGGCTTTATACAGCCTGCGCGCTGCGCAGACTTCAGGAGACAGTAAGATTAGATCACATTAGCGAGGATTGGACCTGCTGCTGCTGCACCTGCTGTGAAGGGGCCCTGAACATTAAGACATGAATCGATCATGATTAACTATTTAACTAACTTGAAAATAAACTGTCACACACGCTGCCGGGCACCGGGCCCCTTAGCAGTTGCTTCCCCTGCTTCCCCAGTAGTTACGCCACTGCCCCCAGCCATGCTCCAGTGATGCCCGTGAGCTGATTTTGGCGACACCCTGCTGTGAACAGGGATTCTTCTCCTTCTCATCATCCTCCAAATCTTTGCCCTGGCTGGACACTTGGGTACCTGGCCGCTGTTGGTGCAGGAACCCACCCTCGGAGCCACCTGTGGATGACTGGCTTGATAACTGTGGGAATGATCCCTGTTCCTCCTCCTCTTCCTCGTGTGCCACATCCTTATCCATCAGCGCCTGAAGCGTTTTTTCAAGGAGACATAGAAGTGGGATTGTAAGGCTGATGACATGGCGGCGTAGGCGGAAGAGGTCCATCGCTGGCTATGTTGGTGAAGTACTCAAAGCAGCCCAACATGGCACACAAGTCCCGCATGGAGGCCCGCTTGTTGGTGGTGAAATGCTGCTCCTCGCAGAGTCTCTCCAGCATATACAAAGTGGAGTTCCACCTTGTGGGCACGTCGCTTATGAGGTGGTAAGCGGGAAGGTTGAAGTTAAGCTGCAGCACAGACAGGCGAGCAGCAGCAGGGTGAGAACGCCAAAAGCGTGCACAGACGGCTCTCACTTTCTGCAGCAGCTCTGACATTTTGGGGTAATTCTTCAGGAACCTCTGCACCACCAAATTCAGCACATGCACCAGGCAAGGGATGTGCGTCAAACCGGCTAGGCCCAGAGCTGCTTTGAGATTTCGCCCCTTTGTCGCACACCACCAGGCCCAGCTTGAGGCTCAGCGGTACAAACCACTCATCGGGTCTGTTCTTCCATGCCCGCCCACAGCTCCTGCGCGGTGTGGGGTCTTTCCCCCAAACATATGAGTTTCAGAACAGCCTGCTGTTGTTGTTTCCCCCTGGCTGTACTGAAGTTAGTGGTGCAGGTGTCGCGCTGATGTGATGAGGAGGCAGTGGAGGAGGAACCGGAGGAGTAAGCAGAGGAGGAGGCACCGAGAAACGTCAAGCAATCCTCGGAGGCTGTAGGATATGCGCCAAAGTGCTGCCCGCCTCAGGCCCAGTCGCCACTACATTTACCCAGTGTGCAGTTAGGGAGAGTTGTCCACTCCACTGTGACGGTGGCTAGTACAGTTTTTTTAAACACACAAAATAGGTAGGTATTACCCACCTAATTTAGAGGCTGATTAACTATGGTATTTCCCTGTGATGGTGGCAAGTACAGGTTTTTTTTTCCCACAAAAAATAAAATAAAATAGCTAGGTCTCACCGACCCAATTAAGAGGCTGATTAACTATTATATTTCCCTGTCACTAGTGCAAAGGAGTAGGATTGCACCGAACAAAAATGCCAGTAGGTCACCCTCAGACTGAACAGCTTGATTAAGTATGGTAGAAAGGAGCTGTATAGCACTGATCAATAATGCCTACTGGTCACCAGTAGAGATGATCAAATTTCTCAAAAATTCGATTCGGACGGTTTGAGGATTTTCCTAAAAGATTTGATTTCATCCAATTTGTGACGAATCGCGTAAAAAAAAACAGCTATTTCCTGGCTATTGAAACAGTACTGTGAGTCAGGATGACACGCAGATGACAGGCGTCACTTCACACTTCACTTATTTGGTCAGTTACGGGGCCAAAACTGACCAAATAACTCAAGTGTAAGCTCAGCCTTACAAATCAATGTTAGCAGCAGGTTTAAAGAACCGTGCAGAGGCCCAAGATTCTACTATAGAGTGAAAGAGCGCACTCCTTTTACACGGTCATCAGCTGATTCCACATAGATTTGTACAGAACCTGTTCTGTTACACGCTGAGACAAGTAGTGTCTCCCTGACAGAGTGGAAAGGGTGTCAGCAGCAAGTTTGTGTTTATTTTGCCCTTCCTCTTATCAGTCATAAGAACAAACCGCAAAAAAGGGATCCTGTCTTTTGAGCATCCTCCTTCACTCGGTCAGAATTTGGTCAGTAATCCATCAGTATTGCTAAGGCCAAAAAAAAACAGGACTAGATCCAAAACAGAGATGACACGTGAATGGAATATTTGCATGTCTTCTTTGTACCCACTCCTGCTTTTGGCTTCCAAATCGTGATCCAATCCTGAAGTAAAATAGGGACCATGTGATACAGGCCTTACGCCTGCATCAAAAGACAGGATCTGTTTCCCATTTTTCCATTCTTCTGACAAATCAATTCATAAAATGGTAATGTCAACAAGGCCAAATAGGGACAATTGTGGCCCCGTCATAGAGTGGTGAGGATGGCAACCACATGAGGAGTCAACACAGTGGCCTAGTCACAGAGTGGTGAGGGTGGCAGCAGCATGAGGAGTCAACACAGGGGCCCAGTCACAGAGTGGTGAGGGTGGCAACAGCATGAGGAGTCAACACAGGGGCCCAGTCACAGAGTGGTGAGGTGGGGGGCAAAAGCAGTGGCAGTAACAGCACAAGATGGTGGGTGGCAGTAGGAGCACATGGCAGCAGGTGTGTGGTATCAGGCGGGTGGCAACATCCGAATAGTGGCTAAAGCAGGTGGCCAGAAGAAAAAGGTCTCTTTTGACAAATTTTGGGTGTGGCACCGAGAATGATCTAGTTTGATGCATCAGGCACTGGCGTGTGGAAATCTTGGCTGAGCCACGCCTGATTCATCTTCACAAATGTCAGTCTTTGCACATTTTGGGTAGAAAGGCAAGTTCTCCTTGGGGTAAAAACCCGCTCTGATGCCACAGTACTGGCTGGGCAGGAAAACTTGTCCAGGGCAAACTCTGCCAGTTGCGGACACAAATCAAGTTTGGCTGCCCAGTAGTCCAAGGGATCTTCGATGTGGGGTGGCAGGGTGCAGTCCAAGTATGCCACCACCTGCTGGTTCAGATTCTGCTCCACGTCTTGCTGCTGCTGCTGGTGGGTGGTTTCTTCAGTAGGCGGGTGAAGTGCTCATCAGACACTTTAGACTTAAGTTGATGGAGCTGGTACTGCTCCTGCCCCCCCTCCAGCAGCCATGGCAGTGGAACATGAGTGCAGAGCGCCCCCCCGGTCAGACCTTCGTGAGGATGGGTGATGGCGCACATAGGCAGCGGCCAACTGACTACATAGGATGTCTCGATAGTAGTTCAGTTTATCCTCCCTCTCAGCGGGTGTAACAAAGGCCCCCATTTTGGACGGGTAGCAAGAATCTAACATGGTGGAGAGCCAGTAGTCATCCCTCTGCCGAATTGTGACAATTTGTCTGTCACTACGCAAGCAACCAAGCATGTATCAGACCATTTGCACAAGGGACTCGGAGGGACTCCCTGCCTTCATCTCCACTGCATACTGCCACTGTGTCTCAGGGTTATCTGCCTGGTCTTCCTCATCACCCTCTGTTCTCCTCCTCCTCCTCCAGTTTAGCCCCCACAGGGCTCAGCTGATTGTGAGATGTAGGCGCCATGTCTCCTGTCCAGACAGATTTAGCAGCATCTGTTCCAGGACATGAAGCAGTGGAATGACGTCGTTCATTCCATAGTCTTGGCGACTGACAAATACAGTGGCCTCTTCAAAGGGGCTGAGAAAACAGCAAGTGTCATGCATATGCTGCCACTGGCTAACGTCAAAGTTACATAGGGGAGTGCTCCTGTCCGCCTGCATCATCAAGAAATAAATAGTTTATAAACTTCCTCTGCTCATATAGTCGGTCCCACATATGAAGGGTGGAGTTCAAACGGGTGGAAACATTGCATATGAGGCAATCTTGGGGAATGCCATTCTGCCTTTGCAGCTCAAGAAGGGTGTGCTTTGCAGTGCAAGAGTGGCTGAAGTGTATGCACAGTTTTCTGGCCATTTTCAGGATGTCTTGCAGATGGGTGGAAGACTACAGGAACAGCTTTACAACCAGATTAACCAAGTGCGCCATGTTCTTCCCATTGTCGGTGACCATAATTCCGATCTTAACCTCTTCAGGACATAAGGGTGTACAGGTAGGCACTTCGGCTAAATGCCCGGGGGGGTCCCGTGACCCCCCCATGTCGGCGATCGCCGCAAACCGCAGGTCAATTCAGACCTGCGGTTTGCGGCTTTTATCTATTGCGGTTGTGGCGTGTGGCGGTGCCATCGGGTCCCCATGCGGCTTTGGGGGGGACCCGATGGCATGGAAGCCAGCGCGATGCCTTCCTGAGGCATCTGCGCTGCCTTCTGGTGACGAGCCTGTGAGATCCAGCCCCCTGGATCTCACAGGCCCCGGAATCTGTATGAGTAATACACTGTATTACTCATACAGCCAATGCATTCCAACACAGAAGTATTGGAATGCATTGTAAAGGATTAGACCCCCAAAAGTTCAAGTCCCAAGGTGGGACAAAAAATTAAGTGAAAAAATAAGTTGAAAAAATAAAGTTTTCCCCCCCAAAAATTAAAAGTTTCAAGTAAAAATAAACAAAAACGGCATTTTCCCCAAATAAAGTTAAAAAAAATTGGTAAAAAATAGGGGGGGGGAAGTATATATATTAGGTATCGCCGCATTCGTATCGACCGTCTCTATAAACATATCACATGACCTAACCCCTCAGATGAACACCGTAAAAAATAAAAACTGTGCTAAAGAAACCATTTTTTTGTCACCTTACATCACAAAAAGTACAACAGCAAGCGATCAAAAAGGCGGTTGCCCACCAAAATAGTACCAATCTAACCGTCACCTCATCCCGCAAAAAATGAGCCCCTAACTGAGACAATCGCCCAAAAAATAAAAAAACTATGGCTCAGAATATAGAGACACTAAAACATCATTCTTTTTGTTTTAAAAAAGCTGTTATTGTGTAAAACTTACATAAATAAAAAAAAAGTATACATATTAGGTATCGCCGCGTCCGTATCGACCGACTCTATAAAAATATCACATGACCTAACCCCTCAGATGAACACCGTAAAAAATAAAAACTGTGCTAAATAAACCATTTTTTGTCACCTTACATCACAAAAAGTGTAATAGCAAGCGATCAAAAAGTCACACGCACCCCCCAAAATAGTGCCAATAAAACCGTCATCTCATCCCGCAAAAATCATACCCTACCCAAGGTAATCGCCCAAAAACAGAAAAAATTATGTCTCTCAAGACTATGGAAACACTAAAACATGATTTTTTTTGCTTCAAAAATGAAATCATTGTGTAAAACTTACATAAAAAAAAAAAAGTATACATATTAGGTATCGCCGTGTCCGTGACAACCTGGTCTATAAAAATACCACATGATCTAACCTGTCAGATGAATGTTGTAAATAACAAAAAATAAAAACGGTGCCAAAACAGCAATTTCTTGTTATCTTGCCTCACAAAAGTGTAATATAGAGCAACCAAAAATCATTGTACCCTAAACTAGTACCAAAAGAACTTCCACCCTATTCCGTAGTTTCTAAAATGGGGTCACTTTTTTGGGGTTTCTACTCTAGGGGTGCATCAGGGGGGCTTCAAATGGGACATGGTGAAAAAAAAAAAAAACAGTCCAGCAAAATCTGCCTTCCAAAAACCATATGGTGTTCCTTTCCTTCTGCGCCCTGCCGTGTGCCCGTACAGTAGTTTACGACCACATATGGGGTGTTTCTGTAAACTACAGAATCAGGGCCATAAATATTGACTTTTGTTTGGCTGTTAACCCTTGCTTTGTAAAAGTAAAAAAAAATATTAAAATGGAAAATCTGCCAAAAAAGTGAAATTCTGAAATTGTATCTCTATTTTCCATAAATTCTTGTGGAACACCTAAAGGGTTAACGATGTTTGTCAAATCAGTTTTGAATACCTTAAGGGGTGTAGTTTCTTAGATGGGGTCACTTTTATGGAGTTTCTACTCTAGGGGTGCATCAAGGGAGCTTCAAATGGGACATGGTGTAAAAAAAAAAACAGTCAAGCAAAACCTGCCTTCCAGAAACCGTATGGCATTGCTTTCCTTCTGCGCTCTGCCATGTGCCCGTACAGCGGTTTACCACCACATATGGGGTGTTTCTGTAAACTACAGAATCAGGGCCATAAATATTGAGTCTGGTTTGGCTGTAACTGAAAAAAAATTATTAAAATGGAAAATCTGCCAAAAAAGTGAAATTTTGAAATTATATCTCTATTTTCCATTAACTCTTGTGGAACACCTAAAGGGTTAATAAAGTTTGTAAAATCAGTTTTGAATACCTTGAGGGGTGTAGTTTCTATAATGGGGTCATTTTTGGGAGGTTTCTATTATGTAAGCCTCGCAAAGTGACTTCAGACCTGAACTGGTCCCTAAAAATTGGGTTTTTGAAAATTTCTGAAAAATGTCAAGATTTGCTTCTAAACTTCTAAGCATTGTAACTTCCCCAAAAAATAAAATACCATTCTCAAAATGATCCAAACATGAAGTAGATATATGGGGAATGTAAAGTAATAACAATTTTTGGAGGTATTACTATGTATTATAGAAGTAGAGAAATTGAAACTTGGAAATTTGCAATTTTTTACAAATTTTTGCTAAAATTCGAATTTATTTGTTAAAAAAAAATGATTTTTTTGGACTTCATTTTACCAGTTTCATGAAGTACAATATGTGACGAAAAAACAAACTCAGAATGGCCTGGATAAGTCAAAGCGTTTTATAGTTATCACCACTTAAAGTGACACTGGTCAGATTTGCAAAAAATGGCCTGGTCTTAAAGGTGAAATAGGGCTGTGTCCTTAAGGGGTTAACCCCTTCCCGGCTGCCTACTGTGTATATACGTCCTATCTGCACATGCCTCGTGCAGATAGCATATACAGTCAGGTCCATAAATATTGGGACATCGACACAATTCTAACATTCTTGGCTCTATACACCACCACAATGGATTTGAAATGAAGCGAACAAGATGTGCTTTACCTGCAGACCGTCAGCTGTAATTTGAGGGTATTTACATCCAAATCAGGTGAACGGTGCAGGAATTACAACAGTTTGCATATGTGCCTCCCACTTGTTAAGGGACCAAAAGTAATGGGACAGAATAATAATCATAAATCAAACTTTCACTTTTTAATACTTGGTTGCAAATCCTTTGCAGTCAATTACAGCCTGAAGTCTGGAACGCATAGACATCACCAGACGCTGGGTTTCATCCCTGGTGATGCTCTGCCAGGCCTCTACTGCAACTGTCTTCAGTTCCTGCTTGTTCTTGGGGCATTTTCCCTTCAGTTTTGTCTTCAGCAAGTGAAATGCATGCTCAATCGGATTCAGGTCCGGTGATTGACTTGGCCATTGCATAAAATTCCACTTCTTTCCCTTAAAAAACTCTTTGGTTGCTTTTGCAGTATGCTTTGGGTCATTGTCCATCTGCACTGTGAAGCGCCGTCCAATGAGTTCTGAAGCATTTGGCTGAATATGAGCAGAAAATATTGCCCGGAACACCAGGGCTGTAGAGTCGGAGTCGAGGAGTCGGAGGCAATTTTGGGTACCTGGAGTCGGCAAAAAATGAACCGACTCCTACTAAATTTTAATTGGAATAATTATTTTTTTTTAAAAGCAAGTTTAAATGTCCCAATTTACAAAAAGTTATAATTAATTACTTCTCTACTGTAAGAATAAAGGCCAATGCATGCAGTGCGTCATGTTACCGCAAAACGAACACATTAAGTGACCGTGAAGAAGCATGCTCACGCAACTAGCCTGATGAAGGGCATGTTTTTTGCCCGAAACGTTGCTTCAATTCAGTCCCAAAAAGGACCTCTATGTCCGGCAAATAAAAAAGCATTAATCTAATACTGGAATGTTGTCTAAATTACTCCATTACCTATCAGTTCCAAGATGTGGAGCCAGAAACGCACCTAGACGCGCACCCTAAACCTACCAACCTTAGACAGAGTGCCGTGGTCGCCTTGTGATCTCTATACTTTCCATTGTGTTGTGTTCCGCTATTACAGGGAACGCAACGCCCATGGTTAACCTAGCCTCTCATTGATAACTGATTAAAGAGGACCTTTCATCGGTCCAAACATTGTGAACTAAGTATCATGATCTGTACAGCGGCGCCCGGGGATCTCACTGCACTTACTATTATCCCTGGGCGCCGCTCCGTTCTCCCGCTATGCCGTCCGGTATCTTCTGACACTTGGTTATAGTAGGAGGAGACTTCGGGGACTTGCTTATATTGGGCGGAGACTGCCCTTGTTCTCCTGGGCGTCTCCTTCTCCTAGGCTGTAGCGCTGGCCAATCGCAGCGCAGAGCTCACAGCCTGGGAGAAGAAGACGCCCATGAGAACAAGGGCAGTCTCCGCCCAGTATAACCAAGTCCCCGAAGTCTCCGCCTACTATAACCAAGTGACCGAACATACCGGAGGACATAGCAGGAGAACGGAGTGGCGCCCACTGATAATAGTAAGTGCAGTGAGATCCCTGGGCGCCGCTGTACAGATCATGATACTTAGTTCACAATGTTTGGACCGATGAAAGGTCCTCTTTAAGTAAATATGTTTTTTGCAGGACTAGAGACACTTGTATAAGTGAAGGGAATGGATAGTCAATAGTTCAAGACTGAAGCTGTAAATCATTTGAAAAACTACTGTCATTCAGCTAAGGCTATAAAAACTTGTAAACTCAGATTGTTAGCTTAAACTTTAAACATGACTATGGGATTCTACTAGGGAAATCATATTTTAAAATAAATGCCCTTTCCCCTGCCCCGTCCTGGATCCTCCCACTGCCCTATCTTCAGCAGAAGATCAGCACACAAAGGAAAAGGCAGCAGCTTCTGCCCAACTACCTCTCTCTGCTATAAGAGCTTAGAAGAACTTGGTGGAACATCTGTATGTTGCCTTTCTTTCCTTTAAGAAATGTATAAAATACATTCACATATTAAATACAAAGGAGTCGGAGTCGGAAGTACCAAAAACGGAGGAGTCGGAGATGGAGTCGGAGTCGGAGCATTTATCTACCGACTCCACAGCCCTGCGAAACACTTTTGTCAACAGTCACATCATCAATAAATACAAGAGAAGCAGTTCCATTGGCAGCCATACATGCCCACGCCATGACACTACCACCACCATGCTTCACTGATGAGGTGGTATGCTTAGGATCATGAGCAGTTCCTTTCCTTCTCCATACTCTTCTCTTCCCATCACTCTGGTACAAGTTGATCTTGGTCTCATCTGTCCATAGGATGTTGTTCCAGAACTGTGAAGGCTTTTTTAGATGTCGTTTGGCAAACTCTAATCTGGCCTTCCTGTTTTTGAGGCTCACCAATGGTTTACATCCTGTGGTGAACCCTCTGTATTCACTCTGGTGAAGTCTTCTCTTGATTGTTGACTTTGACACACATACACCTACCTCCTGGAGAGTGTTCTTGATCTGGCCAACTGTTGTAAAGGGTGTTTTCTTCACCAGGGAAAGAATTCTTCGGTCATCCACCACAGTTGTTTCCCGTGGTCTTCCGGGTCTTTTGGTGTTGCTGAGCTCACCGGTGCGTTCCTTCTTTTTAAGAACGTTCCAAACAGTTGTTTTGGCCAGGCCTAATGTTTTTGCTATCTCTCTGATGGGTTTGTTGTGTTTTTTCAGCCTAATGATGGCTTGCTTCACTGATAGTGACAGCTCTTTGGATCTCATCTTGAGAGTTGACAGCAACAGATTCCAAATGCAAATAGCAGACTTGAAATGAACTCTGGACCTTTTATCTGCTCATTGTAATTGGGATAATGAGGGAATAACACACACCTGGCCATGGAACAGCTGAGAAGCCAATTGTCCCATTACTTTTGGTCCCTTTACAAGTGGGAGGCACATATGAAAACTGTTCTAATTCCTGCACCGTTCACCTGATTTGGATGTAAATATCCTCAAATTACAGCTGACAGTCTGCAGGTAAAGCACATCTTGTTTATTTCATTTCAAATCCATTGTGGTGGTGTATAGAGCCAAAAATGTTAGAATTGTGTCCATGTCCCAATACTTATGGACCTGACTGTATACACATGCAGGCAGCACTTTAATCCCAGCGCTGATCAGCTCTGGGATTAAAGCTCATGCTCCTGAAATCTAGCAGGAGCAGGTCGGGTCCCGGCTGACAGACACAGCGGGGACCCTGAGGAGAAGACAGGAGTGGTTTATTACCGCTTCTGCCTTCTCCTGTGCCTGCAGGAGAGCGGTACCTGAACACATGGTGGAGAGAGCAGAAAGTGCAGCTTCCTCTGTTAGTCCCGGCGGTCACGTGACCTCCGGGGTTGTCTGGGGCAGGGGCAGAGCTGCAGGGTCTAAGGAGACCCTGATCAGGTTTTCCCTGTGTGTAATGCCCCAACAGGGGGTTGTTTTCCCCTATAACTGGGGCTCCTGTGGGGGGAAAAAAAGTAAAAAAATAAAAATAAAGTCTGTGTCCTCCAGAGGTCTTTTATTGACCTCCTGTGGGAAATATTATGTATCAAAAATAATTTAAAATAAGTAACAAAAAAAAAAGATATAGACTGGGAAACTGAAACCTTTACATCTCATAAAGAAGGAAACAGGTTCATAGCAATAGCCAAAGACAATTCATTATCTTTCCCAACTGCTTCAGGACCCGACTAGAGGGACGGCCATACTGGACTTCGTATTAACCAATAGACCTGAGAGAATAACAGACGTGCAGGTTGGGGGACACCGGGGAAATAGTGACCAGAAAGTAATAACCTTCCAATTGTCATTCAAAAGAGCGTTTCTACAGGGAGGAACAAAAATACCAAACTTCAAAAAAGCTAAATTTTGCCAACTAATAGAGGCCATAGCCCTAACTAACTGGGACAAAGTCCTCAAAAATAAGAAAAAAACATCCACAAAATGGGATATTTTTAAAAGCATCCTAAAAGCTACAGTATTTTTCGCTTTATAAGACACACTTTTTCCCCAAAAAGTGGGGGGGAATTGCAATGCGTCTTATAAAGCCAATGGTGTAATTTGTACATGACTGACACTGACACATCGCCGGCCGCTATGCTGCACAGCATGGCTGGCGATGTATCAGTTACAGTTAAACTCATGCAGGGTGGGAGGAGGGGCTGGAGGCCGGCAACTACTGTTGCACTCGCGGCAGGGCCCGGTACAGTCACTGTACTCCATTACACCGGGCCCCGCTCACGGCAGTCATTGTATGCCAGCCATTTTGTTTTCCTCTGTCTTAAGACCTCAACGGACAATTACTGCTCCCGCTCACCGTTCTCCTCAGTCTTGATTAGGAAGCCAGACTTGTCAGTATTCCTAAGACTGTTGATTTCAGAGTTGGAGCCTATAGACTCCACTTCTGGGTCACTGAGGGTCTCCCTGGTTCCATGTAGACTAGCAAAGGGAGACACGCTGCCCTCTCCAGGGCTCAACGCCATCCCGACTCCCCTCCACCTCTCCGTACAGAAGACTGACAAGTACGGCTTCCTAATCAAGACTGAGGAGAAAGGTGAGCAGGAGCAGGAATTGTCCATTGAGGTCTTAAGACAGAGGGAAGCAAAATCGCTGTCTATAGAGGATTTGTAGAAACCTCAGCTTCACCTACCTGATGATCCAGTCGGATATTTGGCTTCTCCTCTGGACAGTCCTGGGAATACTGAGGACTGGGACATCTCTCTGGTGGATTTCTCTGACTGGATCCATCTGTAGAAAAAACACACCGTGACTGAATATGTTGTCTATATCCAATGATGAGTGAATCTGTGATGGTGGCCGGTCCGTGGCTGCTGACATCTCCTTGTTCCTTGAAGGCACGGCCATTAGAGCACTTACCCGATTCCCTGCTCCGGTGGTCCATGCCTATTGGCATTTCACTGTTTTGTCCACTGTGTGCTCATCTACGGCCAGCTCTTTGCCTGCAGTGGCTTTGTCCGCCAGTAGGGCATGTGCTTCCTCTGGATCTTAGGGCTTATGCACACAAACTTATTTTCTTTCCGTGACCGTTCCGTTTTTGTTGCGGACCGTATGTGTAATCAGTCAACGGGTCCGCCAAAAAAAACGGAAGTTACTCCGTGTGCAGTCCGTTTCCGTATGTCCGTATTTCTGTTCTGCAAAAAAATAGAACATGTCCTATTATTGTCCGCATTACGGACAAGGATAGTATTGTTCTATAAGGGGACAGCTGCTCCGCTCCGTAAAACACGGAATGCACACGGACGTCTTCCGTATTTTTTGCGGACTGCAAAATACATACGGTCGTGCGCATGAGCTCTTAAATGGCCAGCATGTGTGGCCCTAATCTGTCCAATCAATTCCCTGGGTTATTTAAGGCACCCTCCCCTGTGGACGGGTGCATGACTAAGAGGTTCTAGTTGCTAGTTTCTTGCGAAGTTACTCCACTCTTAAGTTCAGTTGCCCATTTACCCATCTCTGCCTGTTAACTGGATTTAACCAATTGATGCCTGACCTGACCTCTGCCTGTTAACTGGATTTAACCAATTGATGCCTGACCTGACCTGACCTCTGCCTGTTAACTGGATTTAACCAATTGATGCCTGACCTGACCTCTGCCTGTTAACTAGATTTAACCAATTGATGCCTGACGTGACCACTGACCTTTTCTAGTATTGACCCTGTGCTGCCTACTCTGATCTTTGCACTGTTTACTGCATTGTGCAAACGCTCCCTGTCTTGTGGCTACAGTTCTGACTGATCCCTTGGTGCTTTTCATTGGTATCTCTTGATCCCAGAGGGTCAGCAGCCACTTAACAGAGACTACTTCCAAAAGTAGTGGCCTGAAGGTTACCCTGCAGTGACGTTAATATGGATTAAAGCAGGGATCAGCAACCTTCGGAACTCCAGCTGTTGTAAAACTACAATTCCCAGCATACTCCATTCATTTCTATGTGAGTTCTTAGAAGAGCAGAGCAAGTATACATGCTGGGAGTTGTAGTTTCTCAAAAGCTGGAGTGCTGGAGATTGCCTACCCCTGGATTAAAGGGTAAGGACAGGGAAGGGGGGGGGCACTCTTAAGTGCTCCTTTAGCAGTAGCCCCAGCCAAATCTGTGGCACAGCACATCTACACGGTGGGCCATTTATATGGATACACCTTAATAAAATAGGAATGGTTGGTGATATTAACTTCCTGTTTGTGGCACATTAGTATATGTGAGGGGGGAAACTTTTCAAGATGGGTGGTGACCATGGCAGCCATTTTGAAGTCGGCCATTTTGAATCCAACTTTTGTTTTTTCAATAGGAAGAGGGTCATGTGACACATCAAACTTATTGGGAATTTCACAAGAAAAACGTAACTTTATTCTTTCATGAGTTATTTACAAGTTTCTGACCACTTATAAAATGTGTTCAATGTGCTGCCCATTGTGTTCGATTGTCAATGCAACCCTCTTCTCCCACTCTTCACACACTGATAGCAACACCGCAGGAGAAATGCTAGCACAGGCTTCCAGTATCCGTAGTTTCAGGTGCTGCACATCTCGTATCTTCACAGCATAGACAATTGTCTTCAGACGATACGAGATGTGCAGCACCTGAAACTACGGATACTGGAAGCCTGTGCTAGCATTTCTCCTGCGGTGTTGCTATCAGTGTGTGAAGAGTGGGAGAAGAGGGTTGCATTGACAATCCAACACAATGGGCAGCACATTGAACACATTTTGTAAGTGGTCAGAAACTTGTAAATAACTCATGAAAGAATAAAGTTACGTTAAAACCAAGCACACCATTGTTTTTCTTGTGAAATTCCCAATAAGTTTGATGTGTCAAATGACCCTCTTCCTATTGAAAAAACAAAAGTTGGATTCAAAATGGCCGACTTCAAAATGGCCGCCATGGTCACCACCCATCTTGAAAAGTTTCCCCCCCTCACATAAACTAATGTGCCACAAACAGGAAGTTAATATCACCAACCATTCCCATTTTATTAAGGTGTATCCATATAAATGGCCCACCCTGTACATCCGCACTCTGATTCAAAACTGTTCTCCCCTCTACAGTCATGGAAGGTCTCCTCTTACCCGGTGATGTGAGGGACTGGGGATTCTCCATCATGACGTCCTTGTACAGATCCTTGTGTTCATCTAAATACTCCCACTCCTCCATGGAGAAATAGACAGCGACATCCTGACACCTTATAGGAACCTGACAACACAAGGACACAGTCATTACCAGACCCCTCCCTTGGCGTTATTGTATAATGTCCCAGCATTCCCAGCAGCGCTCACCTCTCCGCTCAGCAGCTCAGTGATCCTGGTGGTAAGTTCTAGGATCTTCTGCTCATGTATCAGGGAATGAGGTGGAGGCTCGGTTATGGGGCTCTGGGTCCTGCTCCATCCTCCTGACACACGGGGTGTCACACACTCACCAGACGACTTCTTCACTACTGTGTAATCCTGTGTATGGGGAGACGCCGATCACTACAGAGATTCTAAGAATCCTTCACCTTTCCAGACATTTCCCTGGTTTATTACTAGAGATAAGAGTGATGTCATGTGGGACTCTCACCTCTCCAGTTATCAAGGAGATGATCTCCAGGGTGAGGTCTAATATCCTTGCAGCCATGTGGTCTCTGTCCTTCTCCATCCTTGGTGTGTCCTTGATGGAAAGGACCATTGGCTCTAAAAAGAAGAGAGTCCTGCACCTAAGAAACCTGAGGGAAACAAGGAGGATTGTGAGCAAAATCACATCGTACATGAAGTAAAGTGTCTCACAAATTAGGAATGACAAAACTCTACCAATATTGTACAACGGAGGTGACTTAGCTATTGAGGTGTCTTATACATACCAGACTGGTGACCATAATAAATCAGTCAGCCGGCCTCCTGCTATACAGTGAATACAGTGTTACACAGGATACACAGCGCAGTCTACCACATACAGCAGACAGTTCTCATCTTATTTTTACTGTAAATGTCTTTATTAATGGGACGACTGATAGGAAGTTCACAGACACTTGATCTGACATGCTTTCTGCAGCCTTTGAGAATTTGAAAGTTTTCCAATGTAATGACTCACAAACATGATTGTGTTTAAAAACTGTGGTAGGTTGTGGTGGCTCACTAGCAAGTAGTTAAGGTATGGTGCTGCAAGCTCATATAGAGGGAATCACCCCACCCTCTCTTAAAGGCAAATGTAGTAATAGGAAAATGAGCGAGCACTCATACACTTGGCAACCAGATTGACATATGCAGAAAATATTTATTAAATCCCCATAAAATACAAGTAATACATTTTATAAGAACAATGTAGCAATAATATACAAATTACAGTCACATATATTATGGTAGAGATGATCGACACTATATTCATATGACTCAATAGTGTCGATAAATTCAATAGTATATATCTCACCAAAAAAGTATATGCTGTTATTTGGGAAGAGGGGGTATTATCTTCTAGCGCAATGATTGTGTTTAAAGTGTACCTGTCACGACGGACGTGCACTCAGTATAAAAGATAACACACCAACCAGGCTCTGGACGAGAGACAGGGGAAGGGTCACCTCCTAGTCTATCCCTGGCCTCTTTCCCTGCACTGCTCAGCCCACAGGCAGACCTTGAAAGTAGGTGTGCTGTGTCCTCCAGCCTGGACTGACAAAACCCTGAACTCCCCGAGATGGTGAAGTGGGGAGATAGGAGCAGCCTGCTCGCACAGAACCTGGATGGGATAGATGACACAAACAACCAAACTAGAAATGTCACTTATCTTCTGAGAGCAGTAACTGACAGCCAACCTTTCCTCCAAACTTCCCAGACCCAAATGATCAGTATAATCCGCTCAGAGCACTTAGCTGGAGGCCATTTAAACTAATGACTCCACCCAGTGCACCTGATGAGAGGCGGATCCAGCACGGCACCAAAACAAATACTAAACTCGTGCTGCTATCCTGGCCGACCTCCGCACATCGTCAGAGTGGGGCATGACAGTACCTGAGATTTAAAAAAAGGTTTGGATAATGGCAGTGCTTCTTTGTACAGTCTGTGTAGGAACTGTTTTGTTTGGGCTTACCTTAAGTTTATTTCAGCCATATTATCTTGTTTCAGCTGCACAGCTAGATGCATTTCACTCAGAAGCAGGGGGTGTCTCCCTTCTACAGGTACTGTACGCAGTGATCTCACTTCCCTTACTTTCCACCATGTTTTTTTCTAAGGAGCTCAGAAAGCTGATAAAGAGGGATAAATCAAACTTACAGAAAGGCAGGAGGCTCCTGTGATCCTTCAGAAGCTTCGTAGAAGACATTATTTTATCAGGGTCAGGATCTCAGCCAGCTCTGACACCCCCCCCCCCCCCCCCACTTCCTCTCATCCGTCTTCTGGGTCTGTTTTTACCAGGGACGGATCTTGTCTGACAACAGAAAGTGGACTGCGACTTAGGATTTTTAAAATGGGGTAATTCAAACAAAATGTTGGATCTGTTTAGATTTGCTTATAATCATTTCTGGTGAGGAGTGAGAAGTCTTGGAACAATCAGAGCAAAAAATTTTCTCATATGACAATCATTGTCCAAAATTTCTGATTCGATATTCACTATCTCTGCCATCGTTCGGACATTGAGTGTAGGGTCACTACAAACAATTTCATCACTTTTTTGAACATTTTCAGCTTTCTTTGATGTGGAGAAGAATCCTAGTGGTTCATCATGTTCTCCATCCTCTAACCTGCAATCTTTTTGTGTCGCTCCAATACACGAGACATGTCATTTTCCTCATTAGCCTCAATATCTGAAAATATTCACTTGCCGTCAATTTCACAATCCGTTGCTTGATTTTTTAACTCAACATTTTTCTGACAAACGTTAAATGCAACTTTGCTTCCACTGATGTGTAGAACTAAACTAACTGTGGGAGGTGACAGCACCGGGTAGTTGTAGTTTATAATAAAACAATACTTTGGGGGAAGGCGTCTGAACACTTCCTAAGGCTACTTTCACACTCTCGTTTGGGCGGATCCGTCATGGATCTGCAAAAACGGATCCGTTACAATAATACAACCGCATGTTTCCGTCATGAACGGATCCGTTTGTATTATCTGTAACATAGCCAAGACGGATCCGTCATGAACTCCATTGAAAGTCAATGGGAGATAACGGTAAGGCGCCGGGGGCAGACGGCATACCAGTGGAGGTGTATAAAAAGTTGCAGGGGGTACTTCTTCCTGAATTACTTAAGGTTCTTGAACATTCTCTGGAGACGGGTTCGCTACCACATTCTATGCAGGAGGCTATCATAGTAGTTATTCCTAAGCCTGGGAAGGATCCCAAAGTTCCTGATTCCTATAGACCAATTTCACTATTAACAGCAGATGTGAAGCTCCTGGCAAAGGTGTTGGCGAACAGGCTGTCCAGGGTAATCCTAACTATAGTGCACCCGGATCAAACGGGCTTTAGGCCTGGGAAATCGACTGCTATAAATATCCGTAGAGTATATGCTAGTCTGAATATTCCAGCTGATAATGGAGGAGATAGGGCCTTACTTGCGTTAGACGCTGCCAAGGCGTTCGACAGTGTTGAATGGAACTACCTATGGGAAACCTTGAGAGTCATGGGCTTTGGTGCTCGATTTATTCAGTGGGTGAAAGTGTTGTATTCAAGCCCAAAGGCACGGATCAGAGCTAATGGGGGGCTGTCAGATAGCTTTTCTTTGTCCAGAGGCACCAGACAGGGGTGCCCATTGTCACCCTTGTTGTTTGCTTTAGCAATTGAACCACTTGCAGCCCTTATCCGCCTGTCACCTCATATAGTGGGGTTTAGATATGGTGAGACGCAAAATAAAGTGGCAATGTATGCTGATGACACTATGTTATTTTTGGGTGACACTGGGGGCTCTTTGGATGCGGCCATGGCTTTGATAGATTTGGTGACTTCTCTGGGCTTCGGATAAATTGGCAGAAGTCTGCCTTGATGCCGGTAGACGGACAGGCACTCTCTGGTGTGCAGGCAGATAGTTTGATACCCTGGGTGGGCAAGTTTAAATATCTGGGGCTATACATAACACCTAGACTGCTGGATTTTGAAGAACTTAATTTAACTCCTTTGCTAAATACCTTTAGGCTGAAGGCTAGGACATGGGGTAGACTCTTTTTGTCGGTGGTGGGCAGAGTGAATCTCTTAAAAATGGTAATGATGCCTCAGTTACTATACATTGAATAATGCCCCTGTATGGATCCCAGTTGAGAGATTTAGGAAAATACATTCGATATTCAGAGATCTTATCTGGAAATATGGTCAAGCTAGGATTAAGCTGGAGACGCTGCAATATCCCAAGTCTGAAGGTGGCTTGGCTGTTCCTAACGCCTGGATTTATTTCTTAGCCTCTCAGTGTCAGCATTTTAAGGGTTGGATGGAGTTTCAGCTACCAGATGTGACGGGGAAGATACTGCAACACTGGTTGGGTAGTAGGGACCTTATGGGTATTCTGGAGGGTGCAGGGATGCATGGGGGGAGAGAGAAAGTAACGCTTATAGAGCTTATGAAAAAAGTGTGGACAAAGGTGAAATTGATCAGGGGTGTAGGCGGTGTAGGAGAGCTTTCCCCAATATGGAACAATAACTTGATGCCAGAGTTCATTTCTCTATCAGGAGTCCGAAATTGGGAATCCCATGGAGTAATGAGGATAGGTCAATTGATCGAGTCTAATGTATTTAAATCATTTCAAGGCCTACAGCAAGAATTCAACATTCCTAAAGTGTGGTTCTATCAATATTTGCAACTGAGACACGCCTATGATGTCACGATGAGGAAGGGTTGCATTATTGCAAAAATGGACGTGGTCCATAAACTGGTTCTTCCAGCTGGAGGAAAGAGAGGTTTGATATCACAGGTGTATACTCTGCTTTTAGACAAATTTTTGATAGGATTCCCTCTTACAAGGATGAGGAAATGGGAAAAGGATTTGGGGGACATCCCTAAGGAACAGTGGGAAGATATATTGGAGGCAGTCCCGAGAGTGTCTGTAAGTGAACAGGGCAAGTTGTCACAACTGTTTGTCATCCACAGAGTCTACAAAACTCCAGTGTTTTTACGGAAAATTGGGGTTAGAACTGATGACAATTGTCCAAAATGTATGGCGGGAGGTGCAGATCTGTTTCATATGCTTTGGTCTTGTCCAGTGCTAAGTAGTTTCTGGGATGAGGTGTTGACTTTGATTAATCGTAACCTGGAGTTGAGGGTGCAGAAGGACCCAAAGATCTGTGTGCTGGGATATGTGAAGGAGATTGGTGGGGGAGAGGCGGTCAAAGTGGCAGTTGGGAGACTATTGTATGTGGCCAGGAAGTTGATTGCTTTTAGGTGGATCCACGGGAGTCCGCCAACAGTGGAGGAATTTGTGAGAAAGGTGCATGATATGTTGACTTTAGAGAGGGGAGTGTTTGTTAGGAGAGGTTGTCCTCAGAAGTTTGAAAAGTTGTGGAATGAATGGTTGTCTCACACTCATGTTGTAATATAAAAAGGTCTTGAAAATTCATGCTCTGATCCGGGGGGGGGGGGGGATTGTTGGGTTTTAACAGGCAAATAATCTTGTAACTGTTTTTTCTTTTTATTGGTATATACATTATGTACAATAACTGTGGGAGATGTATCAAATATCTGGATATGTGATAATGTTTTATACAATTCTTTGTATATGAGACGTGGAGGGGGGAAGATAACAGAAAAATTGTAGACACAAACTGTCTTGTAATATGCCAATTTTATTTGAATAATAAAAACGATTTGATTGAAAAAAAGAAAGTCAATGGGAGACGGATCCGTTTTTCTATTGTGCCAGAGAAGACGGATCCGTTTGGCTCAGTTTCGTCAGGCGGACAACAAAACGCTGCAGGCGGCGCCTCCAGAGCGGAATGGTGACTGAACGAAGGCAAAACTGATGCACTCTGAGCGGATCCTTTTCCATTCAGAATGCATTAGGGCAAAACTGATCCGTTCTGGACCGCTGAGCCCTGAACGGATCTCGCAAACGGAAAGCATAATCATACACAGGGAATGTAAATAGAATTGACAGGATATAAAAACAACAACAAAGGTAGAGGTACTCACTGCACTAGGGGGGCGATCTGCAAGATAAACCCACAGCACTTGCAGATCTCTCATAATCATCAGCTGCCTTTATGGGAATCAAAGAGCTCTATGCTTTTCGAGGAATAGTATGGTCCCCTTCTTCAGGAGAATACAGTAAATACAGTAATAAAAGTGGGCACAACTTACCTATAATTATATATATATACACACACTAGGGTTGTTGCCGGTCGAAATTTCGATACCCATAAATACTTTTGTCCCGGTATCGATACGATACCGGGATTTCCATTTTTTCGATACTGGGCTGCGCAGTCCAGTATCACAGAGCATGAGCCCACTCATGTTCCCTCAGCAGCACAGGGGAGAAGGAAGCAGTCTCCACCCCCTCCCCCCCCCCCGTGCTGCTGCTGCCGCCAATGAGGAGAGAGGGGTGGGCACACTGCGCCACCAATGATAGCAGGACTTAAGATGGGTCCAGACTTTAAAGGGAATCTGTCACCATCGCCATGTTCACTAAAGTACCTTATTTCCTGCAGTCTTCTTCTTACTTTATTTTGTTTTGTCCTTTTGATAAAAAAAAGTCCTTTTTCTGTTATGCTAATGAAGCTCCAAGGTGCCCAGAGGGGCGTTTTTTTCCCTCTCCGGTGCCCAGTGACGCCCCCCTGCAGTGCCCAAGAACGCCTCCTGATCCTGAAATAACCTCCCAAAGCCCCGGCAAACGGTTCCGCCCCCTCCCCACGTCATCGTCTAGCTTCTAGAAATGCCCCGTCCTTCTTCCTGTCGGCGGCCAGAAATCTCGCGCAGGCGCAGTACCGCCTGTGGCCTGCGCGATCATCAACCTCCTCAGGGCAACAGCGCTCAGGTGACATCACTGGGCTCGGCGCATGCCCAGTGAGACTTTTGAGGCTGTTGCCCTCAGGAGCTTGATGATCGCGCAGGCCGAAGGCGGTACTGCGCCTGCGCAAGTTTTTTGGCCGCCGACAGGAAGAAGGACGGGGCATTTCTAGAAGGTAGACGATGACGTGGGGAGGGGGCGGAACCGTTTTCCGGGGCTGTGGGAGGTTATTTCAGGATCAGGAGGCGTTCTTGGGCACTGCAGGGGGGCGTCACTGGCATACGTAGCAGGAGACAGTAATGGGGGCACAGCGGGCGAACGGAGTGGCGCCCAGGAATAATAGTAAGTGCGTGGAGATCCCTGGGCGCCGCTCTATGTAGCCTGCTCATGAAAGGTTGTCTTTAACCTTTAATACAGGAGGCAGGTGCCGGCAGCAGAATCGCATAGCCGACATCCTGCCTCTGACAGGGAGCTGCGATCTGCCGCTGAACTGCTGCCAGTACCCGCCTCCTGTATTAAAGGTTAATTATCATTGGTGGTGCAATGTGCCCGCCTCAACCCCCCCAGTGTTAAAATCATTGGTGGCAGTGGCCACAGGGTCCCCTCCCCTTCTCATTGGTGGCAGTGGCAGCTTCTGATCGTAGCCCCAGCAGTGTAATCCTGGGGCTCCGATCAGTTACCATGGCAGCCAGGACGTTACTGAAGCCCTGGCTGCCATGGTAACATCCCTGATGCTGTGAGAACAGAGCACAAGGCAGCAGGGACAGTGTGAGGTCCTATTCACCCCGATAGAGCTGTATTAGGGTGAATAGGACAAGGGATTAAAAGATCCTAGGTTCTGGCCCCTAAGGGGGGAAAAAGTTATTAAATAAACTGTAAAAAAATAAAAAATAAGTTAGAAAAAAAAAACCACCCCAAGTATAAATCACCCCCTTCCCAATTTTACATATAAAATATATAAACAATAAATAAATTAACATATTACATATCGCCACGTCAGAAAAGTCCAAATATTAAAAAAATATCTATGCAGTGAACGACGGAACAGAAAAAAAAAAAAAAGTGCGATTCGCCATTTTTTAAAATGCGGAATGCACATGGCTTTTTTGCTGTTTTATTTTTTTTACGTGGTATCGAGTATCGCAATACTTTTTTACGGTATCGAAATCGAATAAAAAATTTGGTATCGCAACAACTCTAATATACAAACACAGGCCAATAAAAGTGAGAATCGATCCTAACAAGCTAATTTCCTACACCATGTTTCCCCTTCCAGTCTCCGGCTGCGTGACGTGGCACATTCCAGCGTGGAACGTAACAGAGGCGCTGAATACGTCAGTTCCAAGTCTCCATGGATACAGCATTGTGCGCCCCTGACGCATACACCTCCACATCTAATCCTAGAGGACTGAACAAGTAAGAAACTACGGGATAGGAATATCTCATTCAATCTTAGACAATTACATGTAAAGGACTCCTAATAAAATAAGAACGGAGAGTAAATCGTGGATGGCAGCTAGGCGTGTTAATAGTTAATAAAGCTAAAAAATTATTCATAAGAATCAACTAGAAAATTATTCCAAATAAAATTCAATGGAGGGGCTGCAGAGCTGCTTTACTGCTGAATCTCCTCCACAGTCCCTGCTCATTAGAGCTCCGGCCTCCGCTGTGCAGGGACAGTGAGGAGAGGACACAGCGCTGCAGCCCCTTCATCTAGAAGAGGTTGTCCCCACCGACCACACACTGACTCCATATCCTAGTGACATCACAGGACAGTGTGTGATGGAAGACCCCTCTAATCCAGGAGAACAGCCCCTCTTACAGGGGTCTGGGGGTCTCCTAATATTCCAGGGGGAGAGCAGACATGTCTGAGGAGAACTCCCCTCCTGACCTCCAGACTGTGTGAGCAGAGACTCTCTATGGCCGGTGCTGCCCCCTGCTGGCTGGACCTGCTATATGTCACCTATAGAACCGCTCCAGTCTAATAAACCCAGAACCAAGACCAATAACTGACCTGCAGATCTCACCTCCTGGGGCTGCAGGACCTGCGATGACGTCACACTGGTCACATGACAGGAAGTGCTGCACAGTGAAAAACCCCCACTGCTTTACTCCTCCCCTCATGTGACTGATCACATGACTGTGACATCATCAAAGGTCCTGAAGTCACTAGGATATAATATCGGTAGAATCTAAACTCTGTGAGCTGTAAGGACCTTCAGACGTCACTGGATCACGTGACATTGGATTCCTCGATCCTGAACACACCAAGCAACTCACAGTAAAGCACAATGCACCTCCATTTATCAAATTGTTGTAAAGGAAACTGGCTTAGATGACCATAGCAACCAATCAGATTTCACCTTTCATTTTACATAACTGCTTTGGAAAATGAAAGGTGGAATCTGATTGGTTGCTATGGGCAACTAAGACAGTTCTACTTTACACCAGTTTGCTAAATGTCCCCATAGTTTCTGAGGGATACAATTTACTTCTAAGTTTTGGAGGTCCCTCTGTGAGTTGTAAAAAGTGAATGTGGATTTCTCCTTGGTGTATCATCTGCAGTCCAATGGGCAGGTGGAAAGAACCAATCAGATTCTAGAGAACTAGCTCTCCAATCTGAAAGGTGGAATGTGATTGGTTGCTAGGGGCAACTAACCCAGTTTTCCTTTACTCCAATTTGACAATCCTCCCCCAATGATTATTCTTAGTAATTAGTATTTGCTCTTCGGGGTGCAGTCGCCTAGCGCCAGCTGTTGGGTATAGGCGGCCGCCTCTCTCTGCCGTCGGGAAAGAGCGAGATCTCTGGGAAGTCTCACAGAGCGAGTTCTTCCCTCAGAGTTTTTCTGGCGGAGACATGAATGGATTGTAGCGCCGTCCTTTCCCTCTGAGGACGTCTCCGCGGCGCATAAAAGGGCCCCAGACAGATCAGGGAGACGTCCCCTCCATCTCCTCCCATTTCAGGCAGCACTCGCTTGGTAGCAGCGTCCATTTTCTATGGAGACGTCTCCACAGATAACATGAAAGGGCCCAGACACGTCAGGGGAGATGTCTCTTCACCATATTGTTCTAGGGTTGTCCCCCGACCGCTATCTCACTGGTAAGGCCGGTATTTTAGTGGCCCTGCAGGTGACGGTGATTTTTTTCTATCGGCAATAATAACTGACGTTTTTTTCCTACAAGGACTGTACTAATGAGCGCGTCCATTGCGGAGCTCTCATTAGTGCAGCCTTTACCTACTACCCCCTCACACACTCACACTCACACACTTAGGCCTCATGCACATAACCGTATGTATTTATGACATCCGTGTGCATTCCGTATTTTGCGGAACGAAGCAGCTAACCCCTAATAGAACAGTACTAAGCTTGTCCGTAATCCGGACAATAATAGGACATGTTCTATTCTTTGCGGAATGGACATATACGAAAACGGAATGCACACAGAGTAACTTCAGTTTTTTTTGCGGACCCATTGAAATGAATGGTTCCATTTACGGTCCGCAAAAAAAAAAAACGGAACGGACAGGAAAATAATATACGTTAGTGTGAATGAGCCCTTAATTAAAAAAAGACCAAAAAAAAGCACTCGTCTCCTCCATTTGCTCGCACTGCTGACTGCGAGACGTCATCACGCAGATCCTGTCCTGAGCCTCCAGTCAGTAGGGAACGTTCACAGCAGTGCGATCAAATGGATGAGGTGAGGTCTTTTATTTATTTTTTATTTAACACAAGTGGGGGGGGGAGGTAAAGGATGCACTAATGGGGGGCATTATTCTTACTGGGGACACTAGTATTTATTCTGGGGGGAGCTAATAGGGGCATTACTATTACTGGGGGTCATTAATATTATTGGGATCCACAGTATGACAGCGACTTTCCACCCTGTGTTAAGCCACGCCCCCACAACCACCCCCCCTTTCGGTGTGGCATAACTTGGCCGGTATTTTTATTTTTTTGGGAAAAGGTGGCCACCCTATATTGTTCTAGGAGCAAGTTATCCTTATTATAGAAACCAGGAGCCGCTGGGGAATGGAGAGCTCCAGAATCTCATGGATTACACCGGACTCTGAGGTCATCTTCCCTGAGAGAAAGCGGACATTGTGCTGAGGAGGAATCTACACCTAGATATCATATACCGTATTTTTCGCCCTATAAGACGCACCTAGGTTTATGAGAACAAAAATAAGAAAAATAATATTTTTAACCAAAAGGTGTGCTTTTGGTGGGTTTTGAATTAATGGTGGTCTGTGCATGACTAAATTATGGGGGATCTGTGGATGGCACTGTTATGGGGCATCTGTGGCTGGTACTGCTATGGGGTGGGGGATCTGTGGATGGCATTGTTATGGGGTGGGGGATCTGTGGATGGCATTGTTATGAGGTGGGGGGATCTGTGGATGGCACTGTTATGGGGGGGGATCTGTGGATGACACTGCTATATGTCATCCACAGATCCCCCTCATAACAGTGTCCCCCAATACACCGGCCCTCTGCTCACCGCAGTATTTATAAACATTAATCCTTATCCTGTTAATAGGTTTAACTAACGCTGCGCTCCCCCCGTTCCCCTGTATCAGTACAGCACTTACAAACAAGCTTCCATAGCAGGCAGAGCGGACGGCAGCAGTAATGTCACTCACTGACGTTGAGCGTCTGCTCTGCCTGCTCCATTCATAAAGTGGGAGGAGCAGGCGCTCGACGTCAGTGAGTGACGTTACTGCTGCCGTCCGCTCTGCCTGCTATGGAAGCTTGTTCGTAAGTGCTGTACTGATACTGGGGAACGGGGAGAGCGCAGCTTTAGTTAAACTTATTAACAGGATAAGGATTAATGTTTATAAATACTGCGGTGAGCGGAGGGGCCTGGTGAGCGGAGGGGCCTGGCCCCGTCCCTAGTTCCGGACTCCAGCCCCTCCTCTCTCCCGGCTCATACATCGCAGACTGAGATGTAAAATGGAAGCATTCGCCCCATAAGACGCAGGGGCATTTTCCGTCTGTCTGTCTGTTCTTTATGCGCGACCAAACGGCTGGACCAATCTTCACCAAATTTGGCACACAGGTACATCAGGTGTCCAGGAAGGTTGTAGACCATGTCTCAGCTTTCTAGGACTTAACGTTCCTGAGATATTCCCAAAAAATGACCTGCATTACCCAATACAAGCCTGCAAGCCTTTCTCTTCAAATCCCAACTGCCATACACACAGTTTTACTCCAGGTTTCCATAACAACCCAGCCATTTTTCTTCACTGCTGTAGGTCAGCTTTAGGCTAGGGCTACAGGACAATAAGTCGCACCACACAGAGGGCACACTACTGCTACATGCATCCATTTTGGATGGATTTTTTGCGACTGTAATGTCGCATTAGCAGCATGTCGCAGTGCGACACCATAGCCTATCATTATAAAAGTTGTTGAGACAAAATGTCTTACGACACATGTCGTCGTGTAGCCCTAGCATTAAACGGCAGGGCACTGTGCAGGCCACTGTTAAAGGGGCGGGCACTATCGAATTCACTGTTAAAGGGGCGGCGCTGTGGAGGTCACTGTTATAGGGGCAGGCACTGTGGAGGTTACTGTTAAAGGGGTGGGCACTGAGGAGGTCACTGTTAAAGGGGGGGACTGTGGAGGCAACTGTTGAAGGGGTGGGCGCTTTGGAGGTTACTGTTAAAGGGCGCGCACTGTGGAGGTCACTGTTAAAGGGGCGGTCACTGTAAAAGGGGCCGGCACTGTGGAGGTCACTGTTAAGGGGGCAGGGCACTGCAGAGGTCACTGTTAAAGGGGCTGTCACTGTGAAGGTCACTGTTAAAGGGGTGGGCACTATCGAATTCACTGTTAAAGGGGCGGCGCTGTGGAGGTCACTGTTATAGGGGCGGGCACTGTGGAGGTCACTGTTATAGGGGCAGGCACTGTGGAGGTCACTGTTAAAGGGGTGGGCACTGTGGAGGTCACTGTTAAAGGGGCGGGCACTGAGGAGGTCACTGTTAAAGGGGGGGCTGTGGAGGTCACTGTTAAAGGTGCAAGGCGCTGTGGAGGTCACTGTTAAAGGGGCGGGCACTGTGGAGGTCACTGTTAAGGGGGCAGGGCACTGTGGAGGTCACTTAAAGGGGCGGGCACTATCGAGGTCATTGTTAAAGGGGCTGCACTGTGGGGGTCACTGTTAAAGGGGCAGAACACACAGAATCATTAAATGAAATAGATGAAATATACCCGTGCGAAGCCGGGTCATTCTGCTAGTCTCTTATATATATATAATAATGAGTTTCTGTCTGTTCTTTACGCGCGACTGGACCGATCTTCACCAAATTTGGCACGCAGGTACATCAGGTGTCCAGGAAGGTTCCTGAGATATTCCCAAAAAATTACCTGCATTAGCCAATACAAGCCCCCAACTAACCTTATTAGTCAATAGCAGGCTCTTAGTCTCCACATACACACAGTTTTACTCCAGGTTTCCATAACAACCCAGCCATTTTTCTTCACTGCTGTAAGTCAGCTTTAGGCTAGGGCTACAGGATGACATGCACAGCCCAGCAGACAGTATCACACAATAGACTTAGATACACAGCAGACAGTATCACACAGGATAGGATTAGATACACAGCTCAGCAGACAGTATCACACAGGATAGGATTAGATACACAGCTCAGCAGACAGTATCACACAGGATAGGATTAGATACACAGCTCAGCAGACAGTATCACACAGGATAGGATTAGATACACAGCTCAGCAGACAGTGGGGCGGGGTGCTGTAGAGGTCACTGTTATGGGGGATACTGTCGTTATCTTTTAACGACACACACAAACATTAAATGAAATAAATAAAATATACCCGTGCGAAGCTAGTATATCATATAATAGACAGAGAGCCTCTGTGGAACACTCTGCTCCTAGACCTCAGCATTTACCCTCCATTTCTCAGGTTATATCGCCTCTCAAAATGCTGATACCTCGTGTGAGGTGCCATTAAGAGCACAGGAAGGTGTTTCTGGTCAAATTTAAGGAAAGGTGTCACCAAAATGTTATCTGCCATTTAAAACTAGATAACACATTATTTTTTAATGGGTTTTTTTCTGATTACAGATTTTTTTAATTCTGAACATGATTATGGGGGCCGCCATCTTTCCTAAGATGTTCTTAACAGCACTTAGAAAGCATTAAAGAGGTTATCCAATATTATAAACAGCCCCCCATGTGCCGGGCCCCTCAGGAGTTTTATACTTACCTGGGTCCCCACTCCCTGCGCCGCTCCTGGTCCCCGCACCGCCGCTGCTGCTTCTCTTCATGCCTGGATGAAAACATCCGGTGTCGGGGAGAGCAGCCAATGGCAGGCGGGGATGGGGACGAGCCTCCCTAGTGTCACCCTCGATGCTAGGGAGGCTCGTCCAAAATTTTACAAATGGGATTTGATAAAGGCCTAAGACTGACCGACTGAAAGCTGATTTGTAGACTTCCGCTTTGCTGAGCACAGGTGAATTTACTAAGATGATATCCCAGATGAGACCGACAATCGGTTCGTTCTTGGAATTTGATCCCAGCATTGAATGCTCTATGTGATCCACCATTTGAGCCCTTAGAAGACATACACTGCTCACAAAAAGTTAGGGATATTTAGCTTTAGGGAAAAATGTATGGAAAGCATAAAAAGTAAACACTACAGTGATGTAATATCATGAAAGTCGGGCATTTAAGTAGAAGCAGCAATGGTGATTTCCTCATCTCATACAATTTATTGAAATAAAAGCCAACAAAAGTGTTGGGTATTCCCCCACAAAAAAATTGTCAATGTCTCAAAAAATTGTCATTGGCCTTGAGCTTGACATCGACATCTCCTGCTGTTATTTTCTGCTGAGGCATGGCATCCCACTCTTCTTTAAGGGGGCCCTCAGATCATTGAGGTTCTGGGGTATAGAGTTACGAGCCTCTACTCGGCGACTCAGCTGATCCCATAGGTTTTCAACAAGATTCAGTTCTGGAGAAAGTGCAGGCCACTCCATTTGAGGTACCCCAGTCTCCAGCAGCCATTTCCTAATGATGGGACCTCGATGAGTTGGCGCATTGTCCTCCATGAAAATTAAATTAGGCCTGTGTTGTTCATGCAGAGACACAATGACTGGATTAATGATGTTATTCCAGTAGTATAAGCTAGTCACTGTACCATTCACAAAGTGTAGGGCAGTTCTGTGTTGACTAGACACACCTGCCCACACTGTAACACAACTATCACTAAAGGCTCCTCTGTGGCTGATGCATAGAACTCTCCTTGATGTCTCCAACATTGTTGGCGGCCTTCATTTTTGCTCAGCATGAATTGACTTTCATCAGTGAACTGCCCACTGGTCTCTCCTCCAGCATAGATGCTCCCTGGCCCATGCAAGACAATAATGCCTGTGGTCAGGTATCCTTGCATGTCGTAAATGGTTTACGAAATATGCCATAGTGATGTGCACCTATATACAGGTTGTGCTGACTCAATTCCCCAAATATGCCATAGTGATGTGCACCTATATACAGGTTGTGCTGACTCAATTCCCCAAATTTTTTCTTTGTAGTATATATTGGAGGCGTGGAGATCTCCTTGGAGTCATGCACACCTGACCAGTCAATCTGTCCTGGAGGCTGGTTTTAAAGTCAGTATAAAACTGAGTCTGCTTATATAGAACCTACCAGTAGCCATTTGGCTCCAGGAGAAGTATATGGTGGGTTCAGCGTGCATGTTGGTACTTGCATCCCTGGATCCGATGAAAGCTGTAATGGCACCGGACAGGGTTGAAAGCAGAGTGTGCTTGGCATGCACGCTGACCTGCATTCCCTGGACTTTGTGTGGCTGTCATGGCCCATGAACAGGTAGGAACTAGTGTTAGGGACCATTAAAATAGAGGCGACCTTGACGCGGTGAGTGGCTTATTACGCTTTGGCCAAAATGTACACCAATGCCTCATCCAGCATGGAGGCAGGGCAGAATGCTGGATATAGAGTGCTATCACATTTGTATTCTCCGTATATATATATATATATATATGTGGAAAAGATGGCAGCACCAATTATCAAGTAATACGTCAGGTGCTATGACCTAGGGTGTAACTCCTTACCCCAAAAATATTCCAGAAAACGGACAGCACATCCAGTAGAAAAAAACAGTAGTTTATTCGCCCATGTGGTACAGTGAGGCAACGTTTCGCCTCAAACACAGAGCCTTTCTCAAGCTTGAGAAAGGCTCTGTGTTTGAGCCGAAACGTTGCCTCACTGTACCACATGGGCGAATAAACTACTGTTTTTCTACTGGATGTGCTGTCCGTTTTCTGGAATATATATATATATAATCTTTTATCATAGTTTAGTAAACTTTTATGCACCCAAGTGTCATGTTAAATCAATTTTTCACAGAATCTCAGAATTCACTATAATATATCTGGTACCAGAAGTGGGATTTGGGCAAAAAATATGCTTATTGTTTATAAGTTTGGTTCAATCCCTTGCCACTAATGATGGGACGCAGGGCATCCATAGACACAGGAAGGTGACAGCATAAGCTGTTCTATTTGGATCTCTACAAGTAGATAAGTATGTACAGTATCTGTAGAGATCATTGAAGCAGTTGGATAATTTGGACAGTGAAAGTAAGCAGATTGTAGATATTGGAGTTTATCCAACAGCTGATAGGGAAAGTGGCCAGATGTTTAGGAAAAGCATCTGCGTATTAATGTTCAGAAATGGACCCGTGAAGTTTTTAGTGCCCTAGATTTATGGGGGAAGGGGGGGGAATGGAAATATCTGAGAAAAGAGAAAATCTCTGCTTTGTTTGGTTTACTGTGCGTTAGTCATAAGGTGAAGCATAAATGCACCACAGACAGAAGTGCTGAAGGCAGTGACATAGATTAGAGCAGGCATTGTATGTATGGAGTGAAGAGTTAGCAAAAGTAAGAAGAGATAAGTGTATAGATCCCTTTAACTGTGGATCCCTTTAAGTGGAGCTTTGACTGTTCTTATAGGTAAGCTGCCAGCACCTCCCCCCAGGTTAAAATGGTTACATCTCTTTGACCAGAAAGATCAAAAAGGGGGTGGGAGAAAGGGTTAAATAATAAATAATAAATAAAGTATGCTGATAAGAGAGAAAGTGAGGAGTTAAATGAAGACTTGGAATGTTGCATTGTTAATAGTTTTTATTTGGTTTAATAGATTTTGCATAAGAAGAAACAGTGAAGATTAATCATTTAGTTTCCTCTATTTCACAGGCAAAAGCTGCATTTTTATCTTTTCGGGAGGATGTGCAGCGTAACTGAGCAGAAGAGAGAAGGAGAACCGCTCTTAGATGTGTATTACCCTTGTACTTATATAATAAGTGATTTTAATGATGATAGTAGATGATATGAGATATCCCTTATATAATGATTTTGTCCATGTGGCATTGTATTGATTTTGTTATTCTGTTATATGCACTTTTTATGTTTTGTCTTGAATAATTGGGTCTGCATCCGTTTGTGTAACGTGCCGCCCCCCCCCCATGGCTGATAGTGTACAATTGAAAAAGCCCAAAGGGGGAAGGGGGGGGGGGAATGCAAGTTCCATTCTATCTAACTTTTTTATACTTTTGTTCACATAGCTGTATGAGGGCTTATTTTTTATGGGACAAGGTGTACTTTCTAATTTCACCATTAATTATGGCATACAATGTAGTGGGAAGCGGTAAAATTTTTTCCAAATGGGGTGGAATTGGAAAATAAAAACGCAATTCCTCCACCGTTTTACGGGTTTTGTTCCCACGGTGTTTTGTTTGCAGCAGAACTGATCCATTTGCTTCATTCTCTGGGTCAGTACGATAACAACGATACCCCATATGTATATGTTTTGTATGTCTGAATAGTGTAAAAATAAATGTAAACTTAAAAAAAAAAAAAAAATTATATCATCATATTCTGAACCCCAAAACTTTTTTTTTTATACCTCTGTCTACTGACCTGTATAGAGGCTCATTTTTTGTGGAACAATCTGTAGTTTTTATTGATACCCTTTTGGAGTGTGTGTGACTTTTTGATCACATATTATTACTTTTTTGGGGGTAAGAGAAGCAATGAAAAAATTGCATTTTGACCCTTTTTTCCCTTACGCCATTCGCTGTATTGGATTTTTTTTAAATATATTTTAATAGTACAGGCGTTTTTGGTCACGGTGATACCCATGATGTTTATATTTATTGTTATTTAGGTAATAAAAAGGAAAAAGTAAGAGTAGCACAGTGTATTAAGCGGGTGAAAATCCGGCAAAGACCAGCGACCAAGGTCCAAAGCAATATGTGAAGAAAAGCACGGCAGCACTCCAACATAGCACATAAATCTGTGATTTATTCAACCCAGTGTCAGCAACGTTTCAACTGCTTGTTGCAGTCTTTCTCAAGCCCAGGCTTGAGAAAGACTGCAACAAGCAGTTGAAACGTTGCTGACACGGGGTTGAATAAATCACAGTTTTATGTGCTACGTTGGAGTGCTGCCATGCTTTTCTTCACATATTGTTATTTAGGTATTTATTTATTTATTATTCTGAAAGGGTTAAACTTTTATATTTTTAAATTATTTACATTTTTTTGTAATGATTTTGAAGCTCATATATGAGCCTATAAATTCTTTTTTTAATTTTTAATTTTGTATAATCATGGATTTTTAAAATGAGTTTATGACTGTCAATTGCTCATTTCTTATGTTGGTCTGCCAGAGCAACTACCAATAGCCCCATTAGCCGCAGGGGGTGCCAATAGGAAGCCCGGAAGCGCGAGCTTCCGGGTATTTGCGCATTTAGATACAATGATCTCACTTGATCATGGCATCTAAAAGCCTTTAATTACCGCAATCGGCATTATTGGTGGTCACGGTAATTAGAAGCATGTCTCTGTTGTTTGAAACAGCAGAGACCTGCCAGACATGACGCCCACTGCACGTGTGAGCGGGCGCCATGTTCACACATTGCTCCAGTGCCGTACATGTACGGCGCTGGTAGCAAAAGGGTTAACAGTCTGCCCAAGACTTCCTGCAGTACACCAACCAACTAGCAGGACTGATTAACTTATACAACGACTTGCGGACCAATGAGGGGAGGAGGTCCCAGTATCAAAGCTCCTCCTGCAGACAAAGATATTGTCACGTTCGGGTGTGGGAGGGAAACACCACACCGAACATAGGAGGGAAAGGGGTGAGAGAATAAGGCCTGGAAACTAGGGAAAGGAGATGGACACCTCCTAGTAAAACCGTAATCAAAGTCCTGACTAACTACCAGTATGAACAGACACCAGAGGTAGGTGAGTTCATACAGAGAAATACCTAGTGTCCTAACTCACTCTATAGGACCCTGGTACTAATGTCAAGACTGAGACAACCTGTTCCTCCAAAAGGAAGGATGAACAGGAGTCTCCCTCAGGCCTTAATACAAATCACAGGGAAATGCAGCACACAAAATATCCCAAACAAAATACAAAAGGGAAAGAAAATACTTAACTTCAAGTGGCTAAGGCAGCACCAGGAACTCAGCTGAGATCCACACACCAGCTATCCACAACTCAAACTGAAGATATAAACCACACAGCATAGTGGGAGAAACAACAATAAATAGAGAAGGTTAAATGACCATAATAGCCACACCTGGGGAAAGAAGATGTGGCAAGCACCAGAAACAACACAGAGGTCATTTGATCCAAACGAAAAACATGTCAGATCAGACCACATGTTGCCAGTCTGACCGATCTCCTGCCACCTGTCGCGGGAATGTCCGTGACTGTTATGGACTGTCCTGCAACCACTAAAAAGAGGCTCTAAAACCTGGATTTAAGATCATGAAAAGTGTTGGGTGCAAATATTCAAATAGGAAATATTAATCGCAAATATCGGCACTTCAAGAATTCGCGAATATTTTGAATATAGTGATAGATATTTGTATTTTCGAATATTCTAGATTTTTTTTCATCTGAACATATGATCCCTCTCTGCTTCTTGTTTGTGGGCCAATGAGAAGGCTGCAATGTCTTTGTCTTTCCCTAGCAACCAATAGGAAAATTGCCTACCCCTTACTATAGTCCACACCTGCATCAAGTTGTTTCTTGAAAAGCTCTCATTTATAATGAAGAAAAAGCTGGGTGGAGGAGTCTTTTTGGAAACACAAAGTTTTTTGCAGGCTGGGAAAGCTTTATTGACTTGTTACCAAGACAAGTTAGACTGTCCATGCATGATTGTTTCCAGCTCACATTGTGGTTTCAGTCCCCTGAAATGTTAGGAAACCCACTGGTGAGTGTGACATAATTTTATTAGTGACTTGATGGAGGACTCCATGTGCTGCACACCTGTTGCCATCTCCAAAATATCTGTCATTGGACAAGAGGTGATGGTTCTGGGCTTTTGTTCTGAACAGTCTTCAACCTACGCAGTGTAAGTTTACAGTTGACTTGCTGACTTTGCACTTCCTAATGCTCAGGTTTTCCCTCAGGAGAAGGTGCCTTTAGAACCCCACGTTAGCCACCCATTGACTGGGGCAGAATAAGCAAGAAGATTGTAGCAATCCATAAAACAGCTGTCACCGCCAGTTCTGTGAGAAGGTCTGGCAGACGTCCTTCTCTACCTCTTGCATGATGTTCTTTGTTTTGGTTTCACTTTGTCATCTCCTTTCCTTCTCCCAGGTGTCACCTATTTAGACTAATCGTCTCCCTTTATATTCCCTCCCATACTGCCTCACTTTGCGGTTTATACTACTTCCTGGATGAAGTGTTCACTGCTGGAGGCTGCTGCTGCTGTTTACTCAGATAAGTCTTTTCATGTATTGTGTTTCCTTGCTGGCTTGATTCTAGGTGACCCTGACTCCGTCCGTATTAAGTGCAGGGAGCCGGTGGTCGTGTCCCCTCACTATTATAGGGTTTTCAGGTGTCGCACAGTTTTAGCTACGAGAGCATGCAATCGTCTACCATTCAGACCCTTGCAGGGAGAGCTCTTAGGGTTTTATAGGGCTCACCTTTATGCTCCTTAGTTTGGGATCAAGCCAGTCGGACGTTTATTCATAAGTTCCAGCTATCTGCAACATCATCCGTGACATTATTAACCGCCGTAACCGTCTTAAGCATGGATCCGGTTTCAGCCTTGATTGACCGCATGCAAGGTCTTTCGCTGGAGGTAGCAGATCTCCGTAAAACTGTGTCTCAGCTGGTGTTCATGGAGTTTGTTCCGAGCCTAAGATCTCGCTTCCGGATGCGTTTTCCGGGGGTAATGAGAATTTTGTTCGCTTTAGAGAGGCTTGCAAACTCCATTTTTGCCTACTTCCCCATTCCTCTGGTGATGAGGAGCAGAGGGTGGGAATCATCATCTCGCTGCTCAGGGATAACGCTCAGTCTTGGGCCTTTTCGCTGCCGATGGGGTCACGGCCCCTCCGATCGGTGGATGAATTTTTTGTAGCCCTGGGGTAGATATATGATGACCCGGATCGTATTGCTCTGGCTGAATCTAAACTGCGTATTTTATGCCAGGGTAAACAGTCCGAAGAGATATATGGTTCTGAATTTCGGAGATAGGCAGCTGATACTGGTTGGAATGATGCTGCACTCCAAAGTCAATTTTGCCATGGTCTTTCTGAAAAATTGAAAAATGCATTTTCTTTTCATGAGAGACCAGCCTCGTTAGAATCTGCCATGCCTCTAGCTGTTCGTATTGACAGGCGTCTTAGAGAGAGAGAGGAGACTACTCCTTCCTGTCATATTCAGCCCAAGGACAGTGGGGCTGTCTCATTCAGTACGCAGGGGTCTCAGTCTCTCTCAATCCCCTCTGAGGAGGAGGCCATGCATCTGGGTTTGCTTGCCTCTGATAGTAGAGGATTCAGCTCTCAGAGGAGGGTTTGTTTCTGTTGTGGGGGTATAAATCATTTGGCTAATGTTTACCAATCTAGGAGATTCATGGAGTTTTCTGAGGGTAATAAAAAAAACGGAAAAAAAACAGAAAAAACTTTCCATTTGCTACTATTGGTTGATGCGGAAATTGAAGGTTTGCCGTTTGCTTGTAGTTCCCGTTTTCTCCTACCTGCCAGGGTGGCGCTAGACAACAAGAGCATTGTTTGTGAGATTTTTGTAGATAGTGGAGCAGCTGTCAATCTCATTGATAATCAATTTGCAATAACGCATGGTTTCCAGGTATGCACTTTGGAAAAGGATATACCTGTTTTTGCTATCGATTCCGCTCCACTTTCTCAAAGATCATTAAAGGGCATAGTTTACAATATCCGTTTGACTGTGGGTGACGCTCATGTTGAGGATATGTCATGTTTCGTCCTAAGTGGATTACCTACTCCTCTAGTGTTGGGGCTACCCTGGCTCACTAAACATAACCCCACCATTGATTGGCAAGCAAGGCAAATAAATGGTTGGAGTGAGTTTTGCAGAGAGAATTGCCTCACGGCGTCTCTTTCAGAGGTTTCTACCAAGACTGTACCATCTTTTCTCTCTGAATTTTCGGATGTGTTTTCCGAGAGTGGTGTCCAGGAGTTGCCCCCTCACCGGGAGTACGACTGCCCTATTAATTTCATCCCAGGCGCCAAGCTGCCAAAATCACATTTATGCAATCTCTCCCAACCTGAAAGAGTCGCTATGCGTACTTATATCTCCGAGAGCCTGAGAAAGGGACACATCCGACCCTCGAAGTCACCTGTTGCCGCTGTTTGTTTTTTTTTGTTAAGAAAAAAGATGGTTCTTTAAGACCTTGTCTGGATTTCAGGGAGCTGAACCGTATCACAATTCGTGACCCATATCCGCTTCCTCTGATCCCGGACCTGTTTAACCAGATTGTTGGGGCTAAAGTTTTTTCTAAGTTGGATTTAAGAGGGGCATACAACCTAGTCAGGGTCAGGGAAGGGGACGAATGGAAGACGGCCTTCAATACCCCGGAGGGTCATTTCGAGAATTTGGTTATTCCCTTTGGTTTGATGAATGCTCCGGTCGTCTTCCAACATTTTGTGAACAGCATTTTTTATCATTTAATGGGGAAATTTGTTCTGGTATATCTAGACATTTAGATTTTTTTCTCCTGATTTCAAGACTCATCGGGACCACCTACGTCAGGTCTTGCTGATTCTGCGGGAGAATAAATTGCACGCAAACTGTGTTTGCGGTTCCGGAGATAAATTTTCTTGGTTTTCTTCTCTCCGCTTCTGGTTTTCGCATGGACCCTGAGAAGGTCCGCGCTGGTCGTGTCCCCTCACTATTATAGGGTTTTCAGGTGTCGCACAGTCTTAGGTACGTGGGCATGCAATCGTCTACCATTGAGACCCTTGCATGGGCATAGCAGTCAGGGAGAGCTCTTAGGGTTTTATAGGGCTCACCTATATGCTCCTTAGTTTGGGATCAAGCCAGTCGGACGTTTATTCTTAAGTTCCAGCTATCTGCAACATCATCCGTGACAACAGCATTGAGGTTGTCATCGGAACCCCCCCCCCCCCACCCAACACACACACATAAAGATCCTGCTGCCATTTTGCCACCAGAGAGCTGGCTGCTACCAGTTGTATTCACCTTCTCCACTCCTGCTCCACGTGGGCACAAAAAGAAAATAGCGCCTGGCAATGATCTGTGCTCATCAGTCCTCTCTCAGCAGCTTAGCAATCACGTTGGCTGTCTCTGGTACAACTAAATATCATGGCAGTGGAGCCGCGGCGTGCTGCATGGATGTAATTGCTGTGCAACTAAGATGGCATTGGTGAGTGTACATATACGTGAGCATAGTGACTACACTGCGACAGTGTGGTGATGTCACGGCGAGGAGTGTAGGAAAACCCCCACCGTGCGGTGAGGAGGCAACTTGGAAGCAACAAGGCCAGGGGGAGGAATAAGGGAGCAGGTCACCTCCTACAGCGTCCCTAATTCTGGCCCTGACTCCTAACCATATGAGCCAACCCAGATGGTTGGAGGGCTCATACTCCGTAACCTCGGGGCCCTACTTACCCTCAGGAAATCCCTGGACTAGGAGCAGGGTAAAGATGACCTGTTCCTCCACAACACGGACGAACAGGAGTCTCCACTGGCCAAGCTGCAAGGAGGGGGGAACACATACAGCATAGGGAGATGGCAGGTAAGCGAAACCAATAACACACTTACCTGCCACAGACACACTGACTGGAACCCGTGCACTAGTGCTGATGTCCACACCAACATAGGACACAGCACATACCACAAACCACACAGGAACCCAGGACACCCATAGCTGCAATAAACAAGACAGGGGAATATCTAGCAAATATGATGGACACCAAACACCACCAGACATTTAACACCAAACTAGACATTCAAACACCCTGAACATAACCCACTCCATACAAATAGGGACAGGAAGGGAAGGAGACACCGAGATAACATTGAACATCTGTGACCACAAGGGTGACCCTCACTGGAAAGATGGTAAAGCCAGGAGCATTGAACTACCAGCACCCACCAAGCCTGGAGGAACACATGAGCTACAGGCTTCCAGCAGAGACTAAATAGCCCAAGCAGCCACACCCACAAACACATAAACCCAGTGTTCACAAAACACTAGGAAGGGAGATAACCCTTCCAACACCAGACAGAGGAAGGAAGTTACTTAAAGGGGAAGTGCACACACAAGCAAACTACGCCACACGTTACCACCAACAACAGCATGCGTGGCAACCATGTCATGGCAATCACCAGAAGGCCGAGACACTGCCACCGCATGCTCTAACAGCAACAGGTGCTCATAGGAGCCACACTGTTGCAGCACTACTTACACATATTACTGGCCTTATTTCTCATCAGCCGATCATATCACCGGCGGGCCACAAAAAAAAAGGCAGCGGGCCTTGTGTTTGATATGTTTTAGAGCGGCCACTGCCAATCCAAGAATACGTTGTGGACTGCGACTTGGGCTGGGAGAGATCACTGCTGGCATCAGCTAAAGCTTGTCTCATGACCTACTGCCATTTCATAAAACCTATGTGCCTCCTAGAATTTACCTAGACCTACTCTTAGGCCTCTTTCACACGGGCATTGCGGGAAAATGTGCGGGTGCGTTGCGGGAACACCCGTGATTTTTCCGCACGAGTGCAAAACATTGTAATGCGTTTTGCACTCGCGTGAGAAAAATCGCGCATGTTTGGTACCCAAACCCGAACTTCTTTACATAAGTTCGGTCTTGGGATCGGTGTTCTGTAGATTGTATTATTTTCCCTTATAACATGGTTATAAGGGAAAATAATAGCATTCTTAATACAGAATGCATAGTATAATAGGGCTGGAGGGGTTAAAAAAATAAAATAAAAATTTAACTCACCTTAATCCACTTGATCGCGCAGCCGGCATTTCTTCTGTTTTCTTTGCGGAACAGGACCTGTGGTGAGCATTTATTGCAGGAACAGGACCTGTGGTGACGTCACTCCAGTCATCACATGATCCATCACCATGGTAAAAGATCATGTGATGACCGGAGTGACGTCACCACAGGTCCTGTTCCTGCAACGAATGCTCACCACAGGTCCTGTTCAGCAAAGAAGACAGAAGAGAAGCCGGGCTGCGCGATCAAGTGGACTAAGGTGAGTTAAATTTTTTATTTTTTTTTAACCCCTCCAGCGCTATTTTACTATGCATTCTGTATTCAGAAAATCGCACTGCATCCGCACTTGGTTGCGGATGCTTGCGATTTTCACGCAACCCCATTCATTTCTATGGGGCCTGCGTTACGTGAAAAACGCACAAAGAGGAGCATGCTGCGATTTTCACACAACGCACAAGTGATGCGTGAAAATCACCGCTCATGTGAACAGCCCCATAGAAATGAATGGGTCGGGATTCAGTGCGGGTGCAATGCGTTCAACTCACGCATCGCATCCGCGTGGAATACTCGCCCGTGTGAAAGGGGCCTTATACATGCTAATTTGTAAAACTAATTTCTCTATTAATTTTGGGGTTCAAACTTCGCTGAGCAAGTATCAAGACAACTGTAGGTCTATTGCGCCTCTATGGACCTTTCCTTCTTGTTATTCGCCGAGCGTCTGTGCTATAATCTGCTTGTCTGTCCATATACAAACTTTTACTTGATTCCCGGATTCTGACCCTCTACTGCCATACCCGACCCGTGCCTAATCACCATATCGACTCTGAGCTGCCTGCCTAACGTTTGGACTTGTTTCTCATATTTGCACAAACTCTGCTGCCCTGACCTTGGCCTGTCACTTACAAGTTTTGCCTGATCCCTCACTGCCACGCACCGGTGTTTCTGACTCCTGTGGGTCAGCTGTCAACCAAACAGGACTACTCTGGGAGGTAGCAGCCTGGTGGCACCCCTGTAGTGAATTCCAGATCCCTGTATAAGGGTTAAAGTGTGAATACCAGAGCACTGCCAGGATAACAATTGTAGGCTTAGCCCAAAGACAAACTGGTTGATGGACACAGTGGTTCCACACCAACTGATTGTTGCACTTTTATGGACAGATCTGGCTGGTCAGTTTTATATTATTTTTAATGTTTCACCACAATTACTACTACAATTTCACCACAGTTACAAGGACATTTATTTTTTTAAATATTTTCTTTAAGAAACCTGACTATAAGATATACATTATGTATAAAAACTACAATATAATGAACAATATGAAAATATCGCTCTTGATATATTATACATAATTATTTATTTTATGCACTTATATAGTGCTACTATATTTAGCAGCACTTGACAGACATTTGCATCACTCTTTACCTGGAGGTAGAAAATTTAAGGATAATTTCTGAAAGATTAGAAGTGAAAAGTGACTCATTAGTAGCGGTTTTCTTATTTTAATTTAGTTAGATAGAGATAACAATGTTGGACTATCTATTAAAAAATTCATCTTTAGCTCTAGGGACCATATCCACATTTCAAGTATCCACTGATAAATCACTTCCAGTACAAGTATTTGTGGCGGTCATCTGTTATGGCCATAATGACACCACATTTACCAGCAATCAACACATTGGGAGGGTTTATAGTGTATGCTCAGTTCACTTCAGGACCACATACAGCATCCCCACTGGCTGCATTTCCTTTAGTTCAGACCCCATAGGTTCAATTTTGTCCATAGAGTTCCTATAAACCGTTTTGCAAGTATGCTCTCTGATTGATAGTGGAAGGGGGTTTGATAACATGCAAAGTTGTCCATGATACCCTCCCTCTGGAGCCATGTACAGTTACACAGGGAGAGAGTAGCAATGTCTCTTCTTCTGCAGTCTGTCAGTACATCCCCCACTGGCCGCTCTCTCCTCCTCCACACTGGTTTATATCACAGCCGGCTGAAGAGAGGGAGGTCTGTTTTATCTGGGAATATTTTGAGCTGTGTAGCAAGGACTTGTTTAAAAGTTCGCAATCTAAGTTTCAAATCAAGACCATGATTTCTAGCTGCTCCACATTGGGAGACATAGCCCCTTGGCTGGGAGGGACAGCTGCAGGGATATGCAGCTTTTACTGGGACCCGTTTCTAGGGGCTGTAGCTTGAGACATATGGGGGCTAGCACCTTGGTCTTTTTTTTAAAGCTTAGATTGTCAGCTTTAAAAAAAAAAAAGCTTACACTGATGAGCAAAAGGGTAACAATGCTTTGAACTTTTCACTTTCAGGCTCCATATTTCACCATCCACTACAGCTTCAAACATGAGACTGCTATCGTTTTGTAGACAATCATCTTGGCTTTCTCATACATTAATTGGATTTGCAACTATTTAGCATATGATTAGTTATGCAGATTCTTGTCACGTAACTGCATTATTATTGCTTTGCTCCTAAAATTATAAATTAGAATTTTCATTATTTTGTTAGTATTTTGTAAATCCACCTTTGGCTTTCAACACTGCCTGAATCCTTCTGGGAATGCTATCGTTTAAATTCAAGCATGTCTCGACTGAAATCTGTTCCCAGATCTCTGCTACACATTCCCAATGTTGGTGCGTACTGGTCCACTCACTCGGGTACGAATACAGCTTTTTCTTCAACTCTATCCACAAGTGTTCAACTGGGTTGAGGTCTGGGGACTGAGGGGGTCAATCCAGCTTCGCTAATTCATTGTCATTGAACCATTTCTTTGCCAATCTCACTTATGCTTTGGGTCATTGTCCTGCAAGAACACTATTATGTTGCCCTTTTCATACCCATAGTACTTGAGTGTACGAAGTAACTCGTCTTGTAGGATACTCACATATAGCTCAGCATTGAGACCACCATTGATCCTAGTCAAGTATCCAATGTGTTTGGCTGTGAAACAACCCCATATCATTAGGCTTCCTCCACTGAACTTGACAGTTTTTTAAATTTCTGGATCCGTTAGCCCTCTTTTCCCTCATTTATTCCAGACCCATTTGCATCAGAGCCCAGTCTATTGACTTTCATCTCATTGCTCCAAATCACTCATTTCCAATCTTCTACTGTCACTGTTAGTACTTTTTTACAAACTCGAGCCTACGCTTCTTATGACAATATTGAAGTCAAAGTTTCTTCACCGTTTTTCAGGCCACCACTCCAGACTTGTGTAATGTGCGTTGCACAGTGCTTACATGGACGTCTGTGATCTCACTATTTTAGTTTGTCGCACCAGAACTGATAGACCTTGTTATGAGCCGACCTGTTGACTCAGATATTTTGCCTGGACATCTACCTCTCGACTTTGGAATGGATGGACAGATTTCATTTCGTATTTTTTCAACTGTGATGGCACTCACATGATGCAGGTTGGCAATTTTCTTGGCTGAGATACCACTATCGATGAGCTGGATGATGCCATTTCTCTTTTCTTGGGAAATCTTCTTCATGGCTGCTCCAGGATTTGAACCAGTGCTCTTTTGCTTGGGAATAAACCTAATATCACACTGAGCTATTAGGGAATGTGAGAACAGGTTGTAATTTGTAGTATAAAAGAAAAAAAATATTGTTCCACCACCAGAAGCAAAACAGTAAGGCCTCTTTCACACGGGCGTCGCTGGTGAGGGCCGGATAGGAAAATCGTTGCGCTCTTCAGTTTTTTCCATGCAAGTGCAATGTACAGTATTTTGCACGCGTGTGATAAAAAACGGAATGTTTGGTACCCAGGCCCGAACCCGGACTTCTTCACTGAAGTTCGGGTTTGGGTTCGGTGTTCTGTAGATTTTATTATTTTCCATTATATCATGGTTATAATTGAAAATAATAGCATTCTTTAATACAGAATGCAAAGTCAAATGTCAATTAAGTGTTAAAAAATAATAAAAACATTACTCACCCCATTCACTTGATCGAGCAGCCAGGATCCTCTTCTTTGTTCTTCTTGAAGGACCTGAAAAAAGGACCTTCACTAAAGTCATCGCGCTCACCACGCGATGAGCGCGGTGATGTCAGCGCAAGTCCTGCTGAATGAAGATAGATGTACTGGATGGTGAGATATGGAGGCTGAAAGTCAAAAGTTCAAAACATTGTTACCTTTTTGCTCGTCAGTGTAAATCACTTGGCTTTCATCTTTAGCAGCTACACAGGCTGAGATCCTGCTATCTGTAGTTACCCTGCATTATGTTTTCTCCTTATGAAATCATATTGATGGGAAATTGACCACACCCTAAAACAATATGTTACACCCTTTTGACCTGGAAGATAACAGCTTTGCTTCAGGATTTCCATCATGATGTCTGAATTAAGTCAAACGGGATGATTCCTTGCTTTCTCTCATCAGCTTTGATCACAGCTCACAGGGAGTTAAACAGTGATCAGTGATCTCGTTTGTTCAAGCAGGATGACACCTGTGTAGCACAGCTGTGGTCCTGCTCTTGAGGGCACAATACCAGTGCCCATGAGATTAATATATCACAATAGTTTGGTGCAGGTCTTCTGAGTATTCCTGTCTGTGCCGTACGAATACAACACTGATCCTCATGGAGTTGACCAGTTTCTCTTATTGATGACCTATAGCTCATCAATATCAGATCATTTGGGGTCTGACTCCCGGCAAACCTTCCATACAAGTGCTGCGGCACCTTGGCTCTTACATGCATACCATAGACACTGCAGCAGTAAGTGCAGTGTAACTATAACTGCTCCCATTCAAGTGAATGAAATGAAGCAGCTATTATTACATTGCGCAATCCCTGCACTGTCCTTGGCATGGAAACACTGAAGGGACTACAGTGCTTGTAGCTGATTGTTTGGGTTTCTAGGAGTCGGACCCCTGCTGATCTGATATTGATGACCTATGCTAAGGATAGGTCATTAATATGGGAAACTGGACAATTGCTTTAAGTTATACAGAAGACTTGATTTGGCAGCAGGTCTCACAATGAAGCTCCACATCTCTCACATGTCTTACAATATGAACATTACAATGGCTTCTCTTCTAAGTGAATTCTCTCATGTTTAGCAAGACTTGATTTCTGAATAAAAGACTTCCCACATTTCCCACATAAATATGGCTTCTCATCTGTGTGAATTCTCTCATGTCGAAAAACACTTTCTTGACAGCTAAAACATTTCCCACATTGTGAACATGAAAATGGCTTCTCCCCTGTGTGAGTTCTCTGATGTCTAACAAGATTTGCTTTCTGACTAAAGCATTTTCCACATTCAAGACATGAAAATGGCTTCTCTCCTAAGTGGGTTCTTAGATGTTTCACAAGATTTGATTTCTGGCTAAAACGCTTCCCACATTCTGAGCATGAAAATGGAATCCCTCTTGTGTGACTTCTTAGATGTTTTATAAGCAATGATTTCACACCAAAATACTTCCCACATTCAGAACACATAAATGGCTTCTCCCATGTGTGACTTCTCTGATGTCTAACAAGGTTTAATTTCTGACCAAAACATTTCCCGCATTCAAGACATGGAAATGGCTTCTCCCCTGTGTGAATTCTTAGATGATTTTTAAGCATTGACCTCACCCTAAAATACTTCCCACATTCAGGACACATAAATGGCTTCTCTCCTATTTGAGTTCTCTGATGTGCTCCTATGTGAGTTATCTGATGTGCAACAAGATTTGATTTCTGACTAAAGCACTTCCCACACTCTGGACACATAAATGGCTTCTCCCCCGTGTGAGTTCTCTGATGTTTAACAAGATGTGATTTTTGACTAAAACATTTCCCACATTCTGAACATGAAAATGGCTTCTCCCCTGTGTGAATTCTTTGATGTTGTATAAGCCATGACTTCACATCAAAACACTTCCCACATTCAGGACACACAAATGGCTTCTCTCCTGTGTGAGTTCTCTGATGTGTAACAAGATGTGTCTTCCGACTAAAGCATTTCCCGCATTCAAGACATGAAAATGGTTTTTCTCCTGTATGAGTTCTCTGATGCTGAGAAAAATTTGATTTACTGTTAAAGCCTTTCCCACATTCAGGACATGAATACAGCTTCTCTCCTGTGTGAGTTCTCTGATGGGCAACAAGATTTGATTTCCGACTAAAGCACTTTCCACATTCAAGACATGAAAATGGCTTCTCCCCTGTATGAGTTCTCTGATGCAGAATAAAACTTGATTGTTTGTTAAAGCCTTTCCCACATTCAGGACATGAATACAGATTCTCCCCTGTGTGAGTTCTCTGATGTCTAACTAGAATGGATTTCATGCTAAAAGATTTCCCACATGTCAAGCATGAAAATGACCCATTATCTCTGCAATTTCTCTCATGCAAAAAAAGATTAGATTTCTTTTTAAAATGTTTCTCACATTTCTGTTTAGTTCTTGTTTTGCCAATCAGTAATTGCTTGGATGAAGGTTTCTTGTGACCAGCAGTATGGGTGGATGGATCTCTGCTGTGAAGGACTGAGGGTACATTATGAGTTATTGAATCATCTTGTGTGGTATTGTTATCTTCTGCTTCATGATGGGAAGATAAATGGAGATGTCCATAGGAGTCACTTAACCCGTCTTCCACTGGAAAATGAAACAAAATGATATTATTTTCGCAGCTTTATTAAGACAATTGCAAACCAGGAAATGTAATCACTACCATCTTCAATTACCTGTAGCATCCCCTGCATAAACACACTGATATAAACTTTTCCCTACCACATATTGGTGCAATGTATCATTCTAAAACCACTGGTTGACTTGTTTCAGGATTGAGGGATCTCCTATCACTGGCAATTCCCTTTGCCCTTTTTGTCAGAAATAGGTGAGGCTCATCGATTCTCAGACCCAGGATTCCTTCAGGATCAAGATCTACCTCTTGTGATCTTGGCTGCCTGGCCCTCCTTGGCAACTTCCTTCTTAGATGGATCTCATCAGTATAGAAATCCTCTGGTCTCCCCGGATCTGCAAAACTGCCCTCTCCCCCACCTTCCTCTGCTACCCTGCTGGGCTTCCTGCAACATCTCCTGTGATGCTGGCCTGTACTGAACGAAGACTGGTTTGGTAAAAGTACTTTACACATTTACTTTTTTTTTTTGCAGAGCCTCCGTCTTGTCTAAGAGGTTCTCCTATTTTAAATTGCCTTTGATCGGTCTTTGGATAACTGCTACCTTTTCCTTATTATTGTCTCATGATATGGAAACCAGTGTTTTTTAAATTACAAGTACTTTCATCTCAACAGGTTTGGTTATATCAGTTTTTATAAGCTAATTTGCAAGTGTCCTCCTCCCCTTATTTCTCTTATCATCCTTAGATGCCTTCACTTTTCCAGTTATTATTTCAACGGCTATTTACCCTTCATCTTTAGGACCAGGCCCTAATCTGACCGAATGCTTACATCCTGTACTACTGATCTCCCCTGCAAGGTGGGAACCGGTCTGCGAGGGAATATGGACAACCAGAGCACTCTGACCCGAGAAGGACCCCATGGGTCCACATAGTACAGGTTCTTTGGCCTATCGTATCATGTGACCTTCATTCTGAATCGGCATTTACCCTCCAATAATTTTTGTGTTTGTGATTGAATCTATTCACACTGTGTCACATTTTACCGGTGCCAATGAAGATCAAGGGATATTATGGCTATAAATTAATTATTAATATTCATTGTATCATTAATGATGATGAAGAGGAGGTTTCTCTGAACTTCCTATCAATTGTCCCATTAATAAAGGCATTTACAATTAAAAAAGATTTATGAAAGGCTTTTACCTTTCACAGACACTGAGATGGGTTTTTCAAGTCCACTCGTCGTTTCACCAGAACTTTCCTGCAAGATGAAAGACATGAGAAAAATATACCCTGCTGCTAGTTTTTCTTATGTCCAGCGAAAATCAAACACTTCTACAAGAGCTGAATTAGAAATGAGCGAATTTCTTGAAATTTGTTTCGGGTTTAATTAGAACGAATCACTCCATGAATTCAATTTGGGTCTGAATCGATTCTACCTCAATTACAAGTGCTCCGATTGGCCTGAGATCTGGTATATCACACTCTAAGATCTCCTAGGACTCATATTTTTTCTCTTGTGTTTCTTTTTAATCTTTTTCTCTCCGTTCCCCTTTTAAGCCCTTAAATATTAAATAATGTCAGAATGACAGTGATATGTATAGCTCTGGGTAAACACATTATTGACAGTGTTAAGAAGCAGCCTGTTTAAAAAGACACTGTGCCGTCGCATGTGTTATGCTTTTTAAAATTAAAAACATTCCAATAATTGTCCCGTATTGGAGGCAGATGCCTGCCCAAAAATTCTCCCTTTTTTGGGAGTAGCAGTGCAATGAGAAACCTCAAAAAAAAGGCAGGCAATGTGCAGCCATTTAGGGGTAGTAGTAATGGCACCAGGCAGAGCAGCAGCTGCAGTACAGTATGGAACACCATGAACAGGCAGGCATTAGCATCACTGGCTGATCATAAATAGCCAGAAATGGCAGATCTATTCATTGTCATTAGATATGAGCAAATTTCATGTTATGAAATTCGTTCACACTTCGTTTACTGGTTAAAGGTGAATTGCGTTATGTATACCATTATCACGGACCATAATGCTATTCTATGACGGAATGCATAACGGAATGCTTTTAGAGGCATTCCGTTGTTCATTCCATAATAATAGAAGTTTATGGGCTGCAAAATGGATCCGTCCAGTTTCCGTTATGCAGGAGAGGACTCCCCTGCAATACATTTTGATGCTGATTTGGGGTCTGTATAAGTATGGGATGTGTACTAATTTTGAAGTCTGATTTGCGGTCTATATTATTTTGGGGCCTGTATTAATTTTAGGATCTGTCTGGAGGTATGTATTAGTTTTGGGGTGTCCCAATCATGTAAAATATATTTTTTGGAAAGTTGATTACAATGTCATAAAATAATAAAAGTAGAGACACATTTCTGATCCCGGTGCTGCAGCGTTAATCATCCTGTCAAAATGACACCACATTAAGACCCATGATGAATGGTCATTACATTACGCCCTACTGAACATTTAGGAGAATACAGCACCACATACCTCTTACATCCACTGACGTTCTCACGGTTTGTCACACAGAAATCTTAGATTCCTACTTTTCCATCATCCTCTCACCTTCTCAACACCCTATTCTGCCACCCTCAATAGTTGCTGTGCTCCCCAATACTATACTGCAGAAACAGATAGTCCTCCAGAAAATACTAGTACCACACAGACAGTGCCCCATTCATTAATTATTGGCACACAAAGTGCCCTCAAAATAATTGTACCCAGCAGATAGTTCCCCTGGCAGTAATAGTGCAGTAACTATAGTGTCTCCCAAAAGTAATGTGCCAGAGTGCGCCCCATAGTAACAGTGCTCCCAAAAGTCTCACCAATAATAATAATTATCTTCCACAGTGCCCTTTGTAGTAATAGTTCCCCAAAGGTAAATGCCCCCATTGTGACCATTCAAGTAATCATGTTCCCCCAGTAGTAATAAAGCACACCAAAATGCCCGCCTACAATGCCCCCAGTAGTTCTAACGCCCCCTATTGTGCTCCAGTAGCAATAAAGCCCTCCATAGTGCCCTTAAGTCGTTTTAAAGCCCACCATAAAGCCCCAGTAGTATTAAAGCCCCCAGTGTGCCTCAGTAGTAAATATGCCCCCAGTAGAGCTAATGCCCCCCCCCCCCAGCAGTAATGACAGCCACGACAGTATGCCACAGAAATAATAATGTCTGCCTATAGTGCCCCAGTTGTAGTAAAGCCCCCATAATGTGTGCCAGTAGAAAAAATGCCCTCTTATAGTGTACCCAGTAGCGTTGCACCAGGTACTGAAGTCTCAATACTTTTTCGATAGTTTGGTACCTGATTCGATACCGGGATTGGCATTTTTTCGCTATTGTGCAGCTTAGAATCAGTCACTATCAGTGAACATGGTGCGTGCAAAGCTCAGCGCACACCATGTTCTCATAAGCAGCTGCACAGTGGAGAAGAAGGGAGAACGTCCCTCTCTCCTCACTGTGACGCGGTCAGCCACAGCCACCTATAAAGTAACTGGGTGGCCCGATGGGGGAGAGCAAGGGAGAGAGGGAGGGGGATGAATAGGAGGGCAGGAGAGGGACAAACTCACTTTGGTCCTTAATGTTGATGAGTAAAGATGAGCTAATTTTTCTAAAATGCGATTCGGACGGTTCACCGAATTTCCGAAAAAGATTTGATTTGATCTGAATTTATTTGTGTTGAATTGTGTAAAAAAAAAAAACGGTTCTTTCCCGGCTTCAGAGAGCCTGTATATTGGTGTAGAACACTATGCATTGCGGAAACATACATAGGGAGTCTGCTGAAGTAAGTGAAACAGTACTGTAAGTCAGTATGACACGCAGATAACAGGCATCACTCTTGCGGAGCCACGGACCGGAAGTTCGGGGCCGTGGAACAGAAGTGCAGATGCGAACAGCACACTGTGTTTTTTTTTTTTTTTTTTTCAGTAATAAAATGCAAGAAAAACTATACATATGTCATATCTGCGTAATCATACTGACCTGGAGAATGAAAGTAACAGGTCAGTTATACGGTATGGAGATCGCCATAAAAGCAAAACCCATAAAACTGTTGCGGAATTGTGTTTTTTTCCAATTTCCCCACAATTTTTTTTTAAGTTCCGCACTACATCCTATGAAATAATAAATGGTTGAATTAGAAAGTGCAACCTGTCCTGCAAAATACAAGCCCTCGTACGCTTATGTAAACTGAAAAATAAAACATTTTTTACCCCAGAAAGGCGAGAAGTGAAAAAGGAAAAACCCTCTGGGGCTGAAAGGGTTAATGCTGAAAATTTCAGTTCTTTACAACCTATAAAATGTTTTGAAACTCTGTTGTGCATAATAATTTCACATTTTTTAATTAGCAAAAACAAACTGTTATCACTGGGAAGTTTGTGGAATAAAATTGAAATTAGGGCTCATGCACACGACCGTGTGCTGGCCGGGACCGTGCTGTGGACCGCAAATTGCGGTCCGCAATGCACGGGCACAGACCGTGGAGCAGCCACATGCGGATCGCGGACCCATTCACTTGAATGGGGTCTGCGATCTGCATCCGACGGTCCGCACCGCAAAAAAGGTAGTGCATACACAGCCAGAAACACTGCTTCCGCACCGCATCTCTGGGTTGTACTTTCTAGTGGCACTATTTATTATTGCATATGATGTAGTGGGAAGCTAGAAAAAAAATTATGGAAGCACTAATTAGTACAGGAGGATCGGGGAGCTCTCCCTGTGCTAGCTCTCTACTCCCCGCTCTTGGTCTTCTGCAGGCTCTGCGCGGTGTGTTGTGACCTGCGCACAGCATGAGGCTGTCGGCGTACTATGTGACTTTGTGCAACGTCGGGTCACAGCACAGCAGGAAGAGCACGGAATCTCAGGAGGGGCGCCCGAAACACGAGAGGCGAGATCTCAGGTCTGAATGGGGGTCATAGTAACATGGTGTCTGATCTGATGTCTGATTGGGGGGTCTTATTAACATAGGGGTCTGACCTGCTGTATCTGGTGCGAACCTGCCCGTGTACGTGTGAACCCCTTTAACTGTGTCTGTAGTTCTGTATCCCATGTTCCTGGTTGCCAAGGGCAACGCCCCCGGTCCTGTATCTACCTGTGTGTGGTTCTTGAGTATGTGCTCTGGTTCTGATGGGGTTAACACTCCCTGTCTGTTGTTCCAGGGGTTTGTGTCCTCCAAGGAGCCTTGTTATGCAGCGTTTTTATTAATACCATTTTGTGGAATGTTTTTTTTCCATTACACCATTCGCGGTAAGGGATCAATATTTTTAGCTTTAAATAGTACGGATGTTATCGGACACAGGGTGATTTTAATTTTTGGAATAAAAAAAATTAAAAAAAATTTACTTTTTTTTGGCCCCCAACATGCAATCATTAGATTTGGAATTTTAGCCATTACAGAATATAAAGATCAGTATATTACGATACATGCTGCCACCTGCATTGGAATATACAAGTAATAGTCCTAAAAGCCTTCTTCAGCTTCTGGCCTATTACTACTATGGGACGCCTTCCCCGATTTCAGCCAGGGAAAAGTGTTCCTGCCCAGAAAGCGCGTGCTTCTGGGTTTTTACCTCTCAGACGTCGCGGTCACATTTGAACACAGCATCTGAGGGGATTAATGTCTGTGAACGGCATTATCACTGATCACAGACATTAGCCCCGTATGTCTGCTGTATGGAACTGCAAGCACCCGGCGGCTCAGGCACTTGTTCCAGAACAAGCACCATCTTTAGGGACCCAACATCCGCCGTACATGTATGGCAGATGTCAGGAAAGGGTTAAAGGGGGCAGTTTAGGGGCCATTTTATTGCTGACAAGTTCCATTTAATTACAATTAATACAATCTTTTATGACACCAGAAACCATTTGCAAACAATAACATGAAATACAGAGTACAGTATACTCCACTGCTGCTGGGGGAGGTCAGTAGAAAGCTCCATTACATCAGTCTGTAGAGGATTTGTAGAAACCTCAGCTTCACCTACCTGATGATCCAGTGGGATATTCGGTTTCTCCCCTGGACAGTCCTGGGAATACTGAGGACTGGGACATCTCTCTGGTGGATTTCTCTCACTGGATCCATCTGTAGGAAATACACACAGTAACTGAATACATTGTCTATATCCAATGATGAGTGAATCTGTGATGCCGGCCGGTCCGTGGCTGCTGACATCTCCTTGTTCCTTGAAGGCCGTTGGAGCTCTTACCCAACCCCCTGCTCCGGTGGTCCATACCTGTTGACATTTCATTGCTCTGTCCACAGCGTGCTGATCTGTGGCCAGCTCTTGGCCTGCAGAGGCTTTTTTCTCCTGTAGGGCATATGCTTCCTCTGGTTCTTAAAGGGCCAGCATGTGTGTTCCTAATCTGTCCACTCTATGGCTAGCCTCCCTGGGATATTTAAGGCACCCTCTCCTGTGGAATGGTTCTAGTTGCTAGTTTCCTACCAAGGAGCTCCACTCTTGAGTACAGTTGCACATTTAGGCCGCTTTCATACGAGTGAGTGTCACGCTGCGGACTCACATCGCAGCACCCGTCCTGAACTTCCAGCACTGCCAGGGTCGCATAGCATTATACTGATTTATGATGTTATGTAACCCTTAGAGGTCTGGAATGTATTGGATAACACTGACATAATGCTGTCAGTGTTATCCAATACATTCCAGAACTGTAAGGGTTACATAGCGTCATAAATCAGTATAATGCGACCCCGGCAGTGCTGGGAGGTCAGGACGGGTGCTGCGCTGCAAGTCCGCAGCGTGACACTCACTCGTCTGAAAGCGGCCTTATTCACCTCTGCTTGTTAAATAGATTTTACTTATTGCTGCCTGACCTGACCTCTGCCTGTTTCTAGTACTGACCCTGTGCTGCCTACTCTGATCTTTTCACTGTTTACTGCATTACACAAACGCTCCCTGTCGTTGCTTGTCTTGTGGATACAGTCTTGACTGATCCCTTGGTGCTTTTCATTGGTATCTCTGGATCCCAGTGGGTCAGCAGCCACTGAACATAGACTGCTTCCAAATGTAGTGGCCTGGTGGTTCCCCTGCAGTGATGAGCGACAGGGGCAATATTCGAATTCGCGATATTTCGTGAATATTTGGGTGAATATTCATTATATATGCACGAATTCGAGAATTTATGATCTCCAGTCATTATTTTCTTGATTGCGAAAATTCGCAATCGGAATAGTTGCGATAAGAATTCGCGATAGGAAAATTCGCGATCATCACTACTCCTAAAGTCAAAGACATTGCAGCCTTCTCATTGGCCCACAAGCAAAAAGCAGTGAGGGATCATGGGTACTGATGAAAAAAAATCTAGAATATTCGTGATTACAAAGATATAGCACTATATTCAAGATATTCACGAATTCTCGAAGTGCCAATATTCCCGATAAAAATTTGCGATTAGAATATTCGCGATCAACAGTAGTGGCCTGGTGGTTCCCCTGCAGTGACGCCCATATGGATTAAAGGGTACGGATCGGGGGGTGTCAATCTAACTGCTCCTTTAGCAGTAGCCCCAGTCAAATCTGTGGCACAGCACATCTACATCCGCACTCTGATTCAAAACGGTTCTCTCCTCTACAGTAATGGAAGGTCTCCTCTTACCCGGTGATGTGAGGGACTGGTGATTCTCCATCATAATGTCCTTGTACGGATCCTTTTGTCCTTCTAAATACTCCCACTCCTCCATGGAGAAATAGACAGCGACATCCTGACACCTTATAGGAACCTGACAACACAAGGACACAGTCATTACCAGACGCCTCCCTTGGCGTTATTGTATAATGTCCCAGCATTCCCAGCAGCGCTCACCTCTCCGCTCAGCAGCTCAGTGATCCTGGTGGTAAGTTCTAGGATCTTCTGCTCATGTATCAGGGAATGAGGTGGAGGCTCAGTGATGGGGCTCTGGGTCCTGCTCCATCCTCCTGACACACGGGGTGTCACACACTCACCAGACGACTTCTTCACTACTGTGTAATCCTGTGTATGGGGAGACGCCGATCACTACAGAGATTCTAAGAATCCTTCACCTTTCCAGACATTTCCCTGTTTTATTACTAGAGATAAGAGTGATGTTATGTGAGACTCTCACCTCTCCAGTTATCAAGGAGATGATCTCCAGGGTGAGGTCTAATATCCTCGCAGCCATGTGGTCTCTGTCCTTCTCCATCTTTGGTCGGTCCTTAATGGAAAGGACCATTGCCTCTAAAAAGAAGAAAGTCCTGCACCTAAGAAACCCGGGAAACAAGGAGGATTGTGAGCAAAATCACACCTAACATTAAGTAAATTAAGAATGACAAGACTACCAATATTGTACAACGGAGGTGACTTCTCTATTGAGGTGTCTTATACATACCAGACTGGTGACCATAATAAATCAGTCAGCCGGCCTCCTGCTATACAGTGAATACAGTGTTACACAGGATAGACATCGCAGTCTACCACATACAGCAGACAGTTCTCATCTTCTGTGACTATACATGTCTTTATTAATAAAATAACTGATAGGAAGTTCACAGACACTTGATCTGACATGCTTTCTGCAGCCGTTGAGAATTTGAAAGTTTTCCAATTTAATGACTCACATTTGGTCTCATGATTGTGTTTAAAGTGTACCTGAGTCTTCAAAAAAGGTTTGGATAATGGCAGTGCGTTTTTGTACAGTCTGTGAAGGAACTGTTATGTTTGGGCTTACCTTAAGTTTATTTCAGACATATTATCTCTTTTTAGGTGCAGGAGCTGTCTCTGTTCTACAGGTAGTGTACGCAGTGACCTCACTTCCTGTCACAATCCCTCCCGTGACAGAGGTTAGAATATCTGAGAGACTTTCATCACATGAGGTTATCTGACAGCCTCTCGGTTTCACTTTGCAGTGTTGTTGTTGGTATGACCACACCTCTTGTTTCAGGTGTAGCTTGTGGTCATTACTATTCCTCTATTTAGTCTGGACTCACACTTCCTACCATGCTGTTGATATTATCTGCCTGGAGTTGGAAGAGCTGGTGTGTTGTCCTCTTCTGAGTTCCTGATCATCCATTTTCTATTGAAGATAAGTGTTCTCCCCTTTGTATTTTGTTTTCCCCTTTTGCTCATTGTTTCCTAGGCTTCAGGGAGAAGCTGGTTCGATCATCTGGGAAGGAACCTGTGGTCTCAGACCATGTCAATACGCCTAGGGCTTTTCAGGGTATCTAGGGCCTAGGTTTCCGGTGTATGAATATTCCCACCTTCAGGGTCTATTCATACTGTCACGACTGTGACTGATCCAGACAGGTCTGGGAGGAGAAGGTCGCAGCGACTTGCTACTCGCGATAGCTTGTGAGTTTGCTCCGTGGTTCAGGGTATGTCATCTGGGTTTTGCCTTGTGAACCTTTTTGTCCTGACTGGGAGTTTGTAGGCATCCTTCTCAGGTGAGTCCTGTCTGCCACTCCCAGCTACTATATTAGTTTCACTTTCACTTGCAGTCATTGCCAGATATAGTCCTTACTTCCAGTTCTATTCTGACCTTTGAAGGAGATCGTTTGATGGTGTTGCTGTGGAGCTCTTGTCCGGCGTGGACTGTCGTGATTGGGATCGCCTTCTCTGCTCGTGACTGGATAAGTCTATCTCTGTTATAGTTTGTTTGTTGCTGTCTTCCCCTGCTGTTCTCCTAGACATGAGTGATGGTGACTAGTGCTCCCATCGGCCTTTCCCCACTCTAGGCTTTAGGGTGACTGAGGGTTTAGGCATCCTGCTCGCCGCACGGGTTCACACCCCGTCTAGGGTATCAGGGCAGACAGGTGCCAGCTTAGGGTTAGTCAGGGGTGGCCATTCTATTTCCCATTCGTAGATAAGGGTCCCCCTTCCCCTCCGTCTGGTGCGACACGACTGCTGCTGGGGTAGCGGTCGTGACACATACTGACAGGAGTCAGGGCTAGGTTTAGGGTTTTCCTAGGTGGTGACCTTTTCCTTTCCTTAGCCTTGTGGCCTAGTTTCGGGTCATTTTCCTTCTGTTGTCATTCTGGTGTCCCTCCCCTCCCCCTAAATTGTATCACTTCCCTTACTTTCCACTAAGTTTGTTTTCTTCTAGGGAGTTAAGAAAGCTGATAAAGGAAAAATCACATTTACATAAAGGCAGGAGGCTCCTGTGATCTTCAGAAGCTTCGTAGAAGCAGTTATTTTATCAGGGTCAGGATCTCAGCCGGCTCTGACCCCCCCCCCCCCCCCCCCCACTTCCTCTCATCCGTCTTCTTTGTTTATTTTACCAGGGAAGGATCTTGTCTGACTCCAGAAAGTGGACTGAAACTTAAAATGAAGCAATTAAAAAAAAAACGTTGGATCTGTTTAGATTTGGTTCAAAATGTCTGCACAAATTTGCTTACAATCATTTCTGTACAATGAAAATCATTGTGCAAAATTTCTGATTCAATATTCACTATTTCTGCCATCATTAGGACATTGAGTGTAGGGTCGCTTCAAACAATTTTCTCACTTTTTTGAACATATTTATCAGTTTTAGATGTGTAGCAGCATCCTAATAGTTCATCATGTTCTCCATCCTCAAACCTGCAATCTTTTTGTGCCGCTCAAACACACGAGACATGAAATTTTCCTCATAAAAAGATTTACTTGCCGTCAATTTCACAACGTTGTTGTGCGTTCCTAGCTGGATCGCATACATCTCCACATTAAACCAGGCACAGCTAATCCAGGAGAACTGAACATATAAGAAAGTACGGGATATGAATATCCCATTCAATCTTAGATAATTACATGTAAATTACTCTTAATAAAATAAGAACTGAGAGATAGTAAATACATAAATAGTGGGTGGCAGCTAGGCGTGTTAATAGTTAATAAAACTAAAACATGATTAATAAGAATCCACTAGATAGTTATTCCAAAACAGTTAAAACAATTAATTAACAATTGATAAAAAGCTTTTAAATCATTAAATTACATAGTATGAAACATATATATAATAGTTAAAAAATAATAATGATTCGTATACAAAGTTGTCCCTGTTTTAACCAATCACCTAACATTACCTTACGGTAGAGGACATGGCCTAATCATAAACATATAAAAATTATGTATATAAAAATATCTAAAAAAAAAAAAAAAAAAAGCAGTAATTTTAGTAATCTTTCTGTATAATGACTCCTAATTTCTTTGATCGTATCTCGGTCACTGGGATTTAATGTGAAATAACTGGATTCATTACACTGCCCATCGTCCCCCCTGTAGCGGCGGTGTAGTGCGATTACAATTACTTGCTTCATTCAAGTTTATGGAGCGAGTTCTAGTAATTATACTGCTCCTCCGAGACAGCGGGCAGTCTAATGAAGAGGAGGTAACACTCACATGGAGCGCTGCCTCCTCTTCAAACAGCTGATCGGCGGGGGTGCCGGGTGTCGGACCTTCACAGATCTGGTACTGGTGACCTATCCTGAGGAAACGTCATCCATATAAAACCCCTGCACAACCCCTTTAAGATGGAAATGTCATCATTCAACTCCAGCGGCGTTCTCTTTATTCCAGAAGGACGGTCTTATTTAATAACCGCAACTCATACGCTTTATTCTCCCCCTCATGAAGTAATCCAATAATCCTCCCAAAAAACCCCAACAAGGCAACAGTATTTTAAGGGGGCAGCACTATTATGAGGGGGCACTAAAAGGACAGCACTATTGTGAGGGGCACTACTAAGGGGACAGCACTATTGTGAGGGGGGACTACTTATTGGACAGCACTATTGTGAGGGGGAACTAAGGGGACAGCACTATTGTGAGGGGGCACTACTAAGGGGACTGCACCATTGTGAGGGGGGACTACTTATTGGACAGCACTATTGTGAGGGGGAACTAAGGGGACAGCACTATTGTGAGGGGGCACTACTAAGGGGACAGCACTATTGTGAGGGGGCACTACTAAGGGGACAGCACTATTGTGAGGGGGCACTACTAAGGGGACAGCACTATTGTGAGGGGCACTACTAAGGGGACAGCACTATTGTGAGGGGGCACTGAGGGGACAGCACTATTGTGAGGGGGCACTAAGGGGACAGCACTATTGTGAGGGGCACTACTAAGGGGACATCACTATTGTGATGGGGAACTAAGGTGACAGCAATATTGTGAAGAGGCACTAAGGGGACAGCACTATTGTGAGGGGGCACTAAGGGGACAGCACTATTGTGAGAGGGCACTAAGTCGACAGCACCATTGTGAGAGGGCACTAAGGGTACAGCACTATTGTGAGGGGGGACTACTTAGTGGACAGCACTATTATGAGGGGGCACTAAGGGGACAGCACTATTGTGAAGGGGTACTAAGGGGACAGCACTATTGTGAGGGGGCACTAAGGGGACAGCACTATTGTGAGGGGGCACTAAGGGGACAGCACTATTGTGAAGGGGCACTAAGGGGATAGCACTACAGGGAGTGCAGAATTATTAGGCAAGTTGTATTTTTGAGGATTAATTTTATTATTGAACAACAACCATGTTCTCAATGAACCCAAAAAACTCATTAATATCAAAGCTGAATATTTTTGGAAGTAGTTTTTAGTTTGTTTTTAGTTTTAGCTATTTTAGGGGGATATCTGTGTGTGCAGGTGACTATTACTGTGCATAATTATTAGGCAACTTAACAAAAAACTAATATATACCCATTTCAATTATTTATTTTTACCAGTGAAACCAATATAACATCTCAACATTCACAAATATACATTTCTGACATTCAAAAACAAAACAAAAACAAATCAGTGACCAATATAGCCACCTTTCTTTGCAAGGACACTCAAAAGCCTGCCATCCATGGATTCTGTCAGTGTTTTGATCTGTTCACCATCAACATTGCGTGCAGCAGCAACCACAGCCTCCCAGACACTGTTCAGAGAGGTGTACTGTTTTCCCTCCTTGTAAATCTCACATTTGATGATGGACCACAGGTTCTCAATGGGGTTCAGATCAGGTGAACAAGGAGGCCATGTCATTAGATTTTCTTCTTTTATACCCTTTCTTGCCAGCCACGCTGTGGAGTACTTGGACGCGTGTGATGGAGCATTGTCCTGCATGAAAATCATGTTTTTCTTGAAGGATGCAGACTTCTTCCTGTACCACTGCTTGAAGAAGGTGTCTTCCAGAAACTGGCTGTAGGACTGGGAAAAAGGCCCCACAAGCTCATCTTTGATGATACCAGCCCAAACCAGTACTCCACCTCCACCTTGCTTGCGTCTGAGTCGGACTGGAGCTCTCTGCCCTTTACCAATCCAGCCACGGGCCCATCCATCTGGCCCATCAAGACTCACTCTCATTTCATCAGTCCATAAAACCTTAGAAAAATCAGTCTTGAGATATTTCTTGGCCCAGTCTTGACGTTTCAGCTTGTGTGTCTTGTTCAGTGGTGGTCGTCTTTCAGCCTTTCTTACCTTGGCCATGTCTCTGAGTATTGCACACCTTGTGCTTTTGGGCACTCCAGTGATGTTGCAGCTCTGAAATATGGCCAAATTGGTGGCAAGTGGCATCTTGGCAGCTGCACGCTTGACTTTTCTCAGTTCATGGGCAGTTATTTTGCGCCTTGGTTTTTCCACACGCTTCTTGCGACCCTGTTGACTATTTTGAATGAAACGCTTGATTGTTCGATGATCACGCTTCAGAAGCTTTGCAATTTTAAGAGTGCTGCATCCCTCTGCAAGATATCTCACTATTTTTGACTTTTCTGAGCCTGTCAAGTCCTTCTTTTGACCCATTTTGCCAAAGGAAAGGAAGTTGCCTAATAATTATGCACACCTGATATAGGGTGTTGATGTCATTAGACCACACCCCTTCTCATTACAGAGATGCACATCACCTAATATGCTTAATTGGTAGTAGGCTTTCGAGCCTATACAGCTTGGAGTAAGACAACATGCATAAAGAGGATGATGTGGTCAAAATACTCATTTGCCTAATAATTCTGCACGTAGTGTATTGTGAGGGAGCACTAAGGGGATAGCACTATTGTCAGGGGCACTAAGGGGACAGCACTATTGTGAGGGGGCACTAAGGGGACAGTACTATTGTAAGGGGGCACCACTAAGGGGACAGCACTATTATGAGGGGGCACTACTAAGGGGACAGCACCATTGTGAGGGGGGACTACTTATTGGACAGCACTATTGTGAGGGGGCACTAAGGGGACAGCACTATTGTAAGGGGGCACTACTAAGGGGACAGCACTATTGTGAGGGGCACTGAGGGGACAGCACTATTGTGAGGGGGCACTAAGGGGACAGCACTATTGTGAGGGGGCACTAATGGGACAGCACTATTGTGAGGGGGCACTAAGTCGACAGCACCATTGTGAGGGGGGACTACTTAGTGGACAGCACTATTATGAGGGGGCACTAAGGGAACAGCACTATTGTGAAGGGGCACTAAGGGGACAGCACTATTGTGAGGGGGCACTAAGGGGACAGCACTATTGTGAGGGAGCACTAAGGGGATAGCACTATTGTGAGGGGCACTAAGGGGACAGCACTATTGTGAGGGGCACTAAGGGGACAGCACTATTATGAGGGGGCACTAAAGAGACAGCACCATTGTGAGGAGGCACTAAGGGGACAGTACTATTGTAAGGGGGCACCACTAAGGGGACAGCACTATTGTGAGGGGTCACTACTAAGGGGACAGCACTATTGTGTGGGGCACTACTAAGGGGACAGCACTATTGTGAGGGGACACTAAGGGGACAGCACTATTGTGAAGGGGCACTAAGTCGGCAGCACCATTGTGAGGGGGCACTAAGGGGGCAGCACTATTGTGAGGGGGCACTAAGGGGGCAGCACTATTGTGAGGGGGCACTAAGGGGACAGCACTATTGTGAAGGGGCACTAAGGGGATAGCACTACAGGGAGTGCAGAATTATTAGGCAAGTTGTATTTTTGAGGATTAATTTTATTATTGAACAACAACCATGTTCTCAATGAACCCAAAAAACTCATTAATATCAAAGCTGAATATTTTTGGAAGTAGTTTTTAGTTTGTTTTTAGTTTTAGCTATTTTAGGGGGATATCTGTGTGTGCAGGTGACTATTACTGTGCATAATTATTAGGCAACTTAACAAAAAACTAATATATACCCATTTCAATTATTTATTTTTACCAGTGAAACCAATATAACATCTCAACATTCACAAATATACATTTCTGACATTCAAAAACAAAACAAAAACAAATCAGTGACCAATATAGCCACCTTTCTTTGCAAGGACACTCAAAAGCCTGCCATCCATGGATTCTGTCAGTGTTTTGATCTGTTCACCATCAACATTGCGTGCAGCAGCAACCACAGCCTCCCAGACACTGTTCAGAGAGGTGTACTGTTTTCCCTCCTTGTAAATCTCACATTTGATGATGGACCACAGGTTCTCAATGGGGTTCAGATCAGGTGAACAAGGAGGCCATGTCATTAGATTTTCTTCTTTTATACCCTTTCTTGCCAGCCACGCTGTGGAGTACTTGGACGCGTGTGATGGAGCATTGTCCTGCATGAAAATCATGTTTTTCTTGAAGGATGCAGACTTCTTCCTGTACCACTGCTTGAAGAAGGTGTCTTCCAGAAACTGGCTGTAGGACTGGGAAAAAGGCCCCACAAGCTCATCTTTGATGATACCAGCCCAAACCAGTACTCCACCTCCACCTTGCTTGCGTCTGAGTCGGACTGGAGCTCTCTGCCCTTTACCAATCCAGCCACGGGCCTATCCATCTGGCCCATCAAGACTCACTCTCATTTCATCAGTCCATAAAACCTTAGAAAAATCAGTCTTGAGATATTTCTTGGCCCAGTCTTGACGTTTCAGCTTGTGTGTCTTGTTCAGTGGTGGTCGTCTTTCAGCCTTTCTTACCTTGGCCATGTCTCTGAGTATTGCATACCTTGTGCTTTTGGGCACTCCAGTGATGTTGCAGCTCTGAAATATGGCCAAACTGGTGGCAAGTGGCATCTTGGCAGCTGCACGCTTGACTTTTCTCAGTTCATGGGCAGTTATTTTGCGCCTTGGCTTTTCCACACGCTTCTTGCGACCCTGTTGACTATTTTGAATGAAACGCTTGATTGTTCGATGATCACGCTTCAGAAGCTTTGCAATTTTAAGAGTGCTGCATCCCTCTGCAAGATATCTCACTATTTTTGACTTTTCTGAGCCTGTCAAGTCCTTCTTTTGACCCATTTTGCCAAAGGAAAGGAAGTTGCCTAATAATTATGCACACCTGATATAGGGTGTTGATGTCATTAGACCACACCCCTTCTCATTACAGAGATGCACATCACCTAATATGCCTAATTGGTAGTAGGCTTTCGAGCCTATACAGCTTGGAGTAAGACAACATGCATAAAGAGGATGATGTGGTCAAAATACTCATTTGCCTAATAATTCTGCACGTAGTGTATTGTGAGGGAGCACTAAGGGGATAGCACTATTGTCAGGGGCACTAAGGGGACAGCACTATTGTGAGGGGGCACTACTAAGGGGACAGCACCATTGTGAGGGGGGACTACTTATTGGACAGCACTATTGTGAGGGGGCACTAAGGGGACAGCACTATTGTAAGGGGGCACTACTAAGGGGACAGCACTATTGTGAGGGGCACTGAGGGGACAGCACTATTGTGAGGGGGCACTAAGGGGACAGCACTATTGTGAGGGGGCACTAATGGGACAGCACTATTGTGAGGGGGCACTAAGTCGACAGCACCATTGTGAGGGGGGACTACTTAGTGGACAGCACTATTATGAGGGGGCACTAAGGGAACAGCACTATTGTGAAGGGGCACTAAGGGGACAGCACTATTGTGAAGGGGCACTAAGGGGACAGCACTATTGTGAGGGGGCACTAAGGGGACAGCACTATTGTGAGGGAGCACTAAGGGGATAGCACTATTGTGAGGGGCACTAAGGGGACAGCACTATTGTGAGGGGGCACCACTAAGGGGACAGCACTATTGTGAGGGGTCACTAAGGGGACAGCACTATTGTGAGGGGGCACTAAGGGGACAGCACTATTGTGAGGGGGCACTAAGGGGACAGCACTATTGTGAGGGGGCACTAAGGGGACAGCACTATTGTGAGGGGCACTACTAAGGGGATAGCACTATTGTGAGGGGCACTAAGGGGACAGCAATATTATGAGGGGGCACTAAAGAGACAGCACCATTGTGAGGAGGCACTAAGGGGACAGCACTATTGTGAGGGGGCACCACTAAGGGGACAGCACTATTGTGAGGGGTCACTACTAAGGGGACAGCACTATTGTGTGGGGGCACTACTAAGGGGACAGCACTATTGTGAGGGGCACTACTAAGGGGACAGCACTATTGTGAGGGGACACTAAGGGGACAGCACTATTGTGAGGGGGCACTAAGTCGGCAGCACCATTGTGAGGGGGCACTAAGGGGGCAGCACTATTGTGAGGGGGCACTAAGGGGACAGCACTATTGTGAAGGGGCACTAAGGGGACAGCGCTATTGTGAGGGGGCACTACTAAGGGGACAGCACTATTGTGAGGGGCACTAAGGGGACAGCACTATTGTGAGGGGCACTAAGGGGACAGCACTATTGTGAGGGGCACTACTAAGGGGATAGCACTATTGTGAGGGGCACTAAGGGGACAGCAATATTATGAGGGGGCACTAAAGAGACAGCACCATTGTGAGGAGGCACTAAGGGGACAGCACTATTGTGAGGGGGCACCACTAAGGGGACAGCACTATTGTGAGGGGTCACTAAGGGGACAGCACTATTGTGAGGGGGCACTAAGGGGACAGCACTATTGTGAGGGGGCACTAAGGGGACAGCACTATTGTGTGGGGGCACTACTAAGGGGACAGCACTATTGTGAGGGGCACTACTAAGGGGACAGCACTATTGTGAGGGGACACTAAGGGGACAGCACTATTGTGAGGGGGCACTAAGTCGGCAGCACCATTGTGAGGGGGCACTAAGGGGGCAGCACTATTGTGAGGGGGCACTAAGGGGACAGCACTATTGTGAAGGGGCACTAAGGGGACAGCGCTATTGTGAGGGGGCACTACTAAGGGGACAGCACTATTGTGAGGGGCACTAAGGGGACAGCACTATTGTGAGGGGCACTAAGGGGACAGCACTATTGTGAGGGGCACTACTAAGGGGATAGCACTATTGTGAGGGGCACTAAGGGGACAGCAATATTATGAGGGGGCACTAAAGAGACAGCACCATTGTGAGGAGGCACTAAGGGGACAGCACTATTGTGAGGGGGCACCACTAAGGGGACAGCACTATTGTGAGGGGTCACTAAGGGGACAGCACTATTGTGAGGGGGCACTAAGGGGACAGCACTATTGTGAGGGGGCACTAAGGGGACAGCACTATTGTGTGGGGGCACTACTAAGGGGACAGCACTATTGTGAGGGGCACTACTAAGGGGACAGCACTATTGTGAGGGGACACTAAGGGGACAGCACTATTGTGAGGGGGCACTAAGTCGGCAGCACCATTGTGAGGGGGCACTAAAAAACAAATCCTCACCTTCTTCATTTGTTGGCAGCACGGTGAACAATTGCTCACTGGAAGCTCAGGACAGGACCTGCAAGACGTCATCAAGCTGGAGCGAAGGTCCTGTCCTGAGCTTCCAGTGAGCAATTGTTCACCGTGCTGCCAACAAATGAAGAAAGTGAGGATTTGTTTTTCTTAACACAAGTGGGAGGAAGGGGAGGGGGGGGTTAGTTGAAGGCCCCACAATGGAAGTGCTCATTAATAACAGCACTTATAGGAATACTGGCAATGAAAATCACCGGCAGAGGCAGTAAATTACCGGCTTGGCCGATGAGATTCCGGCCGGGGGGCGACCCTACTGGTCATCAGTGTGTGGTAGGTGGGGGCTCGTCTCTATCAGGACCCCACTAATCCTGGGAATGGAGGGGCTGCAGAGCTGCTTTACTGCTGAATCTCCTCCACAGTCCCTGCTCATTAGAGCTCCGGCCTCCGCTGTGCAGGGACAGTGAGGAGAGGACACAGCGCTGCAGCCCCTTCATCTAGAAGAGGTTGTCCCCACCGACCACACACTGACTCCATATCCTAGTGATATCACAGGACAGTGTGTGATGGAAGACCCCTCTAATCCAGGAGAACAGCCCCTCTTACAGGGGTCTGGGGGTCTCCTAATATTCCAGGGGGAGAGCAGACATGTCTGAGGAGAACTCCCCTCCTGACCTCCAGACTGTGTGAGCAGAGACTCTCTATGGCCGGTGCTGCCCCCTGCTGGCTGGACCTGCTATATGTCACCTATAGAACCGCTCCATTCTAATAAACCCAGAACCAAGACCGATAACTGACCTGCAGATCTCACCTCCTGGGGCTGCAGGACCTGCGGTGACGTCACACTGGTCACATGACAGGAAGTGCTGCACAGTGAAAGACCTCCACTGCTTTACTCCTCCCCTCTTTGTGACTGATCACATGACCATGACATCATCAAAGGTCCTGAAGTCACTATGATATTCCCACTGTACTGTCTAACTTCCAGGAGCCCTAGGGATGAGCGAATTGACTTCAGTTGAAACGTCCGAAGTCGATTCGCATAATACTTTGTTTGAATACTGAACGGAGTGAGCGCCCCATACAGTATTAGAATGTATTGGCTCCGATGATCGGTACCTTGGAACTGAACCCGAGTTCGGGAAATGTTTTTTTACACTAGAAATTAATTTATGAAGTTATTATGTGAAGTCTCAAGAGACTTCATGAAGTAATAACTTCGGCTCATCTGAGCCAATACATTGTAATGCTGTACGAAGCACTTGCTCCGTACAGTATTTAAACAAAGTATTATGCAAATCGATACATTCTAATACTGTACGGAGCGGTGGTTTAAAGCCGTGACCACGCCAAGAAGCTCGGTTGCTCCCCCAACTTCATAAACAATGCAGCCACCGGTGCGTATAAAAATATACTTCCTAACCGTCCTAGATCCGGCTGGACTGTCCCGTGGTCCGGGAACGTTTGAGGTATTCGTTCACCACTCAGCTCAGCTGCCAGCTCAGTGCGGTCACACATGGTGCTGCTGGGATGTAGCAGTAGTGTGTCGGCCCCGGGATTCAGCCTCCTACATAGTCGAGCAGGCGTGGTGTGACCTCATGGTGCCTGCTGGGGAACACAGGATGTTCCCAAATTATTGGGGGTACTAGGTAGGGTTGCCACGAGAAATTAGCGAACTTCTGTTTTGGAAGTTCGCTTTCCGGTTACTGCAGAATTGCGTTATGGATCCTGTGACCACAGACCATAAGTTATGTCACGCGATCAATAACACAATTCTGCTGTGACTGGAACCCGAACTTCTAAAACAGAAGTTCACTCATCCCTATTTGCCACCTTTCCCAACAAAAAATACCGGTGTCACGAGGGTGTCAAGAACCACGCCTGACTCCGTTATACCCGGGGTCAGGAAGTTGCAGCGGTTGGTTGCGCGCTCTATGTAAGATAGGGCTGTTTCCTTATGATAGCTTTCTGGGTTTGCTTTGCAACCCTTTTTGGCTCACTCAGGGATCCGTAGCTCCTTCTCCTCAGCTGTTCCTTGTCCAGCACTCCCAAACCTCCTTATATTCCCCTCTCACACTTCTCTGGTTGCCAGATATAGAGCTTCCTGCCTGGACATCTATTCTGACCCTCTAGAGTTGTGTTGCTGCGTTCTCTGGTAGTTGGTCCAGAACGTTACCCTCCGGATCCCTGTTGGACCTTTGTGGTCTGCTGTGGTCGCCCACCTGGGTGTATGTGTTTGTCTGTATTGTCTGTCCTCTCCCTGGTGTTTCCCTCTTAGTGTCAGTGGTGCGGACTAGCGATCCCACCGGCCCGTTCACTATCTAGGGCTCATTTTAGGGAAAGCCAGGGTTTAGGCACGTGATCGCCGCACGGGTGAGGAACCCGTCTAGGGACGTCAGGGCAGTCAGGTGCCAGCTGCAAGGTGAGTCAGGGGTCACCACCTTTCCCTCTCCCTTGGGCAGGGCTTTCCCTTTTCCCTCCCTGTGCGTGACGCCGGTCATTAAAACCGGCCAAGTTTACACAGATAAAAAGGGGGTGTGATTTTGGGGCGTGGACTAACAGTGGGTGTTATTTGACACAGATGATTTCATCATTGAGTTTTGTAACCCTTTTTTTATAAAAGTGGTTGTGCAGTGGTTTAATAGGTTGCCTAGGAGACCGGCAATGTGTTGTAATGCATTGCAGAGGGGATCAGACCCCCAAAAGTTGAAGTCCCAGAGTGGGACAGAAATAAAGTTTAAAAAAAGTTTAAAAAAAAGTAAAAAAAAAGAAAAAACGCCCCTCTCCCCGATTTTATAATAAAAAACAGAAAGAAAATACATATTAGGTATTGCTGCGTCCATAAGGACTTGCTCTATAAATATATCACATGATCCACCCTGTCTGATAAACACTGTATAATTTTTTTTTTTAAACTGTGTCAAAAAAAGCCATTTTGTCTCTTTACATAACTAAAAGTGCAACACCAAGCGATTAAAAAGACGTATGCCCTCCAAAACAGTGCCAATAAAACCGTCACCTCATCCCGCAAAAATGAGCCCCTAGATAAGACAATTGCCCGAAAAATTCAAAAACTATGACTCTCAGACTATGGAGACACTAAAACATAATTTTTTTGGTTACAAAAATGCTATTATTGTGTAAAACTTAAATAAGAAAAAAATATACATATTTGGTATTGCCACGTCTGTAACTACCTGCTCTATAAATATATCACATGACCTAACCCCTCAGGTGAATGCTGTAAAAATAAATAGAAACTGTGCCAAAACAGCCAATTTTTTGGTCACCTTGCCCAATAAAGTGTAATAATGAATAATCAAAAAATCATATGCATCAAAAAATAGTACTAATAAAAACGTCAACTCTTCCTGCAAAAAAACAAGCCCCTGCAGGACCATCGGCAGAAAAAAAAATGGTGTTCAGAAAATGGAGACACAAAAACATAATTTTTTTTCAAAAATGTTTTATTATGTAAAGCTGAAACAAACAAACAAAAAAAGCAGACATAGTTGATATCGTGTCCGTAACAACCTGCTCTATAACAATAGCACATGATCTAACCTGTCATATGAACGTTGTAAAAAACAAAAAGTAAAAGCGGTGCCAAAACAGCCCTGTTTTTGGTTACCTTGCCTTACAAAAAATTTATTATAGAGCGATTAAATATCATATGTAACCCAAAATAGTACCAATAAAACTATCACCTTAGTTTCCAAAATGGGGTAACTTTTTGGGAGTTTCTGCTATAGGGGTGCATCAGGGGGGCTTCAAATGGGACATGGTGTCTAAAAACCAGGCCAGCAAAATCTGCGTTCCAAAAACCATACAGCGCTCTTTCTTCTGCACCCTGCCGTGTGCCCTTACATCAGTTTACGACCACATGTGGAGTGTTTCTGTAAACCACAGAATCAGGGTAATAAATATTGAGTTTTGTTTGGAAAATGGAAAATCTGCCAAAAAAGTGAAATTTTGAAATTTCATCTCAATTTTCCTTTAATTCTTGTGAAATACCTAAAGGGTTAACACAGTTTGTAAAATCAGTTTTGAGTAACTCGAGGGGTGTAGTTTCTACAATGGGGTCATTTATGGGGGGTTTCTACTATGTAAGCCCCACAAAGTGACTTTAGACCTGAACTGGTCCATAAAAAGTGGGTTTTGGAAATGTTCTTAAAAATTTTAAGAATTGCTTCTAAAATTCTAACCCTTTTAACGTCCTAAAATAATAAAATTACATTTCCAAAATGATGCCAACATAAAGCAGACATATGGGGAATGTTAAGTAATAAATATTTTATGAGGTATCACTTTCTGTTTTAAAAGCAGAGAAATTTTTATTTTTTTTTAATTTTGGGTTAATTTTGTATTTTTCATAAATAAAGCTAAAATGCCTAGTTTAGCGGCGCCACCCCCTCCGCTACGTCAACTAATTCATTCAAGCTACGCAACTAGAATCTTAATTTCGTTCCCCGGAAATCTCGCGCAGGCGCAGTACCGCCCACTGCCTGCGCCTGTGTGATCTAATAGCTCCTGAGGGCAACAGCGATAAGAAAACATCACTGGGCTCGGCGCATGCCCAGTGACACTTTTGAGGCTATTGCCCTCAGGAGCTATTGGATCGCACAGGCAGTAGGCGGTACTGCGCCTGCGCGAGATTTCCGGTGGATGAAATAAAGATTTCAGGTGCATAGCTTGAATGAATTAGTTGACGTAGCGGAGTGGGGTGCCACCGTTAAACTAGGCTGTGGGACGATAGTTCATAACGAGAAGACGTGCTTGGGCTCTAAATTAAGGCGGGCTAGGCACTGCAGGGTGGCGTTACTGGGCTGAAAGGGTGATGAATAACACCCCTCGGGGCACCTTCGGGGTTCATTTGCATAATTTTAAAAAATCGCTTTTTTAACAAAATTAAACCATGAAGAGAAGAAAGAAGACCAGTGCAGGAAATAAGGTATTTTATTAAACATGGCAATGGTGACAGCTTAATATGGTCAAACCTGCTGACAGATTCCCTTTAAACTTTGAGATTGTCATTTTGGCCACAGGAGGCCGCTCGTTCTCTGTTATAGCTAACTGACTCTTGGATTTAAAAATGCAAAGTAGAGGATGACTCATGCTGTTGTTGCTGAAAGTAGAACCAGGAAGTGTGAGAGAGAGAGAGAGAGCTAACATGGTGGAAGGACTTTTTGTGTGAGACTGAATCCGGTTCCATCCTGGTTGCAGAGTGTCCTGGAGTGTTCGGGGAAGCAGTGGACGGGAACTAATCGTTCCTCCCTGGTTCACGGTACTACACTACAGAGCGGATATATGTGAATCAGTCCTTATGTGCCTACTTTTATTTTCTACCCAGTGTTTAAGTCCCTCAGGTCTACTCACAGATATGTGCCCCCTCAAGGAGATATGCCAAGATATGGCCCCTTCATAATTGATATGCCAAGATATGTGTCCCCTCACAGTAGATATGCCAAGCTATGTGCCCCCTCACAGTAGATATGCCAAGATATGTGCCCCTTACACTTGATATGCCAAGATATGTGCCCCTTCACAGTAGATTTCCCAAAATATGTGCTCCCTCACAGTAGATATGCCAAGATAGGTGTCCTCTCACAGTAGATATGCCAAGATATGTGCCCCATCACAGTACATAAGTCAAGATATGTGCCCCCTTCACAGTAGATATCCCAAAATATGTGCCCCCTCACAGTTGATATGCCAAGATGTGTGCCCCCTTCACAGTAGATATGCCAAGATATGTGCCCTCTTATGGTGGATTAGCCAAGATATGTGCCCAGTGCCCCCTTCACAGAAAGTGAAAAAAAAAATAACAATAAATATTCCTCACCTTAATCACCTGGCTCCTCCCATGATTTGCGCTCCCCATCAGCAGCAGCAGGATACTGTGACACATGGCGCTGCTGTGTAGGAGGAGCAGAGGCTGATTCCCAGCCTGCCCCACTCCTCCTCCTACACAGATCAGCAGGACGATGTGTGAGGACATCGTGCTGCTGCTGTGGAGCGCTGGAGGCTCAATGTTGGAGCGGGGAGCAAATAGTTCCCTGCTTCAGTGGCATGCCTACGGTGTTTGGCACCCGGGAAGGTCATTTCTCTGGCACTCCCCCCAATACTTTAAAAATAATTGTACAACCTTCACAGTAGTTTTGTACAGATGTGTGCCCACTCACAGTAGTTATGCCCACATTGTGCCCTCTCACAGTAGTTATACCCTCTCTGTGCCCCTTTCACAGTTGTAATGCCCTATTTGTGCCCCCATTACAGTAATAATCCCCATTGTGCCCCCTTCATAGTAATAATCCCCATTGTTCCCCTTCATATTAATAATCCCCACTGTGCCCCCTTCATAGTAGAAATCCCCGATGTGCCCCCTTCACATTAGTAATACCCTCTGTGCCCCCTCCATAGTAGAAATGGCTTCTGTGTCCCCTCCATAGTAATAAAGCCCTCTGTGACTCCTCTGTATTAAAAACAAAAAAACACAGTAACTACTCACCTTGTCCCATTCCTGAAGCTCACATACCTCTCTTCCCTGCAGGCACAGATCACTCTGCAGCACTGTGTGGGCAGAGCTTATGCAGATTACCAGTCAGCAGGCTCCTCCCACACAGGTCGGCAGTGCGATCCGTGCCTGCAGGCTGAATGGTGGAGCGGGGAGAAGTCTTCCTGCTTTACCATTCAGAGCACCGCCGGGCTGAAGGAGGGGAGTAGCTGAGCGGTGAGTGACAGGACCCAGCTCCCTGCTCTCCAGCAATGAGCGCTTCCATGTGTACTGATCGATGCGTTCATTCCTTCTGGCCTCTGGCAGCTGTTCTGTGGGCCCCCGCAGAAGCTGTAGGCCCCGGCACTTGCCCGGGTATGCCGGGTGCTGACGCCGGCCTTGATTATTGGACCCTATTCTCTTCAATATATTTATTAATGATCTTGTAGAAAGCTTGCACAGTAAAATATCACTTTTTTTTAGGTGACACTAAACTGTGAAGAGTAATTGACAGGTGAGAGGACAATATACTGCTGCAGATGGATCTGGATAGATTAGAGGTTCGGGCAGAGAAGTGGCACACTGACACGGAAAAGGACTTTACAAACTAAGCTGTAAAAAACTGTGTCAGGCAGCCGCTGCCAAGGCCAATAAGATAATGGGTTGCATCAAATGGGGCATAGATGCCTGTGATGAGAACATAGTCCTACCACTTTACACATCACTAGTCAGACCACACATGGAGTACTGTGTACAGTTCTGGGCTCCTGTGAACAAGGCAGACATAGCAGAGCTGGAGAGGGTCCAGAGGCGGGCAACTAAAGTAATAATTGGAATGGGGCAACTACAGTACCCTGAAAGATTATCAAAATTAGGGTTATTTACTTTAGAAAAAAGACGTCTAAGGTGAGATCTAGTAACTATGTATAAATATATCAGGGGGAAAGTACAGAGATCTCTCCCATCATCTATTTATCCCCAGGTCTGTGACAAGGGGATATCCTCTGAATCTAGATGAAAGAAGGTTTGTACACAAACATAGAAGAGGATTCTTTACAGTAAGAGCAATGAGACTATGGAACACTCTACCTGAGGAGGTGGTGATGGTGAGTTCACTAAAAGAGTTCAAGAGGGGCCTGGATGTATTTCTGTAGTGTAATAATATTACAGGTTATCGTTACTAGAGATGGGTTGTTGATCCAGGGAGTTATTCTGATTGGAGTCGGGAAGGAAAATTGGCTTCTAACTCACAGGGGTTTTTGTTTTGCCTCTGGATCAGCTTGCAGGATAACAGGCTGATCTGGATGGACAGATGTCTTTTTTTCAGCCTTAAAAACTATGTTACTAAACTGTGTTACAGTACCATACACTGCACACTGAACAAAACAAGTCTCTATGGGCAAAGGCCAAGGAGGACCCCACTGCAGGTCGTAAAATGAGCAACTAAACTTTGCTAAAGGTTACATACACAAACCAGAATCCTTCTAAGAAAATATTCTGTGGCAGATGAAAACAAATTAGAGCTCTTTTGAAATGCATATCATGAGTTATGTTCATAGATGATGAAATTAAGTCTATACAGAAAAATACACTGTTCCTTCAGTGAAACATGGCTCAACAATGTTGTGGGGATGATATGCTGCTGCTGATACTGGAGGCCATGTATATGTTACAGGAACAATAAAACCAAAGGATTATGAGAGCACTTTAGAACAACTGCTCCAAGACTACTCCTTGACTGTGACTTGGGCATTTCATGCAGTGAAGTGCAGATTCCGGTGTAGAGATTAAAGGATAGTATTCCCTTATATGTCACACCTATGTTGAGTGAGTCTCATTTGGTTACGATTAAGAACACACCTGTGTTCGAAAAGCATCAACTTTTGCTTGGGTGGAAGACTATGTCTATGTGAGTAATTTGCTACAAGAAAAAATAAAGAGAAATTAAGTTTTATTGTGAGTGCTGGAAATTATCATTCTTCTCATATATTTCATAGACATTTTAGTACAAAAATATAATTGTTCAACCAGTGATATTAAACACATAGTTCAAAGGCATTTCACTGCAAACATTACTTTAGTACAAAAAACGTAATTGTTGAACCACTGTATTATTCCCTAAGTAAGTTGTCAATACCAGTATACAGTGTGTTTGTAGAAGGGGAAGAACATTTAATTGTGCCTCTGCCTTTAAATTACAGAACACACACCTGCAATTTGGCTAATACCATATAATAATAATCTATGTGTACCAAACACATGACTTTTCATTTATAGGTCTCATAACAAAATGTCTGGAAAACAGAAGAGTGCAAAACACAGACCCAGGCCTCATCCTCCCAGAGTAAGAATGTGGGTACTATCCAGACAGTAGTAATAGGCCACGGGTCTCCCTGGCTTCCAAAATGTACAACCTTATTAAGGACAAAGAAGATGAGATTATGTGGAGGTGACTTTCGAGTCTGACACCATGCCTCGGAGCCAGGGGTTACAGCATTCTTCCTGCTCCTCCTCTTTGCAACCCCAAAGAAGCATTTCAGTTGCATACCTGTCTTCTCTGCCCCATCCTAGTGGAGTGCCTCCTTTTTTCCAAACAAAACAAGCAACAAAACCCTACAACGTGCTATGTAAGACTCAAGAGTCTTCCTGTGGATGGGTTCTGTGGTCTCTATGAGAGTATGGTCGCAGCAGTAGCAATAAGCAGCAGAGGCAACATATGACTAGAACCTTCCAAAAAACTGCCAGGGTCAGATCTGCTTCTACTATGGTCACCTCAGGAACTGGTGTTGCCACTGACGACAGAGGCTCAAAACATGCCAGACCTAAGCCAATTTAGGTAGCCACTAGCTCTGTGTGAGTATATCCCATTTGGCAGTTTTTCTCCACAGTGTCATAAGACAAAAGCATTGCCCTGTGCACAATCTGCAGGATTAAAATAGTGGGTCCATGGGTATTCAAACATAAAACATGGGCACCACGGCTCTACTGAACCACAGGATGCAGCATAACCAGTTACTGTGGGAAAATAAAAGTGTCCGCCAGCTAGCGCAGAGTGTCCTCCTCCTTCTGGCCTTCTTTGTGACAGCCAGGCTGCATCCACGCACAGTATAGTGTCCTTGTCATCATCACTTACTACTACTCCCACTCTGCTCCTTCTGCTTTTCTCTCTCAGACTCCTCTGCTCCATTGTCAGCCATTGATAACAGAATGCATGCCTAGCAATATGATGTGCACAAGCTTAAAGGGGTTGTGTTATGCAAGCGGGTGTGGACCCACTGTGCCACTGACTGGCTATACCCTGGAGGGGTGTGACTAAGCAACTTCCTAGTCTTCACTAGAGCCTCTGATAGTGAGGATAGGCTTGGGCCATTAGGGTAGTTGCCAGGTGCCACTCCAGAGTAGTCCCCGAGTCAGTAGCAGCTGACCAGGGGGTCAGAGATACAGGTGCAGGCACCGAGGGGAAGTACGTAGTCAGGAAGTCCGAAGTCAGGCAGGCAGCGATCAAACGAAGTCCAAGGTCAGAGGCAGGCGGCAAACAAGCAAAATCCGATAAATCCAAAAACAGGATCCAGTATACAGAAAAGCAGGAACTTCCAAAACACCTTCACACTGTTAGCCCAGCGGTCTATGCCGATGCTGCTGCCCCTACCCGTGTGCATGGATGCCGGGCTCCCTCTTTCCCTCCTGCTGCCATTCACTGTGCTGACAAGCATGGGCAGCAGGTAGCTTAACTGTTGTATCTGTGCTCCATGGCAGAGCTTACTTCCTGCTTGAGTCCTGTACTGTTTGTTATGGCTTGCATGGATGTGTCTCTCCTCCCTTGTAAGGCAGCATTTACATGCCCTCTGTCTACCCAGCCTATGGCTGGATTGCAGGAAGTATTTGAAGGTGCCTCCTGCCCCAGGAAGGTGCTTGAGCAACTCATGGTCACTTACTTGTCTAGTTCCTAGTGTGAAGGTGTTTTGGGATTTTCTGTGTACCAGATCCTGCTTTTGGATTTATCAGATTTTGCTTGTTTGCCGCCTGCCTCTGACCTTGGACTTCGTTTAGGGACTTTGCTTGATCGCTGCCTGCCCTGACTTTGGACTTCCTGACCAGGTACTTCCCCTTGGTGCTTACACTGGTATCTTTTGCCCCCCTGGTCAGCTGCCACTGACTCTGGGACTGCTCTGGAGTGGTACCTGGCAACTACCCTAATGCCCCAAGCCTATCCTCACCATCAGAGGCTCTAGTGAAGACAGGTAGTTGCTTAGTTACACCCCCCAGAATAATCAGTGGCACAGTGGGTCCACACCCGCTTGCATAACAGTTTGCTCAGGCCACAGACCCTGCTGATCTTAACCCTCCCAGTCTCACCGAGTTACACCAGGAGATGGACCAATCGGCTTCCTCTGCAGCGGTTAACCCGGCTCCTGCTCCACCATCTCCCTGCGTACCAGGATCTGGACCTCGCCTTTCAGCTCCTCCATGCTTCAATGATGACCCTAAGCAGTGCCAGGGGTTCATAAATCAATGCACCCTTTATTTTTAACTCTTGCCTCACCAATTTGCCTCGGACCAAGCCAAAGTGGCTTTTCTTATGTCACACCTTACTGGAGAGGCACTGGCTTGGATCAACCCTCTCTGGGAAAGGACCTACCTTGGATGACCTCGTCTCCCTGGCTACTCGATTTGATTTGCGGTTCCAGGAATGTGCCAGAGAGGTGCCACGTGAAAGGAGACCTTTTCACCTGGCATCTTCCCTTCAGCGAGCTCCTGTCCCTCAGCCTTCCATGTTATCTGCAGCTCCAGAGCCCATTCAGGTCGACTGAGTCAGGCAGACTGAACAAGAACGTGATCCACGTCGTGCTAAAGGACTTGTGGTAGTTCTGATCATTTTCTCCTTGATTGTTCCCTGAAGCTGGGAAACTCCCGAGCCTAGGTTCTGTTGGAGAGGTGAAGATATTTCCTCTCTACCCCTGACTCTGCCGGCAACTTTGTCATTTGGAGATAATTGATTCACGGAGACGGCTATTCTGGATCGGCAGGAAACTTCCTGCAGCTAGCCATAGTGGATCAATATCGTATTCCAGTCCGACACCTGCAGAGACCATTGATGGTGTCATCTGTCGATGGAAGGGCTCTATCTGAGTCCGTACAATTTACTACTGTACCTGTGAAGAGATTTGACCTGATGAAGAGATTTCATTCTTGATTCTTTCAAGCGTGTCTCATCCTCTCTATTTGGGACTACCATGGCTCCGTATACATGAACCTGTTCTTGATTGGAAGTCCAGAGAGGTGCTTTGTTGGGGACAGTCCTGCCTTGGAAAAGGTCTTTCTCCTGTTCAGTCTGCTCGGTTACCCCGGCTAACATAAAATCTTGAAGATCTGCCTGCAGCATATCACGCATATGCCAACATCTTCAATAAGAAGGAGGCCGAGACATTATCTCCACACAGGCCCTATGATTGTCCTATTGACCTGGTTCCTGGTTCTTCACCTCCCCATGGTCGCATTTATCCCCTGTTGCCAGCAGAGACACAAGCCATGTTCGAATATATTAAAGAAAATCTTGATAGAGGATTTATCTGGAAATCATCTTCTCCGGCTGGCTCTGGCTTCTTCTTTGTGAAGAAAAAAGATCGTTCTCTCCAGTCATGCATCGATTATGTGTCTAAATAAAATAACAGTCAAGAACAAATACCCTGTACCCCTTATTCTAGAGTTGTTTGACCGCCTCAGGGGAGCTAGGGTCTTCTCCAAATTATATCTGCATGGGGCGTACAACTTGATACGAATTTGTCAAGGGGATGAGTGGAAGAATGCCTTCAACATCCGTGACGGTCACTATGAGTATCTGGTAATGCCCTTCGGGCTAAGCAATGCCCTAGCAGTATTTCAAGAATTTATCAATTATATCTTCAGAGACTTACTCTATTCTTGTGTTGTGGTCTATCTTGACGACATTCTAATCTTCTCCTCAGATTTGGTCTCCCACTCGAAACAGCTCCGCCTGGTCCTAAAAAGGCTTTGAGATAATAATCTGTATGCCAGATTTGTATGCAGATGGATCCTGAGAAGCTGTCCGCAAATTTTGAAGTCTCGTCCTTCTGGTCTATAGGCAATTCACATTTCCTGGGGTTCACCAACTACTACCGCTAGTTTGTGCCACACTTCTCTTCCTTGACAGCTCCCATCCCAGAGTTGGACAGCTGAGGCTGAAACAGCCTTTCAAGCCTTGAAGCAGGCCTTCTCTATGGCTCCAGTACTCCATCGTCTGGATTACAGTAAGCAATTTTTTCTGGAGGTGGATGCACCATCTATTGGAGCCGGGGCGGAGCTTTCACAAAAGTTTTCCTCGGGCAAACTGACAACCTGTGACTTCTTTTCCAGGGCCTTCTCTGCTCCTGAGCGCAACTACTCGATTGGGTACAGAGAGTTGTTGGCCATCAAGATGGCATTGGAAGAATGGTGGTACCTGTTGGAGGGAGCCAATGATCTTGTGGTAATCTATACCGACCACAAGAACCTTACCTATCTGCATTCTGCGGAGAGACTTAATCCTCGGCAAGTTAGATGGTCCCTGTTTTGCCCATTTTGATTTTGTTCTTTACTTTCCTGCTCCAGACAAGAACATCAAAGCAGATGCTCTCTCGAGATCCTTTGATTCTACCGAACAGGAGGAAGAGCCCCAACATATCATCGATCCCGCTAAAATCTCTGCCTGCCCGGTCAAGCTATGCAAGATTCCATCTGGAAAGACTTTTGTTGCAGAGTCTCTCAGAAAGCAGGTCTTACTATGGGGCAATTAATCTAAAGTGGCGGGTCATGCCAGTCAGCGAAATACCTTCAGATTCACTATGCAGCGGTACTGGTGGCCGTCCTTGCGAAAAGACATCCAAGAATTTGTCGCTGCTTGTCCGTCCTGTGCGCAAAATAAGACTTCCAAACAATGTCCATCTGGCCTTCTGCTTCCTCTTCCTGAGGTTCCCTGGCAACAAATAGCCATGGGCTTTATTACGGATCTACCCACTTCTTCTGGTTGTTCTGTGATTTTGGTAGTGGTAGACTGCTTCTCCAAAATGGCACATTTTGTTCCTCTGCCTGGACTCCCTTCTGCTCCCCAACTGGCCAAGAAATTTATCGAACACATTTTCCATGTCCATGGCTTCCCTCTCCGTATTGTGTCTGATAGAGGCGTACAGCTCATGTCAAAATTCTGGAGAGCTGAATGTATCCCTGGACTTCTCTTTGGCGTATCATCCGCAGTCCAACGGTCAAGGGGACCAAGTCAATCAAACTCTTACCAACCTTTTGAAACACTTCGCATGAAGGAGGCTGCTGATAAAAGACGTGAAGATTCTCGTCCTGGTGATAAAATGTGGCTTGCTTCCAAATACATCAGGCTCAAGATACCCTCTTACAAGTTGGGTCCACACTTCATTGGTCCGTTTGAGATCCTCAAGCAAATTAATAATGTTTCTTACAAGCTGCTGCCGGCCTCTCTCCGTACCAAATTCCTTCCACGTCTCTCTGCTAAAACCTGTCATCCTGATTCATTTTGTCAAAAAACCTGTCTCAGCTCCTGTTGAAGTCAGTGATGAAAATGTCTATGAGGTAAAAGCTATTCTGGGGATAAAGAAGAGTAGAGGTAAAACACTGTTTCTTGTGGATTGGAAGGGGTTTGGCCCCGAGGAAAGATCTTGGGAACCTAGAGAGAACATCAATGCCCCTCTTCTTCTGAATTTTTTTTTGTCTAGGGCCAGGCCTGAGGAGAGGGGGTGAAAAGGGGTGGTGGGGGGACTGGGGGTGAAAAGGGGTGGTGGGGGGACTGTTAGCCCAGCGGTCCATGCCGGCACTGCTGCCCCTATTCCCAGGCACGGGTGCCAGGCTCCCTTTTTCCCTCCTGATGCCATGCTGACAACTGTTGTATCTGTGCTCCATGCCAGAACTTACTTCTTTCTTGAATCCTGTACTGTTTGTTAGGGCTTGCATGGGTGTGTCTCTCCTCCCTTGTGAGGCAGCACATACACACCCTCTATCTCCCCAGCCTATGGATGGTTTGCAGGAAGTATTTAAAGGTTCTTCCTGCCCCAGGAAGGTGCCTGGTTACTCTCTGTAGTGCTGGTTCACTCCCATGTTACAAGACAGATCATATGTGTGTTTGACATGTCATATAGGATCCACTGGTGTGGACAAGTAGAGGGTCCCAGTGCTAAGAGCACCCAAAGATGCCTGTAGCTCACATGGATCTCTGTGTAGCTGTATGCCACTTGCAACCAGAAGGCTGCTGTGGCCTAATTATTCTTTCTGTCAGGGGATCTTCACTTTTATGACTGACCTGTCTGAATATTGTCTAGTGATTTACACAGAGTACAGAGAAGACACACAATATTGAACTGTACCTTATCACTTCGCTATAATTATCTGCTGTGCTAAAAGTGCCTGATGTTATTTAGACTAGTAATAGTTCCGCTCCATAAATACCAACTTCTTAGGGCACGTTCACACCACTGCTATTTACTTCTGTTGTGCCGCTCCATTAGATGAGCAGAACAACAAAAATAACTGAAGTGCAGGATTGGGCACGCAACTGACAGGAATGGAGCTGAATAGACTCCATTGAGTATAATAAGAAGTTTGTTCCGTTTCCGTTCAGGATCCTGTCTTTTTACTAGAAAAAAAAAGTCCTGCATGCAAGGCTTTTTTGTCCGGTCTTTTTGACAAAATCTTTGACAGAGGCACCAAAAGCTTACAATGCAGATGTGAACAAGTCCATAACATTATGTAGGCTTACGTATTATTTATTTCTATTTCTGCAACTTTTGTACTCCTCTTTAGCTAAAAATACTCCTCAAAAATGGTAAGAGGAATATTTCTACTCTTTTGGAAAAAATGTAGTGCGGCCTCTGTGTCTACTATTTTGTGTGTCTGGTTCCCACACCAGGCACTTATCTGTCAGTATTCCTCCACAGATGTCCTCCTGTTCCTAAAAGAAGCAGGGCAGAGCATCACTCCTACACCCTAGCCCTCCTATCATATGTGTAAAGTGAAGCACTGCCATGCTGCATTACAGCTGACCGTCCTGGGCAAGCACTGGCTAAAATGTATCAAGCAACACATATCCCTCTGGCTGTCTTCCTGTCACTTTAACTGGGCAAAGTAGTCAGCGACAATGGTGGCAATATCGTGGCTGCGCTGCATTTGGAGGAAATAGCACATGCACCCTGCATGGTTCATGTGATCAATCTAGTTCTGCAATGGTTTTTGAAAAGACACACTGGGTTGCTGGCCATGTCCCGAAGACTGTCCTCACATTTCAGCCTTTCTTGTGTGGCAAGTAATGCCCTCCTAGACTTGCAGCGACTGAACGGTCTGCCATTGCACCGCTTGATCTGTGACATTGTAACTCGTTGCAGTTTCACCTTGCTTATGCTAAAACATCTGTGCAAACAGTACAAATCAGTGAATGATTTTGTCATGCACCAGTGCACCTTTGGGAGCATGTGTTGTTTAAAGGTCAGGCATTGGCAGGAGGAGAGCAAAAACTAGTTAAATTTTTTTTTTTAAATAACCAAAAGATATTAAAAAATCTGATTCCTAGGAGACCTAATAGTGTCAATAAAAAAAAAATTCATAAAATAATCAGATATTGCATGCTACATGCTGCTGAAACATATCCACCAATACAGGACATACACACGTGTGCTCAAAAACATACTACATCCCACCAGATCATTCCCCACAGCTACAGTGGTCATATACCAATTTTCAGGTCAATAGGAGTAACTTTCAATTTGTCCACAAACGAAAAAATTTATTAATAAAAAAATAAATTGCCAGATCTGATACAAGGTGAATTTCAAGAAGTTCAGCACTTTTCATCATTGCGCGTCCCAGTGGTTGGGAAAACAATGACGATTTGGAATGACAGCACGAGGTGGGCAGAAGTAAGCCCTGCACATATGGATAATCTGTTTAAATGAAAGGCGCATAGTGACACATTCTCTACTACAAATAACATTGAATGTCACATCCCAAGCCTAGGGTGGCAAATAGTGTCACCACAAACTATCAGAATGGGTTTGCACAACTGTGACGTCATGTCACTGCTCACAAAGACTATCATGTTGCACAGCATGGTGGCCTGAATGGAGATGTATCCTCTTCAGCGATGAATCCTGCTTTTGTGTCAGACGCAATGATAGCTTAAGATTGGCCTGGAGACCACGTGGGCAACGCCATGAAGAGGCCTTCACAAGGAAACATCACACCGGTCCCCATTCACACTGGAATGAGGTGGCATAATATACAGTAGCCAGCCAGATCCCTCTAGTCTTCATTTCAGGTATACTAAGGGTGCATTCACATGACCGTACGTCTTTTGTGGTCCGAAAACCGTAGATCTTCAAAAAGTACGGATGACATCCATGTGACATTTGTGTTGCATCTGGGGTTTTTTTTTGCGGACCCATTGTAACAATGCCTATTCTTGTCCACTGACAAGAACAGGACATGTTCTATCTTTTTTGCAGGGCTACCAGGTCATCAGTATATAAATCTTGGAAAACCCCTTTAATGACAGATCAGAGGTGAAAAATGATCCCTACTACGGCAGTAATATTCCCATTTAGTAGAGATTTTCTCATTTCAGTTTACTCAAAGACAGCACTATTGGACCATCTTTTAAAAAAAAAATATTCTGATAGTAAGGTTCATTTCAAGTAAAAAAATACAATTGCGGGTTAGTCAGCACATCCAGTGCGCAGGTGCACGTCGCTGTGGCTGGAAGCACAAAAGCAAAAATCAAACAATGCAACAGCACTCTGCAAACACAAATAACTACTTGCTTTAATTTCAAGTAGCCACTGATAAATCACTTATAGTACAAGTGTCTGTAACTCCAGCTGACTTGACGGTCACCTGTTATGGCCATGATGACACCACCTTTAGTAGCAATTATTGCAACAAAATACATTTAGAGGGTTATAGAGTATACTCGGTTCATTTCAGGACAAATGTTAAGTTTTAACATGTACAAATAAAAACAAATTTAACATTTACTAAAAGTAGACACCTGAATTGTCAAAATGCCACTCAGCACTTTTTACACACAGACACTTTCATACAACTTTACATCACAACGCAATTTTCATATAAACTGCATAAAAGTTGATATTAGTGGTTAAAAGTCTGATCCAGGCAAAAATATATATGCAAAAAACTTCCTAAAAATAAATATGTTCAGCATATGCAGGGTTTGTAGGTACAACTTAGACTAAATTTACATGCACATATCTTCATAAAATCACCAGAATTGGAAAGACCAAAAATCTAGTTTTAAGATAGAAATGTATAAATGGTAAATGATAAACTCCTAAAACAAATGTAATGCATTAACTAAGACCACATTCAGACGGGTAAAATATACTGTACATGCTTTTTATACAGATTGTTTATGGCGAAAATATCTTTTCTGACTGATGAAAATCTCTTCCATCTGTCTTAAATACTAAACATTCCTCTGTAGTGTTAATCATTAGTTTATTGAGAACATAAGACAAAATACATTCAGTTGTGATAGGCAATTCCAAGTACTACACATCAGGACATCTTGTACAGTATCTTCCATTAATACAGGATAGACAAATTCTTAAATTAATTACAAACATAGCAATCTATGAGGGGTGTTCAAAAAGTTATCTACCTGAATATGAAAATAAAATTCTGAGATGATTTAACTTACTGCTTTTCAAAGTAATCCCTAAAACACACTTATTCCACTTCGCCTCCAGTGATTGGATGCCCTTAGAATAAGAGACTTCCTGCTGGTGCGGGAACCCCGTTACCGCCTCCGTGACTGCATTATCATCAGGAAATCGTTGCCCACAAAGAAATTTCTTCAGGTTCCAAAAGAGAAAGTAATCACTGGAAACCAGGTCTGGACTGTAGGGCAGATGGTTAAGCTCCATGAGGCTGCATTCCCTGATAGCAGCTTGTGATTTGCAAAATTTGTGAGCTGGCGCATTGTTGTGAAGCAGAAACACACCTGCCAACAACTTCCCACAGCATTTCTCTTTGATTGCCTCCGACATTGACTTTGACCAGACGATCTTCCAAAATCATGGCCTCTTTTAGCACATTTCCTCTGAAGATACTTCAACAGGTGGTCATCTTTAATAAATCCCTACCCCATTTAAACTGCTTGGCTCAAGACTTTACTTGGAATTAGGAAGGTGCATCATCTCCATATACAGCAATCATCCTTTCATGGATTTCTAAAGGCTTCTTTTCTTCCTTTAAAAGGAATTTAATCATGAAATAAAGCTCCAAATCCTTCATTATACTGTACTGCACTTGCCATCCTGTCACTTCCAGTGCTTTCATCAGAATGAACTGCTGCTGTGTGTGTGTTGCATGTCCAGTAGGGTGTTTCATTTTTCCAAAGATGTGATTTTTCATATCACTTTGCTTATGACCCGAGTCTCAGTGATGTAAAAGATATATATGCCAAATTTCAAGAAGATTGGATAATATTTAGGGCTTGCACACATTAATCACTTTTATTACTACTCTCACTCCTGTATCTAGGAGGTTGGTCTAAAAACAACTTCAGTTTCAGGATCCCAGGGGCTCTACATCAAGCAAGGTGGATGGCAAAGGCAATATATGCACTTAAAATTGTCCTCTTCACTAAACAGTTGAATATTCCTCAATGAGAATTGAAAGGAATGAAACGGGTTGCACATTTTGTCAGCCTCATATATGTTCGCTTTTTGCATGAGGCAATTGTAAGTCGATGGGCTCTAAAGAATGATTTGGATATGCTTCAGCTTCTGAGCACTTACCCAGATGCAGACGTCAAAAAAAGTGCTCTCACAGTTGCTAAGAGACACCTTTGGAATCTGTCAGAAACAAACATAGGATTGGCTTTTTTGGACGAACGTATTATTCAGGCTAAGGAAAATATGACTAAAAATTTAGAACCCAAACCTGCAAAGAAAAAGGAAATTAAACGATTAGAGGGTAAAAACCTAGTTTTTGAAGGAAAAGACCTGAGCCATGTCGTTACTAATAAAACAAAGACTTTCTTTGAATTGTTTGGGATCCACGACGTGACAGAATACTGCAGTGATTCTCTAAGAAGCCATATGAATGCTCTTAAGGTGGTCAATGATACCGCAGAAAGAGAAATTGCTCTGATAAAAAAGTTTAACGAATCGGTCAGGGACAAACAACAAAAACAATTCTTGTTGGGGGTCGAGCATCACAGAAAAGTCATCACCAAGATAACAAAGGAAGGGATTGCATCGTTCAAAGTTGATTAACACATGTTTTGCCTATCATACTACCTATTAATCTTAGTATCTAGTTTTAATATTATTTTAAGTTTGTGATTTCTAGTTTTCCCAATAAAAGTAATTAACATTGAAAAATCATATTTTTTGCCTACTTTTACAACACTGATCAAAGCGTGCAACCTCTAAATATTATCCAATCTTCTTGAAATTTGGCATATATATCTTTTACATCACTGAAACTCGGGGTGTAAGCAAAGTCTGCAAAAATTTTAAATTTAATTTTTTTTCCATTACAAAATTAAACACCCTAATGTCCACCCTAATGTCCGGACAGACAAGCGAATTGCTGGGGTAGATAACTTATTGAACACCCTTTATATAACAATATCTAGTGTAAAAAAAACAGCAGTGTCATTGACAAATCTTCTAAGTCCGCCAACCCAGCAGCCACCCCACATAAGAACAGAGTCCGATGCTCCTCCTTGTCAACGGCTTGAGTATGAATTAAATTGTTATACTACAGTTGCAAGATCTTATAAGTAACTCGCATTTGCAAAACTAAATAATGGCTAAGATTGGTGCTCATCCATATCCCCCAGACCTGAGATAACGGAGGTCCTACAATGAAGCTTCACATCTGTCACATCTCCTACAATCTAAACATTAAAATAGCTTCTCCCTTGAGTGAGTTCTCTCATGTTTAGCAAGTCTTGATTTCAGACTAAAGCACTTACCACATTCAAGACATGAAAATGGCTTATCCACTGAGTGCGTTCCCTGATGTTGAGCAAGGCTTGCTTTCTGACTAAAACATTTCCCACATTGAAGACATGGAAATGGCTTCTCCCCTGTGTGAGTTCTCTGATGTGTAACTAGATGTGATTTCAGTCTAAAATATTTCCCACATTCTGCACATGGAAATGGCTTCTCCCCTGTGTGAATTCTCAAATGATCTCTAAGCCCTGATTTCATACCAAAATACTTCCCACACTCTGGACACATAAATGCCTCCTCCCCTGTGTGAGTTCTCTGATGTTTAACAAGATGTGATTTCAGTCTAAAACACTTCCCACATTCTGAGCATGAAAACGGCTTCTCTCCAGTGTGACTACTCTGATGTATAACAAGTTCTGATTTCAGTCTAAAACATTTCCCACATTCTGAACATGAAAATGGCTTCTCTCCTGTGTGAATTCTTAAATGGTTTATAAGCCCTGATTTTACACCAAAATACTTCCCACACTCAGGACACATAAATGCCTGCTCCCCTGTGTGAGTTCTCTGATGTATAACAAGATATGATTTCAGTCTAAAACATTTTCCACATTCTGAACATGAAAATGGCTTCTCCCCTGTGTGAATTTTTAGATGTTTTATAAGCATTGCTTTCACACCAAAATACTTCCCACATTCAGAACACATAAATGGCTTCTCCCCTATGTGAGTTTTCTGATGTGTAACAAGATGTGATTTCATTTTAAAACATTTCCCACATTCTGGGCATGAAAATGGCTTTTCCCTTTTGTGACTTTTTAGGTGGCTATTAAGCAGTGATTTATTACCAAAACACTTACCACAATCTGGACACATAAATGGCTTCTCTCCTGTGTGAGTTCTCTGATGTGTAACAAGATGTGATTTTAATCTAAAACATTTCCCACATTCTGAGCATGAATATGGTCTCTCCCCTGTGTGAAGTCTCTGATGTCCATCTAGAATGAATTTTTTGGTAAATGACTTTTCACATTCAGAGCATGAAAATGATTTTTTTTCTCTGTGATTTCTCTTATGCAAAGAAAGATTAGAATCATTTTTTAATGGTTTCTTACGTGGAAATATTTTTCCACGTTTTTGTTTAGCTCTTGTTTTGCCAGTCCGTGATTGACTAGATGAAGATTTCTTGTGACCAGAGGTATCGCAGGATAGATCTCCACTGTGGAGGACTGAGGGTACATTAGGAGATATAGAATAATCTTGCATGGTATTGTTATCTTCTGCTTCATGATAGGGAGATAAATGAAGATGCTTATGATAGACTCTCGTTCCGTCTTCACCTGGAAAATGAAATAAAATGTTCTTACTTTCCGAAAGCAATTGTATATATATTTTAGTAATCAATCAACCTTTATTGAGACAATAGGAAGCAAGGAAACAAAGTAAATAGAAAACACCCACTGTATGGCCCTATCTCCTCTTTTGTTTACACCACAGTCGTGCTCTATTTGTGCTTTACATATGGCGACCACTACTTTTTTCTTTTCTTATTTATACCTATTCTTTTTCCATTCTCAGCCCTGTATCCCCCTTAATTTGATGACTGGCCTAATGTTTTTTACATATATATATATATATATATATATATATATATACACAGTACAGACCAAAAGTTTGGACACACCTTCTCATTCAAAGAGTTTTCTTTATTTTCATGACTATGAAGGCATCAAAACTATGAATTAACACATGTGGAATTATATACATAACAAACAAGTGTGAAACAACTGAAAATATGTCATATTCTAGGTTCTAAGTAGCCACCTTTTGCTTTGATTACTGCTTTGCACACTCTTGGCATTCTCTTGATGAGCTTCAAGAGGTAGTCCCCTGAAATGGTCTTCCAACAGTCTTGAAGGAGTTCCCAGAGATGCTTAGCACTTGTTGGCCCTTTTGCCTTTACCCCAAACCATCTCGATTGGTTTCAGGTCCGGTGACTGTGGAGGCCAGGTCATCTGGCGCAGCACCCCATCACTCTCCTTCATGGTCAAATAGCCCTTACTTTCAAAGTTTTTTCCAATTTTTCGGCTGACTGACTGACCTTCATTTCTTAAAGTAATGATGGCCACTCGTTTTTCTTTACTTAGCTGCTTTTTTCTTGCCATAATACAAATTCTAACAGTTTATTCAGTAGGACTATCAGCTGTGTATCCACCTGACTTCTCCTCAACGCAACTGATGGTCCCAACCCCATTTATAAGGCAAGAAATCCCACTTATTAAACCTGACAAGGCACACCTGTGAAGTGAAAACTATTTCAGGGGACTACCTCTTGAAGCTCATGAAGAGAATGCCAAGAGTGTGCAAAGCAGTAATCAAAGCAAAAGGTGGCTACTTTGAAGAACCTAGAATATGACATATTTTCAGTTGTTTCACACTTGTTTGCTATGTGTATAATTCCACATGTGTTAATTCATAGTTTTGATGCCTTTAGTGTGAATCTACAATTTTCATAGTCATGAAAATAAAGAAAACTCTTTGACTGAGAAGGTGTGTCCAAACTTTTGGTCTGTACTGTATATGTATATATATATATAAATATATATATATATATATACACTGAACAAAAATATAAACGCAACACTTTCTCAAAGATCTGAAACATTTTCTATATACACAAAAGACCCATTACTCTCAAATATTGTTCACAAATCTGTCTAAATCTGTGTTAGTGAGCACTTCTCCTTTGCCGAGATAATCCAATCCACCTCACAGGTGTGGCATAACAAGGTGCTGATTAGACAGCATGAATATTGAACAGGTGTGCCTTAGACTTCCTACAATAAAAGATCACTCTGAAATGTGCAGTTTGATCACATAGCACAATGCCACAGATGGCACAACGTTTGAGGGAGCATGCAATTGGCATACTGACTGCAGGAATGTTCATTTCTCTACCATAAGCCGTCTCCAAAGGTGTTTCAGAGAATTTGGCCGTACATCCAACCGGCCTCACAATCGCAGACCACGTGTAACCACACCAGCCCAGGACCTCCACATCCAGCATGTTCACCTCCATGATCATCTGAGACCAGCCACCCGGACACCTGCAGCAACAATCGGTTTGCATAACCAAAGAATTTCTGCACAAACTATCAGAAACTGTCTCAGGGAAGCTCATCTGCATGCTCGTCGTCCTCATCGGGGTCTGGACCTGACTGCAGTTCATCGTTGTAGCCGACTTGAGTGGGCAAATGCTCACATTCGATGGCGTCTGGCACGTTGGAGAGGATTTCTGTTCACGGATGAGTCCCGATTTTCACTGTTCAGGGCAGATGGCAGATAGCATGTGTGGCTTCATGTAGGAGAGTGGTTTGCTGACGTCAACGTTGTGGATCGAGTGGCCCATGGTGGCGGTGGGGTTATGGTATGGGCAGGCACATGTTATGGACAACGAACACAGGTGCATTTTATTGATGGCATTTTGAATGCACAGAGATACCGTGACGAGATCGTGAGGCCCATTGTTGTGCCATTCATCCACGACCATCACCTCATGTTGCAGCATGATAATGCACGGCCCCATATTGCAAGGATCTTTACACAATTCCTGGAAGCTGAAAACATCCCAGTTCTTGCATGGCCAGCATACTCACCTGACATGTCACCCATTGAGCATGTTTGGGATGCTCTGGATCGGCATATAAGACAGCGTGTTCTAGTTCCTGACAATATTCTGCAAATTTGCACAGCTATTGAAGAGGAGTGGACCAACATCAACTCTATGCAACGGAGATGTGTTGTACTGCGTGAGGCAAATGGTGGCCACTCCAGATACTAACTGGTTTTATGACCCCCCCAGTAAGGTAAAACTGTGCACATTTCAGAGTGGACTTTTATTGTGGGCAATCTAAGGCACACTGTGCAATATTCATGCTGTCTAATCAGCACCTTGATATGCCACACCTGTGAGGTTAGATGGATTATCTCGGCAAAGGAGAAGTACTCACTAACACAGATTTAGACAGATTTGTGAACAATATTTGAGAGTAATGGGTCTTTTGTGTATGTAGAAATTTTTTCAGATGTTTGAATTCAGCTCATGCAAAATGGGAGCAAAACCGAAAGTGTTGTGTTTATATTTTTGTTCAGTGTATATATACACTGCTCATCTCCAGGGGTTATGGCCACCACTGCAGTACATAAGCAGTGGCTGTGCTTGTGCTCTAAAAGGAAACTAAGCCGGACGTTTTGGTGGCCCAGGATAGCAGGAGTGAGCACACACAGTCTTCTGCGCATGCACATTAGCTCCAGGGTTAATGTATATTCGTTGTGAACTCCTTAAAGGCTATGTACACCTTCAGAGACAATTTTTTTTAGGATTGCTGTCACGGTGCGGTTCACTGTGACAGTTGTGGCTGTGCAGGCTGGCTGCATGCCCTCTCGCGTACTGGCTGCAGGCTGACTCCTGTGTATGCTGGTTGCTTGGGACTGCGTGCTGGCTGCGGCCTTGTGTGTGAACTGTAGCTTGTATCGTTTGTTCAGTGCTCGTTGTTAATCCTGGTTCTGATGGGGTTAACGTTCCCTGGTCTGTTCCTGGGTGTGGCTTATCAGGTGCCCTCCTTATCACAGCTATATCTATCTGTGAGCTGTGGGGCTTGTGGTCAGTCTGTCTTGGGCCTTGCTGGGTGTAGTACCTTGCTGCTCATCCAGGGGGGTCAGTTTTGTCCTGGCCTTGCAGGGTGTAGCCCCTTGGTGCTCACCCAGGAGGTCAGTTTTGTCCTGGCCTTGCAGGGTGTAGCCCCTTGGTGCTGACCCAGGTTTTTTTTCCATCTGCCCTTTTGTGTGGTGTCAACTGGTAATGCATTGATGTTGGTGTTGTTGATGTCCATGACTTGTCTGATCTTCTGTACCTGTTCTGGTTTTGTTTTGTTGATGTTGTTATCCTTGGCCTTGCCTGATCTTCTGTACCTGTTTTGTGTCTGATACACTCTGTTCCATGTCTTGCCTAGAAGTGCTCTAACTGCGTCTGATACCTTGGCAGTGCTAAACTGCTTCTGATCCTGCCTGTTCCATGTCCAGCCTGGCAGTGCCACACTACTTCCGAGCCTGTCTGTTCCATGTCTGGCTTGCAGTGCTTTACTGCTTCTGTTCCTGTCCTGTGTATGTCCTGCCTTCGTGAGAGGGCTCCTGGGTTTTCTGGAGGGAGGATCTCTAGTCTGTGTGCAGCTCTGTCTGAGACCGCCATGCTTCTGTTCTGCATGGAGTCCAGGCATCTGCTTCTGTGCTGGTTCTGGTTTGTCTTGTTGTCTGATCCATGTCCTGAATTTGTTTGGGTTCCAGTCCTGTTGTCTGCGGTTTCCTGCAGGTAGTGGCCAAGTGTACCGGGACCTTCCTGGAGGTGTGACTAGTGAGCCCTCAGTCCATTACATCCCCACCACCACGGTTCTCTGTGAAGAACAGGCTCACTGGCTCTCCGCCCTCTGGTCTGCCAGTGCACTTGGTTCTGTGGTAGTTCTACCACTATTGCCTAACCTGCATATTGTTAATGTCATGTTCTTTTATTACATGTGTAATAAAGTACTCTGTTGATTCCTGGTCTGAATCTTGCCTGTGTCCTGTTTGCAAGATGTCCCGGAAGTCTGCCCTGGGCCTTCGGAACGTGACAATTGCATTTTACTCATTTTGGGCTAAAAGTCATTTTTTTCAATTGGTCTTTATTAAAAATATTGAGCCGTTCTGCCACAAAGATTTAACTGTTTTTCGAGCTGTGTGAATGGTACTCTCTCTTTGTGCTGGTCATCTAGTAAACCTTAGTTCTAAATTACTAAAAGGTCATAAACACTTATTTAAGCCACAGTAAGAACCGAGCTATAATGAGTGTTTATGTCAGAGAGTAGAGATAAGGAGCCCCTCAGCTGAGCTGCCTGATGGAGCGCAGAGAAAATACAGATCCTGCTAGTAGATAAACTCAAAGCTGTGCAAGAAAAACGGCTCAATAAAGACCAATTGAAAAAATTATTTTTACCTCAAAATGAGTAAAATGCAATAATAAAACAAAATTGCCACCAAAGGTGACCCTCTAGTTCAAGAAAAAAAAAAAAAAATTACATTTACTGGCATGGTGCCCTCCTTTTCATATTTTTTGTTGCAAATCCAATAAATCCAAGGCGCCTCTTCTGCCATTCAAGATGGCTGATCCACCTCACTTCCTACTTGTCTCCCTTGATGACATGCGCCATACATGTATGGCGTATGTTGTTTCTTTAAAGAGACACCCCGGGGTAATTGTAGACCTTTAAGCCCTTAGATGCCACAGTCAGTTGTAACCATGGCATCTGAGGCAGCTTTACCCAGGAGCACTACGCTCTAAAGGCCCATACTGCTTCCTCGCTCTGAGATCAGGAAAGCCGTTCATTTTGTCTAATAACCTGGATTTCTCTAAAGAGGTCCAGGCTACTACATCTGTAATTCTTATGGAGGCCTTCAGGTGGCAGGGCTTCATAAGAAAATAGAAAAACTGCCGTACAGTGCAATGTTAATTCACTGCATATTCCAGGCCCCAAGATAGCAGTTGGATGAATGGTTTCAGTATACTCTATGAATAAAAGTTCAGCATGTAGAACACATGGTATCCAAATTTCAGCCTTTCAGTGGCACCGGAATTCCCTTAACTCCTTCCTCAGTATGATACATATGTGGCCGGATATCCCAGATATTCTCACAAGGCTAACTCTAACCTGTACTGGATCATGTTGATAAATTGCAGTAGTGTAAATTAGGAATAAATTGGAAATTGTAAATAACATATACATGGAAATGCATTGGTTGATCGGAATCTGTACCAAAATAATAATCTGTATCAAAATAATGATTTTATTTCCACCTCTCAACAATAGGGTTTCTGTATATAGACTGGATGACAATAAACACAAAAGAATAACAGAGGTGGACTCTGGTGGGACATTTTGTGCTGCTGGTGACCGCAACATTCACTATGCAGCAGGAAGAAAACAACTCACCTCCTTGACTTGTAAAATGCTTATAGAAAACCAAAAAATCTCCAGGGTAAGGGCTCATGCACACGGCTGTTGCGTGGCTGTGGCCGTATTGTGGCCCACATACAGCGGGTTCGCAATACCTGGGCACAGTCCATGTGCACCTCGCATCACGGATGCGGACCCATTTACTCGGAGTGCTTCCATACTGTTTCTGTCCGTGCCTCCGCCCCGCAAAAAAATAGAGCATGTTCTATTTTTTTACTGTGCGGACAGATCATGGACCCATTCAAGTGGAATGGGTCTCGATCCGCCCCGGCCGCCGCACGGATGTTGCCCGTGCATTGGGGACCGCAAATTGCGGTCCCCAATGCACGGAACGGCCTTGTGCATGAGGCCTAAGGATAAGTGAACTGGTTCTACAAGTTCGGATTCAGAGAAATCCAAGCGAAACAGCAGGAGCTATAATTATACCTACTTGCTGCTGCACAGAAAGTAGGTTAACAGCAGCGAATGAGCGCTGCATTATTTTCACACAGAAGATTGGCAGAGATGTCTTTCTGCCTTTTAAACATGCATATGAAGCGGAGCTAAAAAATAAATAAAAAATATCTAAGCCAGCCTCACACCTGCAACTATTTCTTTCATGAAAAAAGACTGTTATCAGAGAAAAGAAGAGAACAATGTTTCTAGTTGCAAGGCCTTAGGGGGGAACCTCTGAGTGGGTACTATTTCTATTATGGAGACCGGTTTATATACGTGATGACTATTGTAGGCTAGACAATGATCCTCTGGATTTCTTGATAAAATATATGCAAATTATCATGTCTAACATCTGCCGGCATCAGATAGGATTAGGAAAACTAATTTGAATATCTTTCCCAGAAACCCAGAGGGGCATCTCCTCGCCTACAATACTGCTCACACGTACTTTCAATACTAAGAGCATCGCCTGGCCTACAATACTGCGCACATACCAGGGGCTCTCCATAATGAGAAAGAGTACCCCTTAGACAATGTATATATATTGTTGGGAAACACACATCTATGTTCTCTCACTCTCTCTCGGGACAAATTGATTTGTGTCCTAGCCGAATTTTTCAAAAAATTCCACGAACTTCCAACTGACTGAATCTTGCCTGGTTCGTTTATCTCTACCCCAGGGTAAATTCATACATTTTCCGTAACTCTTCGTGACTCCTCCCAAGCCATGCTTGCTATATAATCCCCCTCCGGTCTTTGAGAATTGAGTGTAATGCCATGAAAACCAAATCTTTGGTACAATTAGCTTGACAGTGTTTGAAATGAAAAGACATGGACACTGAACTAAATAAATTACCCCCGGCTATTACATGTTAACAGCTCATTAATAACCCAGTTAAAGTTATTGGCAGTTGATGATATTGTGCTCAAATTTTCATCCCGTGTGATGAGATCTCTTAGATACAGAGCACACAGTAAGCGCTGATCATGATGTACAAAGCATTTGGAAAGCCTTCAGATCTTTTCACACATTTCATTATGTTGCAAACTTCATGCATGATGTTGCACTTAATACCCCATAATGACAAGTATAAGTCATAGGAGGCACATATGTGTGATCTGTACCCAGCTACCCCCCTCCCTTCCACACCTTCTGCAGAGAATTAAGCCTGTGAGAGGGATACCACAGCTCCGTCGCCCATTTATACACTGTAGGACGCCTCTTACAATCCTGGTATCTAGAGAGAAAGGAGGCTTAGAGGTTAAAGGGGTTCTCCAGAATATATTTTTTATCCGGCCTTCTTATATTTTGAAAAATAATAGGGCTTTGCAGTACAATGTCTAAAAAAAATTGCTGCCAAAGGAAAATTACAGAGAGACTTGCCCTAAATAACACCAGACCCCAGAACGAACCTAATCAATTAAATGCACCAGACCTCAGACCGGACCAATACATCATTCAGACCTCAGACTAGGCAGTCTAAATAATTTCAGCCCCAAGACCAAAATAAATACCCAGAAACAGACGAATGAGGAGAAATATCTCATGTTTCAGTATTCATGTTCGTAACAACAGAAAATAATTGACTACTAAAAATAAAATTTAGGAGAACCTGTCTACTGGATAATGTACCAAAAATACCAGGAGTTAATGGGTGGTAACCTCCATCAGACAGGTTTCCCTTCAATAAAATATTATATAAAATACTGTCATAGACTATAAAAAGGAAATGAAGCAAACTGTACACAAGTAAAATAAAAGTTACTGCAACGTTTAGGTAATAACCAGGTCCTGACCAAGAAGGAGATTTTGCCAAGTCACCCTGAAGCAGCTGAATACTATCATAGTTCACGACCAGAGCATCCTTACAGATGATGGGAAATTTACATGGAACTGGGCATTTACCCTTCATCTTTATGACTAGGCCCTAATAGTGAAGGTTACAGGAGAAGTGGTAGATGAGACAGTCAAATTGACCTTCTTCGGGCACAGAAGACCACCTGTGCACTTTTTACCTTGTTTCTTGAACCCTCTAGGAGAGGTATTACTGGTCGTGAAACCCTTGATGAGACCTTGCTGATACTCTTGCTCTTTAACTATTGGATCCTCATGTTGTCTTCTGTGCCTGAAGGATGTCTGTCTGTGGAATGTGACTGAATGCTTATATCCTGTACTACTGATCTCCCCTGTGAGGTGGCACCTATCTGTGAGGACATATGGACAACGGCGGCACTCTGACCCGAGAAAGACTTTTGTTGTATACAATAACCTTGTGCCTATAGCAGCGCAATTCCCAAAGCTGAGCCTCTTTATTTTTCTGTTGCATTTTTGTGTATTGAACGTAATAACCCCGTGATGCATCTCTCCTGTTCTCCTGATAGCCCTGATTCTACTGCTAATAGGGAAGGCTGAATATTACTTGTATTTAGGACTTAACCATTGGGGAAGGGGGGCGATAAGTGGCTCCCAGTAATGAGAAATAAAATATCCAGCTGCTGTACCGTTAGGTGTTTTACTACCTGCCCATTCCTGCACTGTATTCTCCGAACAGGTCACAGAGTTATCGGGGATGAGAATTTCTACAGACACTTATCCATGATAATTGGCCCAATAATCAGTCCATATAATAAGACCATTCCTATCGCTTATCTCATTGATGAAGAAATTTACAGTCAAACAAGATTTAGGAAAGGCTCTCACCATTCGCGGACACGGATACGGGTTTTCCAGGTCCACTCGTTGTTCTACCAGAACTTTCCTGTAGGATTAAAGACATGATAAAAAGAAAAAGGAACCAGAGTTTCTATTATCCAGGTGAAGGCAAAAACCATTAGACATGAACCTAAGGGCTCATGCACACGAACGTATATTCTTTCCGTATCCGTTCTGTTTATTTTTTGCGGAGCGTATGCGGAACCATTAATTTCGATGGGTCCGCCAAAAAAACGGAAGTTACTCCATGTCCGTTCCACAAAAAAGTAGAACGTGTCCTATTATTGTCCGCATTACGGACAAGGATAGTACTGTTCTATTAGGGCCAACTGTTCCGTTTCCGCAAAATACGGAATGCACACGTACGTCATCTGTATTTTTTTTAAGATCCGTTTTTTGCGGACCGCAAAATACATACAGTCGTGTGCATGAGCCTTAAAGAGAAGAATCTCCTCAAGTGGTGATCAGACAGGATTAACATTCAGCCAAGTATTTTACACACGTCACATCTATCTAAACTCTAGACTGGGTCTCCCGGCAGTTATACGCACAGAAGTTAGTCTACTGGGCCTCGTTAATTACATTATTCCTACAAAGTACAATAGAATTCTCTTTATATTATTACTGTTTTTTGCTAGGAAGTCCATTATTTTGAATTGGAAGCCTCTGAAGAGTCCTTCCATACCCCACTGGATTCAGCTTATTAACGCGGCATTACCTATGTACAAAATAACCAGTGCAGCCAGGGGTACACCGTATCGATTTAACATGATTTGGGGTCTCTGGTTGAGTGCCAACTCAATGTCGGGGTAGTTAATAATAATGACTCAGACGTCTGTGAGTCGCTGCCCGTACGTGTGCTGTGTGTGAATGTTAGACAGTCGCAGATAAATGGTCTTCATAATTAGAAAGGCTAGGGTTATGGGCTGAAAATGGAGGTGCGTTGCTCCGAATTGATACGCAATTGACGTGTAACCCTACATTTGACTGTCATTTGTATCTCTCTTTTATGTTGTTTTTTATTGTCTTTAAACTCTAAAAATAAAGCCTATTAAAAAAAAGTATTTTACACATCAAGTACGGCATGAAATGACCTGATCTTATCCTGGAGAGGACGCTGTGCTCATCGCCTTCAGTTCTTACATTATTCAGCAACGCCACCGCTTTTACAGTGAAGAAGCCTTTAATCACTCCTGGAGACTAAACCTTATTTTCTTTTTTATTCTTGTCCTTTGTGGTGGCCGGCATCAAGATTCTATACCTGACAAGTGAGTCAATGAGGGCCATTTACTAAACTCCAGCATTTCACATGCCAATCTCAGTAAAATGGCCGCTGGGGTAAGAGAACCGCGCCTCAGTACATTTGTCACATCTGTGCTGTCTGCACCAGAAACTGAAATCTACACAAGCTCCGAACTGATATCATTTTTGGTGTTTTCTAGCATAAATTATTGTAATGCATTGGGCCTTGGTTACCTTTTCGAAAATTGACTGTATGAGCCGGAAATTATAAAATTACCACATTTTTGCGCAAAATGCCCTTTGAGAAATATTTTGCAACTTTTTTTTAGACAAAAAACGGACGTAAAGTCTTTTGTAAAATGACCTCCAATGACTCTGGATTGGTTGTATTCTTCCTAAGATGCAGCTGACTGGCATTGTGCAGTTAGTCTATTATTTACATCTCTACAGCACAAGTTTCATTTATCCACATTGAATCTCAACTGTCAAGTAGATGTCCAAAAAGGTGGAAATGTAACAATCTTTGATGATACCAGAAACCAAGTGTGGTCAACAATAATAAGAAGAAATAGATCGTACAGTATACTCCACTGCTGCTGGGGGAGGTCAGTAGAAAGCTTCATTACATCAGTCTATAGAGGATTTGTAGAAACCTCAGCTTCACCTACCTGATGATCCAGTGGGATATTTGGTTTCTCCCCTGCACAGTCCTGGGAATACTGAGGACTGGGACATCTCTCTGGTGGATTTCTCTGACTGGATCCATCTATAGGAAAAACACACAGTAACTGAATACATTGTGTATATGTGATGATCAGATGGTGGGGGAGTAATGGGAGTCATTTCCTATAGGTAGAGAACAATGTTGAGATAAAATTTAACTTAATATATACTAAAATGTGTCCACCATTGCCTAACAGCAGATGTGACAAGTAAAAAAATCAGTGCATGTATAGATGAAAGGGATGTTCTTACCAAGTCCTGTAGATCCGAACCACACATGAACCATTTCGGTGTATGCAGAGTGGGTCAGGGCTGGATTACCTCGATTTCTCGATTTGCACATATTTGGCCTCATCTATCCTTTACATCCAAGGGAGGTGGAGCACCCTTCCTGAGAAGAGCGATCCCTCTGAACTATCCCTAACAACTGGATAGGATGCTGTAGATACTGATGTACTGGGAAGACTCTAGGGCAAAGAAGCTAGTGAACCAAAAGTGTGTTTTCTTACATGTTTCAATTGGACCACAACGTCTAATCTCTTCAGGGGACTAAACTATAGAAACACCTATGACTGGCTATGTCCTAACAAATAACGTCTTATATGTGATGAGCAGATGACAGGGAATCTGACTCTCGAAACTGTTCTCATCTCTACAGTCATGGAAGGTCTCCTCTTACCCGGTGATGTGATGAACTGGTGATTCTCCATCAGGACGTCCTTGTACAGATCCTTGTGTCCCTCTAAATACTTCCACTCCTCCATGGAGAAATAGACAGCGACATCCTGACACCTTATAGGAACCTGACAACACAAGGATACAGTCATTACCAGACCCCTCCCTTGGCGTTATTGCATAATGTCCCAGCATTCCCAGCAGCGCTCACCTCTCCGCTCAGCAGCTCAGTGATCCTGGTGGTAAGTTCTAGGATCTTCTGCTCATGTATCAGGGAATGAGGTGGAGGCTCGGTGATGGGGCTCTGGGTCCTGCTCCATCCTCCTGACACACGGGGTGTCACACACTCACCAGACGACTTCCTCACTACTGTGTAATCCTGTGTATGGGGAGACGCCGATCACTACAGAGATTCTAAGAATCCTTCACCTTTCCAGTCATTTCCCTGGTTTGTTACTAGAGGTAAGAGTGATGTCACGTGAGACTCTCACCTCTCCAGTTATCAAGGAGATGATCTCCAGGGTGAGGTCTAATATCCTTGCAGCCATGTGGTCTCTGTCCTTCTCCATCCTTGGAGGGTCATTGAAGGAAAGGACCATTTTTTTTTTCTTCACCTAAGAAACCTGAGGGAAACGTGTAACATCTGGAAGAAAATCTGCAATCATTTAGCGCCATTACATCTCTATGGATACACAGGTATATAGATGCTTACTGCTGTATTAGACCGGCAGATTATGCAGGGAAGGAAGCGTTTCTTCCCAACAATCGCCTGCTCATCAGCGGAGTAGACTGCTGCTATTACATGCAGTAATCTCTTCTACTGTATGGGGAGGAGAGATAGCCAATGCCGTCACCGCCGTCACCTGTCCTCACGATTTTTAAACCTGTTGGACTGCCCGATGAACGAGGTTCGTTCATTGGGTAATCTGTGGCAGCATTACACTGCCAGATCATCGCTAACGAGCGTTACTACGAATATCTCCAGTCTAAGAACACTTTCACATGAGTGAGTTCCATGCATCGGACTCGCACTGTGCGTCAGGGAGAGCACCAATCCTGACCTCCCAGCACTGCCGGGGTCGCATAGCATTATGTAACCCTTACAGATCTGGAATATACTGAATAACACACAGCATTATGTCAGTGTTATCCAATACATTCCAGACCTCTAAGGGTTACATAGCATCATAAATCAATATAATGCTATGCGACCCCGGCAGTGCTGGGAGGTCTGGACAGGAGCTGCTGCATACTCACGCTGCGAGTGGAACTCGCTTGTCTGAAAGGGGCCTAACACAGGCTTTACACTGTAGCGGTCTACACACCTGTCTTGTTTAACCCCTTCCCGACCTTTGACGTACTGTTACGTCATGGGAACCACTGAGTTCCCGCAATTTGACGTAATAGTACGTCATAGTGATCGCGCGGGCAACGGAGCGGTGCGCGCTCACTGCAGGGGCCCGTCCGTGGTAGCCGGGCCCCTGCTGTATCCGCCGGCATCGCTGTAAAAGCCGATGCCGGCGGATTAACCCCTTCTATGCCGCGGTCCGCGCTGACCACGACATAGAAGATGTTTGTGTTGGGTGAGTGATCGCATCGAGTCCGCGCGCTGCTGTGGCGGGGACCCGATGCGACACAAGGCAGCCCAATGCCATGCAGAGGCTGCCCAATGCCTTGCACGGCATCGGGAACTGCCTTCTACGGGTGCAGAGGAGATCCAGCCTCAGGCCCGTCTCCTAGGCAACCTGTTAGTGTATGACTCAGTGTCATACACTAACAGGCAATGTATTACAATACAGATGTATTGTAATGCATTGCAGAGGGGATCAGACCACCAAAAGTGAATGTCATAAATAAAGTAAAGTAAAAAAAAAGTAAAAAATACATGTTTTTAATAAAATTAATAAAGTAATAAAATTAATAAAGTAAAAAAGTTAAAAAACGCCCCTTAAAAACTGAAAAACAAAACAAAACCCACACATATTAGGTATTGACGCGTCCGTAATGACTCTATAAATATATCACATGATCCACCCTGTCCGATAAATACCATAAAAAATAAAATAAAAAAACTGTTAAAAAAAAAGCCATTTTTGTCACATTACATCACAAAAATTGCAACAGCAAGTGATTAAAAAGGCATAAGTCCCCCAAAATAGTACCAATCAGACCTTCACCTCATCCCGCAAAAAATGAGACCCTACCTGAGAGAATCGGTCAAAAAATAAAAAAGCTATGGCTCTCAGACTATGAGACACTAAAATATGATTATTTTTTGTTTCAAAACTGCTATTATTGTGCTAAAGTGAAAGAAATTAAAAAAGTATACATATTAGGTATTGCCACGTGCGTAACGATATGATCTATAAAAAAGTCACATGATCTAATCCCTCAGTTAAACGCTGTAAAAATAAAAAATTAAAACGGTGCCAAAACATCCATTTTATTGTTACCTTGCCTCACAAAAAACGTAATATAGAGCAATAAAAAATCATATGTACCCCAAAATAGTACCAATAAAACTGTCACCTTATCCCGTAGTTTCCAAAATGTGGTCACTTTTTTGAGTTTCTACTGTAGGGGTGCATCAGGGGGGCTTCAAATGGGACATGGCATCTAAAAACCAGTTCAGCTAAATTTGCCTTCCAAAAACCATATGGCGTTCCTTTCCTTCTGCGCCCTGCCGTGTACCCGTACAGCAGTTTACGATCACATGTGGGGTATTTCTGTAAACCGCAGAATCAGAGTAATAAATATTGAGTTTTATTTGGCTGTTAACCCTTGCTTTGCTACTGGAAAAAATTGATTAAAATGTAAAATCTGCCAAAAAAGTGAAATTCTGAAATTTCATCTCCATTTTCCATCAATTCTTGTGGAACACCTAAAGGGTTAAGAAAGTTTGTAAAATCAGTTTTGTATACCTTGAGGGGTGTAGTTTCTAAAATTGTGTCATTTTTGGGTGGTTTCTATTATGTAAGCCTCACAAGGTGATTTCAGACCTGAACTGGTCTTTGAAAAGTGGGTTTTGGAAATTTTCCGAAAAATTTCAAGATTTGCTTCCATACTTCTAAGCCTTCTAACGTCCCAAAAAAAGAAAATGTATTTTTCAAAATGATCCAAACATGAAGTAGACATATGGGGAATGTAGAGTAATTACTATTTTTGAAGGTATTACTATCTATTATAAAAGTAGAGAAATTGAAATTAGGAAATTTGCTAATTTTACGATTTTTTTTGTAAATTTGGTATTTTTTTATGAATAAAAATGTTTTTTTTGTTTACTTATTTTTACCACTGTCATGAACTGTGAGGAGAAAACAAACTGTGAGGAGAAAACAATCTCAGAATGGCCTGTAAAAGTAAAAGCGTTTTAAAGTTGTCACCACATAAAGTGACACATGTCAGATTTGCAAAAAATGGCCAGGTCAGGAAGGTGAAAACAGGCCCGGGGTTGAAGGGGTTAACTAGCATTGCCAGCGCTGTAAATAGTCATCTATGGGGGAAATAACCGGTGGGTTCTGATTAACCCCTTAATGATCTGACAATTTTGGCCTTTCACCGGTCAGTTTTGTTCATCCTCACATTGCAAACACCATAAGGTTTTTGTTTGCTTAATGTGTTTCAATGGAAAAAGAAACCCTCTAAAACGTAACTTCTAATAATCTACTACTAAAATCCACAGCGTGAGGTCGAAATATATTTTTATAAAAACAAAATGATGCAATAGGGACCTTTAATGAAACAGGAAATAAGATGGAGGGGCCATGCGGTAATAATATTCAAATGCCAGGGAAAACGTTCTGGTCGTGGTAACTCGCGGTCAGATGACCCAGATCACCAGACGCCATCAGTCCACCTTGCCACCTCCCATGCTTTGTGGGACCTCCAGGACTCTTATCCTGTGGAAACATTCATGGAAGGAGTTAATCTTTTTGTGCAATTCATATACACTCACCTAAAGAATTATTAGGAACACCATACTAATACAGTGTTGGACCCCCTTTTGCCTTCAGAACTGCCTTAATTCTACGTGGCATTGATTCAACAAGGTGCTGATAGCATTCTTTAGAAATGTTGGCCCATATTGATAGGATAGCATCTTGCAGTTGATGGAGATTTGAGGGATGCACATCCAGGGCACGAAGCTCCCGTTCCACCACATCCCAAAGATGCTCTATTGGGTTGAGATCTGGTGACTGTGGGGGCCATTTTAGTACAGTGAACTCATTGTCATGTTCAAGAAACCAATTTGAAATGATTCGAGCTTTGTGACATGGTGCATTATCCTGCTGGAAGTAGCCATCAGAGGATGGATACATGTTCTCATTCTGTTTACGCCAAATTCGGACTCTACCATTTGAATGTCTCAACAGAAATCGAGACTCATCAGACCAGGCAACATAGTTCCAGTCTTCAACAGTCCAATTTTGGTGAGCTCATGCAAATTGTAGCCTCTTTTTCCTATTTGTAGTGGAGATGAGTGGTACCCGGTTGGGTCTTCTGCTGTTGTAGCCCATCCGCCTCAAGGTTGTGCGTGTTGTGGCTTCACAAATGCTTTGCTGCATACCTCGGTTGTAACGAATGGTTATTTCAGTCAACGTTGCTCTTCTATCAGCTTGAATCAGTCGGCCCATTCTCCTCTGACCTCTAGCATCCACAAGGCATTTTTGCCCACAGGACTGCCGCATACTGGATGTTTTTCCCTTTTCACACCATTCTTTGTAAACCCTAGAAATGGTTGTGCGTGAAAATCCCAGTAACTGAGCAGATTGTGAAATACTCAGACCGGCCCGTCTGGCACCAACAACCATGCCACGCTCAAAATTGCTTAAATCACCTTTCTTTCCCATTCTGACATTCAGTTTGGAGTTCAGGAGATTGTCTTGACCAGGACCACCCCCCTAAATGCATTGAAGCAACTGCCATGTGATTGGTTGACTAGATAATTACATTAATGAGAAATAGAACAGGTGTTCCTAATAATTCTTAAGGTGAGTGTATGTCTCTTTAAAGGGCGCCCGTCTTCTATTTTACTCATGTAACACAGTTCACAAATGGTACCTTTCATTGCCTAGCCTGCTCCTCTGATGGTCCAAAAACAAACTATGAAGCCATATGCAAATAAGCTCGCAAAGTGCCAAGGGGTGTTGTCTATTGCTGCAAGTTCTGGGGCCCCCAGGCGTTACTCTGCTATCACTCCTCCCATGTCTGTCTGTAAGCCGGCCTAGTATCCCCTGACGTCACTGTCCTCTGCTCATGAAATCCAGCGCCTGTGCACAAAACCGCCAGGCCGGGGCAAGCGCCATACAATACTGACTGTGGGCAGCGGCATCGATGAAGGGACTGCATCCAGGAGCAGAGGACGGTGACGTCCATCATTAAAACAAATGGGGATGAAAAATTTTCTGTTTTCAGGTCACAGGAAACAAAAACGGGATGTGAACGAGCCCTTAACCCCTCAAGTCCCAGAGGATTTTTTGTTTTCATCTTTCCTCCCTGCCTTCCCGGAACCATCATATTTTTTTTTTCATTTTTCCATTCACGTAGCCGAGTGAAGGCCTGTGTTTTGCTGGATGTAGTGGGAAGTAGTGATGAGCGGCAGGGGCAATATTCTAATTCGCAATATTTTGTGATATATTTGTCATATATTTGCAAATTCGAGATTATATTCCTGATTGCGAAAATCGGCTATGTATTATTCGCGTAATGCGCGTGAAATACAGGCGTAGGTCACTTATGCTACATTTTTCAAGCTGCTAGAAGTTTCCTGAGACGGAAGAAAATGGTTGGCACGGCAGAACATTAGAATAGCTTTATATGCAGATAGAGTGCTCCAATATATTCGCGCTTGCGAATTTTCGGCAATAGTAAGGGGTAGGCAACTTTTCTACTGGTTGCTAGGGATGTTGCTAAGCCAAGACTTCTCATTGGCCCACAAGCTAGAAGAAGGGAGGGATGATCACCTGATGTGTACTGTGTAAAAAAAAAAAAAAAAAAAGAATATTTGATTTTTCCAAATATTCCAATTTGGAATTTTTTTCCTCTTCCCACTAGTGTTGAGCGGGAATATTCGAATAGCGAATTTTAATCGCGACTATCGGCACTTCGAGAATTCTCGAATATTTAGAATATCGCGCTCAACACTAGTGGGAAGAGGAAAAAAAATCCAAATTGGGATAATTGGAAAAATTGTCTATATTCTAAATATTCGAGAATTCTCAAAGTGCCGATAGTCGCGATTAAAATTCGCTATTCGAATATTCGCGCTCAACACTAGTGGGAAGAGGGGAAAAAAATCCAAATTGGGATAATTGGAAAAAAATGCAATTGGAATTGGAAAGAAATGTCTCTACGGCGTTCCCTATCCGTTAAAACTGACCTGTTGTCTTCATTCTATGGGTCAGTACGATTACAGGGATACCACTGTACTGAAAAAAAAAAGAAAAAGTTTTAAAGAAGACGATTGTTTCTTTTGATCTCCATAGATTTTTTTTAAATATTGTAATATTTTAATAGTTCAGGCATTTTGGGAGGCGGCGATGCCCATGATCTTTATGTATTTTATTATTTAGAAAAAATGTGGGTGATTCAGTCAGCACAACCCTGTATGCAGGTGCACATCGCTATGGCGAAATACATATACAAACGCAAAATACAAATGCAATAGCACTCTGCAACCAGCATTCTGCCCTGCCTCTATGCTGGATGAGGCACCGGCGCACACCCCGGCCAAAGCGCAATAAGCCACTCACCGCGTCAAGGTCGCCTCTATTGAGTGGTCCCTAACACTAGTTCCTACCTGTTTATGGGCCATGACAGCCACACAAAGTCCAGGGAATGCAGGTGCAGCATGCACGCCAAGCACACTCTGCTTTTAACGCTGGTTGCAGAGTGCTATTGCATTTGTATTTTGCGTTTCTATATGTATTTCGCCATAGCGATGTGCACCTGCATACAGGGTTGTGCTGACTGAACCCCCCACGTTTTTTCTTTGTAGTATATATTGGAGGCGTGGCGATCTCCATGCAGTCATGCACACCTGACCTGTCAATCTGTCCTGCAGGCTGGTTTTAAAGTCAGTATAAAACGGAGTCTGCTTATATAGCACCTACCAGTAGCCATTTAGCTCCAGGAGAAGTATATGGTGGGCTCAGCGTGCATGTTGGTACTTGCATCCCTGGATCCGATGAAAGCTGTAATGGCACCGGACGGGGTTAAAAGCAGAGTGTGCTTGGCGTGCACGCTGACCTGCATTCCCTGGACTTTGTGTGGCTGTCATGGCCCATGAACAGGTGGGAACTAGTGTAGGGACCACTTTGTATTTCTATTGCATTTGAATTTTGTATTTTATTATTTCTTTTTATTTTAATTCTGGGGAAAGGGAGGGACCTAAATGATTATAGGAGGCAAGAATATGTGATCGTCAGATTAATAGAAGTAGAATCTAAGGTGGATTCACACGTCCAGATAATGGGGCAGATTACTGAGAACGGACGTTCCTGTGATTGCTCGTTCTCGACAATCTGCTCGTCTCAAGGTGCCACAGATCTCCTGATGAACAGTTCGTTCTTCGGGTTATATGATCAATAGTGCAGGGACAGAACTTATTGTTTCTGGGCAGCAGATTGTGCCGTCTAAACAGCGATCAGCTCTATGAGGAGGAGTGACCCCTCGTCCTCACACTGTGGAGGTGATCGCCATATGTAAATACTACGCTTCGCCCCCACTGAACGAGCAGCTTCTTCCCGACACTCGGCTTTAGCTCTGCGCGTGTAAATGCAACTTAAAGGGGTCTTCTGAGATCTTTTTACTGATGACCTATCCTCTGGAAAGGTTATCAGTATCCAATTTGCGGGGGTCCGACCCCCGGGAGCCGCACTGAGAGGGCCGGCTCCACATTTATGTGGGCCCCTGGGGCGATAAATCTCAGTTGGCCTGCTTGTGGCATTTTTTTACATTTACATGTCCCCCTGTGGCTCCCACTCCGTATAATGATCCCCAGAAAGTACAGGTGAAACTCGAAAAATTTGAATATCGCGCAAAGTTCATTTATTTCAGTAATTAAACTTAAAAGGTAAAACTAACATATGAGACTCATTACAGGCAAAGCGAGATATCTCAAGCCTTTATTTGTTATAATTTGGATGATTATGGCTTATAGCTTGTGAAACCCCAAAGTCACAATCTCAGGTCCCCTTTGCTCAGGGGGTACGGATTAATTAGCTGACTAGAATGTGACACTTTGAGCCAAGAATATTGAACCTTTTCACAAAATTAAAATTTTAAGTTGCATTACTGAAATAAAAGAATTTTTGCACAATATTCAAATTTTTAGAGTTTTACCTGTATAGTGACCCCCATACAGTATAATGACCACTAGTTGCTCTTCACACAGTATAATCACTCCCCCAATGCCCCTGCACACAGTATAATGACCCCCCCCGGCCCTCTATTCAGAATAATGACCCCCAGTGGCCCCCACACTGTATAATGACGTCCTGTGCCCCCCCCCCCCCATACAGAATAATGACCCTAGTGCCCCCTTAATGGGGGTCATACTGTATGGAGGGGGCACTGGGGTCATTATACTGTGTGGGGGTGCACTATACTGTGTAAGGGGCCCTCACACAGTATATTGTCCCCCCCAGTGGCCCCCTTCCACAGTATTATAACCCTGGCCCCTTCACAGTGTAATGACCCCCCCCCAGTGGCCCCCTTACCTATCATTGCTAGAGCACAGGGGAGCCGGCAGTCCTTTCATTCACTAACTGCAGCTGACCTCCCTGCGCTCCTTCTCTCCTCCGGCCCGTTATGACATCACCGCTGGGCCGGGCCTGGAGGACAGAAGGAGCTCAGGGAGATGAGCTGCGGTTAGTGAATGAAAGGACCGCCGGCTCCCCTGCACTCCAGCAATGAGCGCTTCTATCTGTATTTAAAAAAAAGCGCTCATAGCAGCCGGCCTGGGGCACCTCCTGAGAACTGGCACGGGGAGGACTGACCCCCCCCCCCCCCCGTCACTACGCAGTGGGCCCCCCCAGGAGCAGCGGGCCCAGGTATGCTGGGTGCTGACGCTGGCCCTGCCCGTCGATCAGCTGTTTGAGAAGGCAGTGGCGCTCCTGTTAGCGCCGCGGCCTTCTCTCTGCATTTCCTAGGCCAGTGACATGTTCATTAATCACGTGAATGGGGCTGAGCGCGATACCAAGCACGGCCACTATCCAATGCTCACTCACTGGAAAACCACTGCCTTCTCAAAACACCTGATTGGCAGGGGTCCCAAATATCACACCACCTCCGATCAGATACTGATGATCAATCCAGACCAATAACTGACCTGCAGATCTCACCTCCTGGGACTGAAGGACCTGCGATGATGTCACAGTCATGTGATCAGTTACGTACACAGGAGAGACGTGGCTGCAGGACCTTCGATGACCTCACATTGGTCATGTGGCAGGAAGTACTAAACAATGGAGAAACCTCCACTGCTCTGCTCCTCCCCTCATGTGACTGATCACATGACCATGACATCATCAATGGTCCTGAAGTCACTAGGATATATAGCCAGTATTGTCTAAACTCCATGAGCCCTAGGGAGGTTGTGACGTCAGTGAAGTAACGTGGGTTTGAAGAAGCGTGGGCTGTAGCAGAAGGTGATATACATAGAAGTTATTGTGTTCCTCCCTGCAGCCCATACATTTTAGCCAGGGGATACATAAAATCATGGGGCTCCATAGCAAAACTCAGAATCCCCCCCCCCCCCATAAAAAGTACATGCAGATGTCATTAGTGGTATGTGTGTATATATATAATTATATACACACACACAATAATTAGGGATAAGTGAACTTGTGTCTTGAAGTTTGGCATATAAGGTTTGGGTTATCTAAGAACTCTGTTATGGTTCCGCTACCACAAACCATAACTTATCGTCCGTGGTAGCGGAATCCATAACTGAATTCTTAGATAACCCAAACTTTGTACGCCAAACTTCAAAACACGAGTCCGCTCAACACTAATAATAATACATAGACATATACTTCAAATTCTGAGGGCAATCCAGTCCCTGCCCCTCATTGCCTTATTAGAAATAGTAATAAGTAGTGTTGGGCGAGCATGCTCCGTTGAACACCATTTTGACTCGAGCATCGCAACGCTCGGCACATCGCGGTGTTCATCAAGTCTCCTCCCTGCACGTTTGTTGGCTGCACTCACTGTAATGCCTTAGCCATGTTGGTTACTGGCATTACAGTGATTGGCTGGCCGGAACGCGTCATTGGGTGCTATATAGCACCCAATGACACGTGGTTTGGCTCAGTCTTAGTCAGGGCGAGCCGCAGCAGAAGGGACAGATAGTGTAGGGACAGGAATAGTTTTTCGTTTTTTTTTAGGCAGGGTTTAGTGTTGAAAGGTGTTAGAGACCCAAAAGTCCTTTTAAGGACTATTGTTTTAACTGGCTGTAATATATATTATTAGCGCAACCTGCGTGCAATTGTTTGGCCGCTGCTGACAGTGACACAACCTTTGCCACATCTGTTGTGTTACATTTGCGCATCCTAAATATCTGTGACATTCAGCGCAATTGTTTGGCCGCTGGTGACAGCGACATTACCTGCGCTACATCTCCTGTATAACGTTTGCGCGTCCTAAATATCTGTGACATTCAGTGTAATTTATTTGCGCATACACTTACAAAACCTGCGCTACGGTACGTGTGACAGACTTGCAAACATATATACCATTTAATATGCTCAAGGCGAGCAGTAAGGGACGGGGAAGTGGGCGTGCTGCTGATGGTGCACGCAGAGGCCGTGGCCCTGGGCGCGGAGAAACTGTGCCTGCTGCCAGAGCACAAGAAACTCACTCATCCACGATACCTAGCTTCATGCCCCAGTTTGCAGGGCGGCGCAGGACACCACTCTCGACGTCAGACCAGTGCGACCAGGTGGTCCATTGGATTGAGGCAGATAATGCTTCCAGTCGGTTAAGCACCACCCTGTCTTCCAAAAAGTCCAGTCTCAGTAGCCAAGAGTCTGGTCAACAGAATCCTCACCCTGATCCTCCTTCCACCCTCCATGGAGAGTCTTGGCAAACAAGTGATCCCACACTCGGATATTCCGAGGAGCTCTTTTCATCGTCATTCCTTGATTTGGGCCTCTCGCCAAGCCTGCTTGAAGAGGGACATGAGGAGATCTTGTGCACCGAAACCCAAACTCTTGAGCATCCACAGACAGAAGAAGATGACGGTGGGAAACGGCAATTAGTGTTTCACGAGGTGGATGATGATGATGAGACACAGTTTCCAATAAGTCAATGGCAATTAGTGTCTCAAGAGGTTGAGGATGAGACACAGCTGTCAATAACGGAGGTTCTTGTTAGGTCAACAAGTCAGGAGGATGACCAGAGTGGGGAAGTGGAAGAGGAGGTGTTGGACGATGAAATCAATGACCCAACCTGGGAAGGTGGCAAGCTGGGCGAGGAAGGCAGTACAGAGTTGGAGGGATCCGTAGCACTGCAACAGGCTGGAAGAGGCGGTGACTTGGCAAAAGTGGGAAGGCGGGCCAGACCAAACAGGCCCGCAACTGTACCCCGGAGCACCCCCTTGCGGAAATCTCCCTTGCCAAGGGGTAGGTGTTCTGCAGTCTGGCGCTTTTTTGAGGAAAGTGCGGACGATAAAAGAATTGTCATTTGCAACCTGTGCCATATAAAAATGACCAGGGCCGTGAACATTAGCAACCTCACCACCATGCATGATCCACCACATGGCATCAAAGCACACTAATAGGTGGGCCAAACGCCTGGGTCCACAATCAGTGTCTGCGGGTCACACCACTGCCTCCTCTTCCCCTGTGTTACGTCAGCCCAGCAGCAGACCCTCACCCCTAATGTTTTAGAGAGTCAACAGCAGGCCCTCGCTCATAATGTTTTAGATGGTCAGATCAGCAGCAGGCCCTCGCCCCTAATGTTTTAGATGTCAGATCAGCAGCAGGCCCTTGCTACTAATGTTTTTGAGGGTCACCAGCAGGCCATCAATCATAATTTTTCAGGGGTGTGTATGATGCCCTCCTTTATGTGTAATAAAGGGTGTTTTTGGAGTGCTGGTTCCTTGTAATTTTTGGGAGCCCTTTCACTTAGTGCATAGGCTTTATGAGTGTAGGAGTCCCACTACCTGAACTATTGTACCACAATGTGAATGAGGCCCTCCTTTATGTGGTATTCAGGTTGTATGGGAGTGCCTCTTCCTTGTAATTTTGCACTTTACAGGGAGTGCAGAATTATTAGGCAAGTTGTATTTTTGAGGATTAATTTTATTATTGAACAACAACCATGTTCTCAATGAACCCAAAAAACTCATTAATATCAAAGCTGAATATTTTTGGAAGTAGTTTTCAGTTTGTTTTTAGTTTTAGCTATTTTAGGGGGATATCTGTGTGTGCAGGTGACTATTACTGTGCATAATTATTAGGCAACTTAACAAAAAACAAATATATACCCATTTCAATTATTTATTTTTACCAGTGAAACCAATATAACATCTCAACATTCACAAATATACATTTCTGACATTCAAAAAACAAAAACAAATCAGTGACCAATATAGCCACCTTTCTTTGCAAGGACACTCAAAAGCCTGCCATCCATGGATTCTGTCAGTGTTTTGATCTGTTCACCATCAACATTGCGTGCAGCAGCAACCACAGCCTCCCAGACACTGTTCAGAGAGGTGTACTGTTTTCCCTCCTTGTAAATCTCACATTTGATGATGGACCACAGGTTCTCAATGGGGTTCAGATCAGGTGAACAAGGAGGCCATGTCATTAGATTTTCTTCTTTTATACCCTTTCTTGCCAGCCACGCTGTGGAGTACTTGGACGCGTGTGATGGAGCATTGTCCTGCATGAAAATCATGTTTTTCTTGAAGGATGCAGACTTCTTCCTGTACCACTGCTTGAAGAAGGTGTCTTCCAGAAACTGGCAGTAGGACTGGGAGTTGAGCTTGACTCCATCCTCAACCCGAAAAGGCCCCACAAGCTCATCTTTGATGATACCAGCCCAAACCAGTACTCCACCTCCACCTTGCTGGCGTCTGAGTCGGACTGGAGCTCTCTGCCCTTTACCAATCCAGCCACGGGCCCATCCATCTGGCCCATCAAGACTCACTCTCATTTCATCAGTCCATAAAACCTTAGAAAAATCAGTCTTGAGATATTTCTTGGCCCAGTCTTGACGTTTCAGCTTGTGTGTCTTGTTCAGTGGTGGTCGTCTTTCAGCCTTTCTTACCTTGGCCATGTCTCTGAGTATTGCACACCTTGTGCTTTTGGGCACTCCAGTGATGTTGCAGCTCTGAAATATGGCCAAATTGGTGGCAAGTGGCATCTTGGCAGCTGCACGCTTGACTTTTCTCAGTTCATGGGCAGTTATTTTGCGCCTTGGTTTTTCCACACGCTTCTTGCGACCCTGTTGACTATTTTGAATGAAACGCTTGATTGTTCGATGATCACGCTTCAGAAGCTTTGCAATTTTAAGAGTGCTGCATCCCTCTGCAAGATATCTCACTATTTTTGACTTTTCTGAGCCTGTCAAGTTCTTCTTTTGACCCATTTTGCCAAAGGAAAGGAAGTTGCCTAATAATTATGCACACCTAATATAGGGTGTTGATGTCATTAGACCACACCCCTTCTCATTACAGAGATGCACATCACCTAATATGCTTAATTGGTAGTAGGCTTTCGAGCCTATACAGCTTGGAGTAAGACAACATGCATAAAGAGGATGATGTGGTCAAAATACTAATTTGCCTAATAATTCTGCACGCAGTGTATATACAAGTAAATATTCAGGAAAGAATGTTTCCTAACAATTTTGTCAGTCTGTAAAAGTGACGTACTACTCGGACAACATCTTTCCCAGCAGTGACCTGGGAGGTGCTGTTCCAAACTCTGGGGAGGGACTGCCACTCTGTTCAATCAGCCTTAATGACACCCCTACAACTTATGGACTCGGGGAGCCTGGTCACACTCCTAATGGCCCGTATCCCTCATAGTTTGGTCCATGGGAAAACCTTGGGGTCACCTATATTCATGGCGATACCAAGGTTTACCCAGTGGCCCAGGTCACCTTAAAAAAAGAGGAGGGTACGGTGTCTTACCAGGTAGGGGTGGTGCAGGGGCTGATGCATAAGATAATCATTGGTCGGGATTGTCCTTTGTTCTGGGATCTTTGGGCCAGGGGGCGGTACCGCAACAACGCCCTGAATGCAAGGACATCCCTGTGCTCATTGACCCTGAGGTGGTCCCTGAATTTCTGTTCTCGGCCATGGTAGGTGATAATGAGGAGGAATCTGCCCTTGAGGAGACAGTCCCTGACTTAGAAGTATCTCGGGGAAACTTTGGGACAGCCCAACTCCGAGATGAGACTTTAAAAGGGGCCTCAAATAATGTAGGGGTAGTCAATGGTACACCTCAAGAGCCAGGGGCAGACAAAAGGTACCCTCACTTTGCCATGAATGGAAACTTGTTGTACAGTGTGAATAAAATCTGTGACAAATTAGTGGAACAGCTCGTGGTTCCCAAGCCATATAGACATATGGTAATGGACCTGGCACATGACTATGTCTTAGGAGGACACTTGGGGGCAGATAAGACCCTTGAAAGCGTTTTACAAAGGTTTTATTGGCCAGGGTGTTATAGAGAAATTAGGGATCATTGCCAGTCCTGCCCTATGTGTCAAGTAGCCTCCCCAGTTGCAAACTTCCGCAGCCCTCTAATACCATTGCCTATTATCGAGGTCCCATTTGAGACAATAGCGATGAATTTGGTAGGGCCTTTGGTGAAGTCCGCTGGCGGCACCAATATATATTAGTTGTAATGGATTATGCCACCCGATACCCTGAGGGAGTGCCCTTGAGAAAGGCCTCCTCCAAGGTTATCGCCAGAGAGCTGTTTCAGATTTTTTCCAGAACAGGGCTGCCCAGGGAGATCCTTACCGACCAGGGGACCCCGTTCATGTCAAGGGTAAATGCAGGATCTCTGTAAAGTACTGAAAGTTACCCAGTTACGCACCTCGGTTTACCGCCCACAGCTGTGAATGGCTGATCTGGGACGGCTCTTACTGGGATTAGTCATAGTGCTGGGTGGGTGATTACTCCCCAATTTCCAGGCGAGGTTTTGACTGGCCTACAAAAAACAGCCAGCAGTGTCAGGTGGGGGTGATTACATCTCTGACTGGGAGCTCTGTGGAGGGCTATGTGGGATCAGAGTCTGAGCTGGAGTTGCAGTGCCTGAAAGACTGAGGACAAAGCGAGGTCCACATACACCTCGTGGGGTTACGGTACTGTGCAAAACCATACCTGTGTTGTGCTATAGATACGGGACTTTATTGTTTCTTCAATGCTGGCTGGAGCAAGCCGGTAACTACCAATTACTGCCTTATTGTTTTGTCAAGAATAAAAGACAACCGTTGCTTTGCTTTCACCGCTAAAAGGCTGCTGTGTTCCTATCTAAAGGCTACTATTGGGGTAGACCCCTACTATATATATACAGTACAGACCAAAAGTTTGGACACACCTTCTCATTCAAAGAGTTTTCTTTATTTTCATGACTATGAAAATTGTACATTCACACTGAAGGCATCAAAACTATGAATTAACACATGTGGAATTATATTCATAACAAACAAGTGTGAAACAACTGAAAATATGTCATATTCTAGGTTCTTCAAAGTAGCCACCTTTTGCTTTGATTACTGCTTTGCACACTCTTGGCATTCTCTTGATGAGCTTTAAGAGGTAGTCCCCTGAAATGGTTTTCACTTCACAGGTGTGACTTGTCAGGTTTAATAAGTGGGATTTCTTGCCTTATAAATGGGGTTGGGACCATCAGATGCGTTGAGGAGAAGTCAGGTGGATACACAGCTGATAGTCCTACTGAATAGACTGTTAGAATTTGTATTATGGCAAGAAAAAAGCAGCTAAGTAAAGAAAAACGAGTGGCCATCATTACTTTAAGAAATAAAGGTCAGTCAGTCAGTCGAAAAATTGGGAAAACTTTGAAAGTAAGGGCTATTTGACCATGAAGGAGAGTGATGGGGTGCTGCGCCCGATAACCTGGCCTCAACAGTCACCGGACCTGAACCCAATCTAGATGGTTTGGGGTGAGCTGGACCGCAGAGTGAAGGCAAAAGGGCCAACAAGTGCTAAGCATCTCTGGGAACTCCTTCAAGACTGTTGGAAGACCATTTCAGGGGACTACCTCTTGAAGCTCATCAAGAGAATGCCAAGAGTGTGCAAAGCAGTAATCAAAGCAAAAGGTGGCTACTTTTAAGAACCTAGAATATGACATATTTTCAGTTGTTTCACACTTGTTTGTTATGTATAGATTTCCACATGTGTTAATTCATAGTTTTGATGCCTTCATAGTCATGAAAATAAAGAAAACTCTTTGTATCAGAAGGTGTGTCCAAACTTTTGGTCTGTACTGTATATATATATATATATATATATATATATCTCCCCCCTATTCTAGTGAGATCCTGAGAAGAATCCTGGGTTTTAATGCCAATTTTCCTAACTCTTTTGTATTTATGGTGGGTGATTTTAAAATGTATCTTGATAGATCCCTTGATAAATTGCATACTGGCGTACCTGCTAATGCTACTCTGCCCACATTGTTGGCCCAGCTGTTGACAGAGGTAGGATTGTGTGATCTCTGGAGACACAAACATCCTGTGGAATGACGATGCTCTTGTTACTCCTCTTTACATAACTCTCTCTCCAGAATTGACTTACCTATTTGATTCTCTTCACTGTTGTCTATAGTAAAATAAGTTACTTACCTTCCTTGTAGTATCTCTGACCATTTGCCTGTATTTCTACAAGAAGGAATAGGTGTGGCTCTTGAACCCCTTCTGGTTAAGGTTGGTGGATAAGGGTGATGGGATCTTTAGTGCTCTTAAACATTTTCTTTTATTTTTTTTATTATTAAGCAATAGTAATTCCATACAAAATAATACATCAAGATTATAGTTTCTATACCCTTAAAGGCCCCCCAAAGTCCCACCCCTTTGCGATGCGTCTCCCATCCCCGCTATAGAAAAGGAACGAAACGGGGATAGTGAAAAAATTGAAGTAGGAAGGATTAAACTTAAAGAGTTTTTCAACCACAAGATAGGTTCTGCATCCATGCCTGGATGCCATAGAAGCTTATGTGAGGGGCTTGTATATTAAGAACATCAGTATGCATAAATCTAAAAGCAGTTGACCACTGAAATGTCTATGATGAAGCCGATCGCAATTGGGAGCCGGGTGACAGAGGCTTCATCATCAGGAAAAGAGGGAGGCAGCTTGCACGTGAGGCAGCGGTGGAGCCAGCAAGTCGGTAGCGTGGCTGGGAGTCGGCAAGGTGGCAGCAGTGGGAGGTCAGGAACCAAATGTGCAGGGGTAGACCACCCACTTCACAGGAGCCTACCAGCCCGGAATGTAGCGGTGCAGGGGTGGCCATAGTAGTCAGTCAGTATGAAGTGTTGGGGGTAAAATCACCTACTCAGTGGTGTGACAGTTTTTTGTTAAGCCGCCGGGGGAGGTGAACATGGCCATTTGCGAATCTGTGGGCAGATGGTGAAGAGTGGCCAGGGTGCCAATATTGGCACCACGGCCCTGCGTCAACAAATGCAGCATCACCATAAAGTGGCCTGGGAGAACTGTGGCTCCAATGTGGTGGTCCAGCCTGCCGCAGCAACCTGCTGCATCACCCAGTGCCACACACCCGATTTCAAGCAGTCAAGGCTCCACCACCTCAGTCAAAGGAAGCTGTCTGTCCTTCCCATCATCTGCTGGTCCTGATGCTCCAGCTTCTCCTCCTCCTAGTCAGTTATTCCTTCAGCAATTGATCACCGAAGCGATTGCCAAGAGACAACACTATGCGTACACTCATCCAGCGGTGAAGAAGCTGAACGTGCTCCTGGCCAAGTTGCTGGTACTGCAGTCCCTCCCTTTCCAAGTGGTGGACTCTGCACCTTTTAGAGAACTGATGGCTTGTACCGAGCCGAGCCGAGGTGGATAGTCCTAAGCCGTCATTTCTTTGCCAAAAAGGCAGTACCAGCCCTGCACACATATGTAGAACAGAAGGTGGGCCCGTCCTTGAGCCTGTCTGTGTCTGCCAAAGTGCATGGCGGCGCTGACGTGTGGAGCTGTAACTACAGTCAAGGACAATATTTGTCCTTTACGGCCTACTGGGTAAATGTGGTTCCTGCCCAGCCAAACCAGCAACTTGGCCAGGTAACGCCGCTTCGGCTTCCATGTTCTTATTCCATTGGTCCGACAATGTCCGCCTCTGCCTCCTCATCCTCCACCTTGTCCTCAGCCTCCACTGCAGGGACAATTCACAGTACCCCACCGGTATACCACATGTGCAGGGCACGGCAGTGTCACACTGTTCTGCACCTAGTTTGCCTGGGCGAACGGAGTCACACATGGGAGGAACTGCTCCGCGTCCTTTATCAACAAATCGAATCCTGGCTTTCTTTGCGACAACTCAAAATTTGGAACCATCGTGACCGACAACGGGAAGAACATGGTGTAATTGCTGCGTCAAGGAGGGCTGAGCAATGCGTCCCTTTGCCACTCTGTGGCCTCCTCATGCTGCTGCTGCCACCTTTACACTATGTCACCTTGCCACTCTGTGGTCTCCTGATGCTGCTTCCACCTCCACACTATGTCACCTTGCCACTCTGTGGTCTCCTGATGCTGCTGCTACCTCAACACTATGTCACCTTGGCACTCAGTGGCCTCCTCATGCTGCTGCTGCCACCTCCACACTCTGTCATTGTTCCACTCTGTGGTCTCCTGATGTTGCTGCTACCTACACACTATGTAACTTTGCCACTCTATAAAACACATCAGGATATTCTCCTACCACATCTTTTAAATGTATACCAGGAATCTTTCACTGCTGACACTCTCTCCTCCTCTATGAGGCTATTGTGGTTATACTTCCTAAGCTGGGAAAATACCCAGCCTTCGAGGATTCTTATAGACCTATCTCATTGCTGATGGCGATATTAAAATCCTGGCAAAAGTCTTGGCTAATAGGATGTTGAGAATGAGTTTCCATGTAATTCATGAAGATCAAGCCTGGTAAATCAACATCCTAGTGGATGGGGTGCGGTACTCTCACTTGATGCGGTACTCTCACTTGATGCGGCTAAAGCATGATGTGATGGTAAAAATGGGGTTTGGCCCTGTATTCTTGCAATGGATGCGTCTGCCATACAATGGCCCAAGAGCTAGGATATGAGTTAATGGAGAGTTGTCCCATAGTCATAAATCTGGAAAGAGGTACTCGGCAGGGGTGCCCCCCCCCCCCCCCTTCTCTTCTCAATTGCTATACTTAAAACAAATATCATCACAAATTATTGACTTCAGGAGGGGGATGGAGGAGAGCATCTTCTTGTACGCTGAGGCTCTATGTTGGGAATCTTGCTTGTTCCATAGACCCAATTATATCTATGATATCAGTGTATATTTCACCCAGGTTCCTCAGCTGGGTGAGATAGTAGAAATCCAGAAAGATGCATTTGCTTCAGCAGAGCATAGTCTGCTGGGGCTCTTTAAGTTTTACATGGGCTGGATTTCTTTGGACTAGGAGAAAGGTTTGGTAGTGGGATTTCTCAGTCCACACCCCTCCATTACAGGTTTTTCTCCTAGCCCGAGGTGATCCCAGGTTAGGCCTGTAGGGATCATCACTGGTGAAATAAATCAGAGCTCAGAATGCCAGTCTGGGGGGATGAAGCCTGGAGAGCTGAGCTGTGTGTTTAGAGCTTGGTGACTGGCTGACCGTGAGGCTGAGTAAAGCCCAATCTTCCCTGGTATGAACAAGACTCTATAGGTGAAACAGGAACCGCCTGTGTTTTAAATAGAGACCAGATGACCTGTTATTTATTTTGTTTTATGTTATGTCATGCTGGTGCTATAAACTTCACCGCACCAAGTGACGCTATAACTTGGATGCTACTCTGTTATGCTGAAGTGACCAAATAAGGCCTCATGCACACGACCGTTTTTTTTTGCGGTCCGCAAAACGGATTTCCGTTGTTCCGTGAACGTTTTTTCTTCCGTGGGTCTTCCTTGATTTTTGGAGGATCCACGGACATGAAAAGTGAAAAAAAAAACTAAGTCAAGTTTGCATTGAAAATGATAGGAAAAACAGACACGGATCACGGACGCGGATGACTATCTTGTGTGCATCCGTGATTTTTCACGGACCCATTGACTTGAATGGGTCCGTGAACCGTTGTCCGTGAAAAAAATAGGACAGGTCATATTTTTTTCATGGACTGGAAAAACGGATCACGGACGCGGAAGCCAAACGGTGCATTTTCCGATTTTTCCACGGACCCATTGAAAGTCAATGGGTCCGCGAGAAAAAACGGAAACGGAACAACGGCCGCGGATGCACACAACGGTCGTGTGCATGAGGCCTAAAGCACAGTTTGGACTTTGAAACCTATGTCTCTGTGAAAATCTGTCATTGCCAACCCTACTGCGAGTTATGATCCCTAAAGTAGTAACCTGGAGTCATTATCGGTAGTGGGAAGAGATAATTTGATTCAGTTTTTATATGTGATACATAACTCACCGGTATGGATTCCCCTTTGTTACATCTATACGTTTCAACAGATCTTTTGTGCTATATTATCGAAGAAGCAGATTGGTAGGATTAAATATGAAACTCTACAGAGAGATAAGTCTTCAGGAGGACTGGTGCTCCCGAATCCTTTTCTATACTTTTTGCACAAGCATCTTAAAGTATGGCGCAAGATGGGTGCGGAGGGAATTAATGGTCTGGCTCGTTACTTGGGTAACAGGATATACTCCACCTATTGCTGCTTAAAGGGGTTGTCCGAGTTATGAAAAAAAAAATATAGCACTGTAAATCTGATGTAACATATATAACTAAGCTAAGCAAGTTTTAGGCAAAAAAAAATAAATCTATATTTCCTAATTTCCCCGGTTCTCTTCTGGACCTTTGTTTACCTGCAACAACAACAATCTCTGCCCCTCCCCCTGCTCTGCAAAGGGAGTGAATACAAGTGCTGCCCTGAGTAACATGTCTGCCTGCTGGGAGACTCAGCAGCATGTTCCATGTGTAGGACTACAAGTCCCAGCTGTACAATGACACTGCTGATACACACAGGATCTTCCCCCTACCTGTTTTTGTGCAATGCTCTGCAGATCTCCTCTGTCAGCACCTGTGCCCAGCATTTGTCTCCTCACTGTCTGCAGCTACTCAGTAAAGCCTTTAGCCCTGAGTCTGTGCAGCTGAAGGGGTTAATGTTTTTCCTCAAGAATCCAGGGAGAGAGCAATAAGCAGCAGCCAGCAGTGCAGGGGGGCGTGGCCAGCAAAGTGACGTCTCATGTACAGGCACATATCTGTTCTCTCAGGCTTCTGCACGAAACATCATCAGAGCAGGGAGAGAGGCTGACATCACAGGTCATGTGACCCTCAGTGAAATCTGAGAAAGCAGCAACTGGAGATAAAGTAAGTGAATTGTAAAGTCCTTTCATTTGCCTAGTAAGAAACATACAAAGAACAAACAAATAACTCAGACAACCCTTTAAGGCTTAAGTGGTGCAGTGGGCTCTCTTCCCACTCTGCAGTTTCAGGAAGGTGTGGAGGTGAACCAAATTCACACTGGGAATTTTTAAGGGCTTACAAATTTTACTCCCAAATGGAAGAATCCAGACTTGCCAGAGATGTTTAGGTTTGAGGGATTCTCGCCCTGGGAGCAGAGAGGTTTCTGACGTTTAGAACAAATATATTCTAATGGTACCCTAAAACAGTTCCAATAGTTGTAGACTGAGTTTGATTTATCATCTAGTCATTTTTAGAAGTATCTGTAATTAAGGCATGCCTTAGAGGCTCAATCCAAACTCCTAACGGTCACTTACAAATCCCACTCACTGTTGGATTTCATAGTGGTGCCCGGGGCATCTAGGGAGCTGTTTCAAAAATATATACATTTTTGCACAGTGATTTCCTAAAAGCCTTTCCCTTAAAGGTTCATGCGCAGTGGGAGAAAGATCTAGTTACCATTACTGAGGCACGGTGGGAAGAGGCCCTAGCTATAACGCCTGATCTATCAATGAGCAAAGAGGCCTGATTGTCTCAGCTATTTATTATTCATAGAGTTTATAAAACCGCAATGTTTCTTAGCAAGGGGGGGATTAGGGGGGGGGGGGACACGACTCCTGTTTTCCTAAGTGTGGAGAGGTAGAGGCGGATCTAATCCACATACTCTGGAACTGTTCTGCTCTTCAGGACTACTGGAAAGAAGTGGTGAGCCAGGTCAACTGAGTTTTTACATCTAATTTCACACATAATCCCAAAATTTGTCTGTTAGGTATTTTTGACAATAGAACGAGGAATATATCTGAAACATAATTGTCTATCAAAATTTGAGGCTATATGGGGGACCTTGGATTGACTGTCCAGGACTATCCAGTCTTTGTTTTTCTTCAGAGGGAGTCCGGATTAGTTTTATCTCTGCAAGTCCACGATGCAATGTACAACCAATTGTCGGGAAGGAAGCGTTCCTTTCCGACAGTCGGCTGTACGTTCAGTAAAGGAGACCGCTGCATTTACAAGCAGAGATCTCCTTTGCAGTATGAGGATGAGGGATGGCTATTGCGAAAGCTCGTCCTCATACAGGTGCACTGTTTCTGGGCAGCAGATTTCTGTTTAGACAGCATCATCTGCTGCCCAGAATCGATAACTGGTGTGCCTGCATGACAGGATCACCCAATGAACTAGCGTTTAGATGGGCAGATTGTAGGGAATGATCATTCACAGGAACGTTCGTTCTCGATAATCTGCCCTCATCCACCTTAAGACAGAATGATAGAGAGAGTTCTTAGTAGTACCTTTGGTATTGGCTGACCTGTCGGATCTTTGCGGTCCTGTAAAGGAATATATTGTGATAATTGCCGCCGCTCTGAGAGGGTTTATTGTTACATACATGGGTACTCTAACTTTAGTATATGGCTTATGTCTCACGGGAGAGGGGTTGTATGTTTTTTTAAGACAATTTTGTGGTACACTGATATCTTGTACCTTCTTGATTTTTCTTTGCACTTGTACAAATTTTCTATGTTTAAAAAAAACCTTGATAAAAATCTGATTGAAAAAAAGGTAAATTATAAACTTCTAAAAGAAATGTAATTAAAAAATTACACATTCAGACAGGTAAAACATGGATGCTTTTTTTATGCAGATTGTTTATAGTGAAAATATCTTTTCTGACTGATCAGTCTGTCTGAAATAGTAGATTGTCCTCCCTCGTGATCATTCTTTTTTTTTCTTTTAAACTGAGTTTATTGAGAACCTAAAATAAAATACAATCAGTTGTGATAGGCAATTCCAAGTACTATAAATCAGGACATCTTGTACAATATCTTCCATTAATACAGGATTAACTTGCAGATTTACAAACTAAATATAACCTACCCTCCTCCTCCAATTATCACTACAACCAAATAGCACATTTCTGCCATTCATGCCTCCGGATCAATAATCCCCCTCACCTCTTTTGAGAAATTGTGCGTCCGTGGCCCATCATTTAGAGGTCTCATCTCGGATATATATGATCTGCTTCTCACCCAGACTTACTTACTGGGGGGAAAGCACTTATATATGCTAAAATGGGAGAAATTGCTAGATAGGGAAATCCCGATAAACCTCTGGCAGGTGATATGGTCCAGAGCTTTTACTAGCTCATCTTGCATAACTTATAAAGAAACTCAAATAAAATTACTGATGCACCGGTATATCACACACCGGAGGTGCTGCATGCCTTAAATAGGAATATCCCTAATGTTTGCTGGAGATGCTCAGCCAACGGGGCTTCCATATATCACATATTCTGGACGTGTCCCCTGGTAATACCCTTTTTGGAGGATGGTAGCTTCTGTACTGCAGGACGTTTTAGGGCATTCAGTGAGGTTGGATCCCCTTTCATACTTGTTGAAAGTTCCACCTAGGGATATGAGGGGTCGCAACTCCGGGCTGCTCCTGCATCTTCTCACTGCAGAGAAGGGTTTGATAGCTCTCTTTTGGAAAAGAACCACTCCCCCGTCTAAGGTGGATTATTACTCCCGTATCCAGGATATTATACAGCTTTGTCGCGGGGAACTGTGGACAAGTTCCTACAGACTTGGTCCTGTTGGGATCTCCACCACGAAGAGCTCCGCTTATAACGAGGGAGAGAACTACTAGCTTCTTATTTCCTCCCCCTCTCCCCTTCCCTTCTTTGGTCTCCCCCTTATCTACAGGGTGGGCCATTTATATGGATACACCTTAAAATGGGAATGGTTGGTGATATTAACTTCCTGTTTGTGGCACATTAGTATATGTGAGGGGGGGGGGGGAGAAACTTTTCAAGATGGGTGGTGACCATGGTGGCCATTTTGAATCCAACTTTTGTTTTTTCAATAGGAAGATGGTCATGTGACACATCAAACTTATTGGGAATTTCACAAGACAAACAATGGTGTGCTTGGTTTTAACATAACTTTATTCTTTCATGAGTTATTTACAAGTTTCTGACCATTTATAAAATGTGTTCAATGTGCTGCCCATTGTGTTGGATTGTCAATGCAACCCTCTTCTCCCACTCTTCACACACTGATAGCAACACTGCATATTCTAATGTGCCACAAACAGGAAGTTAATATCACCAACCAGTCCCATTTTATTAAGGTGTATCCATATAAATGGCCCACCCTGTATACCCGTATCCAGAATAAAAAAACTGCTAAGACCAACAACCCAGCAGCCACCCCATATAAGAACAGAGCACGGAGATCCTCCTTGTTGACATGAGCATGAATTTAATTTTTTTACTAGAATTGTTAGATCTTATAAGTAGTGATGAGCGGCAGGGCCAATATTCGAATTCGCGATCAACACTACTTATAAATAACTGTCACATTTGCAAGATTGAATAGTGGGTAAGATTAGAGCTCAGCCATATCCCCCAGACCTGAGAGAACTTCTCTGGACATTGCCCATCTTTGAATATTACTGCTTCGAATGTGATAACTTGATTATCTTGTGACTTGCACATCACTAGGGAAGGAGCTACAGGATTGTACCATTTAAGGGCTATACATTTCCTAGATAAAAATAATTCTCTAAGAAATAACTTCTCATGATACGACCACTGTTTCACATAGGATACCCAGAAGACATCCTAAAAGGTTTACCCACAAGAGACCTGGCTGGAAAGGCCAACTGGAAACCAACCACCTCAAATACAGAAGCGAGAAATCGGGGAGTATTAATCATTATTGCAGCGTGTACCAGGTTCAGTTATACAGTACATCAGAAGTCATCATTAGGCACCAAGTCCTAAAATGAAGCTTAACATCTGCTACAATCGAAACATTAAACTGGCTTCTCCCCTAGGTGAGTTTTCTGATGTTTAGCAAGACTTGATACTTCACTAAAACACTTTCCACATTCAAGACATGAATATGGCTTCTCCCCTGTGTGAGTTCTCTGATGTGAAACAAGATGTGATTTCATTCTAAAACATTTCCCACATTCTGAACATGGATATGGTTTCTCTCCTGTGTGAGTTCTTAGATGTTCTTTAAGCATTGATTTCCCACCAAAACATTTTCCACATTCAGGACACATAAATGGCTTCTCCCCCACATGAGCCCTCTGATGTGTAACAAGATGTGATTTCAGTGTAAAACATTTCCCACATTCTGAGCATGAAAATGGCTTCTCCCCTGTGTGAGCTCGATGATGTCTAACAAGATTTGATTTCTGACTAAAACTTCTCCCACATTCTGAGCATGAAAATGGCTTTTCCCCTGTGTGAGTTTTCTGATGTATAACAAGATTTGATTTCAGTCTAAAACATTTCCCGCAGTCTGAGCATGAAAATGGCTTCTCTCCTGTGTGAGTTCTCTGATGTCCAACTAGAATGAATTTCTTGATAAAAGATTTTCCACATTCTGAGCACGAAAATGACCTTTTCGCTTTACGATTTTTCTCCTGCAAAGAAAGATTAGATTCCTTTTTTAACTGTTCCTCACATGGAAATATTTTGCCAATTGGTGATTGACTAGTGTGACCAGTAATATCCATGAATAGATCTCCGGTGTAAAGGACTGAGGTCACATCAGTACTTATTGAATTAGCTTGTGTGGTATTGTTGTTATCTTCTGCTTCATGATAGGGAGATAAATGGAGATGCTTATGGTATACTTTCATCCAGTCTTCACCTGGAAAATGAAAGAAAATTGTCTTACTTTCCCAAAGCAAATGTATATATTTTTTTAGTAATGAAATCAAGCTTTATTGAGACAATAGCAAGCCAGGAAACAAAGTAAATAGGAGATGTAAGGAAATGGTAATGTACAATTTTAGTACATAAATCGCATGGATTTTTATGAAAGCAATGGAAGAAATCATCATAGTTTTCAGAAGTTCTTCATCTGCAAAGCTCCCAGAATATAATCCCTTGAAGTGATGGCGACAGGTGTTTCTATCCAGAAGATACAGTACAATATGTCCCAATGTCAGGCAACAGACGTTCATGAAATTCAACAGATACCCCCCTAAGTATATATATGATAGATATAACGAGTGGAAGCAAATTCAGCATGAGCCTGTTTATACACCCACTGTATAGCCCTATAATATATTCTACAATAGTGTATAATACCTATATGCTGAATTATATTTTTACAAAATGTACGAGAAGTATCAAAAGTGGCAACCAATCTAATTCCAACTATAATTTTACAGACTCCCTTTAAAATTAAAGTAGTGATTTGACCGGTTGTTATGCACAACTACTCCCACATTTTCCTTTAAAAAAAAAAAAGTTTTGATGCATCTCTTATTTTCACCACTGCTGTGCCATTTTTGCACTTTATGCATTACGACAACCACTGCGGCTACTTTTTTTTTATTTTCTTACTTACTGTATCCCCTTAATTTATTAGTACTGGCCTATTCATAATGGCAATTTTAGGGCACATAAAACGTATCTACCGTATTTTTCGCTTTATAAGACGCACCTGATGATAAGACGCACCTAGGTTTTTGAGGAGGAAAAATATATATATATATATATATATATTTTGAACCAAAAGGTGTGCTTTTGGTGAGGTTTGAAGTAATGGGGATCTGTGGATGACGCACTGTTATGGGGGGGGATCTGTGGATGACGCACTGTTATGGGGGGGGGATCTGTGGATGATGCATTGTTATGGGGGGGGGATCTGTGGATGATGCATTGTTATGGGGGATCTGTGGATGATGCATTGTTATGGGGGATCTGTGGATGACACTGTCATGGGGGGGATCTGTGGATGACACTGTCATGGGGGGGGATCTGTGGATGACACTGTCATGGGGGGGGGATCTGTGGATGACACTGTCATGGGGGGGGGATCTGTGGATGACACTGTCATGGGGGGGGGATCTGTGGATGACACTGTCATGGGGGGGGGGATCTGTGGATGACACTGTCATGGGGGGGGATCTGTGGATGACACTGTCATGGGGGGGGATCTGTGGATGACACTGTCATGGGGGGGGGATCTGTGGATGACACTGTCATGGGGGGGGGATCTGTGGATGACACTGTCATGGGGGGGGGATCTGTGGATGACACTGTCATGGGGGGGGGATCTGTGGATGACACTGTCATGGGGGGGGATCTGTGGATGACACTGTCATGGGGGGGGGATCTGTGGATGACACTGTCATGGGGGGGGGATCTGTGGATGACACTGTCATGGGGGGGGGATCTGTGGATGACACTGTCATGGGGGGGGATCTGTGGATGACACTGTCATGGGGGGGATCTGTGGATGACACTGTCATGGGGGGGGATCTGTGGATGACACTGTCATGGGGGGGGATCTGTGGATGACACTGTCATGGGGGGGGATCTGTGGATGACACTGTCATTGGGGGGGGGGATCTGTGGATGACACTGTCATGGGGGGGGGATCTGTGGATGACACTGTCATGGGGGGGGGGATTGTGGATGACACTGTCATGGGGGGGGATCTGTGGATGACACTGTCATGGGGGGGGGATCTGTGGATGACACTGTCATGGGGGGGGGATCTGTGGATGACACTGTCATTGGGGGGGGGATCTGTGGATGACACTGTCATGGGGGGGATCTGTGGATGACACTGTCATGGGGGGGATCTGTGGATGACACTGTCATGGGGGGGGGGATCTATGGATGACACTGTCATGGGGGGGGATCTGTGGATGACACTGTCATGGGGGGGGATCTGTGGATGACACTGTCATGGGGGGGGGGATCTGTGGATGACACTGTCATGGGGGGGGGATCTGTGGATGACACTGTCATGGGGGGGGATCTGTGGATGGCGCACGGTTATGAGGGATCTGTGGATGACACTGATGTGATTAAAACCCCCATCATCCTAAAGAATACACTGATGTACTGTAGGCACTGTACATTGGTGTATTCTCAAGGATGAGGGGAGTAAGGCCTCCTGCACACGGCCATTTTTTTTCCCCGTTTACTGGCCGTTTTTTGCGTTCCGTATACGGAACCATTCATTTCAATGGTTCCGAAAAAAAAAACGGAATGTACTCCGTATGCATTTCGTTTCCGTTTTAACATAGAACATGTCCTATTATTGCCCGCAAATCACGTTCCGTGGCTCCATTCAAGTCAATGGGTCCGCAAAAAAACGGAACACATACGGAAATGCATCCGTATGTCTTCTGTTTCCGTTCCGTTTTTTTGCTGAACCATCTATTGAAAATGTTATGCCCAGCCGAATTTTATCTATGTAATTACTGTATATGCCATACGGAAAAACGGAACGGAAAAACGGAACAGAAACGGAAACACAATGGAAACAAAAAACGGAACAACGGATCCGTGAAAAACGGACCGCAAAACACTGAAAAAGCCATACGGTCGTGTGCAATAGGCCTTATAGTCAGATTAAATATAAACACTATCCAGGGACTGTTCTGTAATTGGCATGTGTTTATATTAAATATGAGTATAACCCCCCCTCATCCATAGGAATCCATCCATGTACTGCAGTATATGAGTGGATTCCTATGAATGAGGGGGGGTTATACTCATATTTAATATAAACACATGCCAATTACAGAACAGTCCCTGGACAGTGTTTATATTAAATATGACTAACCCCCCTTCATCCATAGGTTTTTACAGTGCAGTAACAATACTAGAGTGGGAGCAGGGTGTCTAGCAGGGCAGTATACAGAGCAGTGACACTCCAGCACTGCCTGCATCCATGTGTATATGTATGAGCAGAGAGCAGCAGGGCTGGCAGGCACAATGACAGAGGAGCTGGAGCGCACAGTGTGACAGGCATCCAGCACATGGACGAGACATGCACACAGGACGCTGGAGCTCAGGTCAGTGCCGGGGTGCCCGAGGGTCCCCTGGTAGCAGCTGGAGGGGACAGGGGGGGGGAGAAGTTGTCACTTACTGGAGTTGCAGGCTCCGGTCCCAGGTGCGCACCGGACGCGCGGGCTGGCGGCGGAGCACAATAATTGAAGCCGCCAGCTCGCCCATCCCTGGTGCGGTCTTGTTAAGGAAGCGCGGGCTGGAGGCAGAAGCCTTCAGTGAAGCCGCCAGCCCGCCCAATAGTTTAATGGCAGGCTCGGGAGCGGTTAGTGAGAGCTCCTGAGCCACCTAATTTGCGTTGCATTCGTTTTATAAGACGCAGTGACTTTTTCCCTCCACTTTAGAGGGGAAAAAAGTGCGTCTTATAAAAACGAAAAATACGGTAACTACAAACCCAATTCCTTAAAAAGCGAGACACTGTTTGAAATGTAAAAATAAATGTAAATAAAAACAGAATGCAACAATTTGCAATGATGATAAAACACCTATCAGACGTGGAAAGTGGGACATTTTACCATTTCATGAAAATAATTTATTCATTTAGAACTTGATGCATCTCAAAAAAGTTGGGACAGAGGCAACAAAAGATGAAGGTAATATGAAGAGTATGGTGGCTCTCTATCGCCTTTCACTATGGATAGGTGCTACTAAGCCTGATGACTCACCCAGTCAAATAAATTGATAATGTATATAGAAAGGCTGAGCACTCTCCCAATGGACCACACACAGACTATTCAAAATTATTATATTTATTACACCGATATATAGATCAAAGTAAAAACAAAATAAACATATAACAAATTACACAATAAAAATACACCTTAAAAAATACAATATGGAAATTATTTGGATAAAAAGCGTTCAGATAAAAAACATTAATGTTTCATTTGCGGTGGTATACAAAAGGTTAATATACGCAACTTGAATGAAAAAAGATAAGCTGATTGGAAGAAAAAGAATCGATATCAGTTCAATATATTCGATACTGTGAAAATAATTTTCGACCATAAGAAGATAAATGTTCGAATAAATATAAGAACAAATTTTTTCGAATAAATGTCCAGACTGAAATTCGATATAGACTTGCAGTAATTATATCGATAAAATATTATTCAGTCAATATTCCCTGTATGGCAATGCGAAAAGAAGGAACACTCACTCTTGCAAAATGCCGTCTGACTATAGCACACGATGGCGTCCCACGTGGCTAATGGAGTCAGATTGGGCGGTACCTGTTAGTGATGATTCAGCAGGAGCAGTGTGAACGGTGTAGCCCTCTGTGTAGAGATTCTTTAGTAGAAAAGTCTTTGAATGCAGCTCTGTCACTTCAAGGGTTTGGATGTTCGCTATATGCTATAAAAGTCCATCAGGGTAAAAAGAAGTCGATTAAAGTCAGAACGTCCATCAGCTGATGTGCGAGTCTTTTGAAACCAGACGCGTTTCGGGGTCTTTTCCTAGCCTCTTCCTCAGTGGACCACTGAGTGGACCCCATTACCCTGATGGACTTTTATAGCATATAGCGAACATCCAAACCCTTGAAGTGACAGAGCTGCATTCAAAGACTTTTCTACTAAAGAATCTCTACACAGAGGGCTACACCGTTCACACTGCTCCTGCTGAATCATCACTAACAGGTACCGCCCAATCTGACTCCATTAGCCACGTGGGACGCCATCGTGTGCTATAGTCAGACGGCATTTTGCAAGAGTGAGTGTTCCTTCTTTTCGCATTGCCATACAGGGAATATTGACTGAATAATATTTTATCGATATAATTACTGCAAGTCTATATCGAATTTCAGTCTGGACATTTATTCGAAAAAATTTGTTCTTATATTTATTCGAACATTTATCTTCTTATGGTCGAAAATTATTTTCACAGTATCGAATATATTGAACTGATATCGATTCTTTTTCTTCCAATCAGCTTATCTTTTTTCATTCAAGTTGCATATATTAACCTTTTGTATACCACCGCAAATGAAACATTAATGTTTTTTATCTGAACGCTTTTTATCCAAATAATTTCCATATTGTATTTTTTAAGGTGTATTTTTATTGTGTAATTTGTTATATGTTTATTTTGTTTTTACTTTGATCTATATATCGGTGTAATAAATATAATAATTTTGAATAGTCTGTGTGTGGTCCATTGGGAGAGTGCTCAGCCTTTCTATATACAGAGGCAACAAAAGGCTGAAAAAGTGAGCCTGGAAAAAAAAACAGCTGGAGGGGCAAATTGTAACTAAGGCTAGTTTTACAATAGTGCTTGAGAACTGGCTGGCTGTCCCGGCAGGGAACAGCTAGTCCGATCTCTCTTCAATCCAGTATTGCCGGAAGTTTGTAAGTCTCCGTCCAACCCTATTAACCATAATGGGGACCGGCGGAGAACCAGTCATATTCCGGCACATATGCCGAGACTTGGCTGGAAGAAAACCGCTGTGCAGCTATTTTCTTCCAGCTTATTCTTGGCCTATTTGTTGGAATGCGACGGATCTCCGCTGGTCCCCATTATAGTTGATAGGGCCGAACAGAAACTTGCAAACTTCCTGCATTAAAAGTGTGGCATGATTCTGTACTGGAAATCACTGCTTGGGTGCAGGAACACTTAAAAAAAAAAAAAACATCTATGAACACGGACGCTGTGCAAATCACAAATGCAAATTAAAGCTGTATCATGCAAAGAAGAAGCCATACGTAACATGCAGTAACTGTACGTCACTTTTGCATTAAGTTAATGAACGATCTTAAAGTTACATTGTTTTATGAAAATTGGTTAATGCATTTTCGTTATGAATTCCTTCAAGTGCCCCTTCAGTTCAAGAAAAAAAAGTTCACTTTAATCGGCAAACAAACAGAATACTTACATGGTGCCCTCCTTTTCATCTTTTTAGTTACAAATTCCAAGGCACCTTTTCTGCCATTCAAGATGGCTGCACCACGTCTCAGACTATCTGAGGCACACTGTGCATTGGTGGCCCAAGACATTTCCTACTTGTCCAGCCATGCGCTTGGATTGGCCAGCACTGTCCACGTGAGCAGTGCTTTTATGTATCAGGACAAAATGTAAAAACAATCAGGCCTTTAGAAAGTTTTACAATTAGGTAATTACAATCTCAGTGTAACAGCAGTTGCCGTCTGCCGATTTCCCCTTGCTTACTGCTGCAGTCCTGGGCTCGGTGTTTGGCGGTGAATCCACTCCACAGTCTCCCTTCAGCCCTGGGCACAGCATGCTTTCAGTTTGTTCCCTGTAACACTTCCTTAAAGGGACAACGCATGTCACTTCCTGTGACTTAGGGGGTTTAGCACATGTGACTGTGCCGACCAATCCTAGCGCTCCTGCACCTATATTAGTGGTCCATACCCCTTCCCAGGTGTCTGAGCATCAAGTTCCTTGTGTCCTGCAAAGGTTGCGGTTATCTCTGCTTGTGTTCCTGTTTACCTGTGCTTGTGTTTCTGGATTCCGCTACTTGTTTGACCCCTGCCTGCTTGCCTTGACTCTCCTGTTGCCGACCCAGAAGGCCTGACCTGTACCTGTGCCGCCTTTCCTGACCTTTTGCTTGTTCCGACTTCGCCTTTGCTTCATCCTTCAGTCCTGCACTGTTGCTCCTGGTTAGGACTTGGCCTGCTGACTACGTCTGTACCTCTGGTACCTTGCTTTGGTACCCCCTGGTTCACCTGGACCAGCTGCCTCATGTGCCAATCCTCCTCAAAAGGTAGCAACCTGGTGTTCCCCTCGGGAAAGTCTATCACCACTATCAGGGGTACTACAAAGAACGAGGGGTTCACTTAGACAATACCCTTGGTCACGTGGCACAGTAGATTCACACCCGCTGGTTCGTTATAGTACTCTCAGGACATGGACTCTGCTGGTCACCTCAATCCTGTTGTACAGGAACTGTTATAAGAGATGAGACATCATAGAGAATGACAGGACGTCCTGATGTAGTTCATACATAATGTCACTGCTGGTCTGGATGCCATCTCTCCTCCAGCTACTGCAGGGTCGCCAGTCGCTGCTATCCCTGCAATAACCATACCAGAGTCTGGATTTTAGTGCCACTGGCATGCGACTCCCTCTGCCACCAAGCTATAGTGGAGATCCTAAATCCTGTCATGGCTTCCTGAACCAGTGCGTAATCCACTTTGAGTTGCACAGGCAGAAGTTTCCTACAGAGCGGTCCAAGGTTTCCTTCATTGTGTCCCTGGCGTCTGATGAGGCCCTTGCCTGGGCAAATCCAAATTGGGAACATGGAGGTCCGGAGACTACTAAACTGAAGTCTTTCCTGGCTATCTTCTGGATGGTCTTTGAAGAGCTTGGCCACATGTCCTCCGCTTCAGCTCTACTGCAACTACGTCAAGGTTCCTTGTCTGTGGGTCAGTTCGCCATCCAGTTTCGTACACTGGCTGCAGAACTTGTATGGAACTGACTGGATTAAGGATTAATTAGCTGGTCACGACTGTCCGTCCACTCTGAATGACCGGATCACCCTGGCCACAAGAATGGATATGCAATTCAGGGAACATTCTAAGGAGGTTGCATGCACCAGAAGACCACCTTGTCTGGCTCCATCCTTCAACCCCATCTGAAGAGCCCATACAAGTAGAGCGCCTCCAATTGTCTGAACAGGAACATCTACACCGTAAGGCCTCTTTCACACGACCGTTGTGTGCACCCGTGGCCGTTGTGCCGTTTTCCGTTTTTTTTCGCGGACCCCATGACTTTCAATGGGTCCGTGGAAAAAACGGAAAATGCACCGTTTTGCAGCCGCATCCGAGATCCGTGTTTCCTGGCCGTGAAAAAAATATGACCTGTCCTATTTTTTTCACGGCCAACGGTTCACGGACCCATTCAAGTCAATGGGTCCGTGAAAGAACACGGATGCACACAAGATTGGCATCCGTGTCCGTGATCCGTGGCCGTAGGTTAGTTTTTATACAGACGGATCCGAAGATCCGTCTGCATAAAAGCTTTTTCATAGCTGAGTTCACTTCGTGAAAACTCAGAACCGACAGTATATTCTAACACAGAAGCGTTCCCATGGTGATGGGGACGCTTCTAGTTAGAATACACTACAAACTGTGTACAAGACTGCCCCCTGCTGCCTGGCAGCACCCGATCTCTTACAGGGGGCCGTGATCAGCACAATTAACCCCTTCAGGTGCGGCACCTGAATGGGTTAATTGTACTATCATATCCCCCTGTAAGAGATCAGGGCTGCCAGGCAGCAGGGGGCAGACCCTCCCCCCCTCCCCAGTTTGAATATCATTGGTGGCCAGTGCGGCCCCCCCCCCCCTCTATTGTAATAATAGGTTGGTGGCCAGTGCGGCCCCCCCCCTCCCTCTATTGTAATTATTCGTTGGTGGCACAGTGTGCGCCCCCCCCCTCCCTCTATTGTAATAATTCGTTGGTGGCACAGTGTGTGCCCCCCCCCCTCCCTCCCTCTATTGTAATAATTCGTTGGTGGCACAGTGTGCGCCCCCCATCGGCCCCCCCTCCCTCTATAGCATTAACAACATTGTTGGCCAGTGTGCGGCCTCCCATCTTCCCCCCCCCCCCCCCATCATTGGTGGCAGCGGAGTTCCGATCGGAGTCCCAGTTTAATCGCTGGGGCTCCGATCGGTAACCATGGCAACCAGGACGCTACTACAGTCCCGGTTGCCATGATTACTTAGCAATAGTACAATAGTAGAAGATTCATACTTACCTGCTGGTGGCTGCTGCTGCGATGTTCGTGTCCGGCCGGGAGCTCCACCTACTGGTAAGTGACAGGGTCTGTGTGGCGCATTGCTAAATGAACTGTCACTTACCAGTAGGAGGAGCTCCCCGCCGGACACGAACATCGCAGATCCCAGGTAAGTATGAATCTTTTACTATTGTACTATTACTAGTAACCCGCTGCCACCAATGATCGGGGGGGGGGGAGATGGGAGGCCGCACACTGGCCACCAATGTTGTTAATGCTATAGAGGGAGGGGGGGCCGATGGGGGGCGCACACTGTGCCACCAACGATTTATTACAATAGAGGGAGGAAGGGGGGGGGCGCACACTGTGCCACCAACGATTTATTACAATAGAGGGAGGGGGGGGGGGCCGCACTGGCCACCAATGATATTCAAACTGGGGAGGGGGGGTCTGCCCCCTGCTGCCTGGCAGCCCTGATCTCTTACAGGGGGATATGATAGTACAATTAACCCCTTCAGGTGCGGCACCTGAGGGGTTAATTGTGCTGATCACGGCCCCCTGTAAGAGATCGGATACTGCTAGGCAGCAGGGGGCAGTCATGTACACAGTTTGTAGTATATTCTAACTAGAAGCGTCCCCATCACCATGGGAACGCCTCTGTGTTAGAATATACTGTCGGAAATGAGGTTTCACGATCTAACTCATATCCGACAGTATATTCTAACATAGAGGCGTTCCCATGGTGATGGGGACGCTTCAAGTTAAAATATACCATCGGATTGGAGAAAACTCCGATCCGATGGTATAAAAGGGACTCCAGACTTTACATTGAAAGTCAATGGGGACGGATCCGTTTGAAATGGCACCATATTGTGTCAACGTCAAACGGATCCGTCCTCATTGACTTGCATTGTAATTCAGGACGGATCCGTTTGGCTCCGCACGGCCAGGCGGACACCAAAACGACTTTTTTTTCATGTCCGAGGATCCTCCAAAAATCAAGGAAGACCCACGGACGAAAAAACGGTCACGGATCACGGAAAAACGGGACCCCGTTTTGCGGACCGTGAAAATATACTGTCGTGTGCAATAAGCCTAAAGCAGAGAACATGTGTCTGTTTTGCTGAGGCAAGGCCCACTGTGTGAGTAATTGTCCACAGAAGCTGGGTCTCGCTCCTCAAGACTAAAGCAATGTCTGACTACATCAAGGAGAATCTTGAGAGAGAGGGTTTATCCGAAAATTTATTTTGCCAGCCAGTGGCGGGTTCTTATTTGTACAGAAAAAAGTTGGATCCTTAATGGCCCTATCGAGGTCTGAATAAGGTCACGGTCAAGAATTGATGCCCTATACAGCTAATCTCCAAACTCTGACAGGATCCGGGGAGCTAAGGTTTTCACAAAATTACACTTGCGTGGTGCATATAACCTTATCCGCATTGGAGAGGGCGAACAGTGTAAGACCGCTTTTAACACCCATGACAGTCACTACGAGTATCTCATCAAGCCCTTCGGTCTGTATAATGCTACTGCAGTATTCCAGGACATCTTCCGGGACCTGCTCTAGGTCTGCGTGATAGTGTAGCTGGACTATATACTGATCTATTCTACTGATTTGACCTCTCACTGTAGGCATGTACGTTTAATATTACAGGGGTTTAGAGAGAATCGACTTTATGCCAAACTCGAGAAATGCGTCTTTGAGAAGTCTACTTTATCATTCCTGGAATACATCATCTCTGATAATGGCTTGCAGATGGATTCTGAAAATCTGAATGCAGTAATGGGCTGGCCCTGCCGACAGGGTCTTCGCACTATAAAGCGCTTCCTAGGTTTTGCGAAGTAGAGCCCCTCCGACAGGGTGTCAGCAGTAAGTTTGTGTTGACGTCACCGATTATTTTGCCCTTCCTCTGATCAGTCAGAGCAATAACCCCCAGAAAACGGATCCTGTCTGTGGAGCATCCAACTTCACTTGTTCACCATTTGGTCAGTAATCCATCAGTATTGCTACAGCCCAAAAAAATCCAAAACAGAGATGACACGTGAATGGAATATTTGCATGTCTTCTGTGTTTTGTACCCACTCCTGATATTGGCTACGAAATCATAAGCCAATTCTGTGAGTCTCATTTTTCCATCCTTCTGACAGATCAGAAGAAGGGTCAAAAAAATGATGTCAGCCAGGCCGAAAGGCAAAATAGTGGCCCAGTCATGAAGTGGGGAGGTTGGGAACAGAATGAAGAGACCACAGAGTGGCACAATGACAGTGTGTAGGTGGCGGGAGCAGCAGCATCAGGAGGAGGCCACAGGGTGGCACAATGATAGTGTGGAGGTCGAAGCAGCATCAGGAGACCACAGAGAGGCAAGGAGACAAAGTGGGGAGGTGGGTGGCAATACCAGTACCAGCTGAAGATGGTGGGTGAAAGAAGGAGCACTTGGCATTAGATGTGTGGCATAAGGCGGGTGGCAGCATCAGAATAGTAGCTGAGACAGGTAGCCAGAAGAAACCGATCTCTTTTGTCAAAGTGTTGATGTGGCACCATGGATGATCTAGTCTGATGCATCAGGCATTGGTGGGTGGAAATCCTGGCTGATCCATCTTGACAAAGGTCAGCTTGTCCACATTTTGGGTGGACATGAGAGTTCTTCTTGGGGTAACTATGGCCCCCGCCGCACTAAACACCTGCTCTGATGCCACACTACTGGCCGGGCAGGACAGCTTTTCCAGGGCAAACTCGGCCAGTTGCAGCCACAAATCCAGTTTGGCTGCCCAGTAGTCCAGCAGATCTTAAATGACGGCTGGCAGACTGTTGTCCAAGTATGCCACCACCTGCTGGTTCAGTTCCTGCTCCAGTTCTAGCTGCTGCTGGTGAGTAGTTTCTTAACTAGGCAGGTGAAGAAAGCTGCTCATCAGCGACTCTAGACTCAAGTTGCTGCTGATGGAGCTGAAACTGCTCCTACCCCCGACCCTGCCACAGCAGCCATGGCAAAGGAACGTGAGCGCAGAGGGCCGGCCCCCCTGGTCAGACTGCGAGAGGCTGGATGATGGAGTAGATAGGCAGCGGCCAACTGATTACATAGGATGTGTCTACAGTAGTTCAGTTTGACCTCCATCTCAGCGGGTTTAAAAAAGGCCCCCATTTTGGACCGGTAGCAAGGGTCCAACAAGGTGGAGAGCCAGAAGTCATCCCTCTGCCGAATGGTGACAATTCGGCTGTCTCTAGGCAAGCAAGTGAGCATGCATCGGGCCATTTGTGCAAGTGACTCGGAGGGACTCCCTGCCTCCATCTCCACTGCATACTGCTGCGGTGTGTCTGGGTCCTCTGCCTCATCTTCCTCATCGCCCTGTAGCTCCTCTGGCTGCTCCCGCTCTCCTGTCACCTGTGTAGAAAAACCACCTATTTTGCTACACATTGCTTGTGCTCCAATGTCCTCCTCCTCCAGTTCAGCCGCCACAGGGCTCATGTGGCCGTGAGATCTAGGCGCCACGTCTCCAATCCCCTGACCAGCGGGATTTACCAGCATCTGCTCCAGGACATGAAGCAGTGGAAAGACATTGTTCATCCCGTAGTCCTGGCGACTGACAAAGTGGCCTCCTCAAAGGGCCTGAGCAAACGGCAGGTGTCCCGCATGAGCTGCCAGTGGCTGACATCGAAGTTACACAGGGAAGTTCTCTTGTCCACTTGGATCATCAAGAAATCGTTTATGGCCCTTCTCTGTTCCTATAGTCGGTCCAACATATGAAGGGTGGAATTCCAATCGGTGGAAATGTTGCATATCAGCCTATGTTGGGGGGATGCCGTTCTGCAGCTCAAGAAGGTTGTGCTTTGTGGTGTACGAGTGGCTGAAGTGCATGCAAAGTTTTCTGGCCATTTTTAGGATGTCTTGCAGATGGGTGGAAGACTTCAGGAACCGCTTGACAACCAGATTGAAAATGTGGCTCAGCCCTCCATGACGCAGCGCCGACACCATGTTGTTTTCATGTCGGTCACCATGGTTCCGATTTTGAGTTGTCACGGATAGAAAACCAGGATTTGATTTCTTGATGAATGACACGGGGCAGTTACTCCCCTGTGTGACTCAGTTCACCCAGGCAAACGAGGTGCAGAACAGCGCGACACTGCCGTGCCTTGCACATGTGGTATGCTGGAGGGGCTCTGTGAATTGTCCCTGCAGTGCAGGCTGAGGAGGCAGAGGCGGACATTGTCGCAGGACCAATGGCGTGAGAACGTGGAGGCGGAAGTGGCATCACCTGGCCAAGTTGCTGGTGTGGCTGTGCAGGAACCACATTCACCCAGTGGGCCGTAAAGGAGATGTATTGTCACTGACCGTAGTTACAGGTCCACACGTCGGCGCTGCCATGCACTTTGGCAGACACCAACAGGCTTACCTTCTGTTTTACATAGGTGTGCAGGGCTGGTACTGCCTTTTTGGCAAAGAAATGACGGCTTGGGACTCTCCACCTCAGTTGGGCACAAGCAATCAGTTCTCTGAAAGGTGCAGAGTCCACCACTTGCAAATGGATGGACTGCAACACCAGCAACTTGGCCAGGAGCACGTTCAGCTTCTGCGCCATTGGATGAGTGCACGCATACTGTTGTCTCTTGGCAATCGCTTCGGTGATTGATTGCTGACGGAATGACTGATGAGGAGGAGCAGGAGCATCAGGACCAGCAGATGATGGGAAGGACAGACACCTCCCTTCGGCTGAGGTGGTGGAGCCTTGACTGCCTGAAATCGGGTGCTTGCCACTGGCTGATGCAGCAGGCTGGATCACCACATCGAAGCCATGGTTCTCACCGGCCACTTTACGCTGCATATGTTGACGCTGGGCCGTGGTGCCAACATTGGCACCCTGGCAATGCTTAACCTTCTGCCCACAGATTCTACATATGGCCATGTTCACCTCCCCCGGCAGCTTAACAAAAACTGCCACATCGCCGAGTATGTGATTTTACCCCCAACAATCCACACTGACTGACTGCTACCGCCGCTGCTTCCGTGAACCCCTGCACCACTACTTTTCCGGCACACAGGCTCCTGCGAAGCGGGTGGTCTACCCTGGGCACGTTTGGCTCCCGACATCCCATTGCTGCCACCCTGCTGACCCCCCGACCACGCTAGCGACTTACTGAGGCCTATGCGGTAGTGAAATCCTGGCGCAGGCGTGCGTGATGTTCTAGGAGGATAGATCATCATTTTAAAGTGCAGAACCCCTTTAAGTGCTTATCATGATGTAAAAAGCATCTGGAAAGCATTCAGACCTTTTCACATTTCCTTATGTTGCGGACTTCATGCATCATTTTGCAATCAATACCCCATAATGACAAGTAGAAGTCATGAGAGGCACTTAGGCCCCTTTCACACGGGCGAGTATTCCGCGCGGATGCGATGCTTGAGGTGAACGCATTGCACCCGCACTGAATACCGACCCATTCATTTCTATGGGGCTGTTCAGATGAGCGGTGATTTTCACGCATCACTTGTGCGTTGCGTGAAAAATCGCAGCATGCTCTATATTCTGCGTTTTTCACGCAACGCAGGCCCCATAGAAGTGAATGGGGCTGCGTGAAAATCGCAAGCATCCGCAAGCAAGTGCTAGGAGACGATCGGAATGGGGACCCGATCATTATTATTTTCCCTTATAACATGGTTATAAAGGGAAAATAATAGCATTCTGAATACAGACTGCATAGTAAAACAGCGCTGGAGGGGTTAAAATAAATAAATAAATAATTAAACTCACCTTAGTCCACTTGATCGCGGCCCGGCATCTCCTTCTGTCTCCTTTGCTGAACAGGACCTGTGGTGAGCATTAATTACAGGTAAAGGACCTTTGGTGGCGTCACTCCGGTCATCACATGATCCATCACCATGGTAAAAGATCATGTGATGACCGGAGTGATGTCACCAAAGGTCCTTTACCTGTAATTAATGCTCACCACAGGTCCTGTTCAGCAAAGGAGACAGAAGGAGATGCCGGGCCGCGATCAAGTGGACTAAGGCGAGTTAAATTATTATTTATTTATTTTTAACCCCTCCAGCGCTAGTTTACTATGCAGTCTGTATTCAGAATGCTATTATTTTCCCTTATAACTATGTTATAAGGGGAAATAATACAATCTACAGAACACCGATCCCAAGCCCGAACTTCTGTGAAGAAGTTCGGGTTTGGGTACCAAACATGCGCGATTTTTCTCACGCGAGTGCAAAACGCATTACAATGTTTTGCACTCACGCAGAAAAATCGCGGGTGTTCCCGCAACGCACCCGCACATTTTCCCGCAACGCCCATGTGAACCCAGCCTTACTGTGTGATCTGTGCCCAGCTACCCCCCTCCACAAAGAATCAAGCCTGTGAGAGGGATACCACAGCTCCATCACCCATGCATACACTGTACATCTGCTACCAAAGGAAAATTACTTTACACAGAAAGACTTGCCCTGCCGCAACAGAAAAATTCCTGGCTGCAGCAGGAAAAACTCCGTACAATGTATGACCATGAGGCCTACTGTAATGTTCACAGTGGGGTTCAGTTAAATAGGCAGCAGCAGAAGAGGGGGCATTTTTTGTTACAAACTTTTTTTTAAATAAAGAGGTCCTGCTCTGAACCCGGAGATAACCTCTTCTTTACTCACTTACTCTATGAGTGGAGCATTGCAGCATTTCCTGCTGGTGATGTACTGGGCTTCTCCTCACTATGCTAGGCAGAGACTTCCATCTAGCGGTGAGACCAGTGATGTCAACGGCAGAAATCGGTGGTCTGTAGCTACAGATTACATAGCAACAGCAATGTAGAAACAAATTTTCCCCACTTTAGGGGGAAAAAAAATTCCTTCCCGACTCCAATCAGACAATCAGAATAACTCCCTGGATCAACGACCCCTCTCTAGTAGCTGTAGCCTGTAATATTATTACACTCCAGAAATACATCCAGGCCCCTCTTGGACTCTTTTAGTGAACTCACCATCACCACCTCCTCAGGCAGAGAGTTCCATAGTCTCACTGCTCTTACCGTAAAGAATCCTCTGCTATGTTTGTGTACAAACCTTCTTTCCTCCAGACGCAGAGGATGTCCCCTCGTCACAGTCATGGGGGTAAATAGATGATGGGAGTGATCTCTGTACTGACCCCTGATATATTTATACATAGTAATTAGATCTCCCCTCAGTCGTCTTTTTTCTAAAGTGAATAACCCCAATGTTAAAGCTCTTTCAGGGTACTGTAGTCCACCCATTCCAGTTATTACTTTAGTTGCCCTCCTCTGGACCCTCTCCAGCTCTGCTATGTCTGCCTTGTTCACAGGAGCCCAGAACTGTACACAGTCCTCCATGTGTGGTCTGACTAGTGATTTGTAAAGTGGTAGGACTATGTTCTCATCACGGGCATCTATGCCCCTTTTGATGCAACCCATTATCTTATTGGCCTTAGCAGCAGCTGCCTGACACTGGTTTTTACAGCTAAGTTTGCGGTTCACCAAAATTCCTAGGTCTTTTTCCATGTCAGTGTTACCCAGTGTTTTACCATTTAGTATGTACTGGTGACTTGCATTATTCCTTCCCATGTGCATAACTTTACATTTGTCAGTGTTAAACCTCATCTGCCACTTCTCTGCCCAAGCCTCCAATCTATCCAGATCCCTCTGTAGCAGTGTACTGTCCTCTGTAGTATATATATACAGTATACTGTCCTCTGTAGTATATATATACAGTATACTGTCCTCTGTAGTATATATATACAGTATACTGTCCTCTGTAGTATATATATACAGTATACTGTCCTCTGTAGTATATATATACAGTATACTGTCCTCTGTAGTATATATATACAGTATACTGTCCTCTGTAGTATATATACAGTATACTGTCCTCTGTAGTATATATACAGTATACTGTCCTCTGTAGTATATATACAGTATACTGTCCTCTGTAGTATATATACAGTATACTGTCCTCTGTAGTATATATACAGTATACTGTCCTCTGTAGTATATATACAGTTTACTGTCCTCTGTAGTATATATATACAGTATACTGTCCTCTGTAGTGTATATATATATATATATATACAGTATACTGTCCTCTGTAGTGTATATATATATATACAGTATACTGTCCTCTGTAGTATATATACAGTATACTGTCCTCTGTAGTATATATATACAGTATACTGTCCTCTGTAGTATATATATACACAGTATAGTGTCCTCTGTAGTATATATACAGTACACTGTCCTCTGTAGTATATATACAGTATACTGTCCTCTGTAGTATATATACAGTATACTGTCCTCTGTAGTATATATACAGTATACTGTCCTCTGTAGTATATATACAGTATACTGTCCTTTGTAGTATATATATACAGTTTACTGTCCTTTGTAGTATATATATACAGTTTACTGTCCTCTGTAGTATATATATACAGTATACTGTCCTCTGTAGTATATATACAGTATACTGAACTCTGTAGTATATATACAGTTTACTGTCCTCTGTAGTATATATACAGTATACTGTCCTCTGTAGTGTATATACAGTATACTGTCCTCTGTAGTGTATATACAGTGTACTGTCCTCTGTAGTATATATACAGTATACTGTCCTCTGTAGTATATATACAATATACTGTCCTCTGTAGTATATATATACAGTATACTGTCCTCTGTAGTATATATATACAGTATACTGTCCTCTGTAGTATATATACAGTATACTGTCCTCTGTAGTGTATATACAGTATACTGTCCTCTGTAGTGTATATACAGTATACTGTCCTCTGTAGTATATATATACAGTATACTGTCCTCTGTAGTATATATACAGTATACTGTCCTCTGTAGTATATATATACAGTATACTATCCTCTGTAGTGTATATATACAGTATACTATCCTCTGTAGTGTATATATACAGTATACTGTCCTTTGTAGTATATATATATACAGTATACTGTCCTCTGTAGTATATATACAGTATACTATCCTCTGTAGTATATATACTGTATACTGTCCTCTTCAGTGTTAATTACTTTACACAGTTTAGTGTCATCTGCGAAAATTGATACTTTACTATGCAAGCCTTCTACAAGATCATTAATAAATATATTGAAGAGAATAGGGCCCAATACTGACCCCTGAGGTACTCCACTAGTGACAGTGACCCAATCTGAGTGTGTACCGTTAATAACCCCCTCTGTTTTCTATCACTCAGCCAGTTACTTACCCACATACAGACGTTTTCTCCCAGTCCGAGCATTCTCATTTTATATACCAACCTTTTATGTGGTACAGTGTCAAATGGTTTGGAGAAGTCCAGATATACGACATCCATTGATTCTCCGCTGTCAAGTCTAGAACTTACCTCCTCATAGAAACTGATTAAATTAGTTTTATAGAGTGAATGAGTAAAGAAGAGGTTATATCCGAGTTCAGCCCTGAATCCGGACAACACCTTAAAATATGCCACCACTATCATACAAGCAATGGGACCTGAAACGTCCCTTTACAAGCAACAGCCAGCACCCAGAAATCTTCCTTGGGCAGGGTGGGGAGGCGGGTGCCCCCGAGTTGCCTGCTGCTGATGCTGAAGCCAGCCATACTCACTATTATCAGGCTCTGTCTCTCTCTGTGTTGCCGTCCACATTGCTGCGCTCTTCTCCTCTTTCAGCTCTGCTGACTGTCCTCCGCTCTGCTGTGCCGTGCCGTTTCCCGGTGTAAGATCTAGGGGGGCGAAAAAAAAAACTGTGAAAACATGTGCATGATCGACCATATAAGCAGTGAACCCAAAATATATTCAGTTCTTAGTGTAGACCTCCTAAATAACACCAGACCGAACGTAATCTACTAAATACACCAGACCAGACCAATACATTATGCCGACCCCAGACTCGGCAGCCTAAATAATCCCAGCCCCAACCCCAAAATAAATACCCAGGAACAGAAATGAGGAGAAATATTTCATGTTTCATATTTGTAACAACAACAAAAAAATAACTGAATACAAAAAATTCTTTTTTATGAGAACTTGTCTGCTGGATAATGTACCCCAAACTACCAGGAGTAAATGGGTGGTAATCTCCAGCAGACAGGTTTCCCTTAACTCCTTAAGGACTTGGCCATTTTTTGCAAATCTGACCGGTGTCACTTTAAGTGGTGATAACTTTAAAACGCTTTGACTTATCCAGGCCGTTCTGACATAGTTTTTTCATCACATATTGTACTTCATGACACTGGTAAAATGAAGTAAAAAAAATTCTTTTTTATTTATAAAAAAAAAATACCAAATTTACCCAAAATTCTTAAAAAATGCCAAATTTCAAGTTTCAATTTCTCTACTTCTATAATACATAGTAATACCTACAAAAATAGTTATTACTTTACATTCCCCATATATCTACTTCATGTTTGGATCAATTTGGGAATGATATTTTATTTTTGGGGGACGTTACAAGGCTTAGAAGTTTAGAAGCAAATCTTGAAATTTTTCAGAAATTAAAAAAAAAAAAACACTTTTTAGGGACCAGTTCAGGTCTGAAGTCACTTTGTGAGGCTTACATAATAGAAACTACACCCCTCAAAGTATTCAAAACTGATTTTACAAACATCGTTAACCCTTTAGGTGTTCCACAAGAATTAATGGAAAATAGAGATACAATTTCAAAATTTCACTTTTTTGTCAGATTTTAATATTTTTTTTCCCAGTTACAAAGCAAGGGTTAACAGCCAAACTAAACTCAATATTTATGGCCCTGATTCTGTAGTTTACAGAAACACCCCATACGTGGTCGAAAGGAATGCCATACGGTTTTTGGAAGGCAGATTTTGCTAGACTTTTTTTTTGACACCATGTCCCATTTGAAGCCCCCCTGATGCACCCCTAGAGTAGAAACTCCAAAAAAGTGGCCCCATTTTAGAAACTACGGGATAGGGTGGAAGTTTTGTTGGTACTAGTTTAGGGTACATATGATTTTTGGTTGCTATATTTTACACTTTTTGTGAGGCAAGGTAACATTTGATTGGCACTGTTTTGGGGTGCATATGACTTTTTGATAGCTTGCCATTACACTTTTTGTGATTAAAGGTGGCAAAAAATAGTTTATTTAGCACAGTTTTTATTTTTTACGGTGTTCATCTGAGGGGGTTAGATCATGTGATATGTTTATAGAGCCGGTCGATACGGAAGCGGCGATATCTAATATGACTACTTCCCCCCCCCCCCCCTCCCTATTTTTTTTAACTTTATTTGGGGAAAATGAAGTTTTGGTTTATTTTTACTTGAAACTTTTAATTTTTGGGGGGGGAAAACTTTATTTTTTCAACTTTTGTTTTCACTTTATTTTTTGTCCCACTTTGGGACTTCAACTTTTAGGGGTCTTATCCTTTACAATGCATTCCAATACTTCTGTATTGGAATGCATTGGCTGTATGAGTAATACACTGAGTATTACTCATACAGCTTCCGGCCTGTGAGATTCAGGGGGCTGGATCTCACAGGCTTGTCACCGGAAGGCAGCGCAGATGCCTCAGGAAGGCATCGCGCTGCCTTCCATGCCATCGGGTCGCCCCTACAGCCGCATGGGGACCCGATGGCACCGCCACCCGCAACATGAAAAGCCGCAAACTGCAGGTCACGGGACCCCCCCGCGCATTTAGCCAAGGTGCCTGCTCAATGATTTGAGCAGGCACCTTGTTCCGATCACCGCCCGGCGTACCAGGACATCAGGGCGTACCTGTACGCCCTGTGTCCGGAAGAGGTTAAAGTCTATGTACACCTTTGGAGTCAATTTTTTTTAATGATTGCATTTAACTTATTTTTGGCTAAAAATCATATTTTCAATTGGCCTTTATTAAAAATATTGAGCTGTTCAGTCACAAAGGGTTAACTGTTTTTCTATCTGTGACTGGTACTTTCGCTTTCACTTTGCTGGTCATCTAATAATAAACCTTATCTCTAAATTACTAAGAGGTCATAAACACTTATTTAACCCTTTCAGGACCGGGCCATTTTTCACCTTTCTGCCTAGGCCATTTTTAGCAAATGTGTCACTTTATGTGTTAATAACTTTAAAACGCTTTTACTTATCCAGGCCATTCTGAGACTGTTTTCTCGTCACATATTTTACTTCATGACAGTGGTAAAATTAAGGCTAAGTTCACACGAGCGTGTGTGATCCGTGGCCGTATTACGGCCCGCAAATCGCAGGCCGCAATACACGGCCATAGTTCCGTGTGAATTCCGCATCACGGATGCGGACCCATTCACTTCAAAGGGTCCACAAATCCGGAATCGTGGAACGGCCGCACGGGACGGGACCCCTCGGAAGCACTACGGAGTGCCTCCGTGGGGTTACGTCCCGTACTTCCATTCCGCAAAAAGATAGAACAAGTCCTATCTTTTAGCGGAACGGCCGGATCGCGGACCCATTAAAGTGAATGGGTCCGCGATCCGATGCGGCAGACCTACGGCCGGCGATCGTGCATTGCGGCCCGCTATTTGCGGGCCGCAGCACAGGCACGGGTCACACACGAGTTCGTGTGAACTCAGCCTAAGTCAAAAAAAATTCCATTTTATTTATCAAAAATAATTGAAAAAAAATTTACCAAATATTTGGAAAAATTAGCAAATTTCAATTTCTCTACTTTTATAACAAATAGTGATACCTCCAATGTCTACTTTATGTTTGGATAATTTTTGAAAATTACATTTTATTTTCTTGGGACGTTAGAAGGTTTAGAAGTTTAGAAGCAAATCTTAAAATTTTGCAGAACATTTCCAAACCCCAATTTTTTCAGGACCAGTTTAGTTATAAAGTCACTTTCTGGGGCTTACATATTAGAAAAACATAAAATCACTGCAAAAGGTGCACCACAATGATATGCAACTGACAACACTGGCTAATCCCTCAGGCTGATGTTAAAAGCTGAGACTTTAGCCAATGTATTCCTGTCAGGAACACAACGGAGCCCTTCTGCACCACCGTCAAGGTATCGCAGTGTGGCATGGGTCCTGCCACTAGACTACCTATGGTGTGTGAACACGGTCTGAAAGGTGCTAAGATCCAACTCACAGCCAAGCTCCCACATACCTCCATAGTGAGATCACTTAGGTAATGAGAGAAGAGAGAAGGCTGCAAGCCCCGCCTATAACAGTCCATGTGACACAGGCTACCAGGTGCACTAGAATGTCACCAGCATTGCGCAAAAGCAATGGGATTAGCCAGTGTTCTCAGTTGCATATCATTGTGGTGCACCTTTTGCAGTGATTTATGTATTAGTATATTTTCATCCACACACTATTCCATCTTGTGAAGGATGCCTTTGTGGTGCATGTGGTCCACTGCCGACACTTTATTTTAGTGATTTTTCTTACATATTAGAAATCACCCATAAATCACCCCATTTTAGAAACTACACCCCTCAAGCTATTCGAAACGGGAATTAATTGACAATGAGAATGAAATTTCAAAATTTAACTTTTTTTGCAGATTTAAAATTTGTATCTATTTTTTTCTGCAACACATCAAGGGTTAACAGCCAAAAAAAACAAAAAAACAAAACAAAATCTATTACCCTGAATCTGGAGTTTACAGAAACACCCCATATGTGCTTAAAAACTGATGTATGGGCGCACAGCAGGCTTCAGAATGGAAGGAGCCCCATATGGCTTTTGGAGAGCCGATTTAGCTGGAATGTCGCATATGAAGACACCCTGCGGTGGCCCTACAGGTAAACCCCCCCAAAAAGTGACCCCATTCTGGAAACGACACCCCTCAAGGAATATTTCAAGGTGTGTAGTAAGCACTTTGACCCATTGGGCGTTTCACAGAATTAGGAAACGCTTGGCTGTGAAAATGAAAATAATTTTTTTTTCCAGAAAAATGGACTTTAGGCCCATATATTTCACTTTCACAAGGGGAACTGGAAAAAATGCACCCCCCTACTTTATTGCCCATTTTCTCCTGATTACAGCAATACTCCATATGTGCTTGTAAACTGCTATATGGGCGTACCACAGGGGTCCGAAGGAAAGGAGCACCAAAAGGCTTCTGGAAGGCATATTGTACCGGAATAATTCACAGGCACCATCTTGCAATTGAACACACCCTGAGGTACCCCTAGAGTGGAAACCCCCAAAAAGTGACCCCATTCCAGAAACTACACCCCTCAAGGAATATTTCAAGGTGTGTAGTGAGCACTTTGACCCATCGGGCGTTTCACAGAATTGGAAAAACGCTTGGCTGTGAAAATGAAAAATTAAATTTTTTTCCAGAAAAAGTTGCTTTACACCCACATTTTTCACTTTTGCAAGGGGTAACAGGACAAAATGCACCCCACATTTTGTTCCCCATTTCCCCCTGAATATGCCAACACCCCATATTTGCTCAAAAATCGATGTATGGGCGCACGGCAGGCTTCAGAGTGGAAGGAGCACCATATGGCGTCAGGAGAGCGGATTTAGCTGGAATGGTAATTGGGAGCTATGTCGCATGTGAAGACACCCTTAGGTGGTCCTACAGTGGAAATCCCCCAAAAAAGGGAACCCATTTCTGTAACTACACCCTTCAAGGAATATTTCAAGGTGTGTAGTGAGCACTTTGAACCATCGGGCATGTCACAGAATTAGGAAACGTTTGGCTGGGAAAATTAAGAATTAAAAATTTTTCCAGAAAAAGTTGCTTTACACATTTTTCACTTTCACAAGGGGTAACAGGACAAAGTGCACCCCACATTTTGTTTCCCATTTCCCCCCGAATACGCCAACACCCCATATGTGCTAAAAAAAAAATTATGTATGGGCGCATTGCAGGGCTCTAGAGTCAAACAGCTAAATATGGATTTTGTTGACCTGAATTGGCAGACATAGATTTTAGCTGCAATGTCACATTAAATTAATTTCATGAGGTCCCCAGAAATGAAAAACCCCAAGAAGTGACCCCATTTCGGAAACAGCACCCCCGTACGGACATTTTAAGTGGTGGAAAGGGTACTTTTCACCAAACAGGTGTCTCACAGAAGACAGAAACACTAGAGAAAGGATTTCAAAGCACACATTTGTAAAAATGAAAAAATTACTAGCAGACCTCAAGGGGTTAAAGGAGAAATTGCACCCCAGTATATGTTCCCCATATGTGCTTGTAGCCTGCTGTATTGGCACACAGCAGGGCTCTAAAGGCAAAGTGCAAAATATGGTTTTTGCAGGCATGAATAAACAGACATGGATTTTAACTGCCATGTCGCATTGAATACATTTTCTAAAGATTCCCAGAAATGAAAAACCCCAAGAAGTGACCCCATTTTGGGAAGGTGCACCCCCATACGAACATTTTAAGGGGTGGAAAGGGCACGGTTGTCTCACAGAAAAAAATATGTAGTGGTTGTTGGAAAGTGGATATGCAAGGCGAGGTGGACTAAATCCAAGATATAAGGTGGTAAAACAACAGGGCACATCATGGATGAAATTAAATTAATACTCCATGGATGTGTGGTAGATTCTGAAGCACTCCTGCATGCACAGGCCAAGTTTTTCAGGGCAGGTTTCACAGTGGTAAATGGTGTCTTTCCTTATCCCCCTTTTTGGAACACACCATGCATCTTTTTTGGGTCCGTACAGTCCTTGCTGTCTGGGGGACTTGACCTGGATAATGTTGCCCTGGTACAACATGTGCACCGTAACTTCCTGAAGTACTGGGACCCTCCCCAGCCTGGCCTTGATAACCAACTCTTGGAACTGGAGGAAAGTTCCTCTGTGGCCTGCAGACTGAAATAGCACGTACGCATTGCACATTGCCATCTGTACAATGTGTACGGCCAGCTTTTTGTACCACACTTTTGTTTTTCGTGTGGCACTGTAGGGCTTCATAAGTTGATCTGCAAGATCCACCCCTCTAATGTGCCTGTTATAGTCCTGGTTTGGGGGTAGTGGTTGTGGTACCACGTACAGGGGCAGAGGAGCTGGTGTTAGTGTGAATGGTGGTCAGTACTAGGACGTCCCTCTTGTCCTTATACTTAACCAGCAGCATGTTCTCATGGAGGAGAGCCCTGCTTTCACCCATTCTCAGTGGTTGCCCTACCAGGGATCTAGGTAGGCCTCTCTGATTTTTGCGCACTGTGCCGCAAGCCACAGTACCTCTGGGAGTTAGGGACCTGAATAGGGGTATGCTGGTATAATAGTTATCCACATAGAGGTGGTAACTAGTGTTGAGCGAACTTCTGTTTTAAGTTCGGCGTCTAAAGTTCGGCTTCCGGTTAGCGGAGGATCCCGATATGGATTCCGAATTCCGTTGTGGTCTGTGGTAGCGGAATCAATAATCGGCCATTATTGATTCCGCTACCACGGACCACAACGGAATTCGGAATCCATATCGGGATTCTTCGCTAACCGGAAGCCGAACTTTAGACGCCGAACTTAAAACAGAAGTTCGCTCAACACTAGTGGTAACCTTTATCCAGCAGTGGGTGCAGTAAGTCCCACACAATCTTCCCACTAACTCCTAGGATGGGGGGGCATTCAGGGGGTTCTATTCAGGAATCTTTCCCTTCATAAATGCGGAACTTGTGGGTGTACCCGGAGCTACTCTCACAGAGTTTGTATATTTTTATGCCATACCTTGCCCGTTTGCTAGGCAGGTACTGGCGGAATCTTATCCTCCCTTTGAACAGTAATAAGGACTCACCTACACTGACATTTTTATCGGGGTTGTACACCTCACCAAACTGTGTGCTTAAGTGGTCAATGACAGGCCTAACCTTGAACATACGGTCAAATGTTGGGTCGTTTTGGGGTGGGCACTGTGCATTGTCGTTGTAGTGTAGGAATTTCCGAATTGACTCAAATCGCTTCCGGGCCATGGTCTGACTGTAAATTGGAGTCTGGTAGAAAATGTCCGAACTCCAATATTGTCTAATGGTTGTTTTTTTTTTGTTTGTTTTTTACAACGCCCATATGCAGCACAAGTCCCAAAAATGTCATCACCTCTGTTTCACTTACTGGGGTCCAACCTAGGGGTCTAGCATATGGCGAAGTAGGGTGGGTTCTGGGAAATAAATTGTTGGGCGTATAAATTTGTTTGGGCGACCATCAAATTTATAAAATCTTCTAAGAAAAAGATTTTGAAAAAAAATCTTTTTCTGTGAAGCCCGTGCAGACAATTTGGATTACAAAGTTTCCCACAAACTCTGGAATTTGGGGCTGATAATCATCAGGGGGTGGGGTCCATATTGGGTCACTCTGGGGGGCTGCCTCCGCTGCTACCCTGGGGCGCCTTCTAGAGGGTCCCTCATCAGCGGATGGTGCGTTCATGCAAAAACCTAAACTCACACTAAGGCCTCTTGCACAGTGGTCGTGCTGCAGGCCGCAATGCACGAGCACAGTCCGTGGGGCAGTCACAGCGGATCGCGGGGAATCACCACTTTAATGGGTCCACGATCCAGCCGTTCCGCAAAAAGATAGAACATGTCGTATCTTTTTGCAGAACGGAAGTACGGTTCTGTTCCGCACCATTCCGCGTCTCCGGATTTGCGGTCCGCAATACAGAAACGGGGCGCACATGTAAGGCCTCTTTCACACGAGAGTTTTTTATTTTTTCGTTTACGGGCCGTTTTTTTTGCGTTTCATTTCAATGGTTCCGCAAAAAAAAAAAAAGAAAGAAAAAAACACAACACGGAACGTACTCCGTATGCATTCCGTTCCCGTTGAAAGATAGAACATGTCCTATTATTGCCCGCAAATCACGTTCCGCGGCTCCATTCAAGTCAATGGGTCCGCAAAAAAATAAATCAATAAAAAGAAAAAAATAACAGAACACATACAGAAATGCATCCGTATCCGTTCCGTTTTTGCTGGACCATCTATTGAAAATTTTATGCCCAGCCCAATTTTTTCTATGTAATTACTGTGTATGCCATACGGAAAAACGGAACGGAACCACTACTGAAACAAAAAACTGAAAAACAGATCCGTTAAAAACAGCCTGCAAAACACTGAAAAAGCCATACGGTCGGGTGAACGAGCCGTAACTGAAATATATAACTGCAGGTCTTTTTTCACAAAAAATAAAATAAAAATGTGCAGATGCTACTGAGCACACTACTTATCAATGCTCTGCAGCACGCACGCACACAGATCATGCGTGCGTGCAAAAAACTGTAGTAAACTGTAAAAAACTGTAGTAAAAAAATTCTTGTGGCTACAAAGTTAACTTATATCTATATATATATATATATATATATATATATATATATAGAAAAACAAACAAATAAGTAGCAGCACACCACTAAATGCACTAAGGGTGGGTAAACAGGTGAATGTGTGAACAGGGTCAAATACATGACTCCCATACTTACTATTAGGCGGGGAAGAAGCTCTTAGCGCATATAATTGATCAAAAATATGTCGTGCTCATCTACCAGACGTCAAGGTGGCTTCTCATCAGATGGGACCTACTCTAACACGGAGAGTCCAGCTCCATTGTTACTCTGATTATAAGTACCTGGGGGAGGGCGGGAAGTGCCAAGTCCCACAGAGGACGCCTACTCCTCTGTAATATACATAGTCAAAAAAAGGAAGGCAATCGCAGGTGCAAGCTGCCATCTAGAAAAACAAATAAGTAGCAGGACACCACTAAATGCTCTAAGGTGGTTAAACAGGTGAATGTGTGAACAGGTAAGCTCGCACCTGCAATTATCTCTGGAGCGGCTGTTCCTTTTTTTTTGATTATGTATATATAGTAGGAGTAATAAAGATAACAGCAGCCTTGGGTATCGATGCTTGGGTACATTTATTGATGTTAAATTCACATCCGACAGTATTTATAACGTTTCGGCATACAATTGCCTTCGTCAGATACTACAGAAAAAAGGAAATTTGGAATCCTATTAGACGCCACTTCTGACAAGCATGCTCAGTGCATGCATACCCCATCTACTTTGTTCCTTTCTTCTCCCTGCGGCAGAGGTAAGTTACATCATACCCTCAGTAGTAGGTGTAAATTGCCACCTGTGTTTCATTAGCATTCCATATTCCTCCAATTCCTTAATGCATGGTTGACAGATGAGATTTAGCGCGCTCCATCGGTTTGCCCTCACAGTGTATGACCATCTTGCTTGTCTGGACTTCTTGGTTTTGATACCCCGATTACCTATACCAACATTATTTATATTAACTTGTTTCTTTGATATTTTCGCAATGTATGATGCATATGCCATAAGTTTGTACGATCACTGGTCATTATTTTTCAACTTTTATGTTGTTTATGTCTAATAGGATTCCAAATTTCCTTTTTTTCTGTAGTATCTGACGAAGGCCGAAACGTTATAATAAATACTGTCGCATGTGAATTTAACATCCATAAATGTACCCAAGCATCGATACCCAAGGCTGCTGTTATCTTTATTGCATCTATCGGGGTGGAACCCTACAGACAGTCTCTATACAGAGTGCGCTGAATACAGATTCGATATATAGTAGGAGTAGGCGTCCTCTGTGGAACTTAGCACTCCCCGCCCATCCCCAGGTGCTTATAATCAGAGTTACAATGGAGCTGGACACTCCGTGTTAGGCCCCTTTCATACGGGCAAGTATTCCGCGCGGATGCCATGCGTGAGGTGAACGCATTGCACCCGCACTGAATACGGACCCATTCAGTTCTATGGGGCCGTTCACACGAGCAGTGATTTTCACGCATCACTTGTGCGTTGCGTGAAAATCGCAGCATGCTCTATATTCTGCGTTTTTCACGCAACGCAGGCCCCATAGAAGTGAATGGGGTTGCGTGAAAATCGCAAGCATCCGCAAGCAAGTGCGGATGCGGTGCGATTTTCACGCACGGTTGCTAGGAGACGATCGGGATGGAGACCCGATCATTATTATTTTCCCTTATAACATGGTTATAAGGGAAAATAATAGCATTCTGAATACAGAATGCATAGTAAAACAGCGCTGGAGGGGTTAAAAAAAATATAATAATTTAACTCACCTTAGTCCACTTGATCGCGTAGCCGGCATCTCCTTCTGTCTCTTTTACTGAACAGGACCTGTGGTGAGCATTCATTATAGGTCAAGGACCTTTGATGACATCACTCCGGTCATCACATGGTACGTCACATGATCTTTTACCATGGTGAATCACCATGGTAAAAGATCATGTGACGTACCATGTGATGACCGGAGTGATGTCACCACAGGTCCTGTTCAGCAAAGGAGACAGAAGGAGAAGCCGGGCTACGCGATCAAGTGGACTAAGGTGAGTTAAATTATTATTATTATTTTTTTAACCCCTCCAGCGCTGTTTTACTATGCATTGTGTATTCAGAATGCTATTATTTTCCCTTATAACCATGATATAAGGGAAAATAATACAATCTACAGAACACCGATCCCAAGCCCGAACTTCTGTGAAGAAGTTTGGGTACCAAATATGCGCGATTTTTCTCACGCGAGTGCAAAACGCATTACAATGTTTTGCACTCGCGCGGAAAAATTGCGGGTGTTCCCGCAACACACCCGCACATTTTCCCGCAACGCCCGTGTGAAAGAGGCCTAATAGTAAGTATCGTAGTCATGTATTTGACCCTGTTCACACATTCACCTGTTTTTCTACACAGTTGCTATGGTAGCTTGCACCTGCAATTATCTCTGGAGGTGCTGTTCATTTTTTTGATTATGTATGTGTATATATATATATATAATCCAAATAAATGTATTTAACACATGTTGGATATATATATATATATATATATATATATATATATATAGACTTTGTAGAATCAGGGCAGCACACCTAGTAACAAACCGATGGGTGCCAGCGGTGTGAACACCTTACCAAGGTGTACAATATAAAACAAGGAAAGACACCGCAGCACATCTGTTGGTGAAAAATAGTGGATCTTTATTCACCCTTGCGACGTTTCAGTCCACTTGCTGGGACTATTTATATAAAGCCCTAACAACTTTTTTTCTTCTTTTAAACACAAATAATCCTCAGGTGCTGATCAGGCAGGTACGCACTGAACAGCACTTGGCGGTCACAGCTCGCACGCAGAAAAAGTGGTGCAGAGCTAGAAAATGGTAAAAAATAAAATAAAAAGACCAAAAAAAAGTGCACGGAACAAATAGCGCCCGTAAAAAAAGGACGGGGGGAGGGCTGGGGGGGGACGCGAAGGGACAGGGACGGAGGGTGGTTTAGGGAGCTGGAACAACTGCAAACAGGGGCGGACTGAGCGGTCGGGCTCTTCGGAGGGCCTGCAGTCAATCATTTTTTTTATATTCTTTTTTAATTCCTCAGGTGGTGGTGGGGGAAGGACAGCGATACAGATGCCTGTGCTGCGGCAGGGGAGGGAGAGGCGTCTATCAGAGGCCGGCTCAGGCGGCGTAATGACGTCATTATCATCGCGGCGCCTGAGCCGGGCAGCACACAGCGGGGGACACAGGCCGGAAGAGGCCTGCATCGCATCGCTGCTGATGGAGGTAAGTATTAGTGTTTTGTGTTTTTTTTTTTGGGGGGAGCTGGCACTATGGGGGCATGTGGCACATTAAGGGGGGTGGACACCATGGGGGAGAGGAGCACTATGGGGGCATCTGGGGGCTCTAAAGGGGCTTTTTTTTATTGGCACATTATGGGGGGCACTATAAGAGAGAGCGGCACTATAGGGGCATTATCTGGGGGCACTATGGGGAAGTGGGGGCTCTAAAGGGGTCTTTTTTTATTGGCACATTATGGGGGGCACTATGGCATCTGGTGGCACTAAGGGGGCATCTTTTACTGGCACATTATGGGAGGCACTATAGGGGAGAGCGGCACTATGGGGCATTTTTTGGGAACACTATTGGGGCATCTGGTGGCACTAAGAAGGGGCATTTTTTACGGACACATTATGGGGGACACTATGGGGAAGGGGGAGATGAGCACTATGAGGGCATTTACTGGGGCACTATATAGGGGTATTTTATACTGGCATACATTATGCGGACATTAGCTCAACTGCGGGCACTAAGCGAGGGTATTTCATGTACTGTCATATTATAAGGAGAATTATTACTACTAGGAGGTATTATGCGGAGCTTTACTACTACTGGGGGGCTATGAGGAACATGATCACTAGTAAGGGCACTATGGGGGCATTATTACTACCAAGTGTGCTCTGGCAGATAATTATTTCTATTGGTGGGATTTTGGGGAGCACTGTTACTCTGGGGGGCACCCTGGCATAGTATCAGCTTAGCACAATTATTTTTGGGGGACATTATCTTTATACTATTAGTGTCTAGAGCACTGTGTGCCAATAATTGTTGAAGGGGGCACTATCTGTGTGGTAGTATTATTTCCAGGGGGACTGTTTCTGCAGTATAGTATTGGGGGCACAGCGGGCACAGCATTGGGGGCACTATCTGTGTGGTAGTATTATTTCCAGGGGGACTGTTTCTGCAGTATAGTATTGGAGGTGGCCGGAAAGGGTGTTCAGAAGACGTGAAGATGATGGAAATGTGGGAAACTAATGTCTGTTTGTCAATCTCTGCAGAGACGGGAGATGGCTGAAAAATCATCATGGTGGTCTGGTGGAGAAGATGAGGAAAGAGAACGTCTACATCAGAGGTGACATTACTGGATGTAAGAGGTATGGGGCGCTATGTAGGAGAGTAGATGCTCTGGCTCCTCTCCCCCTGCCATTTGCAGAAGGAGGATTCAGAGCTGGGTGAGGACGGCCAAGGGGTGCAGCAGGCCACGGGCGGGTGGCAGATGGTGGGGGAACCACGGTCCTTGAGCAGGATCTGGGGAGGGAGATGGGCGTGGCTGGAGGCGGAACATGTGTGTGACTGGAGGCGGAACATGGGTGGGGCCTGGAAGGGGGCTCTTGATTTATTTTGCCCGGGGGGCCATGAGGGTTCTCAGTCCGCCCCTGACTGCAAATGAAAAAAAAAATCTGTGCAGCTATTCCAGATGTTCTTCTTCTTTTCAGCAGGAAAGGGGTTAAATCGCAGTGGTATGCACCACAAGTCCCAGCAAGCCAACAAGCAGCACAGAGAAGACAGAACCTCTCTGCACGCAGTCACCAGCTAGAATGGCTGCATGCAGGGAAGTTCTGCCTCTTCCTGTGCAGCTATAGCGCTGCCATTGGCTGGAGCGTTGTTCCAGCTAATAGCAGCACTGGCAGGGGACCCAAAACACTGGTGTCCCCTGCCTCACCTCGGAGATGACCGGTTCTGACTTGTTCAGCCCCTGCCACCTAACCCTGACCTCCTCCCGACCCTCCCCGATACCTCTGACAGCTTTCTGCGCTGCGATGTGCCGCTCTCATTGATCGGCCAATCGCAGCACTTGGAGCTGCAGGGGGGCGGTGCATCACCATGCTGCCCTTACTTGGCATGGCTGCCTTCTGATAAGAGCAGTCATGGTGCCCCCCCTGCTCGTTCCCCAGAGCCCCGTGGACATTGGTGCCGTACATGTACGGTGCTGGGCGTTAAGGGGTTAAGCCACATTCTTATCAGTAAGATAAGAATTGAGCTGTAATGAGTGTTGATAAGTAGTGTTGAGCGAACTTGTGTTCGGGTTATCGCGTTATGGATTCTAAATTCCGTTATGATCCGTGGTAGCGGAATCCATAACGCGATTCTTCGATAACCCGAACTTTAGACGCCAAACTTAAAACACAAGTTCGCTCAACACTATTGATAAGGTCAGAGAGTAGAGATAAGGAGTCTCTCTGCTCCTCAGATGACTGAAAGGAAAAAAAATCCATAGGTAGCTAGTAGAGCATGTGAGCTCTGTACAGCTCAAAATAAGTATAATGCAATAATAATAAAAATGTCCCCAAAGGTGTACATAGCCTTTATATATAATATTATATAAAATACTGTCATACACTATAAAATGGAAGTGTAGTGAGCTGCATCCAAGTAAAATAAGTTACTGCAACTTTTAGGTAATAACCAGGTCCTGACCAAAAAAGTCAAATGGTATCATAGTTCAGGCTCAGACCAAATGCAGGCAGAATAGTCCTTGCAGATGATGGGACATTTACATGGAACTGGCCATTTACCCTCCATCTTTATGACTAAGCCCTAATAGTGAAGGTTACAGGAGAAGTGGTAGATGAGACATTTAGTCACAGTCCACAAACGGATCTTCTTCGGGCACAGAAGACCACACAAGGTTCCAATACGCAAAAAGTAATTGTGTTAAGCAGCATATGTGGATCCGGTGTGCAGCTATGCCTAAAGGTGTTATCTAAGTGCCCCCCGACCCAGGTTTTCACCCCCTAACTCCTCTACAAGGATCTGGACTTTGCTGCAGGGGAACCACCAGGCCACTAACTCAAGAGCCATCGGTGCCAAGCATCAAGGGATCAGGCAAAACCATAGCCAGGTACAGACAGCTTGTGCAATGTGATAAAAGGTCGAGGTCAGGGTGGCCAGTCTAGGATGAGAACCGAGATAATGCAGAGGTCTTGTCTGGCAGCAGAGGGTCAAATCCAGTCCCTTGTGGACTAGAACCTATTGCTTAGGCACCTTCCCAAAGGAAATGTGCCTTAATTACTCCAAGCTGGCTAGTTACTGACTGATGAAGAATAGAGTGTCCCTTTAAGGCCCACACAGGCGCGATGTGTGAGTTGAACACATTGCACCCGCACTGAATCCGGACCCATTGATTTCTATGGGGCTGTTCACATGAGCGGTGATTTTCACGCATCACTTGTGCGTTGCGTGAAAATCGCAGCATGCTCTATATTGAGCGATTTTCACACACCGCTGCTAGGAGACGATCGGAATGGGGATCGATCGGAATCCACTTGATCGCGCAGCCGGCTTCTCTTCTGTCTTCTTCTTTGCTGTTCACAGGAATAGGACCTGTGATGATGTCACTGCGCTCATCAAATGGTCCATCACATGATCTTTTACCATGGTGATGGATCATGTGATGGACCATGTGATGAGCGCAGTGATGTCATCACAGGTCCTATTCCTGTAAACAGCAAAGAAGAAGACAAAAGAGAAGCCGGGCTGCGCGATCAAGTGGATTAAGGTGAGTTAAAAAAAAAATTTAACCCCTCCAGCCCGCTATCCCTAGCGGCGCCCAGGGTTAATAGTAAGTGCAGGGAGATCCCTGGGCGCCGCTCTCCATGTCTGTATACTTATTATTATTTTTTTTTTTATCGTAATGAAAGGTCCTCTTTAACATGATTGTTTATCTTTATCTCACTGTGGTTTTGTAGTAAAAAGATCCCAGAGAGGCACGGAGCATTATCAATCATGTTACTGCTCCGTGTCTCTGCTGTCCGGAGTGGGGCTTGGCTGTCTTTGACGCAGCGGATTCCACGCACGGCAACCGCTCGTGTGAAAGAGCCCTTACTTCCCCTAATCGTTTACTTTTCTTTATGTTTTGTCTTGTCCTTTGTCATGGCTGTTCGTATTGAATCTTTGGGATTTGTTCTGCTGTATAAGCTGATTCTGCGATTCTTCCCATCCCGGAGATCCTCCGGATAGCGCTGAATATGCTCTAATGTACCATCTTTATTCTCTTTTTGGATGGTTGAAAATATGTACGTTTGAAATAATAAAAATTTACAGTTAAAAAATAAAAAAGGAGTCAATGTGCCGTCATGTGTGCCGTCTCCTGCATCTGAAGTAGTGCCTCCTGTACGACTCTTAAAGGGGTATTCCCATCTCAGACAATAGGGGCATACCTATTTGTCTGATAGGTGCGGGTCCCACCACTGGGACCCGCACCTACAACGAGAACGAATCGGGGGAGCGCTGTGGCTGGAGGACCCCGGGGTCCGTCCACAACCAAGCGCTGCTCCCATAGAAGTAAATGGGAGCGCACCGCGCATGCGCGGCCCATGCTCCCATTCATTTCTATGGGTCAGACTGCAATAGCACTCGGCTATTTTCGGCGGCCCCATAGAAATGAATGGAGGGCGCAGTGCGCCCTCCGTTCATTTCCCAGCTCCGTTCTCATTGTAGGTGCGGGTCCCAGCGGCGCTACCTGCACCTATCAGACGATGGGGGCATATCCTAGCGATGTGCCCCCATTGTCTGAGATGGGAATACCCCTTTAACAATAATCATGCAAAGAAAATGAATATTCAATCAGATAAGAAAATGTACATGCCGCAATCAACCGCTACTTGTCTCCTGAGAGAATCACTATTTCTGGGCAGCAGACCCATGTTTATCATACAGGACGATCTGCGCGCCTCCGAAAGACACAATCACCCGATGAGCAGGTATCTTTACAGTTATCGGGGATGAGAGTTTCTACTCACATTTATTTCTGATAATTGACCCAATGATCAGTCCATATAATAAGACCATTCCTATCGCTTATCTCATGAATGAAGAAATCTACAGACAAAGCTCTCACCATTCACGGATACGGGTTTTCCAGGTCCACTCGTCGTTCTACCAGAAATCTCCTGTTGAGACATGAAAAAGGAACCGGAGTTTATCTCATATCCAGGTTAAAAGAAAAACGTTAGAAGTCATGAACCTAAGGGCTCGTGTACACGACCGCTGGATGTTTTGTGGTTGGCAAATTGCATTATTTTGTGGCCCGCGGGACCATTCATTTCAATGGGGCTGCAAGAAACGCAAATGACTCCGTGTGCATTCCGTGTCCCCGTGGCCGTTCCGCAAAAATTAGAACATGTCTTATTAGTGTCCGCATTACGGAATTGAAGTGAATGGGTCCGCATCCGAGCCGCCAAAACTGCGGCTCGGATGCGGACTAAAACAACGGCTGTGTGCATGAGGCCTAAGTCTTCCGTTTTTTTTTTTTTTTATCACGCGTGTGAAAAACGCATCAAAACTGATTGCACCCGCACTGGGCACAACTGCAGATGAAACGGATTGAACTTTCTTGCGAAATCTTGTGAGTTTCACTGAACGCCTCCTAACGATCGTGTGAAAGGGGTCTTACAGTAAAAAAAATTACTTTTATTGACACTAGAGACTGAACCTTTTTCGCTCTTGGCCTTTGTGGTGGCCGGCATCAAGATTCTCTACCTGACGAGTGAGTCAATGAGGGCCATTTACTAAACTCCGGCATTTCACACGCCAGTCGCAGTAAAATGGCCGCCAGGGTAAGAGATCTGCGCATCTTAATAACTTTGTCACATCTGTGCTGTCTGCACCAGAAACTAAAATCTACACAAGCTCCGAACTGGAGCAGATTTCAGATATCATCTTTGGCGCTTTGTGGTATAAATTATTGTAATACGCAAAAAATGCCCTTTGAGAAAAATTGCTACTTTTTTTTTTTAAGCCCAAAAAACTGACGCAGTCTTTTTTTAAACTAACTCCCAATGACTCTGGATTTGTCAGTATTCTTCCTTAGATGCAGCTGACTGGCATTGTGCTGTTAGTCTATGATTTACATTAGGGATGAGCGAATCGACGTCGGATGAAACATCCTAAGTCGATTCGCATAAAACTTTGTTCTAATACTGTACGGAGCTCCGTACAGTATTAGAATGTATTGGCTCCGATGAGCCGAAGTTATTGCTTCGCGAAGAAAACCAATTCCCGAACTCAGGTTCGGTTCCAAGGTACCACTTAAAAACCAAGTTCGGGAAATGGTTTTTTACAGTACAAATTAATTTATGAAGTTATTGCATGAAGTCTCGCGAGACTTCGCGGAGCAATAACTTCGGCTCATCGGAGCCAATACATTCTAATACTGTACGGAGCTCCTGCTCCGTACAGTATTAAAACAAAATTTTATGCGAATTGACTTTGGATGTTTCATCCCAAGTCGATTCGCTCATCCCTAATTTACATCTCTACAGTACAAATTTAATTTATCCACATTGAATCTCAATTGCCAAGTAGATGTCCAAAAGGTGGAAATTTTTGACACCAGAAACCATATATGGTCAACAATAATAAGATGCAATGGAGCCTACAGTATACGCCACTGCTGCTGGGGGAGGTCAGTAGAAAGCTCCATTACATCAGTCTATAGAGGATTTGTAGAAACCTCAGCTTCACCTACCTGATTATCCAGTCGGATATTTGGTTTCTCCTCTGGACAGTCCTGGGAATACTGAGGACTGGGACATCTCTCTGGTGGATTTCTCTGACTGGATCCATCTATAGGAAATACACACAGTGACTGAATACATTGTCTATATGATGATCAGATGATGGGGAAGTAATGGGTGTAATTGGGAGTAGAAAACAATGTTGGGATAAAACCTAATATATACTAAAATGTATGCACCAGGGGAGTTGCTAGGTTAAAACATTCGCGGCCTGGGCGCCTGATGTTCTGTCCCAGGCCCCGAATGTTCTGCCTGCCTGCTAGATACAACTGTATTGCTGTCCTGAAGACGTCAATACAATTGCATCTAATGCACTGGAAGACCTGAAGGTCTGTGATGACATCAGAGGTCATGTGACCAATAAAACAGGCAGTGGTTGAGGACCTGCGATGATGTCACCCTCATGTGACCAGTACAGGAGAGGACGGCAGTGAAGAGGAGAAGTAGTAAAGAAGAAGCTATGGTGAGGTCTTTACATGAGGAGAGGAAAGTGAAGGGAGAGGCAGAGCAATGCTGGGAGTTGTGGTTATTTAACTGGGAATGTACAGTACAGACCAAAAGTTTGGACACACCTTCTCATTCAAAGAGTTTTCTTTATTTTCATGACTATGAAGGCATCAAACTATGAATTAACACATGTGGAATTATATACATAACAAACAAGTGTGAAACAACTGAAAATATGTCATATTCTAGGTTCTTCAAAGTAGCCACCTTTTGCTTTGATTACTGCTTTGCACACTCTTGGCATTCTCTTGATGAGCTTCAAGAGGTAGTCCCCTGAAATGGTCTTCCAATAGTCTTGAAGGAGTTCCCAGAGATGCTTAGCACTTGTTGGCCCTTTTGCCTTCACTCTTCGGTCCAGCTCACCCCAAACCATCTCGATTGGGTTCAGGTCCGGTGACTGTGGAGGCCAGGTCATCTGGCGCAGCACCCCATCACTCTCCTTCATGGTCAAATAGCCCTTACTTTCAAAGTTTTCCCAATTTTTCGGCTGACTGACTGACCGTTATTTCTTAAAGTAATGATGGCCACTCGTTTTTCTTTACTTAGCTTCTTTTTTCTTGCCATAATACAAATTCTAACAGCCTATTCAGTAGGACTATCAGCTGTGTATCCACCTGACTTCTCCTCAACACCACTGATGGTCCCAACCCCATTTATAAGGCAAGAAATCCCACTTATTAAACCTGACAGGGCACACCTGTGAAGTGAAAACCATTTCAGGGGACTACATCTTGAAGCTCATCAAGAGAATGCCAAGAGTGTGCAAAGCAGTAATCAAAGCAAAAGGTGGCTACTTTGAAGAACCTAGAATATGACATATTTTCAGTTGTTTCACACTTGGTTGTTATGTATATAATTCCACATGTGTTAATTCATAGTTTTGATGCCTTCAGTGTGAATCTACAATTTTCATAGTCATGAAAATAAAGAAAACTCTTTGAATGAGAAGGTGTGTCCAAACTTTTGGTCTGTACTGTATGTTAGGGCTGAAGGGAGAGATGTTATTTACATGGGACTGTGTGTTGGAGGTGGCTGAGGAAGGGGGTGATGTTGTTTACATGGGACTGTATTTTGGAGGGGGCTGTAGATAGAGAGGGGTGTTATTTACATGGGACTGTATGGTGGAGGGAGGAATATAACTACAGGGGACATTAATAATACTTGGGGCACTTAAAGGGAACCGGTCACCTGGATTTTGTGTATAGAGCTGAGGACATGGGTTGCTAGATGGCCGTTAGGAAATCCGCAATACCCAGTCCCCATAGCTCTGTGTGCTTTTATTGTGTAAAAAAAAAATATTTGATACATATGCAAATTAACTTGAGATAAGTCCTGTCCCTGACTCATCTCACATACAGGACTCATCTCAGGTTAATTTGCATATGTATCAAATAGTTTTTTTTAACTCAATAAAAGCACACAGAGCTATGGGGACTGGATATTGCGGATGTGCTAGCGGCCATCTAGCAACCCATGTCCTCAGCTCTATACACAAAATCCCGGTGACAGGTTCCCTTTAAGGGTGAGCATTATAACAATAGGGGGCAGTATAAATACTGGGGGCACTGTAGGGGTATTATAAATCCAGGGGACATTAGGCGTTCTTATTACTACTGGGGGCATAAGGAGGGACTTAAAGATCCGTCTTATTTCTACTAAGAGCGTTATGGGGGCCTTATTACTACTGAGGGGTCTGTAGATACTTTTATTACCATTGGGGGAACATTAGGGGGCCTTATTTCTACTGGAGACTCTGTGAGGGCATTATGAATAATGGGGGCACTGTAGGGGGCAGTATTACTAATAGTGGCATTCTAGAAGAGAATTACTAACTATTGGTGGGACTTTGAGGAGCCCGATTACTATAGGTGTGTGTGTGGGGGGGGGGGGTACTACCTGTATGACACTATTATTTCTTCAGGACAGTATTTGGAGGTATTGGGGGAGCACAGCGAGCAGCAGGATAACACTGTGAGGACTCCAGGTTGGGGGAGGATGATAGAAAAGTGAGGAAGCTAAGATGTCTGTGTGTCACACTCTGCAGAGACGAGAAGCGGCTGAAAGAAGTTGTCCGGACAGAATGGAGAAGATGATGGCAGAGAAGATCTACATCAGAGGAGACGTCACCTGGGAGGCCCTGGATGTGAGAGGTACGTGCTGCTGTATAGCAAGTACAGCAAAATGCAGTGTGCTGAGGGGAGAATTGGGCCATATTCGTTGGGGCTTGGGCCCCGGATCTTTTGAGACCCTAGCAACGACCCTGGTGTCCACCACTTAAAAGGTTCTAACCCACATTGCTAGAGGTTCCTTGGTCAACTCCTGTAGATCCAGCCCATACATGAACCAATCAATTTATGCAGAGTGGGTCAAGGCAGGATTAGGTTGCTTCCCCTAGTTGTACCTATTTGGCCTATACTTTACATCCAGGGAGGTGGTGCACCCTCACTGATAAGAGCGATGCCTCTGGGCTGTCCCTAACATCTGGCTAGGATGCTGTAGATATAATCCTAGGCAGGTGGTAGACTAGTGTACTGGGAAGACACTAGGGCCAAGAAGCTAGTGAACCAAAGATGTGTGTACACGTTTCAATTGGAAAATAACATCTAATTTCTTCAGAGGACTACACTATAGAAACACCTATGACTGGCTATGTCCTAACAAACAATGTCTTATATGTGATAATCAGATGATGGGGAATCTGACTCTGAAACCTGTTCTCTCCTCCACAGTCATGGAAGGTCTCCTCTTACCCGGTGATGTGAAGGACTGGTGATTCTCCATCATGACGTCCTTGTACAGATCCTTGTGTTCTTCTAAATACTCCCACTCCTCCATGGAGAAATAGACAGCGACATCCTGACACCTTATAGGAACCTGACAACACAAGGATACAGTCATTACCAGACCCCTCCCTTGGCATTATTGTATAAGTGTCCCAGCATTCCCAGCAGCGCTCACCTCTCCGCTCAGCAGCTCAGTGATCCTGGTGGTAAGTTCTAGGATCTTCTGCTCATGTATCAGGGAATGAGGTGGAGGCTCGGTGATGGGGCTCTGGGTCCTGCTCCATCCTCCTGACACACGGGGTGTCACACACTCCCCAGACGACTTCTTCACTACTGTGTAATCCTGTGTATAGGGAGACGCCGATCACTACAGAGATTCTAAGAATCCTTCACCTTTCCAGACATTTCCCTGGTTTATTACTAGAGATAAAAGTGATGTCATGTGAGACTCTCACCTCTCCAGTTATCAAGGAGACGATCTCCAGGGTGAGGTCTAATATCCTTGCAGCCATGTGGTTTCTGTCCTTCGCCATCCTTGGTGGTTCATTGATGGAAAGGACCATCATCTTTAAAAAGTTGAGTCCTGTACGTAAGAAACCTGAGGGAAACAAGGAGGGTAGAAGATCTCCAAACAATCAGCCCTGTTACACTTCTCTGGACACACAGGTATATAGATCCTTACACTATAGCGGTCTACACACCTATATTATATAACTACGGATACACAGATAACTAGCGTTACCAGCGCTGTAAATAGTCATCTATGGGGAAAATAACCGGTGGGTTCTGATTAACCCCTTAATGATCTGACAATTTTGGTCACAAAAGGCCACATGATAAGTTATTGAGACACTGACATTTTTGTGGGGGTATATCCAGCACTGGTGTGGGCTTTTGTTTCAGTAAATTGTATGAGATGAGGAAATCACCATTGCTGCTTCCACTTAAATGCCCGACTTTCATGATATAATATCACTGGAGCGGGAACTTTGTACGATTTACTTAAATTTCACCCGAAAGCCAAATATCCCAAACTTTTTGTGGCATTCTAGCTTATATTTCATAGCAAAAACAGATCATTTTCTCTCTGTTTTCTGGTCCTCTGTCAGAACAAAAATACAGGAAACAAACCAGTCATGTGAACGAGCCCTAAAACAATATGATAATTTTATAGTTTGGGCTGTTTGGTGATATTATTTAGTATGGTTTATTTTTTCAGTGTTTTTAAGACAATGTTTTATCTGTGTTATTTGCACCAGTGGTAACAAGATTGTAGCTCAGCAGATAAGAAGAAAAACAGCTAATGGGTTGAGTGTAATTGGGGGGGAATCTTTCAAAACTGTTCTCCCCTCTACAGTCATGGAAGGTCTCCTCTTACCCGGTGATGTGAGGGACTGGTGATTCTCCATCATGGCGTCCTTGTACAGATTCTTGTGTCCTTCTAAATACTCCCACTCCTCCATGGAGAAATAGACAGCGACATCCTGACACCTTATAGGAACCTGACAACACAAGTCCTGGGTCCTACTCCATCCTACTGACACACGGGGTGTCACACACTCACCAGACGACTTCTTCACTACTGTGTAATCCTGTGTATGGGGAGACGCCGATCACTACAGAGATTCTAAGAATCCTTCACCTTTCCAGTCATTTCCCTGGTTTATTACTAGAGATAAGAGTGATGTCATGTGAGACTCTCACCTCTCCAGTTATCAAGGAGATGATCTCCAGGGTGAGGTCTAATATCCTTGCAGCCATGTGGTCTCTGTCCTTCTCCAACTTTGGTGGGTCACTGATGGAAAGGACCATTGTCTTTAAAAAGCAGAGAGTCCTGAGAGCAAAATTACATATGGAAGAAGAAGATCTCCAAACAATCAGCCCCATTACACCTCTATAGACACACAGGTATATAGATCCTTACCCTATAGCGGTCTACACACCTGTATTATATAACTACAGACATCTAGCGTTAACAGCTCTGTAAATAGTCATCTATGGGGAAAATAACCGGTGGGTTCTGATTAACCCCTTAATGATCTGACAATTTGGGGATTTCACCTGTCAGTTTTGTTCATCCTTTTTTTTTTTGTGGGGGGGGGGGGGGGGGGGGGGTTGTGGATGTCGCCGTATGACCGTTTGTTTTTTTACAGGACAATTTTGGGGTAGATATAACTTGACTAACTATTATTTTTTTAGAGGGATAGAAAGCTAAAAAAAAACACGCAATTTCACAATTCCTTTACGGTGTATTATCTTATTCTATATATATTTCACTGAGAGTAAATGATACACTTTACAGGATTGTGTTTCACTGAAAAAAAAAAAAAGCTGTAAAACATAACTTCGAATAATCTACTACTGAAACCCACGGCGTGAATTCAAAATATATTTTGGCAACCCTGATGCCTTCCACAGGCATCGGAGCCTGCCAGCTACGGAAGCCCAGGAGATCCAGCCTGATTGCTGGGTCTCCTAGGCAACTGTTAGTGTCTTACTGTGTAAGACGCTGACAATTCAATTCAGTACAATACATAATGTATTGTACTGAATTAAAACAGGGATCAAAGCCTGAAAAAGGTCCCACAGTGGGACAAATATTAAGAGTAAAAAAAAAAGTTAGTTTTTTTATAATAAAAAAATTTAAGTTTCAAGTAAAAAGAAAAAAGTTTCCTTTTCCCAAAATAAAGTACATTTTTTAAAAATTAAAAATAGGGAAAATAAGAAAAGTAGACATACAGTACAGACCAAAAGTTTGGAGACACCTTCTCATTCAAAGAGTTTTCTTTATTTTCATGACTATGAAGGCATCAAAACTATGAATTAACACATGTGGAATTATATACATAACAAACAAGTGTGAAACAACTGAAAATATGTCATATTCTAGGTTCTTCAAAGTAGCCACCTTTTGCTTTGATTACTGCTTTGCACACTCTTGGCATTCTCTTGATGAGCTTCAAGAGGTAGTCCCCTGAAATGGTTTTCACTTCACAGGTGTGCCCTGTCAGGTTTAATAAGTGGGATTTCTTGCCTTATAAATGGGGTTGGGACCATCAGTGGCGTTGAGGAGAAGTCAGGTGGATACACAGCTGATAGTCCTACTGAATATTCTGTTAGAATTTGTATTATGGCAAGAAAAAAGCAGCTAAGTAAAGAAAAACGAGTGGCCATCATTACTTTAAGAAATGAAGGTCAGTCAGTCAGTCAGCCAAAAAATTGGGAAAACTTTGAAAGTAAGGGCTATTTGACCATGAAGGAGAGTGATGGGGTGCTGCGCCAGATGACCTGGCCTTCACAGTCACCGGACCTGAACCCAATCGAGATGGTTTGGGGTGAGCTGGACCGCAGAGTGGAGGCAAAAGGGCCAACAAGTGCTAAGCATCTCTTGGAACTCCTTCAAGACTGTTGGAAGACCATTTCAGGGGACTACCTCTTGAGGCTCATCAAGAGAATGCCAAGAGTGTGCAAAGCAGTAATCAAAGCAAAAGGTGGCTACTTTGAAGAACCTAGAATATGACATATTTTCAGTTGTTTCACACTTGTTTGTTATGTATATAATTCCACATGTGTTAATTCATAGTTTTGATGCCTTCTTAGTCATGAAAATAAAGAAAACTCTTTGAATGAGAAGGTGTGTCCAGACTTTTGGTCTGTACTGTATCTGTATCGACCGGCTCCATCAAAATATCACATGACCTAACCCCTCAGCCTCAGATGAACACCGTAAAAAATATGGCTCTTAGAATATGGAGACCCTAAAACATGATTTTTTTTTTTGTTTAAAAAATGTTGTTATTGTGTAAAAGTTGAATAAAAAAAGTTTAAATATTAGGTATTGCCACGTCTGTAAGAACCTGCTGTATAAAAATATCACATGAACTAACCCCTAAGGTGAACACCGTAAAAAAATTAAAAAAAGTGTTTAAAAAAGGCCATTTTTGGTCACCTTACATCACAAAAAGTGTAATACCAAGCGATCAAAAAGTCATATGCACCCTAAAAAAGTACCAATCAAACCGTCATCTCATAACGAAAAAAATGAGCCCCTACATTAGACAGTTGACCAAAAATTTTAAAAAACTATGGCTTTCAGAATAAGGAGACACTAAGAAATATTTTTTTTCAGATTTTGGTATTTTCGCGTCCGTAACAACCTGCTCTATAAAAATACCACATGATCTAACCTGTCAGATGAACATTGTAAATAAAAAATAATAAAAACTGTGCCAAAACAGCTATTTTTTGTTACCTTGCCTCACAAAAAATGTACAGCAGTTTACAACCACATATGGGGTGTTTATGTAAACTATAGAATCAGGGTAATAAATATTGAGTTGTGTTTGGCTGTTAACCCTTGCTTTGTCAGTGGAAAAAAATTGATTAAAATGGAAAATCTGGCAAAAAAGTAAAATTCTAAAATTTCATCTACATTTTCCTTTAATTCTTGTGAAACACCTAAAGGGTTAGCAAAGTTTGTAAAATCAGTTTTGAATACCTTGAGGGCTGTAGTTTCCAAAATGGGGTCACTTTTTTGGAGTTTCTACTCTAGGGGTGCATCAGGGGGTCTTCAAATGTGACATGGCAACTTAAAATTATTCCAGTGAAATCTGCCTTACGAAAACCATATGGCGTTCCTTTTCTTCTGCACCCTGCCGTGTGCCCGTACAGCAGTTTACGACCACGTGTGGGGTGTTTCTGTAAACTACAGAATCAAGGCAATAAATATTGAGTTTTGTTTGGCTGTTAACCCTTGCTTTGTTACTGGAAAAAATTGAAAATCTGCCAAAGAAGTGAAATTCTGAAATTTCATCTACAGTTGTGTTCAAAATTATTCAACCCCCAATGCTGTAAAGGGTTTTAGGGAATTTAGTGTACATTTGTAATTGTGTTCAGAATGAAATCTTACAAGGACTTTTTAAAGAACCAAATGCAACTAAAATGACATCAATTGTTTTTGTAATACAGTATTAAATTATTTTTTTGTGATTTCTTCATTTACACAATTATTCAACCCCTTAAAGACTACCACTCTTAAGAACAGAGGTTCATTCAAGTGTTTTCGATCAGGTATTGAAAACACCTGTGGATGTCAAGGAGCAGCAATCAAGCATAATAAGCACCAATTAGGCAGATTTAAAAGGACTGTGATACTCAGCTCCTTCTAGACATTTACTGGTGTGTTTACAAACATGGTGAAGTCAAGAGAATGGTCCAGGAAGACAAGAGAAGAGGTGACTTCTCTTCACAGGAAGGGCAATGGCTATAAGAAGATTGCAAAGATGTTAAACATACCAAGAGACACCATAGGTAGCATCATTCGCAAATTCAAGGCAAAGGGCACTGTTGAAACGCTACCTGGTCGTGGCAGAAAGAAGATGCTGACTTCGACTGCTGTGCGCTACCTGAAGCGCAAAGTGGAGAAAAGTCCCTGTGTGACTGCTGAGGAATTGAAAAAAGATTTGTCAGATGTGGGTACTGAAGTTTCAGCTCAGACAATAAGGGGCACACTGCGTAATGAAGGCCTCCATGCCAGAACTCCCAGGCGCACCCCCTTGCTGTCTCCAATGAGTAAGAAGAGTCGACTGCAGTATGCCAAAAGTCATGTGGACAAACCACAAAAGTGTTCTGTGGACTGATGAAACAAAATGAGAACTGTGGGCCCATGGATCAACGCTATGTTTGGAGGAGGAAGAACAAGGCCTATGAAGAAAAGAACACCTTGCCTACTGTGAAGCATGGCGGGGGGTCAATCATGCTTTGGGGCTGTTTTGCTTCTACAGGTACAGGGAAGCTTCAGCGTGTGCAAGGTACCATGAATTCTCTTCAGTACCAGGAGATATTGGATGAAAATGTGATGCAGTCCGTCACAAACCTGAGGCTTGGGAGACGTTGGACCTTTCAACAGGACAATGATCCCAAGCATACCTCCAAGTCCACTAGAGCATGGTTGCAGATTAAAGGCTAGAACATTCTGAAGTGGCCATCGCAGTCACCAGACTTAAATCCGATTGAGAACTTCTGGTGGGACTTAAAGAAAGCAGTTGCAGCGCGCAAGCCTAAGAATGTGACTGAACTGGAGGCTTTTGCCCATGAAGAATGGGCGAAGATACCCGTAGATCGCTGCAAGACACTTGTGTCAAGCTATGCTTCACGTTTAAAAGCTGTTATAACTGGAAAAGGATGTTGTACTAAGTACTAAGATTGAATGTCACTTGGGGGCTGAATAAAACTGATAATGATGTGAGCACAGAAAAGACATTTGTGGTTATTTCATTATAAATGTTATGTTATATTTGTCTGACTTACAAGATGACTGAAATGATCAAAATCAATGTCAAACTGGGGCCAAAACACTCAATTTCAGTGGGGGTTGAATAATTTTGAACACAACTGTACATTTTCCTTTAATTCTTGTGGAAGACCTAAAGGGTTAACAAATTTGTAAAATCAGTTTTGAATACCTTGAGGGGTGTAGTTTCTAAAATGGGGCTTTTTATAGGTGGTTTCTATTATGTAAGCCTCACAAAGTGACTTCAGACCTGAACTGGTCCTTAAAAAGTGTGTTTTGGAAATTTTCTGAAAAATTTTAAGATTTGCTTCTAAACTTCTAACGTCCCAAAAAAAGAAAATGTAATTTACAAAATGATCCAAACATGAAGTAGACATATGTGAAATGTAAAGTAATATCTATTTTAGGAGGTATCACTATCTGTTTTAAAAGTAGAGAATTAGAAATTTTTGAAAATTGCTAATTTTTCAAAATTTTGGGTAAATTTTTACTCAAATTTACCACTGTCATGAAGTACAATATGTGACGAGAAAACTCAGAAGTCTCAGAATGGCTTGGATAAGTAAAAGCGTTTTAAAGTTATCACCACATAAAGTGACACATGTCAGATTTGCAAAATTAGGCTGGGTCCTGAAGGTGGAAAATGGCTGTGTCCTGAAAGGGTTAATGAAACAGGAACTAAAATGGAGGGGGTCACGCGGTAATAATATTCAAATACCAGTGAAAACCTTTTGGTCGTGGTTACTCGCGGTCAGATGATCCAGATACATATCGCCATCAGTCCACCTTGCCACCTCCCTTCATTTGTGGGACCTCTAGGACTCTGATCCTGTGGAAACATTTATGGAAGGAGTTAATCTGTTTAAGTAATCCAAATATGTCTCTTTAAAGGGGTTCTCTGGGAAGAAGATAAAATGACTGAAAATACTTAAATATTACTTTATTATAAATATATTCCCAAATACCTTTCATTTAGATATAATGGTTCGTTTTGTCTGGGGAGCAATCATCAGGGAAATAAAATGGCCGCCGTCCTATTAGTACCCACGGAACCTGTCCTAATCACACAGGAGTACAAGTTACTTCAAAGAGCTGCCTCATCCTCCTCTCTGCTTGTCAGGGATTATGATCCTGAATACAGCTGATAAGATCTTCAGATGAATCTCTGTGGGAATAGAGTTCATGAAGAGACATGAAGTACTACTGTGAAGGGGGCACAGTGTGGGCATAACTACTGTGAAGGGAGCACAGTGTGGGCTTAACTATGGTGAAGAGGGCACATTGTGGGCATTACTACTGTGAAGGGGGAAAAATGCCGGCATAACTACTGTAAAAGACGCACAATGTGGGCATTGCTACTGTGAAGGCGGCACAATGTGGGCATTAATACTGAGGGGAACAATGTGGGCATAAGTACTTTGAAGGGAGCACATCTGGGCATAACTACTGAGAAGGGGGAAAAATGCCGGCATAACTACTGTAAAAGACGCACCATGTGGGCATTGCTACTGTGAAGTTGGCACAACATGGGCATTACTACTGAGGGGCACAATGTGGGCATAACTACTGAAAAGGGGGCACAATATGGGCATTACTGTTGTGAAGGGGCAAAATGTGGGCGTTACTACTGTGAAAGGGGCACAATATAGGCATTACTACTGTGAAGGGATCACAATGTGGGCATTACTACTGTAAAGGCACAATCAGGGCATAAATATTGTGAAGGGCACAATGTGGTCATAACTACTGTGAAGGGGGCACAGTGTGGGCATTACTGCGGTAAAGAAAGCACATTGTGGGCATTACTACTGTGAAGGGCACAATGTGGCCATACCTACTGTGAGAGGTGCACAATGTGAACACTGCTACAGTGAAGTGGGCACAATGTGGTCATAACTATTGTAGGGGGACACAGTGTGGGCATAACTACTGTGAAGGGGACATATTGTGGGCATTACTACTGTAAAGGTGCACAATGTGTGCATAACTACTGTGAAGTGGGCATAACCACTGTGAAGACGGCACAGGGTGGGCATAACTACTGTGAAGGGTCACAGTGTGGGCATTACTATGAAGGGGCACAGTGTGGGCATAACTACTGTTAAGGGGGCACAGTGTGGTCATAACTACTGTGAAGGGACACATTGTGGGCATTACTACTGTGAAGGCAGTGCAATGTGGGCATAACTACTGTGAAGGGGGCATAACTAATGTGAAGGGCGCACAATGTTGGCACAACTACTGTGAAGGGGGCACAATGTGGCCATTACTACCGTGAAGGAGGCAAAATGTGGGCATTACTACTGTGAAAGGGGCACAATGTGGGCATAACTACTGTGAAAGAGGCACAATGTGGGCATAACTACTGTGAAGGGCGCACAATGTGGGCATTACTACTGTGAAGGGGGCACATCTGGGTATAACTACCGTGAAGAGGACACTGTGTGGGCATAACTAGTGTGAAGGGTGCACAATGTGGGCATTATAATTTTGTGCTGGCACAAAGGGGTAATGATTAGTATGTAGGGGCATTAAGGGAACTAGGTGTGTATAGTTATGCTTTGGGCGGAGTTAGAGGCATGCCCAAAATTGCGCCCTTTGTGTTTTTTAAAAGTTGGGAGGAATGTAAGATGTTGTCCCGACCGACCACACACTGACTCCATATCCTAGTGATATCACAACATTGTGTGATGGAAGACCCCTCTAATCCAGGAGAACAGCCCCTCTTACAGGGGTCTGGGGGTCTCCTAATATTCCAGGGGGAGAGCAGACATGTCTGAGGAGAACTCCCCTCCTGACCTCCAGACTGTGTGAGCAGAGACTCTCTATGGCCGGTGCTGCCCCCTGCTGGCTGGACCTGCTATATGTCACCTATAGAACCGCTCCATTCTAATAAACCCAGAACCAAGTCCAATAACTGACCTGCAGATCTCACCTCCTGGGGCTGCAGGACCTGCGATGACGTCACACTGGTCACATGACAGGAAGTGCTACACAGTGAAAGACCTCCACTGCTTTACTCCTCCCCTCATGTGACTGATCACATGATCATGACATCATCAAAGGTCCTGAAGTCCCGATGGTATGCAGACTAGTTTAGTGCTCTCATTAAGGGCTCATGCACACGAACGTATGTATTTTGCGGTCCAGCTGGCCCCTAATAGAACAGTACTATCCTTGTCCATAATGCAGCCAATAATAGGACATGTTCTATTTTTTTGCAAAATGGAAATACGGACAAACGGAAACTGAATACACACGAGTAACTTCGGGGTCTTTTTTGCGGAGCCATTGAAATGAATGGTTCCGCATACTGTCTTCAAAAAAATGGAACGGACACGGAAAGAAAATACGTTCATGTGCATAAGGCCTAAGAGAAACAAAATAAGAGTATTGCCAGCTTGATAAAACAAAAATAGAAGTAATGAAGTTACATAGCGAGCTTTCGAGACATCACCAGTCCCTTCATCAGGCGTACTACCAGAATATATGAAGAAACGGCAATATACAGTACAGACTAAAAGTTTGGACACACCTTCTCATTCAAAGAGTTTTCTTTATTTTCATGACTATGAAGGCATCAAAACTATGAATTAACGCATGTGGAATTATATACATAACAAACAAGTGTGAAACGACTGAAAATATGTCATATTCTAGGTTCTTCAAAGTAGCCACCTTTTGCTTTGATTACTGCTTTGCACACTCTTGGCATTCTCTTGATGAGCTTCAAGAGGTAGTCCCCTGAAATGGTCTTCCAACAGTCTTGAAGGAGTTCCCAGAGATGCTTAGCACTTGTTGGCCCTTTTGCCTTCACTCTGCGGTCCAGCTCACCCCAAACCATCTCGATTGGGTTCAGGTCCGGTGACTGTGGAGGCCAGGTCATCTGGCGCAGCACCCCATCACTCTCCTTCATGGCCAAATAGCCCTTACTTTCAAAGTTTTCCCAATTTTTCGGCTGACTGACTGACCTTCATTTCTTAACCACTTCAGCCCCCAGTGCTTAAACACCCTGAAAGACCAGGCCACTTTTTACACTTCTGACCTACACTACTTTCACCGTTTATTGCTCGGTCATGCAACTTACCACCCAAATGAATTTTACCTCCTTTTCTTCTCACTAATAGAGCTTTCATTTGGTGGTATTTCATTGCTGCTGACATTTTTACTTTTTTTGTTATTAATCGAAATTTAACGATTTTTTTGCAAAAAAATGACATTTTTCACTTTCAGTTGTAAAATTTTGCAAAAAAAACGACATCCATATAGAAATTTTGCTCTAAATTTATAGTTATACATGTCTTTGATAAAAAAAAAATGTTTGGGTAAAAAAAAAATGGTTTGGGTAAAAGTTATAGCGTTTACAAACTATGGTACAAAAATGTGAATTTCCGCTTTTTGAAGCAGCTCTGACTTTCTGAGCACCTGTCATGTTTCCTGAGGTTCTACAATGCCCAGACAGTACAAACACCCCACAAATGACCCCATTTCTGAAAGTACACACCCTAAGGTATTCGCTGATGGGCATAGTGAGTTCATAGAACTTTTTATTTTTTGTCACAAGTTAGCGGAAAATTATGATTTTTTTTTTTTTTTCTTACAAAGTCTCATATTCCACTAACTTGTGACAAAAAATAAAAAGTTCTATGAACTCACTATGCCCATCAGCGAATACCTTGGGGTCTCTTCTTTCCAAAATGGGGTCACTTGTGGGGTAGTTATACTTCCCTGGCATTCTAGGGGCCCAAATGTGTGGTAAGGAGTTTGAAATCAAATTCTGTAAAAAATGACCTGTGAAATCCGAAAGGTGCTCTTTGGAATATGGGCCCCTTTGCCCACCTAGGCTGCAAAAAAGTGTCACACATCTGGTATCTCCATACTCAGGAGAAGGTGGGGAATGTGTTTTGGGGTGTCATTTTATATATACCCATGCTGGGTGAGAGAAATATCTTGGCAAAAGACAACTTTTCCCATTTTTTTATACAAAGTTGTCATTTGACCAAGATATTTATCTCACCCAGCATGGGTATATGTAAAAAGACACCCCAAAACACATTCCTCAACTTCTCCTGAGTACGGGGATACCAGATGTGTGACACTTTTTTGCAGCCTAGGTGGGCAAAGGGGCCCATATTCCAAAGAGCACCTTTCGGATTTCACTCCTCATTTTTTCCTGAATTTGATTTCAAACTCCTTACCACACATTTGGGCCCCTAGAATACCAGGGCAGTATAACTACCCCACAAGTGACCCCATTTTGGAAATTTGGAAATTTTTTTTTTTTTGGCACAAGTTAGCGGAAATTGATATTTTTAATTTTTTTCTCACAAAGTCTCCCGTTCCGCTAACTTGGGACAAAAATTTCAATCTTTCATGGACTCAATATGCCCCTCACGGAATACCTGGGGGTGTCTTCTTTCCGAAATGGGGTCACATGTGGGGTATTTATACTGCCCTGGCATTCTAGGGGCCCTAAAGCGTGAGAAGAAGTCTGGAATATAAATGTCGAAAAAATTTTACGCATTTGGATTCCGTGAGGGGTATGGTGAGTTCATGTGAGATTTTATTTTTTGACACAAGTTAGTGGAATATGAGACTTTGTAAGAAAAAAAAAAAAAAATTCTGCTAACTTGGGCCAAAAAAATATCTGAATGGAGCCTTACAGAGGGGTGATCAATGACAGGGGGGTGATCAATGACAGGGGGGTGATCAATGACAGGGGGGTGATCAATGACAGCGGGGTGATCAATGACAGCGGGGTGATCAGGGAGTCTATATGGGGTGATCACCACAGTCATTGATCACGCCCCTGTAAGGCTTCATTCAGACGTCCGGATGCGTTTTGCGGATCCGATCCATCTATCAGTGCATCCGTAAAAATCATGCGGACATCTGAATGGAGCTTTACAGGGGGGTAATCAATGACAGGGGGGTGATCAGGGAGTCTATATGGGGTGATCACCACAGTCATTGATCACTCCCCTGTAAGGCTTCATTCAGACGTCCGGATGCGTTTTGCGGATCCGATCCATCTATCAGTGCATCCGTAAAAATCATGCGGACATCTGAATGGAGCTTTACAGGGGGGTAATCAATGACAGGGGGGTGATCAGGGAGTCTATATGGGGTGATCACCACAGTCATTGATCATGCCCCTGTAAGGCTTCATTCAGACGTCCGGATGCGTTTTGCGGATCGGATCCATCTATCAGTGCATCCGTAAAAATCATGCGGACATCTGAATGGAGCTTTACAGGGGGGTGATCAATGACAGGGGGGTGATCAGGGAGTCTATATGGGGTGATCACCACAGTCATTGATCATGCCCCTGTAAGGCTTCATTCAGACGTCCGGATGCGTTTTGCGGATCGGATCCATCTATCAGTGCATCCGTAAAAATCATGCGGACATCTGAATGGAGCTTTACAGGGGGGTGATCAATGACAGGGGGGTGATCAGGGAGTCTATATGGGGTGATCACCACAGTCATTGATCACGCCCCTGTAAGGCTTCATTCAGACGTCCGGATGCGTTTTGCGGATCCGATCTATCCATCAGTGGATCCGTAAAAATCATGCGGACGTCTGAATGGAGCTTTACAGGGGGTTGATCAATGACAGGGGTGTAATCAATGACAGGGGGGGTGATCAGAGAGTCTATATGGGGTGATAACCACAGTCATTGATCACGCCCCTGTAAGGCTTCATTCAGACGTCCGGATGCGTTTTGCGGATCCGATCCATCTATCAGTGGATCCGTAAAAATCATGCGGACATCTGAATGGAGCTTTACAGGGGGGTAATCAATGACAGGGGGGTGATCAATGACAGGGGGGTGATCAGGGAGTCTATATGGGGTGATCAGGGGTGATCAGGGGTGATCAGGGGCTAATAAGGGGTTAATAAGTGACGGGGGGGGGGGGGGTGTAGTGTAGTGTAGTGGTGCTTGGTGGGACTTTACTGAGCTACCTGTGTCCTCTGGTGGTCGATCCAAACAAATGGGACCACCAGAGGACCAGGTAGCAGGTATATTAGACGCTGTTATCAAAACAGCGTCTAATATACCTGTTAGGGGTTAAAAAAAACACATCTCCAGCCTGCCAGCGAACGATCGCCGCTGGCAGGCTGGAGATCAACTCTCTTACCTTCCGTTCCTGTGAGCGCGCGCGCCTGTGTGCGCGCGTTCACAGGAAATCTCGCCCATCGCGAGATGACGCATATATGCGTGACTCTGCGCAGGGCTGCCACCTCCGGAACGCGATCCTGCGTTAGGCGGTCCGGAGGTGGTTAAAGTAATGATGGCCACTCGTTTTTCTTTACTTAGCTGCTTTTTGCCATAATACAAATTCTAACAGTCTATTCAGTAGGACTATCAGCTGTGTATCCACCTGACTTCTCCTCAACGCAACTGATGGTCCCAACCCCATTTATAAGGCAAGAAATCCCACTTATTAAACCTGACAGGGCACACCTGTGAAGTGAAAACTATTTCAGGGGACTACCTCTTGAAGCTCATCAAGAGAATGCCAAGAGTGTGCAAAGCAGTAATCAAAGCAAAAGGTGGCTACTTTGAAGAACCTAGAATATGACATATTTTCAGTTGTTTCACACTTGTTTGTTATGTATATAATTCCACATGTGTTAATTCATAGTTTTGATGCCTGAAAAGTCATGAAAATAAAGAAAACTCTTTGAATGAGAAGGTGTGTCCAAACTTTTGGTCTGTACTGTATATACAATAAGAACAGAGACATGGGGGAATGAATGGACATTTGAAAAATAATAGAATATCAAAGATCTTGAGAATGAGGGAAGTAGCTTCTTCTTTTTATTGTGTGGCGGTGGGACCTCATCCTTCCATTGAGTTTCTGTCCTGTTTCTCCAACGTAGAGGCCTCCAAGAGGACATTTAGTGCAGAGAATCAGATAAACAACATTAGATGTAGAACATGTGAATGTCCCAGGGATCTGATAGTCCTGCTGTGTGTTGAGGATCCGGATCTTATCTGTTGTCATTATATGGGAACAGGTTCTGCATCTTCTTATATTACAGGGATGGGTTCCTTTTTCTGTGGTACATGGCCTTGAACTTGAGCTGATCAGAATATTCCTTAGATTTGGAGGTTGTCGGTAAGCTAGTAAGGGGGGATCTGGGAAGATTGTTTTTAGTCGATCATCCTTATGTAGGACATGATGTCATTTTTTAGCAGTTTTCCTCAGGACCTCTAGCTGTGGGTTGTAGGTCACAACCAGAGGTACGCGCTGGTTCTTTTCATTGTATTGGAGAAGTTGACTTCTGGGGATCTTGGTGGCTCTTGTGATATGATCTTCAATTGAAGCAGGATGATAGCCCTGGTGTAAAAATGTCCTTTTCAGATGCCTTTCCACACTATTAATTTATTTATTTTGTCCGCATATGGGTCTATTGACAATAATATGTATATGTTTTTATATCTAAGAAAATATACAGAATCTTTTTGTCGTATAAACCCAGTAATATTTGGGGTCCGGCTTTAATTTTGGCCATATTGCTTAGCACAATGACAGTGCTGTGTGCACGAGTGAGCTACAGAAGTGTTGTGCGGCTGTTGTCCCTTGCTATTATGTTATATCATTGTAATGTCATGATGATGATTATTTTTTAACATTATACTAAATAAAATTATATTTTTAATGATTCAGGTGTTTTTGCACTCCAATTCTTATAGTGGTTTGTTTGTCTGCAGCATATCATGCCTACACGGATGTCTTTAACAAAAAAGAGTCTGAGATGTTACCACCACACAGGCTATATGACTGCCCGATTGATTTGGTTCCTGGTTCCTTGCCTCCTTGTGGACACATCTATCCCCTGTCACCAGTGGAGAGAGGCCATTTCTGAGAATATCAAGGAAAATCTTGAAATCTTTGACTACGGCTGGCACAGGGTTCTTCTTTGTGAAGAAAAAAAGATGGCACCCTACGCCCATGCATTGATTGTAGTGGGCTCAACAAGATCACCATAAAGAACAAATATCCTCTTCCTCTGATTCCCTCAGGGGAGCAAAGATCTTCTCCAAATGAGACCTACGTGGGGCCTATAACTTGATCAGGATCTGTCAAGGGGATGAGTGGAAGACTGCTTTTAACACCCGAGATGGTCACTATGAGTACTTGGTGATGTCCTTTGGGCTAAGAAATGCCCCAGCAGTCTTACAAGAGTTCATGAATTACAATTACAATTTTAAAGTGGCCTCGTCCTTCTGGTTTGAAAGCAATCCAGGATTCCTGGACTAACTATTACCGCCAGTTCGTGCCTTATTTTTTGTCCTTGACAGCTCCCCATCTCATCATTGACCCGCAAAGGAGCAAACCCCCAAGGATTAGACAGCTGAGGCTGAATAAGCCTTTTAAGCTCTGAAGAAGGACTTCTCTTTGGCCCCTGTGCTCCATTGTCCTGATGCTACTAAGCAATTTTTTCTTTAGTTGGATGCATCGTCTATTGGAGCTGGGGCGGTGCTTCACAAAGATCTTCCTCTGGCAAGATGACAACCTGTGGCTTCTTCTCCAGGGCCGTCTCCACTCCTGAGCGCAACTACTCAATTAAGGACAGAGAGTTGTTGGCCATCAAGATGGCACTGGAGGAATGGCGTTACCGTCAGGAGGGAGCAGCTTATCCTGTGGTGATCTATACCAACCACAAGAATCTTAACTATCTGCAGTGTGCATAAAGACTTAATCCTCATCAAGCCAGATGGTCCTTGTTCTTTGCCCGCTTTGATTTCAATCTCCACTTCCGTGCAGCAGAAAAAAACATCAAAGCAGATGATCTTTCCAGGTCATTTGATTCTACCGATCAGGAGGAGGAACCTCAACACATCATTGATCCGGCTAAGATTGCTATCTGTCCTCTTAAGAACAGACAGATCCCAGGAAAGACTTTCTACTCTTAGGAGACAGGTCCTACACTGGGGTTACTCCTCAAAAGTCGCAGGTCATGCTGGTCAACAAAAGACCTTCCAATTCTTGGCTCAATGGTACTGGTGGCACAGAATAAGAAGCCTAAACAACGTCCTGCTGGTCCCCTGCTTACTCTTTCTGTTCCCGAGGCTCCCTGGCAGCAAATATACATAGATTTTATCAAAGATTTGCCTGTTTCTTCTGGCTGTTATGTCATTTGGGTAGTCGTTAACCTCTTTTCCAAAATGGCGCATTTTGTCCCTCTGCCAAGTCTTCCTTCAGCTCCTCAACTGGCCAAAAGATTCATCTAGCAAATTTTCCATCTTCATGGTTTTCCTCATTGTATTGTCTCCTATAGAGGTGTTCAATTCACTTCTAGGTTCTGGAGGGCTCTATGCAAGCTGTTGAACATGTCTCTGGACTTCTCATTGGCATATCATCCTCAGTCTAATGGCCAAGTGGAGCAGGTGAACCAGATCCTTACAAATTTCCTGCATCATTTTGGTAATCTCCATCATGATAACTGGGTCGAGCTCTTGCCCATGGCAGAATTTTCCTATAATAATCATGTAGGCAAAGCCTCCCAGAAATCATCGTTCTTTATTGTTTATGGCCAGCAACCCAATATACAACTTCCAGTACAGTCTACTTCAGGTCTTCCTGCGGTTGATGAGATCACAGAAGATTTTTCGAAGATTTGGAAGGAGACCAAGACTGCCTTAAAGGAAGCATCCGCAAGAATGAAGATCTTTGCAGATAGGAGGCCCAGGAGTCCTCCTCAATTTCATCCCAAAGATAAGGTCTGGCTGTCTTCTAAATACATCCGTCTTAAGGTACCCTTCTACAAATTAGGTCCACACTTTATTGGTCCATTTGAAGTTTTAGAGAGAATTAATGATGCGGCCTACAAGGTGAAGTTGCCTGCGTCTCTCCGGATACCGAATTCATTCCATGTCTCTCTGCTGAAGCCTGTCGTCCTCAATCGTTTCGTCAAAAAACCTGCCTCTACTCCTACTCCGGTCAGTGAGGAGAATGTCTACGAGGTCAAAAGTATTCTGGGCATGAAGAAGAGTTTCTCGTGGACTGCAAAAGGATTTGGTCCTCTTCTTCTGAATTTTTTTTTGTCTAGGGTCAGGCCTGAGAAGAGGCAGAAGAGGGGGGTACTGTTAGCCCAACTACCCATACATGCCATTCTGTCCCCACACATAGGTACAGGCGCCAGGCTTCTTCACTCCTTCCCACTGTTGTACTCCGTGCTGACAGGCACGGGCAGCAGGGTTCTTAGCTGTGGTTTGCATTCCTGCCACCAGCATTTTCCTCCTGGCTCTGAGCAGAGCTTGTACTCTGGCTCAGAGTTCCTGGTGTGTATTTAGGGTGTGTGCAGGCGTGTCTCTCCTCATTTTGTGAGGCTGCCTGTGCATACCCTCTATATTCCCCTGCCTATAGCTAGTCTGCAGGAGGTATTTAAAGGTGCGTCCTTCTACAGTAAGGCACCTGAGCAACTTGGGTTCTTGGCTTGTCTAGTTTCCAGTTTGAGCGAAGGTGTTATGTTGGTTCTTGTCATTCTGTGTATCGGACTTCAGATGAAATTTTACAGACTTTGTCTGATTGCTGCCTGGCCTGACCCTGATCTACATTTATGGACTTTGCCTGACTGACGCCTGCCCTGACTTCTTACTTTGTACCCTGACTACGCTTTGTCTGATCAGCCTCTGGCCTCCCAGCATCCACTGGGTGTATTGTGCCACCTGGAGGTCAGTCCAGTGGGTTTACACTCTGGTCCCAATTCCCTTGTGTTCCAATTCCCCTCTGAAGTAGAGCCTGGTACACCCCTCAGGAAAGTCTCTCATCACCATCAGAGGTATTGTGTGAAGAACAAGGGGTGTGCTTAGACATCGCCCTCAGAGGGAGTTGGTCTCTAGAGATGAGCGAATCGAAGCTGATGAAGTGGAATTCGATCCGAATTTCAGGAAAAATTTGATTCACAACGAATGCAAATTTCGTCGCGCTTCGTGGTAACGAATCGCAATTTTTCCTAAAATGGTGGCTACACATGTGAGGACTGAAAACATGGGGCAAGGAACTCTGGGAAGGCGGGATCCCCCAGATTGACATGCATGCATACAGCCATTCAGCAGCCAGCCAGCCCTGTGATGTCACAGCCCTATAAATACACCGGCCATCTCAGAGTCAGACATTTTCCAGCATTCAGAGTGCAGGAACAGACATGAGAAGGCGTTAGGAACAGCAATAGGAAAAACCTCATTGTGGAAAAAAAAAATGAAAAAACGATTTATAAGTGCACGGAAAGGATAGAGAGGAATCATTTCACAGCATCTTAGTGCAGGGAGAGACGTCAGAAGGCGCTAGGGACAGTGCCAGAAAAGCGATTTACAAGTGCAGGGAAAGGATAGGGAGGAATCATTTCACAGCATCTTAGTGCAGGGAGAGACGTCTGAAGTCGCTTGGGACAGTGCTAGAAAAACCTCATTGTGAAAAAAAAAAGCGATTTACCTAGTGCAAGGAAACATTTGGGGATCCAAATAGCCATTATACAGCTCTGGGATTCTAGCAATTTGTTCTTGTTATTGGGGTGCAAGTGCTATGTTGAAAAGCCTTTAGTGGTTTATATCTGTCGAAAAAGAAAAATATATACGCATTTCGCTTCTGCAGTTATTTGTGTTGAAAGAGTTTAGTGGCCTATTTCAGTACATAAAGGAAAAATATGTACGCATTTCACTTCTGCAGTTATATGTGGTGAAAGGGTTCAGTGTCCTATTTCAGTACAAAAAGGAAAAAAATATACGCACTTCACTTCTGCAGTTATAGAAACATAGAATGTGTCGGCAGATAAGAACCATTTGGCCTATCTAGTCTGCCCAATATACTGAGTACTATGAATAGCCCCTGGCCCTATCTTATATGAAGGATGGCCTTATGCCTATCCCATGCATGCTTAAACTCCTTCATTGTATTTGCAGCTACCACTTCTGCAGGAAGGCTATTCCATGCATCCACTACTCTCTCAGTAAAGTAATACTTCCTGATATTACTTTTAAACCTTTGCCCCTCTAATTTAAAACTATGTCCTCTTGTAGCAGTTTTTCTTCTTTTAAATATTCTCTCCTCTTTTACCTTGTTGATTCCCTTTATGTATTTAGCAGTTTCTATCATATCCCCTCTGTCTCGTCTTTCTTCCAAGCTATACATGTTAAGGTCCTTTAATCTTTCCTGGTAAGTTTTATCCTTCAATCCATGTACCAGTTTAGTAGCTCTTCTCTGAACTCTCTCCAAAGTATCAATATCCTTCTGGAGATATGGTCTCCAGTACTGCGCACAATACTCCAAATGAGGTCTCACTAGTGCTCTGTAGAGCGGCATGAGCGCCTCCCTCTTTCTACTGGTAATGCCTCTCCCTATACACCCAAGCATTCTGCTAGCATTTCCTGCTGCTTTATGACATGGTCTGCCTACCTTTAAGTCTTCTGAAATAATGACCCCTAAATCCCTTTCCTCAGATACTGAGGTTAGGACTGTATCACTGATTTTATATTCTGCTCTTGGGTTTTTATGTCCCAGGTGCATTATCTTGCACTTATCAACATAAAATTTTGGTTGCCATATTTTTGACCATTCCTCTAGTTTTTTTAAATCCTTTTCCATTTGGTGTATCCCTCCAGGAACATCAACCCTGTTACAAATCTTTGTGTCATCAGCAAAAAGACACACCTTACCATCGAGGACTTCTGCAATATGTGGTAAAAGGGTTCAGTGTCCTATTTCAGTACAAAAAGGAAAAAAAATATACGCACTTCACTTCTGCAGTTATATGTGGTGAAAGGGTTCAGTGCCCTATTTCAGTACAGAAAGAAAAACATATATGCACTTCACTGGTGCATTTATTTGTGGCAAAAGCATCATCATTATGTTCACAGGAGGGTATGCATAAAATAGATCTGGAGTCCATCTGATGGAAAACACATCCACATATGTTGGGATATCCTCTGGATATCCCAACATATGTGGCTCCATTTTCCTGCAATGACCTGATTTCTGCTCAAAAAATACAGCCGGACATTTTCCTGACCCTGCACAACCTCTTTAATAAACTTGTCACATCTATGCTGTCTGCACCAGAAACTGAAATCTACACAAACTATCAAAACTGGAGTACATTTCAAATATAATTTGTTTTTTTGTGACAAAAATGATTGTAATGCGTTGGGCCTTGGTTGCCTTTTTGAAAAGTGGCAATAGGAGCCAGAAATGTAAAAAAAAAATTTTTTGTGCACAATGCCCTTTGAGACAAATTTTGCAACTTTGTTTTAGCCCAAAAACTGACGTAAAGACTTTTTTTTTTAAATGACCCCCAATAACTCTAGATTCTTGTTAGTATTCTTCCTTAGATGCAGCTGACTGGCATTGTGCTGTTAGTCTATGATTCACATCTCTACAGCACAACTTTCATTTATCCACATTGAATTTCAATTTTTAAGAAGAAACCATGTGTGGCCAACAATAATAGGAAGAAATAGTGGGACAGTATACTCCGCTGCTGATGGGGGAGGTCAGTAGAAAGCTTCATTACATTGGTTTCTCCTCTGGACAGTGCTGGCAATACAGAGGACTGGGACATCTCTCTGGTGGATTTTCTCTGACTGGATCCATCTATAGGAAATACACACAGTGACTGAATACATTGTCTATATGTGATGATCAGATGATGGGGGAATCTGACTCTTAAAACTGTTCTCTCCTCTACAATCATGGAAGGGCTCCTCTTACCCGGTGATGTGATGGACTGGTGATTCTCCATCATGGCGTCCTTGTACAGATCCTTGTGTTCTTCTAAATACTCCCACTCCTCCATGGAGAAATAGACAGCGACATCCTGACACCTTATAGGAACCTGACAACACAAGGACACAGTCATTACCAGACCCCTCCCTTGGCGTTATTGTATAATGTCGCAGCATTCCCAGCAGCGCTCACCTCTCCGCTCAGCAGCTCAGTGATCCTGGTGGTAAGTTCTAGGATCTTCTGCTCATGTATCAGGGAATGAGGTGGAGGCTCGGTGATGGGGCTCTGGGTCCTGCTCCATCCTCCTGACACACGGGGTGTCACACACTCACCAGACGACTTCTTCACTACTGTATAATCCTGTGTATGGGAAGACGCCGATCACTACAGAGATTCTAAGAATCCTTCACCTTTCCCGTCATTTCCCTGGTTTATTACTAGAGATAAGAGTGATGTCATGTGAGACTCTCACCTCTCCAGTTATCAAGGAGATGATCTCCAGGGTGAGGTCTAATATCTTTGCAGCCATCTGGTTCCTGTCCTTCTCCATCCTTGGTTTGTCATTGATGGAAAGGACCATCGTCTTTCAAAAGAAGAGAGTTCTGAACCTAAGAAACCAGAGGGGAAACAAGGTAAGAACATTTCACATGAAGTAATGAGTCTCACAAATTAAGAATTATAATGGACCAATGATAGAGCACAATGCAGGTGACGGCTATTGAGATGTCCTATATATAGCAGATTGTTGATCATAATATGATATATCAGTCACCCGTCCGCCCTGCTCTATAGTGAAAACAGCGTTACACAGGACACATTGCAGTGTACCACATATAGGGTTGCCACCTCTCCGGTATTTCACCGGCCAAGCCGGTATTTTGTTCTCTGGCCAAGCCTGTATTTATTTGTACTGGCAATGATAATTACCAGTATTTTCTGTGGCCTGGATCTGGCTAGATCACACAGTGGGCCTCCCGTCCCAGTCCCTTAACCCCATGAGGACCTCTGACGTATATTTCCGTCATAAGTCCGGCCCCTAAACATGGCGCCCACTAGCACGTGCAGCGGGCGCCATAGCTGCCGGGTTTCTGCTATTTTAAATAGTAGAGACCCGCGGCACATGTATGCGATCAGCCATAAGGCTGATCACATACATTTTACCCTTCAGATGCCATGTTCAAATGTGACCATGGCATCTGATCAGTCCGGAAACGGAAGTCACGTGGTTCCGCTCCGGTAACAGCGTTCCCCGGCTGAGATCGGGGAACCTGTTACTTCCTTGAAATAGCCCGAAGCCTCAAGCAGGCTTCGGTGCCTATTTCAGAAATATACCAATACAGGCAACTAGGTGGAGGCATTGTATTGTTATATTCCAAATGAAGTGTTCAATGATGGCTCTATAGCCATCAATGAACACAATGGGCAATCTAATGATTGTCAGTTATTGTCACAGTGACTTAAAAAAAGTATCACCCCCCTTTCCTAAAAATAAAAATACTTATTAAAACAAAATAAATAAACTTCATGGGTATCACCGTGTGCGAAAATGGCCATACAATTAAAATATAACAATATTAATGGCATACGGCAAATGGCGTAATGGTAAAAAAAAAAAGCTAATTAGCCATTTTTTGTCACTTCAACTACACAATAATTTTTTTTTAAAAGTGATCAAAAAGTGCACACACTTCAAATTGGTATCAGTGAAAAGAACAGACCGTCCCGCAAAAAATGAGCCCTTACACAGCCCTGTACACATGACTACAAAAAAGTTATAGGGGTCAGAATATGGTATTAAAAAATGAAAAAAAATAATCCTCAAAGGTTAAAAATTTCAGTATTAACCTCTTAAGGACACATGACCGGTACGTCATGATGTCCTGGTACTTAAGGACACATGACGTACCGGTACGTCATGAATGGTTCCGATCACTGCCGCTCGGCGGGCGGTGAGCGGAACCCGGTGCCTGCTTAAATCATTGAGCAGGCACCTGGGGCAAATGCGCCGGGGGGTCCTGTGACCCCCCCATGTCGGCGATCGCAGAAAACCGCAGGTCAATTCAGACCTGCGGTTTTCTGCGTTTCCGGGATATTCGGGTCTCTGAAGACCCGATAACCCGGAACAGGATGGTGATGGTGGTGTGATTTCACTCCACCAATCACCATCCAGCGATCCTGAGTGGTGATGGTGACATCACCACTCAGGATCGCTTTCTGATTGGTCTGTGGGCGGTCCGGCGGCAGATTCAAAAGAGGCAGGCGCTCCTCTCCTCCTCCTTTTGTGTTCCGGAGCCAGAGGAGAGAGGAGCTGCCTGCACGTGTGTCTGCCATCGCTGCCAGCACCCCCAGGACCCGATCTCTGCCCCCAGGACCCGATCTGTGCCCCAGCACCCCCCATCAGGTACATAGGGACAGCACAGGGAAAGTTTGGTTTAGGCAGGGAAAAAAAAGGGAAAGTTAGTTTCTGAACTTTGATTGCATCACCCTAAGTTAGGGTGTCTGGGGTCCACAGCACAGCTGTGTGACCCTAGACCCCCCAGGGGTGCTGCCACTTCCCCTAGACCCCCCAGGGGTGCTGCGGTCTACTTGGTGCAGGTTGCCATGTACAACTCTTTTGTACTATCCCGAAGCGCTGGCAGCACAGGGACATTCCTCCAGTTCTATGAGGCAGTCCTCATGGCCCTGATCTTTTTGGACCGGGAAAGAGCAGGCCGGAGTACCTCGGGAACTGTAGGTGCCCGGATCGTCCCTGGCCAACACTTTCCAGGTGTGGTCCCCCATACTGGAAAGAAGGGACGAACCCAAAAAAGGTGCAGAGTGTGTCACAGGAGGGGGATACGGAAGGACACCACTACTCAATGTGACACGTGCCCCGATCATCCGGGCCTCTGCATTGACGGTTGCTTCAGGGAGTATCACACTTCCATGGAGTACTAAATTTATATCCCAATTTAGCACTGACATCGGATAAAAAAACTGGTTCTCAGACTTGAGACACCCAAAAAAACGAAAATAATTTATTAAAAGTAGACATATTAGGTATTGCCGCGTCGGTAATAATCTCCTCTATAAAAATACCCCATGACCTAACCCCCCAGATTAACACGGTCAAGGGAAAAAAAAAAAGTGCAAAAAAAGATTTTTTTTTGTCACCTTACATAACAAAAAGTTTATTAGCAAGCGATCATAAAGTCATATAGCCCCCAAAATAGTGCCAATAAAACCGTCCGCTCGTCCCGCAAAAAATGAGCCCCCACATAAGATAATCAGATAAAAAAATAAAAATAAAATGACACCTAGACTTTAGAGATACAAAAATTTTTTTTTTGTATCAATAAGGATAATATAGTCTAAAACCTAAATAAATGTAAAAAAAGTAGACTTATTAGGTATCGCCGCGTTCGTAAGAATCTCCTCGATAAAAATACCCCATGATCCAACCCCCCAGATTAACACGGTCAAAAAAAAAAAAGTGCAAAAAAAGATTTTTTTTTGTCACCAAACATAACAAAAAATTTAATAGCAAGCGATAAAAAAGTCATATAGCCCTTAAAATAGTGCCAATAAAACCGTCCGCTCGTCCCGCAAAAAATGAGCCCCCACATAAGATAATCGGATAAAAAATAAATAAAAAAATGACACCTAGACTTTAGAGATACAAAAATTTTATTTTTGTATCAAAAAGGATAATATAGTCAAAAACCTAAATAATTGTAAAAAAAAAGTAGACTTATTAGGTATCGCCGCGTCCGTAAGAATCTCCTCTATAAAAATATCCCATGACCTAACCCCCCAGATTAACACGGTTAAAAAAAATAAAAAAAAACGGTGCCAAAAACGCAATTTTTGGCGCTTTTCCATTTCAATCCGTTTTTTCCGGTAACAAAACAAGGGTTAACAACCAAACAAAAGTTAATATTTATTACCCTGATACTGCAGTTTACAGAAAAGCCACATTTGTGGTCGTAAACTGCTGTATCAGTAAAGGGGGGGGCCGCAAAAGGAAAGGACCGACATGGTTTCTGGAAGGCCGATTTTGATGGCCTTTTTTATTGACACCATGTCCCTTTTGAAGCCCCCCTGATGCCCCCCTAGAGTAAAAACTCCCTAAAAGTGACCCCATCTAAGAAACTACACCCCTCAAGGTATTCAAAACTGATTATACAAACTTTATTAACCCTTTAGGTGTTCCTCAACAGTTAATGGCAAATGGAGATGAAATTTCAGAATTTCAATTTTTGGTAACCTTGCCTCACAAAAATGTAATATAGAGCAACCAAAAATCATATGTACCCTAAAAATAGTCCCCCAAAAAATGCCACCTTATCCCGTAGTTTCCAAAATGGGGTCACTTTTAGGGAGTTTCTACTCCATGGGTGCATCAGGGGGGTTGAAACAGGACACGGTGTAAATAAACCGGTCCATAAAAATCAGCCCTCCAAAAACCAAACGGCGCACCTTTCACTCTACGCCCCGCTGTGTGGCCGTACAGTAGTTTACGGCCACATATTGGGTGTTTCTGTAAACGGCAGAGTCAGGGCAATAAAGATACAGTCTTGTTTGGCTGTTAACCCTTGCTTTGTTAGTGGAAAAAATGGGTTAAAATGGAAAATTTGGCAAAAAAATGAAATTTTCAAATTTCATCCCCATTTGCCAATAACTCTTGTGCAACACCTAAAGGGTTAACGATGTATGTAAAATCAGTTTTGAATACCTTGAGGGGTGTACTTTCTTAGATGGGGTCACTTTTAGGGAGTTTCTACTCCAGGGGTGCATCAGGGGGGTTGAAACAGGACACGGTGTAAATAAACGGTCCATAAAAATAAGCCCTCCAAAAACCAAACGGCGCACCTTTCACTCTACGCCCCGCTGTGTGGCCGTACAGTAGTTTACGGCCACATATTGGGTGTTTCTGTAAACGGCAGAGTCAGGGCAATAAAGATACAGTCTTGTTTGGCTGTTAACCCTTGCTTTGTTAGTGGAAAAAATGGGTTAAAATGGAAAATTTGACAAAAAAATGAAATTTTCAAATTTCATCCCCATTTGCCAATAACTCTTGTGCAACACCTAAAGGGTTAACGATGTATGTAAAATCAGTTTTGAATACCTTGAGGGGTGTACTTTCTTAGATGGGGTCACTTTTAGGGAGTTTCTACTCCAGGGGTGCATCAGGGGGGTTGAAACAGGACACGGTGTAAATAAACGGTCCATAAAAATCAGCCCTCCAAAAACCAAACGGCGCACCTTTCACTCTACGCCCCGCTGTGTGGCCGTACAGTAGTTTACGGCCACATATTGGGTGTTTCTGTAAACGGCAGAGTCAGGGCAATAAAGATACAGTCTTGTTTGGCTGTTAACCCTTGCTTTGTTAGTGGAAAAAATGGGTTAAAATGGAAAATTTGACAAAAAAATGAAATTCTCTAATTTCATCCCCATTTGCCAATAACTCTTGTGCAACACCTAAAGGGTTAACAACGTATGTGGTTTCTATTATGTAAGCCTCGCAAAGTGACTTCAGACCTCAACTGGTCCCTAAAAATTGAGTTTTTGTAAATTTCTGAAAAATTTCAAGATTTGCTTCTAAACTTCTAAGCCTTATAACATCCCCAAAAAATAAAATATCATTCCCAAAACAATTCAAACATGAAGTAGACATATGGGGAATGTAAAGTCATCACAATTTTTGGGGGTATTACTATGTATTACAGAAGTAGAGAAACTGAAACTTTGAAATTTGCTAATTTTTCCAATTTTTTGGTAAATTAGGTATTATTTTGTGCAAAAAATAAAAAAATTTTGACTTCATTTTACCAGTGTCATGAAGTACAATATGTGACGAAAAAACAATCTCAGAACGGCCTGGATAAGTCAAAGCGTTTTAAAGTTATCAGCACTTAAAGTGAATCTGGTCAGATTTTCAAAAAATGGCCTGGTCCTTAAGGTGAAATAAGGCTGTGTCCTTAAGGGGTTAAAACGCAAGAAAAATTATACAAGTGTGCTATCGTTGTAACTGTATTGACCTGGAGAATAAAGATAGCAGGTCAATTTTACCACATAGTGTACAGTGTAAAAAAAAAAAAAAAAAACTTTTATTGGGATAAAAAAAGAATTGCATTTTTTCCCAATTCTTCCCCATTTGGAATTTTTTCCCCACTTCCTACTACATGGTATGCAGCCGTAAATGGTGCCATTAGAAAGTACAACTTGTCCCACCAAGAATAAGCCCTCTAAGGCTATGTGAATAGAAAAATAAAAAAGTTAGGACTATGGGAAGACAGGGAGTGAAAAACGAAAACACAAAAATGGAAAATCTCAGGGTCCTCAAGGGGTTAAAGAAAGCTGGTTATTTACATATCTGTCGGGGCCCAGGGAGTGCAGGGTAAGGACCTCAGGGCTGCAGCATTACACATCAGCAGGCACGCTGAGCCAATGAGGAGCCGCCTCTACACACATGCCTGCTGATGTTGATTGATGCTGCCGAGCAGGTCTGCGCTCAGGATGAAGCCGAGGTCAGGAAGAAAAGACCTGTGCCTGCTATCAGCGGTGCTCCCCCTACCCTCCTCAGTGCCTCCTGACTGCATCAATCCTGCAGCCACCAAGTATGAAGGTAAGTGACCAATTTGTGTTTGGGGTGTGTGCATATGTGCCTATATATCTATCTATCTATACGGTATATACACACGTGTGTGTATATGTGCCTATATATATATCTGTGTATGCATGTGTGTATATGTGCCTATATATCTATGTATGCATGTGTGTATATGTGCCTATATATATATATATCTATGTAGGCATGTGTGTATATGTGCCTATAGGTATGTGTGTGTATATGTACCTATATATATATATATATATAGTGAGGATTCTCTCTGGTAGGCAGGGTAAGCGGATGCAGAACAGAGGCAAAAGAAACAGTTCAGTGTTTATTCACACAGGAGAAAAAAAACAAAGCAACATTGACAGTCTTAGTGTTTGTTCACACAAAGGAAAGTCCAAAGTACAAAAACAGTCACCTTGTTAGCAGTTTCTTTCAGCATCCACAACAGGCTTTAGGGGGCCTGTGTCACGGATGAAGTTAGCAGATAGCTGGAACATATAATTAAACGAGCGACTGGCTTGATCCCAAACTAAGGAGCTTATAAGTGATCCCTATAAAAGACCTAGGAGCTCTCCCTGACTGCTATGCACATGCAAGGGTCTGTATGGTAGACGATTGCATGCCCAAGTGCCTAATACTGTGTGACACCTGAAAACCCTATAAAAGTGAGGGGACACCACTACCGGCTCCCTGCACTTAATACGGACGGAGTCAGGGTCACCTAGAATCAAGCCAGCAAGGAAACACAATAAAGTAAAAGACTTATCTGTACAAACAGCAGAAGCAGCCTCCAGCAGTGAACACCTCATCCAGGAAGTAGTATAAACCGCAAAGTGAGGCAGTATGGGATGGATTATAAAGGAAGACGATTAGTCGAAATAAGGAAAGGAGATGAGAAAGTGAAACCAAAACAAAGAACATCATACAAGAGGTAGAGAAAAACGTCTGCCAGATCTTCTCACAGAACTGGCGGTGACAGTACCCCTCCCTCTACGAGTGGACTCCAGACACTCAGAGCCCACCTTCTCAGGATGAGACCTATGGAAAGCCCTGATGAGACGAGTGGCCTTAATGTCCGCCACTGGGACCCACATCCTCTCCTCAGGACCATAACCCTCCCAATGAACGAGGTACTGAAGAGAACCCCGGATAATGCGAGAATCCACAATCCTAGAGACCTGAAATTCAAGATTACCATCAACAATAATCGGAGGAGGCGGCAAAGAGGAGGGTACAGTGGGTTTGACATAAGGTTTTAATAGGGACTTGTGAAAAACATTATGGATCTTCCAAGTCTGAGGAAGATCAAGAAGGAAGGCAACGGGATTGATGAGGGACAAGATCTTGTAAGGCCCAATAAACTTAGGACCCAACTTCCAGGAGGGAACCTTCAGTTTGATATTCTTTGTAGACAACCACACCAGATCACCAACATTCAGGTCCGGACCAGGCACACATCTCTTATCCGCCACACGCTTATATCTCTCACTCATCCTCTTCAGATTACCCTGAATCTTTTGCCAAATAAATGACAAAGACGAGGAAAATCTCTCCTCATCAGGTACACCAGAAGACCCCTCTCCAGAGAATGTCCCAAACTGCGGATGAAACCCATATGCACCAAAAAATGGTGACTTATCAGTGGACTCCTGGCGACGGTTATTTAAAGCAAACTCAGCAAGGGACAAAAAAGAATACCAATCCTCCTGATTCTCCGCCACAAAACAGCGCAGATATGTCTCCAGATTCTGATTGACGCGTTTGGTCTGACCATTCGACTGCGGGTGAAAAGCAGAAGAGAACAACAACCGAACCCCCAAGCGAGAACAGAAGGCCTTCCAGAATCTGGAAACAAATTGCGTGCCCCTATCAGAAACGATGTCTGAAGGAATGCCATGCAATTTAACAATATGATCAACAAACGCTTGCGCCAGCGTCTTAGCATTGGGTAACCCAGGAAAGGGAATGAAATGTGCCATTTTGCTAAAACAGCCCACTACCACCAGAATCACAGTCTTCCCCGAGGAACGAGGCAGGTCCGTAACGAAGTCCATGGACAGATGCGTCCAAGGACGGGAAGGAATGGATAACGGGAGGAGAGAACCCGATGGCCGTGAATGAGGGACCTTGGCACGAGCGCAGGTCTCGCAGGCTGCCACAAAACCCTCAACTATCTTACAAAGAGCCGGCCACCAGAATCTCTGAGCAATGAGATCCACTGTGGCTCTACTCCCCGGGTGCCCAGCAAGGACAGTATCGTGGTGCTCCTTAAAAACCTTGTGTCGTAAATCGAGAGGCACAAACCTCCCAGGAGGACAAAGATCAGGAGCCTCTGCCTGGGCTGCCTGAACCTCTGCCTCCAAATCAGGATAAAGAGCAGAGACGACCACACCTTCAGCCAAAATGGGACCTGGGTCTTCAAAGTTCCCCCCTCCCGGAAAACAATGTGACAGGGTATCCGCCTTCACATTTTTAACCCCAGGGCGGAACGTAACAACAAAATTAAACCTAGAAAAGAACAAAGACCATCTGGCCTGTCTCGGGTTCAGACGCTTGGCCGTTTCCAAGTAGGCCACATTCTTATGGTCGGTAAACACGGTAATAGGGTGTCTGGCTCCCTCTAACCAATGGTGACATTCCTCAAAAGCTAATTTAATGGCCAACAACTCCCTATCTCCCACATTGTAATTTCTCTCTGCAGAGGATAGTTTCCTTGAGAAAAAGGCACACGGTCGCCATTTGGCAGGAGAGGGACCCTGAGATAAGACCGCACCCACACCCACCTCAGAAGCATCCACCTCAACAATAAAAGGTAGAGAGACATCAGGTTGTACCAAAATGGGAGTGGAAAGCAAAACTCTCTTTAATACTAGAAAAGGCTTTAAGCGCATCTACCGACCACGAGGAAAAATCCACCCCCTTTTTAGTCATATCAGTGAGTGGCTTAACAACAGAGGAATAATTCAAAATTAACTTTCTGTAATAATTGGCAAAACCCAAAAACCGCATCAGCGCCTTCTGATTCTCAGGAAGCTCTCAATCAAGCACAGCGCGGACCTTCTCAGGGTCCATCCGAAAACCAGAAGCGGAGAGAAGAAAACCAAGAAATTGAATCTCCGCAACACACATTTTTCCAGTTTAGCGTATAATTTATTCTCCCGCAGAATCAGCAAGACCTGACGTAGGTGGTCCCGATGAGTCTTGAAATCAGGAGAAAAAGTCAAAATGTCATCTAGATACACCAGTACAAATTTCCCCATTAAATGATAAAAAATGCTGTTCACAAAATGTTGGAAGACGGCCGGAGCATTCATCAAACCAAAGGGCATAACCAAATTGTCGAAATAACCCTCAGGGGTATCGAAGGCCGTCTTCCATTCGTCCCCTTCCCTGACCCTGACTAGGTTGTATGCCCCTGTTAAATCCAACTTAGAAAAAACTTTAGCCCCAACAATCTGGTTAAACAGGTCCGGGATCAGAGGAAGCGGATATGGGTCACGAATCGTGATACGGTTCAGCTCCCTGAAATCCAGACAAGGTCTTAAAGAAGCATCTTTTTTCTTAACAAAAAAAAAAAACAGCGGCAACAGGTGACTTTGAGGGTCCGATGTGTCCCTTTCTCAGGCTCTCAGAGATATAAGTACGCATAGCGACTCTTTCAGGTTGGGAGAGATTGTATAGTCGTGATTTTGGCAGCTTGGCCCCTGGGATGAGATTAATAGGGCAGTCGTACTCCCGGTGAGGGGGCAACTCCTGGACACCACTCTCGGAAAACACATCCAAAAATTCAGAGAGAAAAGATGGCACAGTCTTGGTAGAAACCTCTGAAAGAGACGCCGTGAGGCAATTCTCTCTGCAAAACTCACTCCAACCATTTATTTGCTTTGCTTGCCAATCAATGGTGGGGTTATGTTTAGTGAGCCAGGGTAGCCCCAACACTAGAGGAGTAGGTAATCCGCTTAAGACGAAACATGACATATCCTCAACATGAGCGTCACCCACAGTCAAACGGATATTGTGAACTATGCCCTTTAACGATCTTTGAGAAAGTGGAGCGGAATCGATAGCAAAAACAGGTATATCCTTTTCCAAAGTGCATACCTGGAAAGCATGCGTTGTTGCAAATTGATTATCAATGAGATTGACAGCTGCTCCACTATCTACAAAATTCTCACAATGCTCTTGCTGTTTAGCGCCACCCTGGCAGGTAGGAGAAAACAGGAACTACAAGCAAACGGCAAACCTTCAATTTCCGCATCAACCTTGCCAATAGTAGCAAATGGAAAGTTTTTAGAGGGTTTTTTTTTTTTTTTTATTACCCTCAGAAAACGTCATGAATCTCCTAGAGGGGCAAACCTTAGCCAAATGATTTATACCCCCACAACAGAAACAAACCCTCCTCTAAGAGCTGAATCCTCTACTATCAGAGGCAAGCAAACCCAGCTGCATGGCCTCCTCCTCAGAGGGGATTGAGACAGACTGAGACCCCTGTGCACTGAATGAGACAGCCCCATTGTCCTTGGGCTGAATATGACAGGAAAGAGTAGTCTCCTCTCTCTCTTTAAGACGCCTGTCAATACGAACAGCTAGAGACATGGCTGACTCTAACGACGCTGGTCTCTCATGAAAAGCGAATGCATCTTTCAATCTTTCCGAAAGACCATGGCAAAATTGACTTCGGAGTGCAGCATCATTCCAACCAGTATCAGCTGCCCATCTCCGAAATTCTGAACAATATATCTCTGCGGACTGTTTACCCTGGCATAATAGACGCAGTTTAGATTCAGCCAGAGCAATACGATCCGGGTCATCATAAATCTGCCCCAGGGCTACAAAAAATTCATTCACCGATTGGAGGGGCCGTGCCCCCACCGGCAGCGGAAAAGCCCAAGACTGAGCGTTATCCCTGAGCAGCGATATGATGATCCCCACCCTCTGCTCCTCATCACCAGAGGAATGGGTAAGTAGGCGAAAATGGAGTTTGCAAGCCTCTCTAAAGGGAACAAAATTCTCACTAACCCCGGAGAACGTATCCGGGAGCGAGATCTTAGGCTCCGAACAAACTCCATGAACGCCAGCAGAACCGGTCACCTGAAACTGAGACACAGTTTTACGGAGATCTGCTACCTCCAGCGAAAGACCTTGCATGCGGTCAATCAAGGCTGAAACCGGATCCATGCTTAAGACGGTTATGGCAGTTTATAATGTCACGGATGAAGTTAGCAGATAGCTGGAACATATAACTAAATGAGTGACTGGCTTGATCCCAAACTAAGGAGCTTATAGGTGAGCCCTATAAAACCCTAAAAGCTCTCCCTGACTGCTATGCACATGCAAGGGTCTGTATGGTAGACGATTGCATGCCCGCGTGCCTAATACTGTGTGACACCTGAAAACCCTATAATAGTGAGGGGACACGACCACCGGCTCCCTGCACTTAATAAGGACGGATTCAGGGTCACCTAGAATCAAGCCAGCAAGGAAACACAATAAAGTAAAAGACTTATCTGTACAAACAGCAGAAGCAGCCTCCAGCAGTGAACACCTCACAAGATTTGCCCACTCTTCTTTGCAAAAACGCTCCAAATCTGTCAGATTGCGAGGGCATCTCCTGGGCACAGCCCTCTTCAGATTACCCTACAGATTTTCAATCGGATTCAGGTTTGGGCTCTGGCTGGGCAATTCCAAAACTTTAATCTTCTTCTGGTGAAGCCATTCCTTTGTTGATTTGGATGTATGCTTTTGGTCGTTGTCATGCTGAAAGATGAAGTTCCTCTTCATGTTCAGCTTTCTAGCAGAAGCCTGAAGGTTTTGTGCCAATATTGACTGGTATTTGGAACTGTTCATAATTCCCTCTAGCTTAACTAAGGCCCCAGTTCAGCTGAAGAAAACCAGCCTCTTGGCATGATGCTGCCACCACCATGCTTCCCTGTGGGTACGATGATGAGCAGTGTTGTTTTTGGGTCAAACCTATCTTTTGGAATTATGGCCAAAAAGTTCAACCTTGGTTTCATCAGACCATAACACCTTTTCCCACATGCTTTTGGGAGACTTCAGGTGTGTTTTTGCAAAATGTAGCCTGGCTTGGATGTTTTTCTTCATAAAAAAAATGCTTTCGTCTTGTCACTCTACCCCATAGCCCAGACATATGAAGAATACGAGAGACTGTTGTCACATGTACCACACAGCCAATACTTGCCAGATATTCCTGCAGCTCCTTTAATGTTGCTGTAGGCCTCTTGGTCGCCTCCCAGACCAGTTTTCTTCTCGTCTTTTCATCAATTTTGGAGGGACGTTCAGGTCTTGGTAATGTCACTGTTGTGCCATATTTTCTCCACTTGATGATGACTGTCTTCACTGTGTTCCATGGTATATCTAATGCCTTGGAAATTCTTTTGTACCCTTCTCCTGATCAGTGGCGTAGCTAGTTAATGACTGGGCCCCACAGCAAATTTTTCAATGGGGACCCCCTCCCCCAGTAATTTTTTCGAAACCCCTTCCTTTCAGGTCGCCCCCATTCCTGTGGCTAGAAAGATCGCTCTCTAAGACCAGGCCCGGCAGCTGTTCCATCCATTTCCTATACTGTCTATACTGTCACTGTATATCATTTCATTGTGTAATACTGTTAAAGGGGCCCTGACAAAAGTTTTAGTCCTCCTCCTCCTGGATGGGCCCCTTTTGGGTCAGGGCCCCAAAGCAGCTGCTTCCCCTATAGCTACGCCCCTGCTCCTGACTGATACCTTCTAACAATGAGATCCCTCTGATGCTTTGGAAGCTCTCTGTGGACCATGGCTTCTGCTGTAGGATGCGACTAAGAAAATTTCAGGAAAGACCAACTAGAGCAGCTGAACTTTATTTGGGGTTAATCAGAGGCACTTTACATGATGGCCGGTGTATGCTGACTCCGATCTAACAGGATTGTGAATGTGATTGCTTAATTCTGAACACCGCTACATCCCCAGTTATAAGAGGGTGTGCACACTTATGCAACCACATTATTTTTTTTGTTTTGGTTTTCTTCCCTCCACCTAAAAGATTTCAGATTGTTTTTCAATTGAGTTGTACAGTTTATAGGTCACATTAAAGGTTGAAAAAGTTCTGAAATGATTTATCTTTGTCCCATTTTTTTTACATAACAGAAACCTGACATTTTAACAGGGGTGTGTAGACTTTTTATATCCACTGTATGTGGTGTTTATTTTTTTATTTTTTTACTTTCTGTGAGGGGCACAATGTGGGCATATTACTGGGGGGCACAATGTGGGCATATTACTGGGGGGCACAATGTGGGCATATTACTGGGGGGCACAATGTGGGCATATTACTGGGGGCACAATGTGGGCATATTACTGGGGGGGGGGGCACAATGTGGGCATATTACAGGGGGCACAATGTGTGCATATTACTGGGGGGCACAATGTGGGCATATTACTGGGGCACAATATGGTCATATTACTAGGGGGCACAATGTGGGCATATTACTGGGGGGCACAATGTGGGCATATTACTGGGGGGCACAATGTGGGCATATTACTGGGAGGCACAATGTGAGCATATTACTGGGAGGCACAATGTGGGCATATTACGGGGGGGAACAATGTGGGCATATTACTGGGGGGCACAATGTGGGCATATTACTGGGGGGCACAATGTGGGCATATTACTGGGGGGCACAATGTGGGCATATTACGGGGGGGGGGGCACAATGTGGGCATATTACTGGGGGCACAATGTGGGCATATTACTGGGGGCACAATGTGTGCATATTACTGGGGGGCACAATGTGGGCATATTACTGGGGCACAATATGGTCATATTACTAGGGGGCACAATGTGGGCATATTACTGGGGGGCACAATGTGGGCATATTACTGGGGGGCACAATGTGGGCATATTACTGGGAGGCACAATGTGAGCATATTACTGGGAGGCACAATGTGGGCATATTACGGGGGGGCACAATGTGGGAATATTACTGGGGGGCACAATGTGGGCATATTACTGGGGGGCACAATGTGGGCATTTTACTGGGAGGCACAATGTGGGCATATTACGGGGGGGCACAATGTGGGCATATTACTGGGGGGCACAATGTGGGCATATTACTGGGGGCACAATGTGGGCATATTACTGGGGGCACAATGTGTGCATATTACTGGGGGGCACAATGTGGGCATATTACTGGGGGCACAATGTGGGCATATTACTAGGGGGCACAATGTGGGCATATTACTGGGGGCACAATGTGGGCATATTACTGGGGGCACAATGTGGGCATAAATATTGTGCGGTGGCATGAAGGGGGAATAATTACTATGTGGGGGCCCTAAGGGGACTAGATGGGATTAGGTGTATAGCTATTAGGGATGAGAAAATTGACTTCAGATTAAACATCCGAAGTCGATTTGGATAAAACTTTGTTCCAATACTGTACGGAGCAGGAGCGCCGTACAGTACTAGAATGTATTGGCTCCGATGAGCTGAAGTAATTACTTCACGAAGTCTCGAGTCGCGAGACTTTGCGTAATCCCTTCATAAATTGATTTCTACGGTAAAAAAACATTTCCCGAACTCGGGTTCGGTTCCAAGGTACCGCAAAGTTTTATGTGAATCAACTTTGGATGTTTCATCCGAAGTCGATTCGCTCATCCCTAATAGTTATGTTTTGGGCGGAGTTAGAGGGGTAGCCTAGTGCGGAAACAAATTGCGCGCCTCACAATTTGTCTCTCTTCATTTGTGTAGAAGTTGGGAGGTATGTGATGATGTCACATGACAGGAAAGAGCTAAACAGTGAAAACACTTTACTGCTTCACTCCTCCCCTCAGGTGACTGATCACATGACTGTGACATCATCAAAGGTCCTGAAGTCACTAGGCTATATAACATCGGTGAATTCTAAGTGACTCCAGGACCTTTGATGATAAGTTATGGTCATGTGATCAGTCACTTAAGAGGAGGAGTAACGAATAGAGGTTTTTTCCACTGTTTTAACACTTCCTGTCACGTGACCAATGTGATGTCATTTAAGGTCTTGCAGTCCTATTTACATCTTTCCCCAGTGTGTAACTGATCACATGACTGTGACGTCATCGCAGGTCCTGCAGCCCCAGGAGGTGAGATCTGCAGGTCAGTTATTGGTCTTGGTTCTGGGTTTATTAGAATAGAGCGGTTCTATAGGTGACATATAGCAGGTCCAGCCAGCAGGGGGCAGCACCGGCCATAGAGAGTCTCTGCTCACACAGTCTGGAGGTGAGTTCTTCTCATGTCTTCTCTCTCCCACAATAGATTCCGTTACCAGGTACTATAAGTTATCGTCCGTGGTAGCGGAATCCATAACAGAATTCGTAGATAACCCCAACCTTGTACGCCCGACTTGAAAACAGAAGTTCGCTCAACACTAGTCGTGAGACATGTAATGCTAGTCTATGGTGTCTTGGATGGATTTTTTTGGACTGTCGTGTTGCATGCAGCAGTGCGACACCATAGTGTAGCATTACAAAATAGGTCTCATGACACGTGTTGTGTTTTTATATTTACATTCCTTTCTGGTTTTAACCCCTTCCCGACCAATGACGTAATGGTACGTCATAGCGAGAAGTGACTTCCGGCAATTTGACGTACTAGATACATCATAGTGATCGGGCGGGCACGGGAGTGGTACGCGCCCGATCAGTGCAGGGGCCCCTACTGTATCCACCAGCATCACTGTAAAAGCCAATGCCAGCGGACTAACCCTTTCTATGCTGCGGTCAGTGCTGACCGCAGCATAGAAGGAGTTTGCGGTCAGTCAGGGTCTCCATCGGGTGACGGGGATCCGATGGGTGAGAAGGCAGCCTTAGGCCTCTTGCACACGACCATATGGCTTTTTCTGTATTCTGCGGTCCGTTTTAGGCCTATTGCACACGACCGTATGGCTTTTTCAGTGTTTTGTGGTCCGTTTTTCACGGATTCGTTGTTCCGTTTTTTGTTTCTGTTGTTTTTCCGTTCCGTTTTTCCGTATGGCATATACAGTATAAAGTAATTACATAGATAAAATTGGGCTGGGCATAACATTTTCAATAGATGGTTCAGCAAAAAACGAAACGGAAACGGAAGACATACGGATGCATTTCCGTATGTGTTCCGTTTTTTTGGCGGACCCATTGACTTGAATGGAGTCACGGAACGTGATTTGCGGGCAATAATAGGACATGTTCTATGTTAAAACGGAACGGAAAAACGGAAATACGGAAACGGAATGCATACGGAGTACATTCCTTTTTTTTTGCGGAACCATTGAAATGAATGGTTCCGTATACGGACCGTATACGGAACGCAAAAAACGGCCAGTAAACTGGAAAAAGAAAACGGCCGTGTGCAGGAGGCCTTAAACGGATCCGTCTTTCCGTTTCAGTAGTGTTTCCGCTTATGTTCCGTTTTGCCGTTTTTTGTTTCCGTTTGTGATCCGTTTTTTGCAGATCGCAAACCTAAAGGGAAGCATACAATAATGTTTAAACAGTAAGTACATAAAAAAATTGGGCTGGCCATAAAATTTTCAATAGATGGTTCCGCAAAAACGGAACGGATGCGGGAGACATACGGATGCATTCCATATGCATTCCGTTTTTTTTTGCGGACCCGTTGACTTGAATGGAGCCACGGAACGTGATTTGCGCTCAATAATAGGACATGTTCTATCTTTGAACGGAAATACGGAAACGGAATGCATACGAAGTACCTTCCGTTGTTTTATGCGGACCTATTGAAGTGAATGGTTCCGCATACGGACCGCAAATGGACCCCGCAAAAAACGGAACGGAAAAAAAACCTTTGTGTGCAAGAGGTCTCGGGACTTGCCTTGTATGGAAGCCTAGGAGAGCCGACCCCTGGCTGGGTCTCCTAGGCAACCTGTGTATTGCAGATGTATTGTAATACATTGCAGAGGGGATCAGACCCCCAAAAGTCCCCGAGTCTGACAAAAATAAAGAAACCATTTTTAATCACCTTACAACACAAAAAAGTGCAATACGATCAAAAAGTCGTATGTACCTCAAAATAATCCCGCAAAAAAATGAGGTCAATCGGTCAAAAAAATAATAAAAAAATGTGTCTTTCAGAAAATGGAGACACTAAAACATGATTTTTTTTGTTTCGAAAATTCTTTTATTGTGTAAAACTTAAATTAAAAAAGTATACATATTAGGTATTGCCGCGTTCGTAATGACCTGCTCTATACAAATATCACCATCTACCCCCTCAGGTGAACGCCGTAAAAAAAAAAAAGCCTAAAATGTTTTTGGGTCACTTTTAGAGATGAGCGAATTTCATATTTTGAAATTCGTTCACGCTTCGTTTGGTGGTAAAAGCAGAATTTGCGTTATGGATTCCGTTACCACGGACCATAACGCAATTCTATGACGGAATGCATAATTATTATTCATTCCGTCATAGTAGAAGTCTATGGGCTGCAAAAATGGATCCGTCCCGTTTCCATTATGCAGGGGAGTCCTCTCCTGATCCGTATTCCTCTCCTGCATAATGGAAACAGGACGGATCTGTTATGCAGCCCATAGACTTCTATTATTACAGAATGAATAAGGCATTCCGTTATGCATTCCGTCATAGAATTGCGTTATGGTCCGTGGTAACGGAATCCATCACGCGATTCTGCTTTTACCACCAAACGAAGCGCGAACAAATTTCTCAACCTGAAATTCGCTCCTCTCTAGTCACTTTGCCCCATAAAGTGTAATATTGAATGATCGAAAAATCATATGTACCCAAGCATGGTACCGATAAAAACGTTAACTCTTCCTGCAAAAAACAAGCCCCTGCACAATCGGCAGAAAATTTAAAAAAAAATGACGTTCAGAAAATGGAGACTCAAAAACATAATATTTTTTCACAAACACTTTATTATTTAGAACTGAAACAAACAAAAAAGTTGACATATTTGGTATTGTTGCGTCCGTAACAACCTGCTCTATAGCGCATGATCTACTCTGTCAGATGAACATTGTAAAAAAAACAAAAAATAAAAACGTTGCCAGAACAAGCATTTTTTGGTTAACTTGCCTCACAAAAAGTGTAATATAGAGTAGGGTTATCGAACTTTCAATACCCAATCGATACTTTTAACTACCAGGATTTGTATTTTATCGATACTAGGCTGCCCTACTGCACAGCCCAGTATTACCGCACATGAGCGCGCTGCTGTCAGCGCGCTCAAGTTCCTTCAGCAGCACAGGGAAGAAGGAAGCAGTCTCTCCCTCCCCCCCTGTGCTGCTGCTGCCACCAATCAAAGTGCAGAGGGGCTGTGGCCACTGCGCCACCAATGATAACTAACGTTTAATACATTACAAATACAGGGGGCAGAAACACATCGCCGGCACCCGACCTCTGACAGGAAGCTGCGATCCGCAACGTGTTTCTGCCGCCGGCTGTATTTGTATTAAATGTTAGTTATCATTGGTGGCGCAGTGTGCCCCCCCCAGTATTAAAATCATTGGTGGTAGTGGCCACAGGATCCCCTCCCCTCCTCTTCATTGGTGGTACACTGGCAGCTTCTGATCGGAGCCCCAGCAGTGTAATCCTGGGGCTCCGATCGGTTACCAGGACGCTACTGAAGCCCTGGCTGCCATGGTAACATCCCTGCTGCTGTGAGCACAGGGCAGCAGGGAGAGTTTGAAGTCCTATTCACCCTAAGGCCCCTTTCACATGGGCGAGTATTCCACGCGGATGCGATGTGTGAGGTGAACGTATTGCACCCGCACTGAATACCGACCCATTCATTTCTATGGGGCTGTGCACATGAGCGGTGATTTTCACGCATTCTTTACTTTACTTCTTTAATGATGAACTACCGGCTAGGACCTGTGGTGACATCAGATCACATGCTCCAATCACATGGTCCATCACCACGGTGATGGACCATGTCATTGGAGCATGTGATCTGACGTCACCAAAGGTCCTTTAGCCTACAGCTCATCATTAAAGAAGTAAAGAAGAGACCGGGAACTACACGAACAAGAGGAGAAGGTGAGTTAATTTTTTTATTTTTTTTTAACCCTCAATTGATCACCTACTATGCATTCTGTATTCAGAATGCTATTATTTTCCCTTATAACCATGTTATAAGGGAAAATAATAACATCTACACAACACCTAACCCAAGCCCGAACTTCTGTGAAGAAGTTCGGGTTTGGGTTCCAAACATGCGCGATTTTTCTCACGCGAGTGCAAAACGCATTACAATGTTTTGCACTCGCGCGGAAAAATCGTGGGTGTTCCCGCAACGCACCCACACATTTTCCCACAATGCCCATGTGAAAGAGGCCTAATAGAGCTGTATTAGGGTGAATAGGACAGGGGATTAAAAGATCCCAGGTTCTAGCCCCTAAGGGGGGAAATAGTTATTAAATAAAAAGTTAAAATAAACAAAATAAAAACACACCAAAATATTAAGTATAAATCACCACCTTTCCCAATTTTACATATAAAATATATAAACAATAAATAAATAAATATTACATATCGCCATGTCCGAAAAGTCCAAACTATTAAAATATTTAAAAAATCTCCTATGCGGTGAACGCCGTAAAAGAAAAAAGAAAAACCGCACGATTCGCCATTTTTTTTAGTCACCTTGTCCCCCCCCAAAAAATAGGATAGGACTCTTCGATTATGGGCCGGACATTCCATAAAATGCGGAGTGCATGCAGCGTGCTATCGAATGGTATCGAGTATTGTAATACTTTTTTATGGTATCGAAACAGAGTCAAAAGTTTGGTATCGAAACAACCCTAATATAGAGTGATCAAAAATCATATGTACCCCAAAATAATACCAATAAAACTGTCCCCTTATCCCGTAGTTTCCAAAATGGGATCACTTTTTGGGAGTTTCTACTAGGGTTGTCAGACAATACCAAAATTTTGATTCAAATTCGATACCATGAATCAATACCATTTGATACCATGCAAAAAAAAAAAGCCGCGTGAATTCTGCATTTTAGGGAACGTCCGGCCCATAATAGAACCGGGGACAAGGTGACTAAAAAATGGCAAATCGCATGTTTTTCCTTTTTTTACTGTTACCGCATTCACCGCATAGGAGATATTTTTTTAATAGTTCCGACTTTTTTCGACGTGGCGACACCTACTATGTTTATTTTTGTTATTGTAACAATGGAAAAATGGGCGAGCACTCATACACTTGGCAACCAAATTGACATATGCAGAAAATATTTATTGTTAAATCCCCATAATCAGTAGTTGACCACTGAGGAAGGGAGAGCGAATCTACCCGAAACGCGTATTGGTGAAACAAGTGATGTACCTGCATTGAGAAGCCTCCGATAATACTGTATGGCCATACAGAGAAAGAAAAAATGTTTGCAGTAAAGGAACAACTATAGTTTATGTGATTGTAGTTTTTGTATGTCATTGCTATAATACACTGTTTTTATTATTTTTATTACTTGAATTTTATGGGGATTTAACAATAAATATTTTCTGCATATGTCAATTTGGTTGCCAAGTGTATGAGTGCTCGCCCATTTTTCCATTGTTACATTTATTTTTTAACAGAGGGCGGGGTGATTCCCTCTATATGAGCTGGCAGCACCACCCTGTAACTACTAAGGAGTGAGCCACTAAAACCCACTACTATTTTTGTTATTGTTTATATATTTTATATGTAAAATTGGGAAAGGGGGCGATTTAGACTTTTAATATTTTGGTTTATTTTTTTTTTTTACCTTTTTTGTTTTACTTTTTATTTAATAACTATTAGACCCTTTGGGGGGCTAGAACACTTGTCCTATTAACCCTAATAGAGATCTCCGATCAGAAGCTGCCACTGCCACCAATGAAGATACTGAGGGGAGGGGGGCTGTGGCTACTGCACCACCAATACATAAAATTAACCCCTAAATACAAAAGTAGGTGGCGGATGCCGGCTCTATCACACAGCTGGCACCTGGCCTCAAAGACAGGGCGCAACGATCCGCCGAACCACGTCAATTAACCCCTCAGGTGTGGGTTAATTATATGCATTGGTGGCGCAGTGTTAACAGCCCTTGCCCTCAGTGTCATCTTCTCAGTGGCCAGCGGCAGCCGTGTTACAGTAAGGAGGGACTCCTTCTCCACTGTGCCGGCTGATGAGAACCATGGTGGACTGTCCTGCCCGATACCCCTGATGAAGCCAGTCTAACTGGTGAAACATGCTGGTACTGGCATTGAGCATTCACAGCAATCCAGTGGGGTTAACTGACTATGCTAAATACAGATAGCAGCAAGAGGTTTCTGGCAGGTCGTGCACACCCGTCACCCTCACTAACGGCAAAGCCATTCATCAAAGACCAGTGCTTGCTAATTTAAATCTTGAGTATACTCTCACAGTGGTCATCACGCACTGTTATTTAGTATGTTTACAATAAAGATTTTATTTTAGAATTAATTAGTTGGTTTCTGGGGCAAGTAGGGCTTTGTAGCCAAGATGGCAGTTTTGATGGATAAAAACATGGATAAAAACATGTGCTGTCCCCTTAGTAGTGCCCCCTCACAATAGTGCTGTCCCCTTAGTGCCCCCTCACAATAGTGCTGTCCCCTTAGTGCCCCCTCACAATAGTGCTGTCCCCTTAGTGCCCCCTCACAATAGTGCTGTCCCCTTAGTGCCCCCTCACAATAGTTCTGCCCTTTAGTGCCCCCTCACAATAGTGTTGTCCCCTTAGTAGTGCCCCTCACAATAGTGCTGTCCCCTTAGTAGTGCCCCTCACAATAGAGCTGTCCCCTTAGTAGTGCCCCCTCACAATAGTGCTGTCCCCTTAGTGCCCCCTCACAATAGTGCTGTCCCCTTAGTGCCCCCTCACAATAGTGCTGTCCCCTTAGTGCCCCCTCACAATAGAGCTGTCCCCTTAGTGCCCCCTCACAATAGTGCTGTCCCCTTAGTGCCCCCTCACAATAGTGCTGTCCCCTTAGTGCCCCCTCACAATAGTGCTGTCCCCTTAGTGCCCCCTCACAATAGTGCTGCCCTTTAGTGCCCCCTCACAATAGTGCTGCCCTTTAGTGCCCCCTCACAATAGTGCTGCCCTTTAGTGCCCCCTCACAATAGTGCTGCCCTTTAGTGCCCCCTCACAATAGTGCTGCCCTTTAGTGCCCCCTCACAATAGTTCTGCCCTTTAGTGCCCCCTCACAATAGTGTTGTCCCCTTAGTAGTGCCCCTCACAATAGTGCTGTCCCCTTAGTAGTGCCCCTCACAATAGAGCTGTCCCCTTAGTAGTGCCCCCTCACAATAGTGCTGTCCCCTTAGTGCCCCCTCACAATAGTGCTGTCCCCTTAGTGCCCCCTCACAATAGTGCTGTCCCCTTAGTGCCCCCTCACAATAGAGCTGTCCCCTTAGTGCCCCCTCACAATAGTGCTGTCCCCTTAGTGCCCCCTCACAATAGTGCTGTCCCCTTAGTGCCCCCTCACAATAGTGCTGTCCCCTTAGTGCCCCCTCACAATAGTGCTGCCCTTTAGTGCCCCCTCACAATAGTGCTGCCCTTTAGTGCCCCCTCACAATAGTGCTGCCCTTTAGTGCCCCCTCACAATAGTGCTGCCCTTTAGTGCCCCCTCACAATAGTGCTGCCCTTTAGTGCCCCCTCACAATAGTGCTGTCCCCTTAGTGCCCCCTCACAATAGTGCTGTCCCCTTAGTGCCCCCTCACAATAGTGCTGTCCCCTTAGTGCCCCCTCACAATAGTGCTGTCCCCTTAGTAGTGCCCCTCACAATAGAGCTGTCCCCTTAGTAGTGCCCCTCACAATAGAGCTGTCCCCTTAGTAGTGCCCCCTCACAATAGAGCTGTCCCCTTAGTAGTGCCCCCTCACAATAGTGCTGTCCCCTTAGTGCCCCCTCACAATAGTGCTGTCCCCTTAGTGCCCCCTCACAATAGTGCTGTCCCCTTAGTGCCCCCTCACAATAGTGCTGCCCTTTAGTGCCCCCTCACAATAGTGCTGCCCTTTAGTGCCCCCTCACAATAGTGCTGTCCCCTTAGTGCCCCCTCACAATAGTGCTGTCCCCTTAGTGCCCCCTCACAATAGTGCTGTCCCCTTAGTGCCCCCTCACAATAGTGCTATCCCCTTAGTGCCCCCTCACAATAGTGCTGTCCCCTTAGTGCCCCCTCACAATAGTGCTGTCCCCTTAGTGCCCCCTCACAATAGTGCTGCCCTTTAGTGCCCCCTCACAATAGTGCTGCCCCTTAGTGCCCCCTCACAATGGTGCTGTCCCCTTAGTGCCGCCTCCTCTATAAACAGCTGATCAGCGGGGGTGCCAGGTGTCGGACCCCCACCGATCAGATGTTGAGGACCTATCCTGAGGATAGGTCATCAGTATATACTGCCTGCACAACTACTTTAACTTCAACTGTAAAATGACCAAGACTGATCCGGCACTAAAACCATTGTAAGGCATCCTTTTTCTTTTGTGTATGAGAAAACGGACACAGCACCATTGACTTACATTGTGTTTCATGCTGGATCCATCTTGATCGGTATCCCATGACCACACAAAAACTTGTGTCCGGCACGGGGATGCAACCAAAAGGAACGGAATGCACTCCATTCCGTTAAGTTCCATTTTTTCCCCATTGATAATGAATGGGGACAAAACTGAAGCGTTTTCCTCCGGTTTTGAGATCCTATGACGGATCTCAATACCGGAAAGGAAAATACTGATGTGAAAGTAGCCTTAGTTTAGTTCTACACATCAATTGAAACAAAGTTGCTTATAACGTTCATCAAAAAAATGTTGAGTTAAAAAAAAATTAAGCAACGGATTGTGATATTGACTGCAAGTGAATATTTTCAGATGTTGAGGTTTATGAGGAAAATTGCATGTCTCGTGTGTTTAAGGGGCACAAAAGATGGCAGCTTAGAGGATGGAGAACATGATGAACCACTAGGATTCTCCTCCATATCATAAACGACTCTAGAATCAATGTCCAAACAATGGCAAAAATAGTAAATATCGAATCAGAAATTTTGGACAATGATTTTCATATGAGAAAATTTTTCGCTGTGACCGTTCCAAGACTTCTCACTCCTCACCAGAAATGATTGCACATTTGTGCAGACATTGTGAAGCGAATAGAAACAGATCCAAATTTTTATTTCACATTACCCAATTTTAAAATAAGTTGCAGTCCACTTTCTGTTGTCAGACAAGATCCGTCCCTGGTAAAAACAGACCCAGAAGACGGATGAGAGGAAGTGGGGGGTGTCAGAGCCGGCTGAGATCCTGACCCTGATAAAATAACTGCTTCTACAAAACTTCTGAAGATCACAGGAGCCTCCTGCCTTTCTGTAAGTGTGATTTATCCCTCTTTATCAGCTTTCTGAGCTCCTTAGAAAAAAAACTGTGGGAAGTGAGGTCACTGCATACAGTATCTGTAGAAGGGAGACACCCCCTGCTTCTGAGTGACATGCATCTAGCTGTGCAGCTGAAATGAGATAATATGGCTGAAAGAGACTTTAGGTATGGCCAAACATAACAGTTCCTTTGCAGACTATACAAAGACGCACTGCCATTATCCAAACCTTTTTGAAAACTCAGGTACATTTTAAACACAATCATGAGAACAAATGCAAGTTATTACATTGGAAAACTTTCAGATTCTTAAAGGCTGCAGAAAGCATGTCAGATCAAGTGTCTGTGAACTTCCTATCAGTCATCAAATTAATAAAGACATTTACAGTCAAAAAAAGATGAGAAATGTCTGCTGTATGTGGTAGACTGCGATGTGTATCCTGTGTAACACTGTATTCACTGTATAGCAGGAGGCCGGCTGACTGATTTATTATGGTCACCAGTCTGGTATGTATAAGACACCTCAATAGAGAAGTTAATCTTAATTTGTGAGACACTTTACTTGATGTAAGATGTTCTTCCAGATGTGATTTTGCTCTCAGTCCTCCATGTTTCCTTCAGGTTTCTTAGGTTCAGGACTCTCTTCTTTTGAAAGACCATGGTCCTTTCCATCAATGACCCACCAAGGATGGACAAGGACCGAGACCGCATGGCTGCAAGGATATTAGACCTCACCCTGGAGATCATCTCCTTGATAACTGGAGAGGTGAGAGTCTCCCATAACATCACTCTTATCTCTAGTAATAAACCAGGGAAATGACTGGAAAGGTGAAGGATTCTTAGAATCTCTGTAGTGATCGGCGTCTCCCCATACACAGGATTACACAGTAGTGAAGAAGTCGTCTGGTGAGTGTGTGACACCCCGTGTGTCAGGAGGATGGAGCAGGACCCAGAGCCCCATCACCGAGCCTCCACCTCATTCCCTGATACATGAGCAGAAGATCCTAGAACTTACCACCAGGATCACTGAGCTGCTGAGCGGAGAGGTGAGCGCTGCTGGGAATGCTGGGACATTATACAATAACGCCAAGGGAGGGGTCTGGTAATGACTGTATCCTTGTGTTATGAACATGTTCTCTCAAGAAGGAGCAGAAAAACGAAAGCGCGCTGCTCTGCTATCTATAAAATTATTTATTAAAAACATACATAAAACACTATAAATAAAAGGCTAGCTATGCGTTTCACCTTGACACCACTGAAACGCGTAGCTAGCCTTTTATTTATAGTGTTGTATGTATGTTTTTAATAATTTTATAGATAGCAGAGCAGCGCGCTTTAGGTTTTCTTTCTCTGCTCCTTCTTGAGTGAACATGTTCCTATGCGTATTCCGGATTCCATCTGGAGGATCCTGGCGAACAAGCGGAGCAGCCTGACCTATCCTCTCTACAGGAGAGACCATGCCATTTCCTAATGTTGTGCCTGGATTTGCACAACATTATTCGGTAAGGTATTCTCACCTTGAGTCCCCCTATTGTTTTTGATTTTGTATCCTTGTGTTGTCAGGTTCCTATAAGGTGTCAGGATGTCGCTGTCTATTTCTCCATGGAGGAGTGGGAGTATTTAGAAGGACAAAAGGATCTGTACAAGGACGCCATGATGGAGAATCACCAGTCCTTCACATCACCGGGTAAGAGGAGACCTTCCATGACTGTAGAGGGGAGAACAGTTTTGAATTAGAGTGCGGATTTAGATCTACATACCACAGATTTGGCTGGGGCTACTGCTAAAGGAGCACTTGCCCTTTAATCCATATGGACGTCACTGCAGGGGAACCACCAGACCACTACCTTTGGAAGTAGTCTCTGTTCAGTGGCTGCTGACCAATTAGGATCAAGAGAAACCATTGAAAACCACAGGGATCAGTCAGAACTGTAGGTACGAGACAAGCAAAGGCAGGGAGCGTTTGCACAATGCAGTAAACGGTGCAAAGATCAAGGCAGGCAGCACAGGGTCAGTATTACGAACAGACAGAGGTGAGTAAATGTGCAACTGAACTTAAGAGTGCAGCTCCTTGGCCGGAAACTAGCAACTAGAACTATCCCAGGGAGGCTAGCCATAGAGTGGACAGATTAGGGCCACACATGCTGGCCCTTTAAAAACCAGAGGAAGCACATGCCCTACAGGAGGACAAAGCCACTGCAGCCAAAGAGCTGGCCACAGATGAGCACACAGTGGACAGAACATTGAAATGTCAACAACTATGGACTACAGGAGCGGAAAATCAGGTAAGCGCTCTAACGGCCGTCAAGGAACAAGGAGATGTCAGCAGCCACGGACCGGCCACCATCACAGATTCACTCATCACTGGACATAGACAATGTATTCAGTCGCTGTGTGTTTTTCCTACAGATGGATCCAGTCAGAGAAATCCACCAGAGAGATGTCCCAGTCCTCAGTATTCCCAGGACTGTCCAGAGGAGAAACCAAATATCCCACTGGATCATCAGGTAGGTGAAGCTGAGGTTTCTACAAATCCTCTATAGACTGATGTAATGGAGCTTTCTACTGCCCCCCCCCCCCCCCCAGCAGCAGTGGAGTATACTGTACTCTGTATTTCATGTTATTGTTGTTTGCAAATGGTTTCTGGTGTCATAAAAGATTGTATTAACCTCTTCCTGACCAGGGCTGCACTAGTACGGCGCTGGCCCGGTCTTTAAAGATGGAGCCCGCTCTTGAGCAAAGCGGGCGCCATAGTCGCGGGGTGCCTGCAGTTCCATACAGCAGACATACGGTCTAATGTCTGTGATCAGTGATAATGCCGTTCACAGACATTAATCCCCTCAGATGCTGTGTTCAAATGTGACCGCGGCGTCTGAGAGGTAAAAAACCCAGAAGCACGCGCTTTCTGGGCAGGAACACTTTTCCCTGGCTGAAATCAGGGAAGGCGTCCCATAGTAGTAATAGGCCAAAACGGCGGCTCGGATGCGGACCCAAACGGTTGTGTGCATGAGGCCTAAGACGCACGTTTTAGAGGAGGAAAATAAGAATAAAAATATTTTTCATCAGACCTCAGATCAGACCCCCATGTCACTAAGATCCCCATTCAGACCTCATATGAGACCCCAATGTTAATAAGGCAAAAAAAAATATATCAACTCACCTCTCCTGCTCTGGATGCCGCTACTGCTCCTATGATTCAGTGCTTTTCCTGCTGCACTGTGCTTTGACCCGACGTCGCACAGCGTTAGGTCACAGAGTATGTTGACGTCCTCACGCTGTGCGCAGGTCACAGCACAGCGCGCAGAGCCTTCAGGAGAAGACCAGGAAGCGGGGAGTACAGAGCAATTACAGGAAGAGCTGTATTCACCGCTCCCCGATCATCCTGTAGTAATCGGTGCATCTATAACTTTTCCAGCTTCCCACTACATCATATGCAATATTAAATAGTGCCACTAGAAAGTACAACTTGTTCCACAAAAAAAACAAGCCCTCATACGGCTCTGTGAACAAAAAATAAAGAAGTTATCGCTCCGGAAAGGCAGGGAGTGAAAAATGAAAACGGAAAATCTCTGTGTCCGAAAGGGGTTAAGCCGTTCAACACAGCACAGTGTGTTTGTTATGCAATCGGGTGTGGACCCACTGCGCCACTGACTGGCTGTACTCTGCAGGGACGTAACTACCTGGTCTTCACTAGAGCCTCTGATGGTGAGGATAGGCTTAAGCCGTTTGGATAGTTGTCAGGTGCCACTCCAGAGCAGTCCCCGAGTCAGTGGCAGCTGACCAGGAAGTCAGAGTACCCGGTGCGAGCACCGAGGGGACGTGCGTGGCCAGGAGGATCCGGGACTAGACAGACAGCGATCAAGAAAGATCAGTAAGCGAAGTCTGAGGTCAGAGGCAGGCGGCAAACAGGCAAAGTCCATAAACGAGATGCGAGGTCAGAAGCAGGCCGCAAACCGGCAAAATCCAGGAGTTCAAAAAACAGATTTTCGATACTGAGCTATTCATATCATCATATCTGTCTCCTTTATTTAATTAAAAATATACTAGTTTTACCCCTGCCTGTCCTTTCATTTTTTTAATAAAAATCGCTCTTATTTATCTGCTAATTACCTTCATAACGTGCCCAAGGGGCTGTCCCTCCGGCCGTTGGTGCCCAGCCGCTCTCCTTCTCTTGGATCCCAGCGCCGCCCCGCTGTTAATTATTCACTCCTCTCCTTGGCTTTTTTTTTTTTCGCTGTGCACTGTAATCTCGTGCATGCGCCGATGTTACACACGTCCTGGCAGCAACCACACGTCCTGGCAGCAACCACGTTGACAAGTCGTTTTTTTTTTTTACACAATAAAAGCACACAGAGCTATGGGGACTGGGTATTGTGGATGTGCTAGCGGCCATCTAGCAACCCATGTCCTCAGCTCTATACACAAAATCCCGTTGACAGGTTCCCTTTAACGCGTTGTACTGCATCAATATATAATATCAATTTACTCAATGCATTTTACTGCGTTGATATGCCATTGTATATTGTCAATACCAGTGTGCAGTGTTTTTGTAGAAGGTAAAGGATGTTTAATTGCACCTCTGTCAGTTAATAATGAGGCACATGGAAGTCTAAATTCATAAAACCATGTGCTTCACATTAGGGCTGCAGTAAACGATTATTTTAGAAAGCGAGTAGTCTATCGATTATTCTAGTAATCTAATAAGAAAAAATGAATTAATAGACTGTTTTCCTTAAAAACTCATCAGACCCCCTGCCATCAGTCCCCAACACCCTTACCCCCCCCGTGCGATCAGCCCAAGTGCATAAGCTCCGTTCCCCCAGTTCCCTTTGGCGCTGCCCCCCCAGTGCCATCAGCTTCCCCCCCCCCTGGTGCCATCAGCTTCCTCCCCCCCTTGGTGCCATCAGATTCCTCCCCCCCCCCTTCGGTGCCATCAGCTTCCTCCTCCCCCCCGGTGCCATCAGCTTCCTCCCCACCCGGTGCCACCAGCTTCCCCCCCCCCCATCCAGTGCCATCAGCTTCCTCCCCCCCCCCCCCCGGCGGTGCCACCAACTTCCTCCTCCCCCCCGGAGGTGCCTTCAGCTTCACCCCCCCCCCCCCAGCGGTGTCACCAGCTTCCTCCCCCCCCCCGGCGGTGCCAGCACCTTCCTCCCCCCCCCCCGCGGCGGTGCCAGCAGCTTTCCCCCCTTCCTGGCGGTGCCACCAGCTTCCTCCCCCCCCCCCCTTCTGGCAGCAGTCAGCCAATAGCAGGCCACAACGGGAATGAGCCTCCCTAGCCTTAGGGTAAGTATAACCTGTATGTGGTGCCCAGGCATTATGGGGGTCGGCTAAACCCCTTTAATAGTAAATGATCCCATCATGTACCTCGTCTACACCCTATGTTGTCCATTATGTAAATAGGTACAACGAGTTAATGTTAATGTGAGGTACATGGCGTTATTAATTTCAACGTCCATGTGCCTCATATTAATAGTAAGTAATCCCATCATGTACCTCACATTAACCCCATGTTGTCCATTATGTGAGTATGTTCATAGTAGGGTTACTAATAATGTGAGGCACGTGGCATTATTAATTTTGAACCTCCATGTAGCCCATTATATGAGGTACATGATGGGGCCACTGTTACTACAGTCCTGATCAAAAGTTTAAGACCACTTGAAAAATGGCAAAAAATCATATTTTACATTGTTAAATCTTAACAAGGTTCCAAGTAGAACTTCAACATGCAACAAGAAGAAATGGGAGTGAGACAAAACATTTTTTTTAACATTCAATTAATTGAAAATAACGATTAAACTGAAACAGGCTGTTTTTCAGCTGATCCAAATTTTTGGACGTCATGCCTTTAAAAGGCCAAATCTGTGCAAAGATGTGGATTCATTGTCATGTTCTGTCAGGTAGTCACACGTTGTGATGGCAAAGGCCAAAAAAACTCTCCCTTTTTGAACGTGGTCGGGTTGTTGAACTGCATAAGCAGGGTCTCTCACAGCGCGCCATCGCTGCCGAGGTGGGACGCAGTAAGACAGTCATTTGGAATTTCTTAAATGATCCTGAGGGTCATGGAACAAAAAAGTCAAGTGGAAGACCCAAAAAAATGTAATCAGCACTGAGCCGGAGGATCCAATTGGCTGTCCGTCAAGATACTGGACGATCCTCGACCCAAATTAAGGCCCTTACTGGTGCTGACTGCAGCCCCATAATCATCAGACGACATCTGAGACTGAAGGGCTTCAAAAACAAAAAACGTCTTCAAAGACCTCGTCTCCTTGAACGCCACAGAACTGCTCGTTTGGACTTTGCAAGAGAGCACCAAACATGGGACATTCAAAGGTGGAAGAAAGTTTTAATCTCTGATGATTTTTTTTTTAACCTTGATGGTCCTGATGGTTTCCAACATTACTGGCATGACAAGCAGATCCCACCTGAGATGTTTTCTATGCGCCACAGTGGAGGGGGCGCCATAATGGTCTGGGGTGCTTTTTCCTTCAGTGGAACAATGGAGCTTCAGGAAGTGCAGGGGCGTCAAACGGTCACTGGCTATGTCCAGATGTTGCAGAGAGCATTCCTCATGACTGAGGGCCCTTGTCTGTGTGGTAACGACTGGGTTTTTCAACAGGACAACGCTACAGTACACAATGCCCGCAGGACAAGGGACTTCTTTCAGGAGAAACACATCACTCTTTTGGCCCATCCTGCGTGTTCCCCTGATCTAAATCCAATTGAGAACCTTTGGGGATGGATGGCAAGGGAAGTTTACAAAAATGGACAACAGTTCCAGACAGTAGATGGCTTTTGTGCGGCCGTCTTCACCACTTGGAGAAATGTTCCCACTCGCCTCATGGAAATGCTTGCATCAAGCATGCCGAAACTAATTTTGGAAGTGATAAACAACGGCGGAGCTACTCATTACTGAGTTCATGTTTGGAAGTTGGATTTCTGTTTTGGGGGGGGTTTAGTTTTTTTTTTGAGGTGTGGTCCTAAACTTTTGATCAGCTGAAAAACAGCCTGTTTCAGTTTATTCGTTGTTTTCATTAAACTGAATGCTCAAAAATGTTTTGTCTCACTCCCATTTCTTCTTGTTGCATGTTGAAGCTCTACTTGGAACCTTGTTAAGATCCAGCCATGCTAAATAGGATTTTTTGCCATTTTTTCAAGTGGTCTTAAACTTTTGATCAGGACTGTATTAATGTGAGGCACATAGAAGTACTAAGGTAATAAGACCCTACTTACATTAATACGGGCACACAGCATGAGGCACTTACATGTAAAAACAGCAGGAAACTTCTCCTGCATAAAGATCCTCCTGGCTGTTTTAGGTTAAACGAGCTCTGATGATGTCATCACCCCATGAACAGTAACAAGTGGATGTTTCTCAGTCACATAGAGATGACGTCATCAAAGGTCCTTTAACTTATCAGCATTGAGGACCAAGGTGAGTTTATCTCTCTCCTGCCCTCCTATTCGTCCCCCTCCCTCTCTCCCTGGCTCTCCCCCATCGGGCCACCGAATCTCTTTATTGGTGGCTGTGGCTGACCGTGTCACAGTGAGGAGGGAGGGACGTTCTCCCTTCTTCTCCACTGTGCAGCTGCTTATGAGAACATGGTGTGCGCTGATTTTTGCGCGCACCATGTTCACTGATAGTGACAAATACTAAGCTGGACAATAGCGAAAAAATGCCAATCCCGGTATCGAATCAGGTACCAAACTATCGAAGAAGTATAGAGACTTCGATACTTGGTGCAACCCTGCTGGGGGCACTATAAGGGGGCGTGTGTCCTACTGGCACACATGAGGGCTTTACTACAACTAGGGCTTTATAGGCAGGCATTATTAGTTCTGTGGCACATAAGGGGGCACATTTACTACTGGAGCACACTGGGGGCTTTAATACTACTGGGGCATTATGGTGGGCTTTAAAACTACTGAAGGACACTATGGAGGGCTTTATCACTACTGGAGCACAATAGGGGGCATTAGTACTACTGGAGACTTTATAGGCGAGCATTTTGGTGTGCTTTATTACTACTTGGGGAACATGATTATTAGTATGGGCACTATGGGGGCATTATTACTTCTGGAGCACAATGTAGGACATTTAACTTTGGGGTACTATTACTACAAAGGGCAATGTGGGAGAGAATTATTATTATTGGTGGAACTTTTGGGTGCACTGTTACTGTGAGGGGCACCGTGGCACAGTATTGGCTTAGCACAATTATTTTTGGGAGACACTATGTTTACGGCACTATTATTGTCAGGGGAATTATCTGCTGGGTGCAATCATTTTTTAGGTCACTTTGTGTGGCAATAATTATTTAATGGGGCTCTCTCTGTGTGGTACTAGTATTTTCAGTGGGACTATCTGTTTCTGTAGTATAGTATTGGGGAGCATAGCAGGTAGTGAGGGTGGCAGAATAGGGTGTTGAGAAGGTGAGAGGATGATGGAAAAGTAGGAATCTAAGATTTCCGTGTGACAAACTATGAGAACGTCAGAGGAGACATCTGTGGATGTAAGAGGTATGTGGTGCTGTATTCTCCTGTAAGTTTGGTAGGGCGAAATGTAATTTAAAACGTAACGACCACCCATCATGGATCCTAATGTGGTGTCTGTCATTTTGACAGGAAGATTAGTGTTGCATGATGCACTATTCTTTCTGTCAAATCTGAAGGAATTGCTGACAGAGGCTCAGAACAGATCCTGCTTGAGAACAGCCTTATTTGGTTACCATTTATGACAATTCGCTTCCTTGGGGGCACTCGGCTCAAACTTCTTGACACTACAGGGTACTTGACAAGAAAAGGTTGAGAACCACTAATTTAAAGTGACCTTTCGGTCTACTAAAAGCTGTCACAGGCCGAACAAATGCAAATCCATGACTCACAGGTGACGTCCCCACTGATTTTAGTTGTTCACTTTCCTTTTCTTCTCCATTTGGTCCAGACCAACACGTGCAGACATCTTTGGCCAGGGGTGTGCAGCCTTCGCTTCCACATTAGAAGACACCAATATTAATAAATTGCACACGGTAGATGGTGGGCCTATTTCATATTCCGCATTAGATTCACGTTACACCTCTGACTGATTCATTCCATACCCACCCTCTATAGCAAACAAATCCCCTGTCCAGCTTCTCCTATAAAACTGCCATCCTGTAGCTTCTACCAATACTGTGCCTGCTGCTGCTTCATGTGCCCACATTATGTTTTCTTTTAAACTGCTTAGAATGTCATAAAATTGGTGCCAGGGCCAGATCTACTTCTGTTTTGATGAGCTCGGGAACTGGTGATGCCACTGAAAACAAGTTTGGCTGCCGCTAGCTCTGTGCGAGCAACTCATGTATGGCTGTTTTTCTCCACAAGGCCAACACACAAAACTGATCTGCAAGATTAGGGTTTTCCTCATGGCAGATGGCATTTTCACACCCAAGAAGGCAAAATTGTCCTACACAAGTTTACAAAACATTAGCTTTCTCAAAATAAATCGGGCACATGAATCACACATGTGGTGGTAAACTGCTGTATGGGCACACGGCAGGGCGCAGAAGAAAAAGAGCGCTGCATGGTTTTTGGAAGGCAGATTTTGCTGGACTGATTTTTAGACATGTCCCATTTGAAGCCCCCCTGATGCACCCCTACAGTAGAAACTTTTAAAAAGTGACCCCATTTTGGAAACTACAGGATAAGGGGACAGTTTATTGGTATTATTTTAGGATACATATGATTTTTAATTGCTCTATATATAATGTTTTTTGTGAGGCAAGGTAGCCAAAAAATGGCTGTTCTGGCACCGTTTTTATTTTTTGTTTTTTACAATGTTCATCTGAGAGGTTAGATCATGTGCTATTTTTATAGAGCAGGTTGTTACAGATGCAACAATATCAAATATGACTACTTTGTTTGTTTCAGTTTTACATAATAAAGCATTTTTGAAAAAATATATATTTTTAGTGTCTCAATATTCTGAGAGCAATAGTTTTATTTTGTGGGCGATTGTCTTATGTAGGGGATCATTTTTTCCAGGATGAGATGACTGTTTTATTGGTACTATTTTGGGTTGCATATAACTTTTTAATCGCTTGGTATTACTCTTTTTGTGATGTAAGGTGATAAAAAATAGCTTTTTTGGCTTTTCTTTTTTTTTTACGGTGTTCATCTGAGGGGTTAGGTTATGTGATATTTTTATAGAGCAGGTCGTTATGGATGTGGCAATAACTAATATGTATAAATTTTTTCATTTAAGTTTTGCACAACAGTGCTCGAGATGGCGACCAAAATGGTCACCAATGCGCCTTAAAATTTGCAGATGGCGACAAGACTTTTTAGTCTTGTTGCTATTTGCGACAGGGCTGCCACGCTGTAGCTGAATATTGCGGCAGGGCATGGGAGCCAATAATTCCTTGCCCCGCCGCCCCAGTGCAGGCGTTCGCTCAGCAGCACAGGTGAGAAGGAAGCAGTCTCTCCCTCTTATGCCACTGCCACCAATGAAAAGACAGGGGGGAAGAGGAGAGGAGGGGCTGTGGCCACTGCGCCACCAATGATGTTAACTCACCCATTAATTCAATACCGAAGGCGGGTGCTGGCTGCAGAATCACATAGCCGCAACCCGACCTCTATGACAGGTAGCAGCGATCCGCGGCAGTTAACCCCTCAGGGGTGCTGACTATGTGATTCTGCAACCAGCACCCGCCCCCCAACCCCAGTATTAAAAACATTGGTGGGGCAGTGCGCCCCCCCCCCCCCCCCCCAAGTAATAGTCATTAGTGGCAGTGGCCACAGGGTCCCCTCCCCTCCTCTTCATTGGTGGTGCAGTGGCAGTTGTGATCGGAGCCCCAGCAGTGTAATCCTGGGGCTCCGATCAGTTACCAGGATGCTACTAAAGCCCTGGCTGCCATGGTAATCTCCCTGCTGCTGTGTGCACAAAGCACAGGGCAGCAGGAAGAGTGGGAAGTCCTATTCACCCTAATAGATCTCTATTAGGGTGAATAGGACAAGGGTTGTAGCCCCTAAGGGGGCTAATAATTAGTAAATAAAAAGTGTAAAAAAAAAAAAAAAAGTTTCAAAAAACACAAACACCAAAATATTAAGTATAAATCGCCCCATTTCCCAATTTTACTTACATAATATATAAACCATAAATAAACATATTACATATCGCCACGTCCGAAAAGTCCAAACTATTAAAATATTAAAAATATCTCCTATGCTGTAAACGTCGTAAAAGAAAAAAAAAAATAACCGTGTCACCTTGTCCCCCCAAAACATAGGATAGGACTGTTCTATTATGGGCTGGACGTTCCATAAAATGCGGAATGGTGTTTCTTTTTTTTTTTTTTTCGAATAAAAATGTTGGTATCGTGACACCCCTAATATGTAGTGCCTGCTCATTACTGTCTTTTTTTTAAATTATAATTATAAATATTTTCAAATTTTTCAGTTTAGGAGCCTGTTTATTTTTTTTAGTCTGGAGCACTGCACAATAAAAGTATTTTTGAAACAAAAAAATGTTTTAGTGTCCCTACATTCTGAGAGAAATGTTTTTTGTTTTTTTTTGGGCGATTGTCTTATGTAAGGGCTCATTTTTTGTGGGATGAGGCGACTGTTTGTTACTATTTGGGGGGCATACACTTTTTTGATTGCTTGGTGTTGCACTTTTTGTGACGTAAGGTGACAAAAAAATTTTGGGACCGTTTTTATTTACTTATTTTTTTACGGTGTTTATCTGATGGGGTAGATTATGTGAAATATTTATAGAGCTGGTAGTTACGGATGCGGTGATACCTAATATGTATGTGTTTGTTTGTTTTTTTTCTATTTTTCATTATAAAATCAGGGGAAATATGCATTTTTTTTTTACTTAAAATTAAAAAAAATTATAATTATAAATAGGGATGAGCAAATCGACTTCAGATGCTTCATCCGAAGTCAAGTCGCATAAAACTTAGTTTTAATACTCTGGTTCCTTGGAACCAAACCCGACTTCTGTATCAAGGTAAAAATGAATTACCAAAGTTATTACACAAAGTCTCGCGAGACTTCGCAAAGTGCTAACTTCGGCTCATTAGAGCCAATATATTCTAATACTCCCGCTCCGTACAGTAATAAAGCGAAGTTTTATGCAAATTGACTTTGGATAAGGCATCCAAAGTCGATTCGCTCATCCCTTATTATAAACACTTTTTTTTTTTTTTACTTTATTTCTGTCTCACTCTGGGACTGCAACTTTTGGGGGTCTGAACCCCTCTGGAATGCATTACAACACATCTGTATTGTAATTGCATTGCCTGTTAGTGTATTACACTGTGTAATATAATAACATTTGCCTAGGAGACCCCGCCTGGGACTGAATCTCTTAGGCTTCCACAGAAGGCAGGTCCCGATGTCTCTGCAAGGCATCGGGCTGCCTTCTCACCCATAGGGTCCCCGTCACCACAGCATAGGGACCTGATGAGATCCCTCACCCGCCTCAAACACGATCTATGACCACTGCCTAGAAAGGGTTAGTTCGGCAGCATCAGCGTTTACAGCGATGCCGGTTGATACAGCAGGGGCCCAGCTGTCAGTGACTGCCGGGTTGCCGTCCTATCAGCATGACATAATAGTACGTCAAATGGTCACTTGCCGCTATGATGTATTATTACATCATATGTCAGGAAGGGGTTCAAAAGACTGTTTCTTAACACCATCAATAATGCATTTACCCATAGCTATATATACACTACTCACAAAAGGTTAGGGCTATTTGGCTTGTGAGAATGCACTCTAACCTTTACAGCTGAACTTAATATGACCTTCCCTACACTTCTGAATGCACATGTCCAACTGTTCAATGTTTCAGTGCTTTTTGCACAACTTGCTGTTCTCTAACAAGGAGCTTAACGGCAAAATTCACAGCAGGTGTTTGATCCATGAATAGCCCAATAAATTTCCTGCTTCAATTAGAATTGGTATGTAAACAGTCCTCCTCATCATGCTGTAAACATTTTGACATAATGAGACCAAGATTACACCTAACAATTCATCAACAGTACCTCGCCATTGCGAGGCTTCAAGCGGGATGTTCTGAGGTGGAAGTGGCCACTGAGCTTAGAGTGTCACAGAGTGTCATCAGAAGGCTGCAACAGAAATACAGAGAGAATGGAAGAGTCACAGAAAGTCATAGAAGTGGATGTCCTTTGGCCACATCCCACACTGATGACCACTTGATTGTGAACAATGCCTTGCGGAACCAGATGATGAATGCCACACAATTCCAGGCATAGTTAAGAGAGGTGAGAGATAATTAAGTGTCATGTCAGACCATTTAAAACTGTTTACATAAGCATGGTCTGCGTGCTGGGCGACCTGCAAGGGTACCTGACTACACCACCAGGCACAGGCGTCATCGTCTTGCATGGGCCAGGTAGCATCTACGCTGGACGAGGGACCAGTGGGCTTCAGTGCTGTTCACTGATGAAAGTCAATTCACGCTGAGCAGAAATGATTGCCACCAACGATGTTGGAGACGTCAAGGAGAGCGCCATGCATCAGCCACAGATGAGCCTTTGGTGATGGTGGTGTTACAGTGTGGGCAGGTGTGTCTAGTCAATATAGAACTGCCCTACACTTTGTGAATAGTAAAGTGACAAGCCCATACTACTTGAAGAACATCATTAATCCAGTCATTGTGCCTCTGCATGAACAACACAGGACCTCTGTCGCTGATCTATGCTGGATAAGGGACTAGTGGGACTTGGTGCTGTTCACTGATGAAAGTTGATTCACGCTGAGCAGAAATGATGTCCGCCAACGATGTTGAAGACGTCAAGGAGAGTGCTATGCATCAGCCACTGTTGTCACCAGGCGAGCCACTGGTGTTAGTGTGGGCAGGTGTGTCTAGTCAATACAGAACTGCCCTACACTTTGTCAATGGTCCAGTGACAAGCCCATACTACTTGAATAACATCATTAATCCAGTAATTGTGCCTCTGCATAAACAACACAGGCCTAATGTCATCTTCATGGAGGACAATGCACCAGCTCATCGAGGTTGTATCATTAGGGAACGGCTGCTGGAGACTGGGGGACCTCAAATGGAGTGGCCTGCACTTTCTCCAGACCTAAATCCCTTGAAAACCTATGGGATAAGCTGAGTTGCCGTGTAGAGGCTCGTAACTGTGTACCCCAGAACCTCAATGACCTAAGGGCCGTGCTTCATGAAGAGTGGGATGCCATGCCTCAGCAGACAAAAAGTCGCCGTGTGAACAGCATGAGACGTCGTTGTCAAGCTGTAATTGATGCTGAAGGCCACGTGATAAGTTTTTGAGACATTTGTAAGACATTTTTATATATAAATATATACTATATATAATACACCCTCTTATTGGGTCTGATTTGAAGGTTTGATGCAATAAATGAGACACAAGAGTGAGCGTATAAAAAAAAAAAGAAATATTGTATAGTGTGAAAAATGTATACTACAGTTGTTAATATTGATGAGTATATATGGAGTTACAGTGGAACAAAGACAAATAAATATTACATATAGAGAGATTACAACCAGCGAGGCTTATACACATAAGAATAACTACAGTTACAAATTCCGGGATACAATATAATATGCTACTTTAACTCAACATTAAAATTCCGTACAATGCAAATTCCTTAAAATATAATTTATAGTTACCACACATGGGCCTCCAATCCTCGTCTCTCCTCTGCCCTCTCCTGTCCTCTCTTCCTCCATCTTCCCCCTAGGCCCAAAGCATGGATCTTTTATCCCTTGAAAGCTGTTAACGCCCCATATCGGTTATCCAAGAATCTGTGGGCTTTCCCAGAAACAGAATCTTGGTTAACCAGTTAATTTACCATTTTATGACACTTCGTCCCTATTCACACATTTTGGGCACCTTTTGATCTTTACCAATCAGCATATGTAAAGATATGAGTATTACACTCACCGGTAATCCGGTTTCCTGGAAGTCTCCATGACAGCACAAACTGAGATTGCCTTCCTCTAATAGGACAGGAAAAGACCACACAGAGAGGTTAAAAACCCCACCCCACCCCTCATCGCCAGTGTATTATAACAGGACTAGGACAAGGGGTAGAACGTCGAAATAGTCTATTGACAAAGAAAAAACAAGGGCGGGACAAAGTTGTGCTGTCATGGAGACTTCCATGAAACCGGATTACCGGTGGGTGTAATACTCATTTCCCCAGTCGTCTCCATGACAGCACAAACTGAGAACTAACAAAGTAACTTAGGGGGGGACTACAGCACCTAGGACCTTACGTCCAAAGGCCAAGTCCTCGTCAGCAAACACATCCACCCTATAATGCTTGGTGAAGGTGTGGGCCCTCTTCCAGGTAGCTGCCCTGCAGATCTGTTCTAACGAAGCAGAGGCTCTCTCAGCCCAAGAAGTGGAGACCGATCTAACTGAGTGGGCTCTAAGGGATGGAGGAGACTCCTTTCTGGAGGCTTTATAGGCCTCGGAGATGGTGCATCTAATCCAGCGGGATATAGAGCTCTTAGCTGCCTTCTTACCCCTATTTGGACCTGCAAACTGGATAAATACATTTTTGTCGATACGCCACTCCTCTGTGGCGTGTAAATAATGAAGACCTGAACGCCTAACGTCTAAATTGTGGAATCTAGATTCCTGCTCGTCTTTAGGGTTAGGAAAGAAAGACGGGATAACTATATATTGCGACCTATGAAAGGAGGAGACCACTTTGGGGAGAAAACAGGGGTCTAATTTGAAAACTAGCTTGTCGTCTAGCACCTTGAGGAAGGATTCCTGTATGGACAGAGCCTGGAGCTCGCAAACCCTCCGTGCGGAGGATATGGCCACTAGGAAGATGGTTTTCAGAGTGAGCCACTTAATAGATAGGGAGAGAAGAGGCTCAAAGGGAACATCTGACAGTCCTAAAAGGACGGTGTTGAGGTTCCATGGTGCGACCATATTCCTGACTCTGGGATTTAGTCGATCTGCCGCTTTCAGGAATCTACCCAGGGGACCTCATAAAGGCTGGTATTATAGAGGGCCCCCAAGGCCGACACCTGAACTCGCAATGTGTTAGGAGCAAGACCCAAATCCAACCCATCCTGGAGGAATTCCAGGATAAGAGGGATATTAGGGGTGGACTGGTTGAACCTGACTCCGCCCCAGGAGGCTAACTTTCTCCAAACCTTGAGGTACGCTTTGGAGGTGTTGGACTTCCTACTGAGTAAGAGAGTCTTAACTACTCTTTCAGAGAGCCCTAGCCCTAGCAAGAGGGATTGCTCAGAATCCAGGCGGACAGCTTGAGGAGGTTGGTATTGGGGTGCGGTATGGGACCCTGGGTTAGAAGACCCTCCTACGGCAGGAAAAAGATGGGATCTTCCGGGCTGAGGGACCTGAGGAGCCCGAACCAGCTTCTCCTGGGCCAGAATGGGACCACCAGAATCAGTCTGCACCTTTCGGACTGAAACTTTTGGAGCACTCTTGGGATTACTGGTATCGGGGGAAAGGCGTAGACTAGGCCAGTCATCCAGCTCTGGGTAAAGGCGTCTATTGCCACACATGGGTCTCTTCGATTGAGGGAGAAGAAATCCTGAACCTTGCGATTCTTTGCTGATGCGAACAGGTCTAGGATGGGATTCCCCCAACGATCCCGAATCTGTTGGAAGGCGGTTTGGGACAAAGACCATTCGCCTGGATCCAGACTTTGCCGACTGAGGTAATCCGCCTGGAGATTCAGGGATCCCTTCAGATGTACTGCCGCAATGGATTGTAGATTCTTTTCTGCCCAAAGGAAGATTCGGTCTGAGAGCCTCTGGAGGTGACAGTGTCTTGTTCCTCCCTGGTGCTGGATAAACGCCACCACTGTAGAATTGGCGATTTTTGGCGTGTATTTGGATGGACCTGAGGCCTTCCCAAACCGCACGGAGTTCTCTGTAGTTGGAGGACATCCTTCTCTGGTCCTCGGACCAAATCCCCTGAAAAGTCTCTGAGGCCGTGAGGGCCCCCCAGCCCCAAGAGCTGGCGTCCGTTGTGAGGGAAAGCACATCCTCCTGCCTCCATGGGACTCTCGTTTCCAGGTTCTTGGTCTTGAGCCACTAGCCCAGTGAAGCCATTACCTCCCGGGACACTGACAACCCTTGGTCCAGGGAAGATCGATACCTGTTCCATTGTTTTAGAACCAGCTTCTGTAAGGGTCTCATATGGAATTGGGCCCAGGCCACCGCAGGGATACAGCAGGTGAGATGGCCCAGCATTTCCATGCCCTGCCTTATTGAGCAATGGGACTGCTTGGTAAAGTGGAGGACCCTTGACCTCAGCTTCTGTACCGTTAGCGGAGGGAGAAAGGATTTTTGAAGAGCTGAATCCAAGAGAATACCCAGGAATACCTTCCGATGGTCTGGGAACATGTCGGACTTCTCCCGGTTGACCAACCAGCCCAAGTTCTGGAGACGCAAGAGGACCACTTGGATGTGTCTGTGAAGGAGATCTGAGATTTCCGCTACTATTAGCAGGTCGTCTAGGTAAGGGACGATTATTAACCCCTCCTTGCTTAGGGAGGCTACGACATCCGCCATAACCTTGGTGAATATGTGGGGTGCCGATGATATGCCGAACGGGAGGCACTTGAACTGATAGTGGAGGACTGTCCCACCTTGCTCCACCGCGAACCTCAGATATCTTCTGGAACGAACCTGTATTGGGATATGGAAGTATGCATCGGAGAGGTCTATTGTAGCCATCATAGACCCCCTTTTGATGAGCTTCACCGCTGACTTGACGGTCTCCATCCTGAACTTGTGGTAGGTGATGTGTTTGTTCAGGGGTTTTAAATTTATGATCGTCCGAAAATTGCCATTCGATTTCCAGACCAGGAATAAGGGGGAATAGTGACCCCTCCCCAATTCTCCGTCAGGGACCCTTTCTACTGCCCCCAGGCGTAATAAGTTTCTTACGCCCTCGGATAAGGGAGACTCGAGGCCCCTGGTGAGCTTGGTCAGGACGAACCTCTGTGGAGGAAGGGAATCCAGTTCTATAGTGTAGCCATGTTCTACGATGCCTAATATATACGGATCCGTGATGGTTTGTTCCCAAACCCCTAGAAAGGAGCTGAGCCTTCCTCCGACCGGGATGATGTCATTGTTTTGATGAAGAGGGAGAGGGATCTCCCCTGTTGGGATTAAGGAAAAAAACTTTTCCTCTCCCGCCTCTCGTAAATCCGTGACCCTCGCGGCTCCTCATATCGGCCCTGGGATCCTGCTGGGGCCTCCGAAAAAACTGTCTCCTGGACTTGGATTTGTCCTCTGGAAAGCCCTTCTTACGGTCCGTGGCGTTCTCAAGGAGCTTGTCCAGGTCGGACCCGAACACGTATTGACCGTGAAAGGGTAGAGATATCAGCCTGTTTTTTGATACGGTGTCGCCCGACCAGGCCTTAAGCCACAGTACCCGTCTGGTTGTATTGGACAGGACCGCCGTGCGGGCAGATAGCCTAACCGATTCTGCAGCGGCATCTGCAAGGAAGAAAGTGGCCTTCTTCAGAAGGGGAATACTGTCCAGGATCTCCTCCCGAGGGGCCTTATTCACTATATGGTGCTCTAGTTGTTCAAGCCACACTGTGAGTGTACGAGCCACACACGTCGCTGCTACCCCCAGTTTTAGGAGAGCTGCTGTAGCTTCCCAGGTTCTCTTGAGCAGACTCTCGGCTTTCCTATCTAGAGGGTCCTTGAGCTGCGCTGCGTCCTCAAACGGAAGAACCGTTAATTTTGCAACTTTAGCAACGGGAGCGTCCACCCTGGGAATGGCCTCCCAGTCGGCACAGTCCGCTTTGTCGAAGGGGTATCTCCTTTTGAGGCCCCGTGGGATAAAGGAACCCTTCTCCGGCTTCTCCCATTCTGCCCGTATCATCTTCTGGACGTTGATCGGGAACACCAATTTGTGCCTAAACCCCCGAAAATCCCCTCCTGGACTGACTTGGATCTCTTAGGGACCTCCATCTTAATAGTGGCCCTGATGGTTCGGATCAATTCTTCGATATCCTCTGGGTTAAAGAGGAATCTCCTGTACTCACTACTTTCCTCCAATTCCTGAGATCTAGTAGAAGTCCCCACATCTGACAAAACAGAGTCGGCCGAGTCCAGAGTAGTCAAGGCTTCTGGAAGAGGGTGGTCTGTGGCCCTGACAGGGCTGGGGTATAGGGGAGGCAGGGGGGTCCCTAGCGGCCAACACTGATTGGACCTCCGTTCTGATCAGAGTCTTGATCTCCTCCATAAAACTAGAGGACTCCGCCTTCACCAAGGTAGAGGTGCAGTCTTTACACAGTAACTTGGACCCTGAGGAAGGAAGGCGCTTAGAACAGACCCCGCACTTCCTGGGTCTGGATTTAACAGAGGAGGTAGACTCCTTTTCTCCCTGCAACACGCAAGGGAGGAAAGGGTCAACCACTGCAGGGAAAATATGCAGACTACTCACACCGCCCAGAGTGGTAGGGGGCTCAGGACCCGAGCCAGTGGTGGTAGGGGCGCTCATCTTCTCAGCTCCTGTCCACTTGCATTGCTGTAAGCAGGTAAGGTGAACCGTGGAGGCCTCAGAGCGGTCCGAAACGGCGTCCCTTTTTGAATTTGGCGCCGGCCGCGGCCTACGTGTCGTCACAATGCTGGCCACGCCTCCTGGCTTCCGACATCATCACCTGGCGACTGGAGGGAAGCGCGTCATAGCGTCGCTCCAGCCGCCCTACCGCACTGCTTCTAGCCCTCCTGGGCCGCCGCAGAGGGAACTTCGCCGGGATCACCATGAATGAGGGTGACCCGGGCATAGACCGCACCTGGAAGAGGGAAGAGCCGGACCCCGGAACCGACCTCCGGTCTAACAGATGACACCCCACCGTAGCAGGGTGCAAAGAAAAAGGTGAAAAAAATTTTAAAAAAAGGACTAGGGAACCCAGAAGAGCTCCCAGCACCTCTCTGGCATTCCTTCTTTGACAGGACAGGAAAAACACTGGCGATGAGGGGGTGGGGGTGGGGTTTTCACCTCTCTGTGTGCTTTTTTTCCTGTCCTATCAGAAGTAGGTAATCTCAGTTTGTGCTGTCATAGAGACAACTGGGGAAATATAGGATATTTCAAGACCTTTATCTGTAAGAATCGGAGTAAGACAAAAGGATCTAGATACATACTAATGAAGAACAATACATACAATCACCTACCCTTCTCTGATTCACACAAATAAATCCCTCATAATCTATACAATATTAAGCCCCATTCTTATCAGCAGTGACGGAATGGGGTGCCTAGGGCCCACCAGTAAAATTTATTTTGGGGGCCCACCATACAGATACATTAAAATATTACCTGCTCACACAGCAGAAATACGCTACCAGATGATTGAATATGGGGGTCCCTGCAGGTAGGTCTTGGAGAGAAGAGGACACTGGTGGCTTTCCTCTATACCTAGAAGTCATCTCAGCTCTGATCGTGTCTATAATAATAAACTGGGGAGTTTCTTTAATAATCAAGTTTTTTTTATATGTGCCACTTGTGTAGTGGGTGGCAGACTAGGGGCCCACCGGGGGATTTGCCTTTACACCTGTGGGCCAGTCCAAGCCTGCTTATCAGTAAGATAAGAACTGAGCTATAATGAGTTTTTATAATGTCAGAGACCAGAGATAAGGAGTCCGTCAGCTCCCCAAATGACGGAAAAGACAGAAAATCCAAAGGATACTTCTAGAGCATGTCAGCCCTGTACAGAAGACCAATTTTTAAAATGTATTTTTAAAATGTATTTTTAGCTCAAAATGAGTACAATGCAAAAAGTAAAAAAATTGCCCCCAAGGGTGTACATGGCCTTTAAAGCACTACTTCATGATATAATATCACTGAAGTGTGAACTTTTTAAGTTTTCCATAAATTTCACCTGAAACCCAAATATCCCTAACTGTTTGTGACTAGTCACAATCAGTGTCACTCTGACATTATTTAATATTAACAGACTTAAAAGGCAGAGGAGAGAGAAAAAAGACTAAAAAAAGAAAAACAAGAGAAGGAGACCTTAGAGTGTGATATACCAGTTTTCAGGCCAGTTCAAATACTTTTAAATGAGGTAGAATCGATTCAGACCCAAATAGAATACTTGGAGTGATTTGTTCGAATTAGACCCTAAACGAATTTCAAGAAATTAGCTCATCTCTAATTCATGTCTGTAGAAGTGTTTGATTTTCGCCTGGACATAAGAAAAACTAGCAGCGGGGTATATTTTTCTCATGTCTTTCATCTTGCAGGAAAGTTCTGGTGAAACGACGAGTGGACTTGAAAAGCCCATCTCAGTGACTGTGAAAGGTAAGAGCCTTTCATCAATCTTTTCTGATTGTGAATGTCTTTATTAATGGGACAATTGATAGGAAGTTTAATCATTAATGATACAATTAATATTAATAATTAATGTAATGCCATAATATCCCTTGATCTTCATTGGCACTGGTAAAATGTGACACAATGTGGACAGATAAAATCACAAACACAAAAATGATTGGAAAGTAAATGACGCTTCAGAATGAACCTGTGGTATGTGCACCCATGGGATACATGTTGTGTAGGGGGTATTAGCACTGTTCTTGCTTTAGTGCGAACATAGGAATTGACATGGGAAACTGAAGGTGGCACATTGACTTCTATGGAAGAGTGATGTGGGCATGCTCTGTGACCTGTGCAGTGGGGGGCTGAAGGTGGTGAGCTGTCACATCACATGAAAAATGCAACAAAACATTAAAAGTCTCAGGACTCTTGAGTGTTTGCTGCTATAGGCACAACACTATTTCTTGCAACAAAAGTGCTCGAGTCAGAGTGCTCCAGCTGTTCATATGACCTTGCAGCCAGGTTCCCACCTCTCAGTGGAGATCAGAAGTACAGGATGTAAGCATTCAGTCAGATTAGGGCCTGGTCCTAAAGATGAACTGTAGATAGCCGTTGAAATAATAACTGGAAAAGTGAAGGCATGTAATGATAATAAGAGAAATAAGGGGAGAAGGAAACTTGCAAACTAGCTAGTAAAAACGGCCATAACCGAACCAAACCTGCTTGGATGAGAGTACTTGTAACTTTAAAAAATTGGTTTCCATATCACGAGACCATCAACAATAATGAACAGGTAGAACTTATCTAAAGACCGATCAAATGCAATTTAAAATGGGAGAACCTCTTAGACAAGAGGGAGGGTTGCAAAAAAAAAGTTAACTAGTCCTCGGTCAGTGCTAGCCAGAATCACAGGAGATGTTGCAGCAAGTTCAGCTGGTGAGGACAGTTTAGCAGATCTCAGGAGGCCAAAGGATTTCTAGAGTGATGAGATCCAGCTAAGAAGGAAATTGCCAACAAGGGCCAGGCAGCCAAGATCACAGGTAGATCTTGATCCTGAAGGAATCCTGGATCTGAGAATAGATGAGCCTCGCCTATTTCCGACAATAAGGGCAAGGGGAATCCTAAAACAAGTCAACAAGTAGTTTTAGAATGACCCGTTGCACCAATAGGTGGTGGGGAAAATGTTGTAGGACATGAAACTTTGCTCCATTATAGGGCGTTTTGCAGAATCTGTCCTTTGGTATAGAAATATATCTAGCACCTTGAACATCTGGTTTAGGAGGACAGAGGGCTCTGTTAGCTCAGTTTAGCTCAATGTGTTTATGCAAGCAATACCCCAATAGGTTATTTAAGATGGTAGTTATCACATTTCCTAGCTTGCAATTGTCTCAGTAAAGCTGGGAAAATAATATAATTTTGTTTCATTTTCCAGTGGAAGACTGGATGAGCGACTCCTATGGATATCTCCATTTATCTTCCTATCATGAAGTAGAAGATAACAATACCACACAATATGATTCAATAACTCCTAATGTACCCTCAGTCTTTCACAGCAGAGATCTATCCACCAATACCACTGGTCACAAGAAACCTTCATCTAAGAAATTACTGATTGGCAAAGCAAGAACTAAGCAGAAATGTGGGAAAAAGATTTCTTGTGAGAAACATTTTAAAAAGAAATCTAATCTTTTTTTGCATGAGAGAAATCGCAGAGATAACAGGTCATTTTCATGCTTGACATGTGGAAAATCTTTTAGCATGAAATCCATTCTAGTTAGACATCAGAGAACTCACACAGGGGAGAAGCCTTATTCGTGTCCTGAATGTGGGAAATGCTTTAATCAGCAATCATCTCTTCTTTATCATCGGAGAGCTCACGAAAGAGTGAAGCCATTTCCGTGTCCAGATTGTGGAAAATGTTTTAGACAGAAATCAGATCTTTGTAGACATAAGAAAACTCACACAGGGGAGAAGCCATTTTCATGTCCTGAATGTGGGAAGTCTTTTAGTCAGAAATCACATGTTGTGGAACATCAAAGAATCCACTTAGAGGAGAAGCCATTTTTATGTCCACAATGTGGGAAATGCTTTAACAGTCAATCAAGTTTTTTTCGGCATCAGAGAACTCATACAGGGGAGAAACCATTTTCATGTCTTGAATGTGGGAAGTGTTTTAGTGAGAAATCAAATCTTGTTGCACATCAGAGAGCTCACACAGGAGAGAAGCCATTTATGTGTCCTGAATGTGGGAAGTATTTTAGGGTGAGATCAATGCTTAACAAACATCTAAGAAGTCACACAGGAGAGAAACCATTTTCATGTCTTGAATGCGGGAAATGTTTTAGTCAGAAAACAAATCTTGTTAGACATCAGAGAACTCACACAGGGGAGAAGCCATTTATGTGTCCTGAATGTGGTAAGTATTTTGGTGTGAAATCAATGCTTCTAAAACATCTAAGAAGTCACACAGGAGAGAAGCCGTTTTCATGTTCAGAATGTGGGAAATGTTTTAGCCAGAAATCACATCTTGTGAAACATCTAAGAACCCACTTAGGAAAGAAGCCATTTTCATGTGTTGAATGTGGAAAGTTCTTTAGTCAGGAATCAAATCTTGTTACACATCAGAGAACTCACACAGGGGAGAAGCCATTTATGTGTCCTGAATGTGGGAAGTATTTTGATGTGAAGTCATTGCTTATACAACATCAAAGAATTCACACAGGAGAGAAGTCATTTTCATGTTCAGAATGTGGGAAATGTTTTACCTGTCAAGCAAGTGTTGTTCGACATCAGAGAACTCACACAGGTGAGAAGCCATATTTATGTGCAAAATGTGGAAAGTCTTTTAGTCAGAAATCAAGTCTAGCTAAACATGAGAGAATTCACGCAGAAGAGAAGCCATTGTAATGTTCAAATTGTAAGACATGTGAGAGATGTGGAGCTTCATTGTGGGACCTGCTGCCTACTCCTTTCTTCTGTAGTATAACTTAAAGTGGTTGTCCAGTTTTCCATATTGATCACCTATACGGATAGGTCATCAATATTAGATCAGCAGGGGTCTGACTCACGGAAACCTAGACGATAAGCTACAAGCACTGCGGTCCCTTCATTGTTTGCATGCCATTGACACTGCAGGGATTGCGCAGTGCAATAATAGCTGCTTCATTCCATTCACTTGAATGGAGCGGAGCAGTGGTAGTTACACTGCACTTAATGCTGCAGTGTCTATGGCATGCATGTAAGAGCGAAGGGTCTGCAGCACTCGTATGGGAGACTCGCCAGGAGTCGGACCCCCAATGATCATATATCAATGACCTACCCTGAGTATAGGTCATCAATAAGGTAAACCAGACAACTCCATGAGGATCTGTGTTGTATTTGTACAGTACAGAAGTGAACTTAGAAGACCTGCACCAAACTATTGTGATATTGCAATCGCATTGGCACTGGCATTGTGCTCTCAAGAACAGGACCACAGCTGTACTACTGCTTGAACAACAGAGATCACTGATCACTGTTTAACTCCCTGTGAGCTATGATTAAAGGTGATGAGGGAAAGCAGTGGATCATTCTGTTTGACTTCATTTACACATCATAATGGAAATACTGAAGCAAAACTGTCATCTTACAGGTCAAAAGGGCGGAACATATTGTTTTAGGTTGTGGTCAATTTCTCAGTATGATTTCATAAGGAGAAAAAGGTTTTATTAAATAAAAAATTGTGTCTTCCAAAACCACAATAAATCCTTTCCCTGCCATGGACGTAACACAGGCTTACTACAAATAGCAGGATTTCAGCCTGTGTAGGAGCTACAGATGTAAACCAAGAGATGTAAGCTTTTGCTTTAACCCCTTAAGGACTCAGCCCTATTTCACCTTAAGGACTTTTTGCAAATCTGACCAGTGTCACTTTAAGTGCTGATAACTTTAAAACGCTTTGACTTATCCAGGCCGTTCTGAGATTGGTTTTTCGTCACATATTGTACTTCATGACACTGCTAAAATTGGGTCAAAAAAGTTAATTTTTTTGCATAAAAAAATACCATATTTACCCAAAAATTTGAAAAATTAGCAAATTTCAAAGTTTCAGTTTCTCTATTTCTGTAATACATAGTAATACCCCCAAAAATTGTGATGACTTTACATTCCCCATATGTCTACTTCATGTTTGTAGCATTTTGGGAATTATATCTTATTTTTTAGGGATGTTACAAGGCTTAGAAGTTTAGAAGCAAATCTTGAAATTTTTCAGAAATTTACAAAAAACCCATTTTTAGGGACCACTACAGGTCTGAAGTCACTTTGCGAGGCTTACATAATAGAAACTGCCCAAAAATGACCCCATTCTATAAACTACACCCCTCAAGGTATTCAAAACTGATTTTACAAACTTCGTTAACCCTTTAGGTGTTGCACAAGAGTTATTGGCAAATGGGGATGAAATTTGAGAATTTCATTTTTTTGCCTAATTTTCCATTTTAACCAATTTTTTCCACTAACAAAGCAAGGGTTAACAGCCAAACAAGACTGTATCTTTATTGACCTGACTCTGCCGTTTACAGAAACACCCCATATGTGGCCGTAAACTACTGTACGGGCACACAGTAGGGCATAGAGGGAAAGGTGCGCCGTATGGTTTTTGGAAGCCAGATTTTGCTGGACTGGTTTTTTGACACCATGTCCCATTTGAAGCCCCCATGATGCACCCCTAGAGTAGAAACTCCATAAAAGTGACCCCATCTAAGAAAATACACCCCTCAAGGTATTCAAAACTGATTTTACAAACTTTGTTAGCCCTTTAAGTGTTGCACAAGATTTAATGGAAAATAGAGATACAATTTCAAAATTTCACTTTTTTGGCAGATTTTAAATTTTAATATTTTTTTTCCAGTTACAAAGCAAGGGTTAACAGCCAAACAAAACTCAATATTTATGGCCCTGATTCTGTAGTTTACAGAAACACCCCATATGTGGTCATAAACCGCTATACGGGCACATGGCAGGGCGCAGAAGGATAGGAATGCCATACGGTTTTTGGAAGGCAGATTTTGCTGGACTGTTTTTTTTGACACCATGTCCCATTTGAAGCCCCCCTGATGCACCCTAGAGTAGAAACTCCAAAAAAGTGATCCCATTTTAGAAACTACGGGATAGGGTGGCAGTTTTGTTGGTACTAGTTTAGGGTACATATGATTTTTGGTTGCTCTATATTACACTTTTTTGTGCGGCAAGGTAACAAGAAATAGATTTTTTGGCTTTTTTTTTTTATTTACAACATTCATCTGACAGGTTAAATCATGTGGTAATTTTATAGAGCAGGTTGTCACGAACGCGGCAATACCTAATATGTATACAATTTTTTTTATTTATGTAAGTTTTACACAATGATTTCATTTTTAAAACAAAAAAAATGTTTTAGTGTCTCCATAGTCTAAGAGCCATAGTTTTTTCAGTTTTTGGGCGATTATCTTGGGTAGGGTATGATTTTTGCGGGATGAGATGACGGTTTGATTGCTACTATTTTGGCGTACATGCGACTTTTTTGATCACTTTTATTACCTTTTTTGGGAAGTAAGGTGGGCAAAATTTCAATTTCCTAATAGTTTTTATTTTTTTATTTTTATGGCGTTCACTGTGCGGGGAAAGTAACATAAACGTTTTATAGATCGTTACGGACGCGACGATACCAAACATGTGTAGGGAATTTTATTTTTTTCATTTTTAATCAGTGATAAATGTGTTTTTTGATTTTTACTTTTTTTTCACTTTTTTTCACTTTTTTTTTTTTACCCAGACCCACTTGGTTCTTGAAGATCCAATGGGTCTGATGTCTGTATAATACAGTACAGTACACCGTATAGTGTTTTGTACTGTATTTTACTTACACTTTGTCTGAACAGATCTATGCCTTTAGCGCAGATCTGTTCAGCACCATGGACAGCAGGATGCCTGAGACGGCGTCCTGTTGCCATGGGAACCTTCCCCGTCTGCTCAGTAGTGGTCAGAACTTTGCAGATGGGGAATGGTAAGGACGGGGCTGTCTGGGGGCTCTCTCCCTCTCCATCGGGGGGCTGCAAAGGCACAGCAGCCCCCCGATGGGAGAGGGAGCTCCCTCTTACTGTTAATTTTTTCCATACAGCGGTCCGTACGGACCGCGGTATGGAAAGGGTTAAATGGCTGACATCTGCACAGATGTCAGCCGTTTATGCCAGGGTGTCAGAAATGTGCTGACACCCTGGTATACCCACTGTACACCAACGAATTTTCAAGAGGAGGCGGGCGGGGGATCGCGATCCCGCCTGCCGCACCGCCCCCACCGCCCACAACTCCCCCCCCCTCTGCACCACCCGCCGGCAAAAAATCATGCAGGGGTGCAAAATCTTTATTTTAGGGACACTAAAGTTTCTGATCGCGGGGATCAGAAACTGCAGAAAGCGCAGCAAACCGCAGGTCTGAATTGACCTGCGGTTTGCGGCGATCGCCGATACGGCGTTGTGACAGGATGCCGGCTGAATGATTTCAGCCGGCATCCCGTTCCAATTAACCCCCGCGCGCCGGAATAACGATTTAAAGTTAGGACGTACCAGTACGCCCTGAGTCCTTAAGGACTCGGGAAATAGGGCGTACAGGTACGCCCTGCGTCCTTAAGGGGTTAAAGCTGACAATCTAAGCTTAAAAAAGGCCGAGGTGCTAGCTACCATATATCTCAAGTTACAGCCCCTAGAAACAGGTCCCAGCTGTCACTCCCAGCCCAATTTTATATAGGGTATGTCTCCCAATGAAGAACAGCTAGCAATCATGGTTTTGATTTAAAGCTTAGATTGCTAACTTTTAAACAAGACATGGTTTACATCTCTATCTGCTACACAGTTCGAGATATTCCTGGATAAAATAGCCCTCCCTCTCTTCTTCAGCCAGCTGTGATCTCAACCAGTGTGGGGGAGGAGAGGGGGGCCAGTGGGGGACGTACTGACATACTGCAGAAGGAGAGACATTGCCACTCTCTCCCTGTGTAACTGTACATGGCTCCAGAGGGATGGTATCATGGACGTCTTCCACCATCAAAAGAGCATACTTGCAAAATGGTTAAAAGGAACTCTATGGACAATATTGAACCTATGAGGTCTGGACTAATGGAAATGCAGCCAGTGGGGATGCTGTATGTGGTCCTGAAGTGAACTGAGCATACACTATAAACCCTCCCAATGTGTTGATTTCTGCTAAATGTGGTGTCATCATGGTCATAACAGATGACCGTCACAAATTCTTGTACTGGATGTGACTTATCAGTGGCTACTTAAAATGTTGATATGATCTCTAGAGCTGAAGATGAAGAGAACCATCAGAATATAAATTATTTTCTGAGTAAACTGAAATAAGAAAACCTCTACTAAAGGGAGATATTACTGGTGTAATATGGATCACTTTTCACTTCTAATCTGTCAAAAAATATTCTTAAATTTTGCTAACTACTACCATGGAATGTACAAACTCTAGGATTCAGTTTGCCTATTAATGTGCCTTATAGTGTGGATTGTTCACTATTAATAATAGAGCTTCACTCTGCAATAATCATCCTGTTCTCTTCCTATGGCACAATAAGTTCAAAATATGTTATATCTTGAGGTCAGGTTTCTTAACCACCTCAGCCCCCAGTGCTTAAACACCCTTAATGACCAGACCACTTTTTACAATTCTGCACTACACTACTTTCACGGTTTATTGCTCGGTCATACAACTTACCACCCAAATGAATTTTACCTCCTTTTCTTCTCACTAATAGAGATTTTATTTGGTGGTATTTCATTGCTGCTGACATTTTTACTTTTTTTGTTCTTAATCGAAATTGACCGAAATTTTTGCAAAAAAATGAAATTTTTCACTTTTAGTTGTAAAATTTTTTAAATAAAACTACATTTCTATATAAATTTTTCTCTAAATTTATTGTTCAACATGTTTTTGATTAAAAAAATGCAATAAGTGTATATTTATTGGTTTGCGCAAAAGTTATAGCGTTTACAAACTATGGTACAAAAATGTGAATTTCCGCATTTTGAAGCAGCTCTGACTTTCTGAGCACCTGTCATGTTTCCTGAGGTTCTACAATGCCCAGACAGTAAAAACACCCCAAAAATGACCCTATTTCGGAAAGTAGACACCCTAAGGTATTCGCTGATGGGCATAGTGAGTTCATAGAAGTTTTTATTTTTTGTCACAAGTTAGCGGAAAATTATGATTTTTTTCTTACAAAGTCTCATATTCCACTAACTTGTGACTAAAAATAAAAACTTCCATGAACTCACTTTGTCTATCACGAAATACCTTGGGGTGTCTTCTTTCCAAAATGGGGTCACTTGTGGGGTATTTATACTGCCCTGGCATTTTAGGGGACCTAAAGTGTGAGAAGAAGTCTGGAATCGAAATGCCTAAAAAATGCCCTGTGAAATCCTAAAGGTGCTCTTTAGAATTTGGGCCTCTTTGGGCACCTAGGCTGCAAAAAAGTGTCACACATGTGGTATCGCCGTACTCAGAAGAAGTAGGGCAATGTGTTTTGGGGTGTATTTTTACATATACCCATGCTGGGTGAAAGAAATGTTTCTCTAAAAGTCAACTTTTCCCATTTTTTTTATACAAAGTTGTAATTTTAGAGAGATATTTCTCTCAACCAGCATGGGTATATGTAAAAATACACCCCAAAACCCATTGCCCTACTTCTCCTGAGTACAGCGATACCACATGTGTGACACTTTTTTGCAGCCTAGGTGCGCAAAGGGGCCCAAATTCCAATGAGTACCTTTTAGGAGGGCCTTTTTAGGCATTTGGATTCCAGACTTCTTCTCACGCTTTAGGGCCCCTAAAATGCCAGGGCAGTATAAATATCCCACAAGTGACCCCATTTTGGAAAGAAGACACCCCAAGGTATTCCGTGAGGGGCATGGCGAGTTCATCAAAGTTTTTTTTTTTTGGCACAAGTTAGCGGAAATTGATTTTTTATTTATTTTTCTCACAAAGTCTCCCTTTCCGCTAACTTGTGACAAAAAGTTCAATCTTTCATGGACTCAATATCCCCCTCAGCGAATACCTTGGGGTGTCTACTTTCCGAAATGGGGTCATTTGTGGGGTGTGTTTACTGTTCTGGCATTTTGGGGGGGTCTAAATTGTGAGCAACCCTGTAAAGCCTAAAGGTACTCGTTGGACTTTCGGGCCCTTTACGCACCTAGACTGCAAAAAAGTGTCACACATGTGGTATCGCCGTACTCAGGAGAAGTAGGGCAATGTGTTTTGGGGTGTATTTTTACATATACCCATGCTGGGTGATAGGAATATCTCTGTAAATTGTCAACTTTGTATAAAAAAAATTAAAAAGTTGTCATTTACAGAGATATTTCTCACACACAGTATGGGTATATGTAAAAATACACCCCAAAACACATTGCCATACTTCTCCTGAGTACAGCGATACCACATGTGTTACACTTTTTTTGCAGCCTAGGTGCGCAAAGGGGGCCAAATTCCAATGAGAATCTTTACGATTTCACAGGGCATGTTTTACGCATTTGGATTCCAAACTACTTCTCACGCTTTAGATCCCCTAAAATGCCAGGGCAGTATAAATACCCCACAAGTGACCCCATTTTGGAAAGAAGACACCCCAAGGTATTCCGTGAGGGGCATGGTGAGTTCCTAGAATTTTTTTTTTTTGCCACAAGTTAGGCTACTTTCACACTAGCGTTCGGGACTCCGCTTGTGAGCTCCGTTTAAAGGGTCTCACAAGCAGCCCCGAACGCATCCGTACTGCCCCAATGCATTCTGAGTGGATGCGGATCCGCTCAGAATGCATCAGTCTGGCAGCGTTCAGCCTCCGCTCCGCTCAGCAAGCGGACACCCGAACGCTGCTTGCAGCGTTCGGGTGTCCGCCTGGCCGTGCGGAGGCAAACGGATCCGTCCAGACTTACAATGTAAGTCAATGGGGACGGATCCGTTTGAAGTTGACACAATATGGCTTAATTTTCAAACGGATCCGTCCCCCATTGACTTTTAATGTAATGTCTGGACGGATCCGTCTGAACTACTTTCACACTTAGAATTTTTTTTAAACTATAATGCAGACGGATCCGTTCTGAACGGATCCAAACGTCTGCATTATAGGAGTGGATCCGTCTGTGCAGACACCAGATGAACCCGCTCTGAACGAAAGTGTGAAAGTAGCCTTAGCGGAAAATTATTATTATAATTTTTTTATTTTTCTCTTTCTCTTACAAAGTCTCATATTCCACTAACTTGTGACAAAAAATAAAATTTTACATGAACTCGCCATGCCCCTCACGAAATACCTTGGGGTGTCTTCTTTCCAAAATGGGGTCACATGTGGGGTATTTATACTGCCCTGGCATTTTAGGGGCCCTAAAGCGTGAGAAGAAGTCTGGAATATAAATGTCTAAAAATTTTTACGCATTTGGATTCCGTGAGGGGTATGGTGAGTTCATGTGAGATTTTATTTTTTGTCACAAGTTAGTGGAATATGAGACTTTGTAAGAAAAAAAAAAATAAAAAATCCATTTCCGCTAACTTGTGACAAAAAAAAATAAAAATCTTCTAAGAACTCACCATGCCCCTCAAAAGTGATCTTTTTATAGCGCCGCATTGATTTTACGGTGTTTTTGCAGTGATCAGAAAAAAAATTATTTCTGTCACTGCGGTGGGGCGGACTGAACGCAAGTGTGCGCACAAGATCAGGCCTGATCGGGCGAACACTGCGTTTTTTATAGAGCCTATAGAACATGTCCTATTCTTGTCCGCAATTGCGGACAAGAAAAGGCATTTTCTATATAATTCTGGCACTGTGCGAATCCGCAAAATGCGGAAAGCACATTGCCGATGTCCGTGTTTTGTCCGCGGTGTCCGTGTTTTGTCCGCGGTGTCCGTGTTTTGCGGATCCGTGCATCCGCAAAACACATACGGACGTCTGAATGGAGCCTTACAGGGGGGTGATCAATGACAGGGGGGTGATCAGGGAGTCTATATGGGGTGATCACCCCCTGTCATTGATCACCCCCCTGTAAGGCTCCATTCAGACGTCCGTATGTTTTGCGGATCCGCAAAACACATACGGACGTCTGAATGGAGCCTTACAGGAGGGTGATCAGGGAGTTTATATGGGGTGATCAGGGGTTAATAAGTGACAGGGGGGGGGTGTAGTGGTGTTTGGTGCTACTTTACAGAGCTGCCTGTGTCCTCTGGTGGTCGATCCAAGCAAGGGGTTAAAAAAATTACATCTACAGCCTGCCAGCGAATGATCGCCGCTGGCAGGCTGTAGATGTACTCGTTTACCTCCGGTTCCTGTGAACGCGCGCTCCTGTGTGCGCGCGTTCACAGGAAATCTCGCCTCTCGCGAGAGGACGCGCCGGCGCGTCCAGGAGGAATAACAGGGCCGCCGCCAGGACGGAATCCTTCGTACGGCGGTCCTGAGCTGGTTAAAGAAAATATTAAAATAAAATGCCCTTATAACTGTGGTGAAATTGTAGTAGTAATTGTGGTGAAGCATCAGATATAATATAGAACTGACCAGCCATATATGTCCATAGGAGTGTAACAATCAGTGGGTGTGGAACCACTATGTCCACTAACTGGTTTGTCTTTGGGCTAAGCCCATGATTGTTTTTCTCTTCATCCACGACAGCACCGCGAGATAGAGGATCCGCCCCCAAAAAAACGGAAAACTGTAGTACAAAAAGGCAGAGGCTCTCCTCCCACTTCAGTATGGTTTCCTGTCTCTGAGGAAAGCCTGTAGTGCTTGTGTGGCTTCTCCCCCGTGGGTGCCTTTCCTCTGGGTATGCGGCATGTATGGAGTGCACAGTGGTGGTCCTACAGAGACACGGCAGCCCTGAAGGAGGGCTTAAAGCGTTGGGGACATGGTGCTTGGTGGCGTTGGTTGGCACACTAGCGCGTTTTCTTAGCAGCCCGGGGGAAGGAGCAGTAACTAACTGAGCACCATTACAGGAAGCAGCGTGTCAGGCAAGGAGGCCTGAAACGCAGGGACATGAAGTATGTCAACAACGCTGTGCGTGTGACATCATGGGAATACGCATATGAGGATGCGATACCAGGAAATAACTGCAGACGGGTTACATGGGAACATTGGAAGAACTGGTAGCGTACTCCTACTACTGAAATGTGCCAGTCCGCGGGGGTAGAACGCGTGAGATTCACGGTGGGCCGAAGCGTACAAACAGTTCATCGGGTACTCACGGTTAGCAGATGCCTCCCTGGGCCAGCAGTGCAGTGAAGGGGAGAACAGCACAGCATTCTCCGGGGCACACTCTATTACAGGGGACACCTGCCAGGTGGTGATTGAGGTGCCCTTGATGGTGATTGGGTTTCTGAGTGCTTATGAAGCTGGCCCCTGACTTAGGTATTGTCGTCACGCCAGCACCTTGATGGTGCAAAATGTTGAGAGTGGTAGTAGTATGAAGTTAGAAGAATGAGGCAGGTTGAAATCCAACTGGGAACTTTACTATAACCAGGTTCTTGATAACAGTTTAAATCCAGCAATAAACCAGTCTTTGCTACACATGCAATATGCAAGTTGTATGTAAAGAATCCCAGTAACAGGCTGTACTTGTAGTAATGTGTCAGGCTAGGGTAGTTAGTTATGTACTCACTGATATTCAGCTCATAATCTGGTTCTCTTTCTCCAGCCTATTTATGGTGAGGCTGCCAGAAGCTAATAAGTCCTTCACCTTGAATCCAAAGGTCCTTAAAGCCCGGTAAAATGGCTGTTGTCCTTTGTGTCTTTATCCACTCTTTTTGGCAGTGCCCACATACGCTAGTAAGATGCTGCACTACAAGAATGCCAAACCTTCCCGGCAGAAAAAGACATGGAGGAGGAGAAAAGGCGGGACAATACTGAGGATCCTGCTTCCACTCTGACCCTGGTACCTGGCAAAGGGGGGATGAGTGCCTCTGGCCAAATCAAACATGAGATTATGTGTTCTGATATGTGTTGGTGTGTATATACACTGCGTGCAGAATTATTAGGTAAATGAGTATTTTGACCACATCATCCTCTTTATGCATGTTGTCTTACTCCAAGCTGTATAGGCTCGAAAGCCTACTACCAATTAAGCATATTAGGTGATGTGCATCTCTGTAATGAGAAGGGGTGTGGTCTAATGACATCAACACCCTATATTAGGTGTGCATAATTATTAGGCAACTTCCTTTCCTTTGGCAAAATGGGTCAAAAGAAGGACTTGACAGGCTCAGAAAAGTCAAAAATAGTGAGATATCTTGCAGAGGGATGCAGCACTCTTAAAATTGCAAAGCTTCTGAAGCGTGATCATTGAACAATCAAGCGTTTCATTCAAAATAGTCAACAGGGTCGCAAGAAGCGTGTGGAAAAACCAAGGCGCAAAATAACTGCCCATGAACTGAGAAAAGTCAAGCGTGCAGCTGCCAAGATGCCACTTGCCACCAGTTTGGCCATATTTCAGAGCTGCAACATCACTGGAGTGCCCAAAAGCACAAGGTGTGCAATACTCAGAGGCATGGCCAAGGTAAGAAAGGCTCAAAGATGACCACCACTGAACAAGACACACAATCTGAAACGTCAAGACTGGGCCAAGAAATATCTCAAGACTGATTTTTCTAAGGTTTTATGGACTGATGAAATGAGAGTGAGTCTTGATGGGCCAGATGGATGGGCCCGTGGCTGGATTGGTAAAGGGCAGAGAGCTCCAGTCCGACTCAGACGCCAGCAAGGTGGAGGTGGAGTACTGGTTTGGGCTGGTATCATCAAAGATGAGCATGTGGGGCCTTTTCGGGTTGAGGATGGAGTCAAGCTCAACTCCCAGTACTACTGCCAGTTTCTGGAAGACACCTTCTTCAAGCAGTGGTACAGGAAGAAGTCTGCATCCTTCAAGAAAAACATGATTTTCATGCAGGACAATGCTCCATCACACGCATCCAAGTACTCCACAGCGTGGCTGGCAAGAAAGGGTATAAAAGAAGAAAATCTAATGACATGGCCTCCTTGTTCACCTGATCTGAACCCCATTGAGAACCTGTGGTCCATCATCAAATGTGAGATTTACAAGGAGGGAAAACAGTACACCTCTCTGAACAGTGTCTGGGAGGCTGTGGTTGCTGCTGCACGCAATGTTGATGGTGAACAGATCAAAACACTGACAGAATCCATGGATGGCAGGCTTTTGAGTGTCCTTACAAAGAAAGGTGGCTATATTGGTCACTGATTTGTTTTTGTTTTGTTTTTTAATGTCAGAAATGTATATTTGTGAATGTTGAGATGTTATATTGGTTTCACTGGTAAAAATAAATAATTGAAATGGGTATATATTTGTTTTTTGTTAAGTTGCCTAATAATTATGCACAGTAATAGTCACCTGCACACACAGATATCCCCCTAAAATAGCTAAAACTAAAAACAAACTAAAAACTACTTCCAAAAATATTCAGCTTTGATATTAATGAGTTTTTTGGGTTCATTGAGAACATGGTTGTTGTTCAATAATAAAATTAATCCTCAAAAATACAACTTGCCTAATAATTCTGCACTCCCTGTATATATATATATATATATATATATATATATATATATATATATATATATAAAAAAAGGGAAAGTAGCGGCGGCACTGGAAACAAGCAATATGGGTGCTATGTCCAGGGATATTGCAGCTTACCCCAGATGTACAGGAACGAAGAAAGGACAGCACTCCAAGTACTTGGAGTGCTGTCCTTTCTTCGTTCCTATATATATATATATATATATATATATATATATATATATATATGTAAAGTGGATATAAAAAGTCTACACACCCCTGTTAAAATGTCAGGTTTCTGTGATGTAAAAAAATGAGACAAAGATAAATCATTTCAGAACTTTTTCCACCTTTTTAATGTGACCTATAAACTGTACAACTCAATTGAAAAACAAACTGAAATCTTTTAGGTGGAGGGAAGAAAACAAAAACAAAACTAAAATAATGTGGTTGAATAAGTGTGCACACCCTCTTATAACTGGGGATGTAGCTGTGCTCAGAATTAAGCAATCACATTCAAAATCCTGTTAGCTAGGAGTCAGCATACACCGGCCATCATTTAAAGTGCCTCTGATTAACCCCAAATAAAGTTCAGCTGCTCTAGTTGGTCTTTCCTGAAATTTTCTTAGTCGCATCCCACAGCAGAAGCCACGGTCCACAGAGAGCTTCCAAAGCATCAGAGGGATCTCATTGTTAAAAGGTATCAGTCAGGAGAAGGGTACAAAAGAATATCCAAGGCATTAGATATACCATGGAACACAGTGAAGACATCATCAAGTGGAGAAAATATGGCACAACAGTGACATTACCAAGAACTGGACGTCCCTCCAAAATTGATGAAAAGAGGAGAAGAAAACTAGTCTGGGAGGCTACCAAGAGGCCTACAGCAACATTAAAGGTGCTGCAGGAATATCTGGCAAGTACTGGCTGTGTGGTACATGTGACAACAATCTCCCATATTCTTCATATGTCTGGGCTATGGGGTAGAGTGGCAAGACGAAAGCCTTTATACATAACAAACAAATGTGAAACAACTGAAAATATGTCATATTCTAGGTTCTTTAAAGTAGCCACCTTTTGCTTTGATTACTGCTTTGCACACTCTTGGCATTCTCTTGATGAGCTTCAAGAGCTAGTCACCTGAAATGGTCTTCCAACAGTCTTGAAAGAGTTCCCAGAGATGCTTAGCACTTGTTGGCCCTTTTGCCTTCACTCTGCGGTCCAGCTCACCCCAAACCATCTCGATTGGGTTCAGGTCCGGTGACTGTGGAGGCCAGGTCATCTGGCGCAGCACCCCATCACTCTCCTTCATGGTCAAATAGCCCTTACTTTCAAAGTTTTCCCAATTTTTCGGCTGACTGACTGACCTTCATTTCTTAAAGTAATGATGGCCACTCGTTTTTCTTTACTTAGCTGATTTTTTCTTGCCATAATACAAATTCTAACAGTCTATTCAGTAGGACTATCAGCTGTGTATCCACCTGACTTCTCCTCAACGCAACTGATGGTCCCAACCTTATTTATAAGGCAAGAAATACCACTTATTAAACCTGACAGGGCACACCTGTGAAGTGAAAACCATTTCAGGGGACTACCTCTTGAAGCTCATCAAGAGAATGCCAAGAGTGTGCAAAGCAGTAATCAAAGCAAAAGGTGGCTACTTTGAAGAACCTAGAATATGACATATTTTCAGTTATTTCACACTTGTTTGTTATGTACATAATTCCACATGTGTTAATTCATAGTTTTGATGCCTTCATAGTCATGAAAATAAAGAAAACTCTTTGAATGAGAAGGTGTGTCCAAACTTTTGGTCTGTACTGTAGATATAGGGGGTCATTTATCATCTTAATTACGCCTATATTAGGCTTATTTCTGGCGCAGATTGCAGAGCAAAGGTTAGATGCACCACAATCTGCAACTTTTCCCCGCTCACGCCAGGTCTAAAAAAGTGGGCGTGGTGTGAGAAGGGGACAGGTCAGCAGGCCCATCTCATTCATCATTTTCTATGCTTGTTTTAGGCGTAGAAAATGGTCTAAATGTAAGACATCAAGGAAGGCGTCTTATATTTAGAATCAGCGGTGGATACGCCGAAGTTATGGAGAGGCCGGCGCTTCTACATAACTTTGGCGGATCCACCACCAGCGCAGAAGCTTATGAATGCCGGCATCTAAAACGCTGGTCTTAATAAATAACCCCCATAGACTTGTATGGAAATACATTATTTTATTTATTTTTAGTTTAAGGCCATCTTCTATTTATGACCAAATGGTCTGTGAAGATTTTATCCCATAAATCTATATGATGACCAGAAGGAATAGATAACTTTAACACATTTCCACAGGATTATCGCAGTGGCTTTCGGTTCAGTCCCGGGGTTAAGCCTTGTTCACACTTCAGTGTTTTGGTCAGTGATTTCCATGAGTGACTAAGAGCCAAAACCAGGTGCAGGTCAAAAACACAGAACAGGGGCAGATCTTTCCCTTATACCTTATGTCTGTGTAGGCTTCCATCACTGAAGTGTGAACTAAGTGGGATGTGAACCCACGCCTCCATTTTGAGACCAGAAGTAGTGAAGACTTACAAGCCCTGGATTTCAGTTTATTTTCTGAATAAACGCCAGGATTAGAATGACAGATGAGACAAGATCCACCATTCACACTGGGTGATTGTCAGAGCTTATCTATTCTTTCCCTGTACAATGACCTCTGCACAGGTCACAGAGCCCAGAAAACATTCTCATAGAAGTCAACGAGGTCCCCTCCTGACCATTGAGTCTATGGACCATGGGGCTGCCGTAAAGCAGTTTCCTTAATGCTTTCTAAATGCTGTTAAGAACATCTTAGGCAAGATGGCCACCGCATAATCATGTTCAAGATGGCCGCCCCATAATCATGTTCAGGAAATAGAATTAAAAAAATCTATAATCAGAAAAAAAACATTAAAAACAGAATATGTGTTGTTATCTAGTTTTAACTGGCAGATAGCATTTTGGTGACACCTTTCCTTTAATTTGACCAGAAACACCTTCCTGTGCTCTTAATGGCACCTCCAACGAGGTATCAGCATTTTGAGAGGCAATATAACCTGAGAAATGGAGGGTAAATGCTGAGGTCTAGGAGCAGAGTGTTCCACAGAGGCTCTCTGTCTATCTATGTAGATTCCTCCTCAGCACAATGTCCGCTTTCTCTCAGGGAAGATGACCTCAGAGTCCAGGGTAATCCATGAGATTCTGGAGCTCTCCATTCCCCAGCGGCTCCTGGTTTCTATAATAAGGATAACTTGCTCCTAGAATAGGGTGGCCACTGGTTTCACCCAAGAAAGCCAGAACTCCCCCGGTCATGCCCCCAAATGATAAGCCACGCCCCACCTCCACGAAGCCACGCCCCCATCGCCAGCCAGGGAAAGAAACTGGGGGAGGAGAGGGAAGACGTTTGAGGGGAAGGTGAGCTGGGGGCAGCCAGGGTGCCATGTTTGCGGCTATAGTGACTGGGACTGACTGGGGGTGAGAGAAGCCTCAGTCAGTTGCTGCATCTCACGCTCACAACACGCAGTGCTGCTGTCTGAGCGTGAGCTACTGAAAGGGTGGAAATCCCTGTGTCAGTCCAGGCCCTGCATCGGACGGAGGACAGGGAGCCAGAAAACCGGACTGTCCGGCCTAAAACCGGATGTCTGGCCACCCTATCCTAGAACAATATAGGGTTGCCACCTTTCCCAACAAAAAATACCGGCCAAGTTAAGCCACACCGACAGGGGGTGTGGTTGTGGGGGCGTGGCTTAACACGGGGTGGAAAGTCGCTGTCACACTGTGGCTCCCAATAATATTAATGACCCCATTAGTGCCCCCAGCATTAATAATGCCCCCATTACTGCACCCTAGCTTTAATAATGCCCCATTAGTGCCCCCAGTAAGAATAATTCCCCCATTAGTGTGCCCCAGAAGAAAAATTTCCCCATTCCTGCCCCCCAGTAGGAATAATGCCCCCATTAGTGCCACTCAGAATTAAGAATGCCCCCATTACTGCCTCCTAGCATTAATAATGCCCCCATTAGTGCCCCCCAGCATTAATAATGCCTCCATTAGTGCCACTCAGAATTAATAATGCCATTAGTGCCCCCTAGCATTAATAATGCCCCTATTAGTTTGCCCCAGAAGAATAATGCCCTCAGGAAGAATATGCCCCCCATTAGAGCAGCCTTTACCTCCCCCCACTTGTGTTAATAATAATAAATTTAAAAAAAAAACTCACCTCATTCGTTTGATCGCACCGCTGTCAGACATCCCAACCTGCAAAAACTCATTTCAGGGAGGTTTTGTTTTTTTTCTTTCACAAACTTTTTATTACATTTTCCAGACATCTGCAGTATCTGCACACTGTGCTCTATGGTGTGGAGGACGGGGCTCATTACCCTGCCCCAAATTATCCTATTTATGTATATGATGAAAGGGATTCTGTCACCACCTATAAGCCCTGTGAGCTAACCATCTGCTCATGTCCAGGGCAGCATTCTGATTTCTAAGGTGGCCTTATAAAAGCTTTTTGGGGCTTTATTCTGCGGAAAAACAGGTTTTACTAACCTGTCAATCATTGAATTAAGGTGCCCAAGCAGGGGAGGTCTGTGGATGCATGGTGCCCGGCCGCGCGCATCGCCGTTCGTGCCCAGCGCCGCCTTCTACTCCTCAGTGCCGCCTCTCCCTCCCTCCCCCTCCTCCCGCTTTGAGATCCCGCGCGTGCGCACAGGCTCAGCCTGATGCGCCGTTGCGGACTGCTGGCATCGGCTTCTTCTTGCACTGTGCGCACGCGCCGAGAAGGGGACACTGCTACAGGTTGCCGGAAAGGTTTACTGCGAGTAAACTAGAGATGGGAAGTTCGGATCTTTCACATTATTCGGTTGATTCGCTGAGCTGACAAGAAGCAAGTGAACCGGAGCTTAGGTTGCGTAATGCGCATGCGCGGATGCTTCGATTCTCTTGCTGACTCGCTGAGTCGGCTCTTGGTCTGAGTCAGGAAGTTTATTCTTTAAAACCCTGTGTGTAATTATCTGCCCCACTGTAGGAAAAAAACAAGCATCCGGGGGGGTGAATTTAACACTGGGGTAAATAATATAATTAAAATGGAGGGTTAAATGTGTAAATGTATTTTAAAAAAATACATCTCTCTCAATAGTTCTATAGCTACTGAATGAGACAGAAGAAGGGATGCCTTTAACATATATATCTCCTTGAGAAGCCAATTTGACCCTAAAGGGTTAATTCAAACCTTTCCGGGATATATTGTTTCACATGCGGGTGTCAGGGATCTAATAGCGGGAGACTCCCTGAACCTTCGGGAGACTTGAGATCCCTGCGCTGTGAACGCTCCCTACTGACTGGAGGCTCAGGACAAGATCTGTGTGATGACGTCTCGCAGGTCCTGTCCTCCAGTCAGCAGTGCGAGCAAATGGAGGAGAGGCTTTTTTTTCTTTTTATTAATTAAGTGTGTGAGTGTGAAGGGAGTAGGTAAAGGCTGCACTAATGAGCGCTCCGCAATGCAGTTATTATTGCCAGTAGAAAAAAGTTAACCAGCACCTGCAGGGCCACTAAAATAGCGGTCTTGCCAGTGAGATAGCGGTCGGGTGACAACCCTAGAACAATATGGTGAAGAGATATCTCCGCTGACGTGTCTGGGCCCTTTCATGTTATCTGTGGAGACGTCTCCATAGAAAATGGACGCTGATAACAAGCGAGTGCCTGCCTGAAATGGGAGGGAATAAAGGGAACGATGCTCCTAGTGCTTGCCAAGGACCATCAGCACCCCACTCGAAACCATAACCACCGCAAACCTCACGAACCGCCGTAGCTTGGTTTGGGGTTTCACTGTAATCCACCCACCCTGGACCCAAGGCCGGGCTCCAGCTTCCAGTGGGTGAACCTCTCCTTAGTCCAGAGAGCGAAACAGGAACACCTCTTACAAGAGCTATGGGATTATACTCTGGAGAGTATAATGATTATAACAATCCCCAGAGTGTAGTTCTACAATCCCCCAAACATGAGCCCAGACTTCATGAAGGGTAGAACAGGACACTTTAAATGGGCAACATGTCAGCCTTTTATGCAGGTCTTCCAGCAACTGACACTCCAATGGGGGACCTTGTGGAAGACTGAGACAGTTTCTTACATAAACCAATCACATGCAGTTACAGGCCGAAAACACACACATGTGATACAATTAACCAACACAATGGGATAACGTAATCACTCACAGGCAGAAGCTACACAAGTAACACCCCAGTTGTATTACTACACTCCTCTACCCCGCTACTATCTTCTAAGAGCCTTAAGGGTCCATTCACACATCCGCAATTCTGCTCCGCATTTTGCGGAACGGAATTGCGGACCCATTCATTTCCGGGTCTGCAATTCCGATCCCGAAAAAAATAGAAAACGTCCTATTCTTGTCCACAATAGCGGACAAGAATAGACATATTCTATTAGTGCCGGCGATGTGCGGTCCGCAAAATGCACATTGCCGGTTTCTGTGTTTTGCGGATCCGCAAAACACACACGGATGTGTGAATGAACCCTTATACTGTCATTAGATATGATTATGGGCAGCACGGTGGCTCAGTGGTTAGCACTGGTGTATTGCAGATAAGGCAACATCTGCATGGAGTTTGTATGTTCTCCCCGCGTTTGCGTGGGTTTCCTCCGGGTACTCCGGTTTCCTCCCACACTCCAAAGACAGACTGATAGGGACCTTAGATTGTGAGCCCCATTGGGGACAGTTGGATGCTAATGTCTGTAACGTGCTGCGGAATATAGTAGCGCTAATGTCTTCCACAAATGTGCATATAAATCTATGTTAAATGCAATTGTTCATGTAATTAGCCTGGTTACCAGTAGGTGGCAGCAACTCATTGGCAGGTACAAGTTACAGTTTAGTGTATCTGAGCTGGAATGGTTTATTCCAGCTTAGCTCCCCCTCTGTGGAGAGGTGGGCAGGACCCACATCCTGCAGTATGGGTGGAGAAGGAAGTTAGTGAAGAGTACCAGCCACCCCTGCTAGGGGAAGGCTGTGTGATAGTGTTCAGGAGAACCCCTTCTAAGGGAGGACAGCAAGCACATAGTCTCGGCTGAGACATGTCCATATATATCCCAGCTAGAGCACCTAGAGCTCTGCTGGATGAAGAGAGCAGAAGCTATATCAAACTCCAGAGATCCAGAAAGAAAGCATCCCCTGAGAATCCATCTGTGAGATAAGTCCAGAGTCCTAGGAGAAGCCATTCCTCCTCAGCTAGTCTGTTCCCACACAGCAGAAGTTACAGATAAGTGCAGAAGCTAATCCTGCCACAATTACAGAGCTACCAAGCAGACGTTTATTCTGCAAGCTCCACAATTAAAGCAGAAGTACTCATTCCTGCCAATCATTGCCAAAACCTGCTGGGACCAAGAGACCAAAGCTGTATACCGCTTGGATGCAAGTTATTTCAAGTAAAGCAACGTTTGAACTTCATCTAAAGGTCTGGACATCATTTATTCTGCAAAGTTCCTCTATTACTCCTACTATCACTACACTCAAATTTATTGCAAATGAGCCAGGAGCCAGGAGTCCGGCCGTATCCAGGTAGGAGACACCGTGACACAACTACCACAACACTACAGAGACATTATAGGCCATTAGACCACTCTGACATTCCTAATCTGGGACGGGCGTTATAACACCTTGGAAGGGCAGTGGAACAGTACCCTGCGCACGCTGCAATTGGGAGGGGCGTTGGTCGAACTAATAAAACATAACATGGCCTATAATACTCCACACATAAATCAGGGTTAATAGTTCCTTATCAGCCCAAGAGACTGAGGGGTGGGGGGATCTCCATAGTTCTGGGTCCATAGTCCGTAGGAAGGAGGCTAGCCCTCAGGCCTCTCCAGCAGCCCCAGTGACGGTTCAGTCCGTCACAGGGGACACCTCCCTGATCTGTCTGGGGCCCTTTTATGCGCCGCGGAGACGTCCTCAGAGGGAAAGGACGGCGCTACAATCCATTCATGTCTCCGCCAGAAAAACTCTGAGGGAAGAACTCGCTCTGTGAGACTTCCCAGAGATCTCGCTCTTTCCCGACGGCAGAGAGAGGCGGCCGCCTATACCCAACAGCTGGCGCTAGGCGACTGCACCCCGAAGAGCAAATACTAATTACTAAGAATAATCATTGGGGGAGGATTGTCAAATTGGAGTAAAGGAAAACTGGGTTAGTTGCCCCTAGCAACCAATCACATTCCACCTTTCAGATTGGAGAGCTCCTTTGGAAAATGAAAGGTGGAATCTGATTGGTTGCTTTGGTCAACTGAGCCAGTTTTCCTTTACATCCCATTTATCAAGTTGGTGCATTGTGTGTTACTGTGAGCTGCTTGGTGAGATTGGGATCGTGACCTCGTCTGAAGGTCCTTACAGCTCACAGAGTGTAGATACTACCGACATTATATCCTAGTGACTTCAGGACCTTTGATGATGTCATGATCATGTGATCAGTCACATGAGGGGAGGTCTTTCACTGTGCAGCACTTCCTGTCATGTGACCAGTGTGACGTCATCGCAGGTCCTGCAGCCCCAGGAGGTGAGATCTGCAGGTCAGTTATTGGTCTTGGTTCTGGGTTTATTAGAATGGAGCGGTTCTATAGGTGACATATAGCAGGTCCAGCCAGCAGGGGGCAGCACCGGCCATAGAGAGTCTCTGCTCACACAGTCTGGAGGTCAGGAGGGGAGTTCTCCTCAGACATGTCTGCTCTCCCCCTGGAATATTAGGAGACCCCCAGACCCCTGTAAGAGGGGCTGTTCTCCTGGATTAGAGGGGTCTTCCATCACACACTGTTCTGTGATGTCACTAGGATATGGAGTCAGTGTGTGGTCGGTGGGGACAACCTCTTCTAGATGAAGGGGCTGCAGCGCTGTGTCCTCTCCTCACTGTCCCTGCACAGCGGAGGCCGGAGCTCTAATGAGCAGGGACTGTGGAGGAGATTCAGCAGTAAAGCAGCTCTGCAGCCCCTCCACTCCCAGGATTAGTGGGGTCCTGATAGAGACGAGCCCCCACCTACCGCACACTGATGACCAGTAGGGTCGCCCCCCGGCCGGTAATTTACTGCCTCTGCCGCTGCCGGTGATATTTTCTACCAGCAATAATAATTACCGGTATTTTTCTATATGAACAAAAATCACAAAAAAATTTAAACCAAGATCAAAACATTCTGCGCGATGTAATAAATAAATGTGCGGATGTCGCTGGCATTATATATGGACTAAGCCCTCACTCTGATGTGGGCTGTTACTAATGAGCGCTGCCATTGTGGGGGGCTCAATAGCACAGCCTTTAACCCCCCCCCCCCACATTTGTGTTAAAGGGAACCTGTCACCTCAAAATCGCATATAAAACCGCCAGCATTACCTTATAGTGGCCCCCAGTCTGTTATTAATGATGTGTTTGATCCGGTAATCGGATGCTCCATACATGACAAAAACAATGTTTTAATCGCCATCAGCGCTATCTCGCCGGTCAGTCTGAAGTCAAGGGGGCAGCGCCCTAACCTAATTTTTGTCGGGGCAAGGTGACAAAAAAATTGCAAATTGAACGTTTTAAATTTTTTTGTTCTTTTACGGCATTCACCGCATAGGAGATATTTTTAAATATTTTAATAGTTCGCACTTTTTCGGGCGTGGCGATATGTAATTTTTTTTATTGTTTATATATTTTATATGTAAAATTGGGCAAGGGAGTGATTTAAACTTAATATTTTGGTGTTTTTTTTTTTTTTTACTTTTTATTTAATAACTATTTCCCCCCTTAGGGGCTAGAACCTTGGATCTTTCATCCCTTGTCCTATTCACCCTGATGGAGCTCTATCAGGGTGAATAGGACTTCACACTCTCCCTGCTGCTCTGTGCTTTGTGCACCCAGCAGCAGGGAGCCGACAATGGCAGCCAGGACTTCAGCAGCGTCCTGGCTGCCATGGTAACCGATCGGAGCCCCAGGCTTACACTGCTGGGGCTCCGATCGGAAATACCACTGCCACCAATGAGGGGGAGGGGAGAGGGCACCCTCTGGCCACTGCCACTAATGATTATAATATTTGCGGCACCTGAGGGGTTAATAGCGGCGGATCGCAGCGCGCAATCATAGAGGCTGGGTGCCGGCTATGGGATATGGCCGGCACCCACAGCGCAGCCTGCCTTTGTATTAAGCATAAACTATATTCATTGGTGGCGCAGTGGCCACAGCCCCTCCCCTCCTCCTCCCTGCTATCAGCCCATTGGTGGCAGCGGCACAGGGGGGAGGGACTGCCTCCTTCTCCCCTGTGCTGTTGAGAAGAACATGGCGCGCGCTGACAGCAGCGCGTCCCATGTCAGTTCCTCGCGCGTGAGAGGCAGAGCAGCGGAGGGTCTAGGCGCAAATGGCGACAAGACTACAAAGTTTTGTCGCCATTTAGCAATTCTAAGTCTCATTGGCGACCATTTTGTTTGCCATCTGGAGCCCTGCCCCTTAGTGCCCCCTCACAATACTGCTGTCCCCTTAGTAGTGCCCCCTCACAATAGTGCTGTCCCCTTAGTGCCCCCTCACAATAGTGCTGTCCCCTTAGTGCCCCCTCACAATAGTGCTGTCCCCTTAGTGCCCCCTCACAATTGTGCTGTCTCCTTAGTAGTGCCCCTGAAAATAGTGCTGTCCCCTTAGTAGTGCCCCCTCACAATAGTGCTGTCCCCTTAGTGCCCCCTCACAATAGTGCTGTCCCCTTAGTGCCCCCTCACAATAGCGCTGTCCCCTTAGTGCCACCTCACAATAGTGCTGTCCCCTTAGTAGTGCCCCCTCACAATAGTGCTGTCCCCTTAGTGCCCCCTCACAATAGTGCTGTCCCCTTAGTGCCCCCTCACAATAGTGCTGTCCCCTTAGTGCCACCTCACAATAGTGCTGTCCCCTTAGTAGTGCCCCCTCACAATAGCGCTGTCCCCTTAGTGCCCCCTCACAATAGTGCTGTCCCCTTAGTGCCCCCTCACAATAGTGCTGTCCCCTTAGTGCCCCCTCACAATAGTGCTGTCCCCTTAGTGCCCCCTCACAATTGTGCTGTCTCCTTAGTAGTGCCCCTGAAAATAGTGCTGTCCCCTTAGTAGTGCCCCCTCACAATAGCGCTGTCCCCTTAGTGCCCCCTCACAATAGTGCTGTCCCCTTAGTGCCCCCTCACAATAGCGCTGTCCCCTTAGTGCCACCTCACAATAGTGCTGTCCCCTTAGTAGTGCCCCCTCACAATAGTGCTGTCCCCTTAGTGCCCCCTCACAATAGTGCTGTCCCCTTAGTGCCCCCTCACAATAGTGCTGTCCCCTTAGTGCCCCCTCACAATAGTGCTGTCCCCTTAGTGCCCCCTCACAATAGTGCTGTCCCCTTAGTGCCCCCTCACAATTGTGCTGTCTCCTTAGTAGTGCCCCTGAAAATAGTGCTGTCCCCTTAGTAGTGCCCCCTCACAATAGCGCTGTCCCCTTAGTGCCCCCTCACAATAGTGCTGTCCCCTTAGTGCCACCTCACAATAGTGCTGTCCCCTTAGTAGTGCCCCCTCACAATAGTGCTGTCCCCTTAGTGCCCCCTCACAATAGTGCTGTCCCCTTAGTGCCCCCTCACAATAGTGCTGTCCCCTTAGTGCCACCTCACAATAGTGCTGTCCCCTTAGTAGTTCCCCCTCACAATAGCGCTGTCCCCTTAGTGCCCCCTCACAATAGTGCTGTCCCCTTAGTGCCCCCTCACAATAGTGCTGTCCCCTTAGTGCCCCCTCACAATAGTGTTGTCCCCTTAGTGCCCCCCCACAATAGGGCTGTCCCATTAGTTGCCCCTCACAATAGTGCTGTCCCCTTAGTGCCCCCTCACAATAGTGCTGTCCCCTTAGTGCCCCCTCACAATAGTGCTGTCCCCTTAGTGCCCCCTCACAATAGTGCTGTCTCCTTAGTAGTGCCCCTGAAAATAGTGCTGTCCCCTTAGTAGTGCCCCTCACAATAGTGCTGTCCCCTTAGTGCCCCCTCACAATAGTGCTGTCCCCTTAGTGCCCCCTCACAATAGTGCTGTCCCCTTAGTGCCCCCTCACAATAGTGCTGTCCCCTTAGTGCCCCCTCACAATAGTGCTGTCTCCTTAGTAGTGCCCTTGAAAATAGTGCTGTCCCCTTAGTAGTGCCCCTCACAATAGTGCTGTCCCCTTAGTGCCCCCTCACAATAGTGCTGTCCCCTTAGTGCCCCCTCACAATAGTGCTGTCCCCTTAGTGCCCCCTCACAATAGTGCTGTCCCCTTAGTAGTGCCCCCTCACAATAGTGCTGTCCCCTTAGTAGTGCCCCCTCACAATAGTGCTGTCCCCTTAGTAGTGCCCCCTCACAATAGTGCTGTCCCCTTAGTGCCCCCTCACAATAGTGCTGTCCCCTTAGTGCCCCCTCACGATAGTGCTGTCCCCTTAGTGCCCCTCACAATAGTGCTGTCCCCTTAGTGCCCCCTCACAATAGTGCTGTCCCCTTAGTGCCCCCTCACAATAGTGCTGTCCTGTTAGTTCCCCCTCACAATAGTGCTGTCCCCTTAGTTCCCCCTCACAATAGTGCTGCCCCCTTAGTGCCCCCTCACAATAGTGCTGCCCCCTTAGTGCCCCCTCACAATAGTGCTGCCCCCTTAGTGCCCCCTCACAATAGTTCTGTCCCCTTAGTGCCCCCTCACAATAGTGCTGTCCCCTTAGTGCCCCCTCACAATAGTGCTGTCCCCTTAGTAGTGCCCCCTCACAATAGTGCTGTCCCCTTAGTGTCCCCTCACAATAGCGCTGTTTCCTTAGTGCCCTCTCACAATAGTGCTGTCCCCTTAGTGCCCCCTCACAATAGTGCTGTCCCCTTAGTGCCCCCTCACAATAGTGCTGTCCCCTTAGTGCCCTCTCACAATAGTGCTGTCCCCTCAGTGCCCCCTCACAATAGTGCTGTCCCCTTAGTGCCCCCTTACAATAGTGCTGTCCCCTTAGTAGTGCCCCCTCACAATAGTGCTGTCCCCTTAGTGCCCCCACACAATAGTGCTGTCCCCTTAGTGCCCCCTCACAATAGTGCTGTCCCCTTAGTGCCCCCTCACAATAGTGCTGTCCCCTTAGTGCCCCCTCACAATAGTGCTGTCCCTTTAGTGCCCCCTCACAATAGTGCTGTCCCCTTAGTAGTGCCCCCTCACAATAGCGCTGTCCCCTTAGTGTCCCCTCACAATAGCGCTGTCCCCTTAGTGCCCTCTCACAATAGTGCTGTCCCCTTAGTGCCCCCTCACAATAGTGCTGTCCCCTTAGTGCCCCCTCACAATAGTGCTGTCCCCTTAGTGCCCCCTCACAATAGTGCTGTCCCCTTAGTGCCCCCTCACAATAGTGCTGTCCCCTCAGTGCCCCCTCACAATAGTGCTGTCCCCTTAGTGCCCCCTCACAATAGTGCTGTCCCCTTAGTAGTGCCCCCTCACAATAGTGCTGTCCCCTTAGTGCCCCCACACAATAGTGCTGTCCCCTTAGTGCCCCCTCACAATAGTGCTGTCCCCTTAGTGCCTCCTCACAATAGTGCTGTCCCCTTAGTGCCCCCTCACAATAGTGCTGTCCCCTTAGTGCCCCCTCACAATAGTGCTGTCCCCTTAGTGCCCCCTCACAATAGTGCTGTCCCCTTAGTGCCCCCTCACAATAGTGCTGTCCCCTTAGTGCCCCCTCACAATAGTGCTGTCCCCTTAGTGCCCCCTCACAATAGTGCTGTCCCTTTAGTGCCCCCTCACAATAGTGCTGTCCCCTTAGTAGTGCCCCCTCACAATAGTGCTGTCCCCTTAGTGTCCCCTCACAATAGCGCTGTCCCCTTAGTGCCCTCTCACAATAGTGCTGTCCCCTTAGTGCCCCCTCACAATAGTGCTGTCCCCTTAGTGCCCCCTCACAATAGTGCTGTCCCCTTAGTGCCCCCTCACAATAGTGCTGTCCCCTTAGTGCCCCCTCACAATAGTGCTGTCCCCTTAGTGCCGCCTCACAATAGTGCTGTCCCCTCAGTGCCCCCTCACAATAGTGCTGTCCCCTTAGTAGTGCCCCCTCACAATAGTGCTGTCCCCTTAGTAGTGCCCCCTCACAATAGTGCTGTCCCCTTAGTGCCCCCACACAATAGTGCTGTCCCCTTAGTGCCCCCTCACAATAGTGCTGTCCCCTTAGTGCCCCCTCACAATAGTGCTGTCTCCTTAGTGCCCCCTCACAATAGTGCTGTCCCCTTAGTGCCCCCTCACAATAGTGCTGTCCCCTTAGTGCCCCCTCACAATAGTGCTGTCCCCTTAGTGCCCCCTCACAATAGTGCTGTCCCCTTAGTGCCCCCTCACAATAGTGCTGTCCCCTTAGTGCCCCCTCACAATAGTGCTGTCCCCTTAGTGCCCCCTCACAATAGTGCTGTCCCCTTAGTGCCCCCTCACAATAGTGCTGTCCCCTTAGTGCCCCCTCACAATAGTGCTGTCCCCTTAGTGCCCCCTCACAATAGTGCTGTCCCCTTAGTGCCCCCTCACAATAGTGCTGTCCCCTTAGTGCCCCCTCACAATAGTGCTGTCCCCTTAGTGCCCCCTCACAATAGTGCTGTCCCCTTAGTGCCCCCTCACAATAGTGCTGTCCCCTTAAAATAATGTTGCCTTGTTGGGGTTTTTTGGGAGGATTATTGGATTACTTCATGAGAGGGAGAATAAAGCGTATGAGTTGCGGCTATTAAATAAGACCATCCTTCTGGAATAAAGAGAACGCCGCTGGAGTTGAATGATGACATTTCCATCTTAAAGGGGTTGTGCAGGGGTTTTATATGGATGACCGATCCTCGGGTAGTATAATCCCAAATGATGACAGCCCTCAGCAGTAGTCTGTGTTATTTGAGGGTGCTCGTCAAGGTTCTGTTCTGACTCCACCTCAGGATCCCCACTTGTAGTATTTGTACAATTAGACAGCACTCCAACCGGTAGATATGATAATTAGTGTATTTATTCAGCCGGACACGACGGTGCACAACAATACAACGTTTCGGGCTAGAGGAAAGCCCTTCATCAGGCTGGTGTACAAAAGAGAAAATAGGAGGCAAATCAGTCCACGATTTGGAGACATAACACATATATGAATATAGGTATCACGCCAGTAATTTCATATATAAACAATGGTGATACCAGGAATCAATACATAGACCATGATCATATCAACAATACGTGATGGTAAGTACTAGAACAAAAGATCATAATACATAGAGCGCACCAGTTCAAATCACTGTGCAAACACAAGGGGGCTGAATAGAGACAAAAAACAAAGAACAATAGTGGAGAGTGAGATGAACAAGAGTTGCATCCACAAACTGGGACAGCTAGTGTCGCATTGGATCGGGAAAATGAAGGTGCGGTGGGGAACGCAATACAGCCGTGCGCAGGCGCATTAAACCTGGAGGGACGCAAGAGAGCGGGGTAGGAGAGGCTTGAGTACAACAGGCGCACTGAGCCTGGGGGGGAGCCATTTTGGTTAGGGGCAAAGTTGCCAGGATAGAAAAATGCTGAATGACTAATTAGGGGACCTAAGAGCCAGTTTATATATGGGTGTGACAATGGGGAAAAAATCCCTGTTTTTTAGGGAACTGGCATGGTGATCTATAAACCCTCAAGTTACAGCACATGAGGGTAGCCCTGGACTAGGGTGACCACGTGTCCCGGTTTGCCCGGGATCGTCCCGTAATTTACGTTTTTGTCCCGTGTCCCGGGAGCCTTCAAACCGGGACAATAGAGAGTCCCGGAATCAACTGCCTGCCAGTCTGCAACATTCACTGCCGCTGCTGCCGCAGTGCTGTTGTAATTAATTCATCCTAAATCACTGGTTGCTACGGCTGCCCCGCTTGGCGTGTAGCAACCAGTGACGTCACCATGTCCCGCTCTCTCTGCGGCTCCGACTCCACCCCCACCTCCCAGTGCAGCCCCTACAGATGCAGGTAGCTGTGCAGATAGGGAGTTGCAGTATAACGGGGGAATTGCCATGTGAGCCGTTCCCTCCTCACCCAGGCCGGAGAGGTATTTCAGCAGTCCACAGACTACATGAGGCGTTTACAGGCTGTCTGCTCCCGGCCCAGCGTCAGGCAGCGGTTACCAGGCCGGGCTGCTCTCACTGGCGGCCCCGGGTGATTACTTTCGAAAAGAACTTTTACTATTCGCCGCCTCTGGAGTTTGAATGGAATGCGCATGCGCAGTGCCGCCACTCTCCACACTGACGTTACAAGCAGCCCGGTTCTGTCACCCGACTCTGTCATCCACACTGCACGGCAGAAAGACGCTGCGGCCCCGAGGTAAGGACCTTGTGTTCTGATACTGAGCCCACCGAGAAGACAGTGCTGCTCCAGTGTCCTAATACTACCGGAGAGAAACTTCTATCTATAGACTCCATGTGCAGTGCCAGCAATGATACATGGACTCCAGCTGTTGTGGAACTACAACGCCCAGCAGGATGCGGGCTGTATTGGGCACACTGGCATTTGATGGCGCACAGTAGCGACAATTTATGGGCACACTGGCATTTGATGGGGCACAATAGCGACAATTCATGGGCACACTGGCAGCATCTGATGGGGGCACAGTAGCGACAATTCATGGGCACACTGGCATTTGATGGGGGCACAGTAGCGACAATTCATGGGCACACTGGCATTTGATGGACTGTGCCCCATCAAATGCCAGTGTGCTAATGAATTGTCGCTACTGTGCCCCCATCAGATGCTGCCAGTGTTCCCATGAATTGTCGCTACTGTGCCTAGCAACAATTTATGGGCACACTGGCATTTGATGGGGCACAGTAGCGACAATTCATGGGAACACTGGCAGCATCTGATGGGGGCACAGTAGCGACAATTCATTAGCACACTGGCAGCATTTGATGGGGCACAGTAGTGACAATTAATTGACACACTAGCAGCATCTGATCTGATGGGCACAGTAGCGGCAATTGATAGGCACACTGGCAGCATCTGATGAGGCACAGTTTGCGACAATTCATGGGCACACTGGCAGCATCTGATGGGGGCACAGTAGCGACAATTCATGGGCACACTGGCATTTGATGGGGGCACAGTAGCGACAATTCATGGGCACACTGGCATTTGATGGACTGTGCCCCATCAAATGCCAGTGTGCTAATGAATTGTCGCTACTGTGCCCCCATCAGATGCTGCCAGTGTTCCCATGAATTGTCGCTACTGTGCCTAGCAACAATTTATGGGCACACTGGCATTTGATGGGGCACAGTAGTGACAATTTACGTGCACACTGGCATTTGATGGGGCACAGTAGCGACAATTCATGGGAACACTGGCAGCATCTGATGGGGGCACAGTAGCGACAATTCATTAGCACACTGGCAGCATTTGATGGGGCACAGTAGTGACAATTAATTGACACACTAGCAGCATCTGATCTGATGGGCACAGTAGCGGCAATTGATAGGCACACTGGCAGCATCTGATGAGGCACAGTTTGCGACAATTCATGGGCACACTGGCAGCATCTGATGGGGCACAGTAGCATCAATTGATCGGCACACTGGCAGCATCTGATGGGGCACAGTAGCATCAATTGATCTGTTTTAGGTAGCCAGTGACCTGTTTTAGGTAGCCAGTGATTGTGTGCAGGGCACAATCACAAATTACTGAACAATGCACAGGCAGTTATGTTTATAGCAATCTCAAGCATAACTTCGATGCAATGAACTTGCCAGCGTAAGTACAAAGTACGCCGCTGTCACTAAGTGACTTAATTTTTTTTAAAAAGTATCAAAAATCATATTTTTTGGGGAGTGGACATAGGTGCGGGGGGGCCGGGGCGGGTGTCCCTGAATGGCAGTTTGGAAATGTGGTCACCCTACCCTGGACGTGATAACAACCTGGTCGTGGGAAAATAACAGTGCCACCTAGGCCGAAATGCTAGAACAATTGGACCATGGGGGGTGCTTCACGAATGTCTCCACTCGCTATTGGACGACTCCGGCCCTACGGAGAGAAGGAGAATAAAACATTAGGACATGGTAGCTAAAAACTGTAACGTATAAGAACAAAAGCATAGGAACGTAATTAAAGGGATTCTGTCATGAGATTTTACCCCTATAACCTAAACATAGGCCCATGTCCGTACTAGTAAGAAGAATCCTAAGCTGGCCTTATTAAACCTCCCTGTGGCTCTATTAGCCCATAACCTGTCAATCACTTACTTAAGGTGCCCAAGGGGATGTCCGTTAATACAGGGTGCCCAGCCGCACCCCTCGCCGTCCGGTGCCCAGCGCCGCCTTCCCTGTCTTCAGCGCCGCCTCCGCAATCCTCCCGTCCCTCTGCCAGATCCCGTGCCTGCGCACTAGGCTCAGCCTGATGCGCCCGTGCGGACTCCTGGCAGAGGCTTCGTTGAGCGAAGTACGCATGCGCCGGCCTGATGCGCACTTCACTCAACCCTGCTATGACCTGCAGATTGGCGCCAACCTCTCACAGCCCGGGAAAAGCTGTCAGGAGCCGGATCACGCCCACAAACAGCTGGAGACAGAGGCTTCCTTCTGATCCCATTTCACTCAATAAGGTATACGCAGCAAGAAATAAGATTTATCAATAATAATAAGGCAGTGTATATATATATATACCATCAGGGGGACAATACTGCCAAAACAACAAATATATATATATTTACTCAACACCATGGGTACACTATTGATAGTGCCAGATAAAAATATTTGGGCAGAATATATATAAGCCACCATGGTGATACTATAGATAAGGCTGTATATATATGTATATTTTTTACATTTTTTTCCCATCATGGCCATAATAATTATAAGGCAGTATATATATATATATATACACACACCACCATGGTGATACTATTATTATATATATATAAAAAAAGAAAAAAAGATGGCAGCACCATCACAGATAAAAAATGGATGAAGGGTGCAAAAAGCCCAGTATGGATATAAGCCAATCCAGTAAAATGCAAGCGATGAAAAAAGGGCAGCACTCCAATAAATAAAAATGAAAAAAACTTTATTTACCCATAAGGCTGTAGCGACGTTTCGGCTCTTACACAGGAGCCTTCCTCAAGCAGTGTGTACAAACCAAGCTCTGAACATATGTAGTGTTACAGCTAACCATAGCCAATTACATGTCAAGTGAACATAATTAATAAAAAATCCAAATACATGATACATCATAAATGTAGAAACAGATAAAACCAACAATACAGCATAATCCAATCGTGATACACCTAATTGCATAAAAATTATTTCCGTGGGTATAAGGTATAGTAAAATATCTATACAGGTACATAATTGGTAATATTATCAGTGCCAACTGTAGGCAATTACATAAAGTGATAAGTGCTTACTCGTACAGGTGATGTGTGCAGAGAATGCAGGATGAAGGACGGTTGTGATCCATGCGGACATGTGCGATCCGGTCGTGCTAGACACCCATAAATATATTGCCGAAATCATGCGGCAATTGGGTGACAAAACCGTCTATAGTCACATTGATTTTGACCCAAGGTTCAAAATTGCTGAGTTGATTGATAATGTATTGACAGAGGCTCTACATGCGGGGGTCATTGACGAGGGGCTTGTGGATTTTCTTACTGTAACACATCCTGTCACTCTGGTGCTTTATGTGTTGCCTAAGGTCCACAAGTCCCTCGTCGATCCACCTGGCCGCCCCATCGTTTCGGGCTCTGATTCAATCTTCAGTCATGTTGCCATCTTCCTTGATAAGGTTTTGTGCAGTTTTGCTTGTGGAGGCAGCTCATATATCCGTGACACCAGTGATTTCTTGCTCAAACTGCAGGGGGTCGATCTTATTGATGTACCTGGTGTGATACTTGCATCATTTGATGTAACCTCACTTTATACATCAATAGATCATCAAAAGGGACTGGCTGCGGTTGGTTCAATGTTGGAGAAATCCACACTCACTGATGGCTCCCAACATTTTACATAGTAACATAGTACATAAGGCCGAAAAAAGACATTTGTCCATCCAGTTCGGTCTGTCATCCTGCAAGTTGATCCAGAGGAAGGCAAAAAACCCTGTGAGGTAGAAGCCAATTTTCTCCACTTTAGGGGGAAAAAAATTCCTTCCCGACTCCAATCAGAATAACTCCCTGGATGAACGACCCCTCTCTAGTAGCTATAGCCTGTAATATTATTACACTCCAGAAATACATCCAGGCCCCTCCTGAATTCCTTTATTGTACTCACCTTTATTTCTTTGTTGGAAATTGTGCTCAGGCACAATTAATTTTTATTCCAAGATTCATACTACGTACAGGAACAGGGTGTGGCGATGGGGTCCAATGTGGCCCCAACTTACGCCAATATCTTTATGCGTCGATTTGAGGAAGACGTTGTCTATGGAAGCCACCACTTCCAACATGTTAGGGCGTGGTGGCGGTACATAGACGACGTTTTCCTCATCTGGACAGGTGATGCCCAACAACTTTTTGATTTCCATGGATTCCTTAATGGAATCGATAGGGCATTGCAGTTTACTTTGGTGCACTCCTGTGTCGAAATGCAATTTCTGGACACTCGCGTGATCCTGTCGGCTGGTAAATTACAGACAGAACTGTTCACTAAGCCAACCGACGGGAACACGCTACTGACATACAGTAGTAACCACCCTAGGTCTATGGTAAAATCCCTTCCATACTCCCAGTTTTTGAGGGTTAAACGTATCGTTTCAGATCCTGTGGTATCTAATAATACGCTAGACACATTGTTACACAAATTTGAGAAACGGGGGTATCCAACCAAATTACTACAAGAACAAAAGAAACTGGTTAGTCAGCTTAATAGGGATGACACTCTAAAAAGAAAAGTACAACAAACACAGATGACTAGGATCCCCTTCATCTCTACTCATTGTGAACAAAGCGTTGATATAAGTAATATTATTCGACGTCACTGGGGCATACTGGGTGGTTGCCTTAATACAGTTAAGGAATTCCATTCTCCTCCAATCATGTCCTACCGTAGATCCAAGAGCCTCAAGGACCAACTGGTAAGGGCTGACGTGGGAACTCTGAAGACGGCAAGACAACTGACATTGACAGGTGCCAGTGTCGGCTGTTTTCCTTGTTTATCCTGCGTAAACTGTAAATACATTCTTAAGGGTAGGTCTTTCACACACCCACAAACTGGGGTTTCACATCAGATAAGGCATTATCTGACTTGTGATTCCAGCTATGTTGTGTATGTGATCGTTTGTCCATGTAATCTGCTGTACGTTGGAGAAACAACAACTGATTTCAAGACACGATTCAATAACCATCGACTTAGTGTCAGGAAAAAACGACTGGATTTACCAGTCTCTAAACACTTTGCCAACCAGAAGCACACTGAGAAAGATCTGAGGTGTTGCATTATTGATTATGTACCAATGCCCAGGAGAGGTGGCAACAGGATTGGCCTTCTAAAAAAGAGAGAGCTAAAATGGATTTACACGCTAGACTCCCTTCAACCGCATGGTCTAAATGTGGACTACAAGGTTGGGGTCGGTTAGATGCGTGTCTTGCCCTCTGTTCATGCAGTTTAATGTCGATTGCCCCAGTGTAAATTATGTGACTTGTGTGTATAAAACATAAATCTCCGTTTACTCTAAAAGTCCCTTTTTTTAAAAAATTTTTGTTTTGGATTCACTTTTGTGTATTTATGTTCTCATTTTATTGTTCTTACAGATGGTATGCTGCCGAGTCTGGGGTGAGGATAAGCGGTGTGGCATTCATGTGGGCTGTGCGATCGCGGTATTTGGATACCATTGTCCATGCAGAATACGGCCTATGTACTTCTGTGTTCTCTCAAAAAAATTGCCTTTGTTCTTTTTATTGTCCGTTACATGTGCGGCGGGGTGTTATGAGGAGAACCCTCTGAGTGGGGTGGTGATAGGTGGGTTTTGATCATTGTGGCGGTGCGACCCTGTATTCACATGCAGATGCGCAGCCGCGCTTTGGTCACGGCTGGCGGTTCCACTTCCATCTGTAGGTGTAGCCCTCACCCGAGCCCACTTGGCCACTGTGACACTCTGGCATTTCTCTATGCCAGTGTCATCCTGATTCTACACTGTACCGGACGTAATTGTCGTTATGAGTGTCAGCGCAACATAATGGGCTGTTTGCCCTTATCCAAAATGGCCGTTTCAGTGCTGCGTCATGTGATGAGGTTAGTACTGGCCGGGAACACGCATTATACGTCATAGGGACATGCGCAGTGGTGATCCAGGCACGCCGGATCGCACATGTCCGCATGGATCACAGCCGTCCTTCATCCTGCATTCTTTGCACACATCACCTGTACGAGTAAGCACTTATCACTTTATGTAATTGTCTACAGTTGGCACTGATAATATTACCAATTATGTACCTGTATAGATATTTTACTATACCTTATACCCACGGAAATAATTTTTATGCAATTAGGTGTATCACGATTGGATTATGCTGTATTGTTGGTTTTATCTGTTTCTACATTTATGATGTATCATGTATTTGGATTTTTTATTAATTATGTTCACTTGACATGTAATTGGTTATGGTTAGCTGTAACACTACATATGTTCAGAGCTTGGTTTGTACACACTGCTTGAGGAAGGCTCCTGTGTAAGAGCCGAAACGTCGCTACAGCCTTATGGGTAAATAAAGTTTTTTTCATTAGTATCTATTGGAGTGCTGCCCTTTTTTCATCGCTTATATATATATATATGACCCTGTGGACATGCATCCCCGCGTTATTGTAAAAGTCACATGGACTCAGTGGTCACGCGGACATGCATCCCCGCGTTATGGTAAAAGTCACAGGCACTCTTGGTTCACGCGGACATGCATACCCGCATTTTGGTAAAAGTCACATGCACTCTTGATTCATGCGGACATGCATACCCACGTTATGGTAAAAGTCACATGCACTCTTGGTTCACGCGGACATGCATACCCACGTTTTGGTAAAAGTCACATGCACTCTTAGTTCACGCGGACATGCATACCCACGTTATGGTAAAAGTCACATGCACTCTTGGTTCACGCGGACATGCATACCCACGTTTTGGTAAAAGTCACAGGCACTCTTGGTTCACGCGGACATGCATACCCACGTTTTGGTAAAAGTCACAGGCACTCTTGGTTCACGCGGACATACATCCCCGCATTTTTGTAAAAGTCACAGGCACTCTTGGTTCACACGGACATGCATACCCACGTTTTGGTAAAAGCCACATGCACTCTTGGTTCACGCGGACATGCATACCCACGTTTTGGTAAAAGTCACATGCACTCTTGGTTCACGCGGACATGCATACCCACGTTTTGGTAAAAGTCACATGCACTCTTGGTTCACGCGGACATGCATACCCACGTTTTGGTAAAAGTCACATGCACTCTTGGTTCACGCGGACATGCATACCCACGTTTTGGTAAAAGTCACATGCACTCTTGGTTCACGCGGACATGCATACCCGCGTTTTGGTAAAAGTCACATGCACTCTTGGTTCACGCGGAAAGTGTCACAAAGACATGTTCAAGTGTTGAATTAATATAACAAAATATAATGTAATTGGCTCAAATAATTTTGTACAAAATGATTTGCTAAGTATCTCTAACTTATTAGTTCAGCATTTGCTATTAGGATGCAATTTTGATTTGCAGTGAGCTGTTGCATTGCTTATTTTGTTTAACAAAATTGTAATGTATACAGTGATATATTGTTCATAATTTTAATCAATCTCTGGTTTTATTTAGTATTCAGGTTGGCATTAGTGCACTTTTGCGTTGGATTTTACGGAGACTACAACATTACAAAGAACTAAATTTTTATTCAAGAGTTGTCTGCATTGAGTTTGGCCAGGTAAGCTAAAAAAGACGGTTCCAGCCATACTCTCTGCGTAATCAGACATTCATTTTTAGTAATTTGTACTTTTTAATTTTTTAAATCTTTTCTTTTATTTAGATTGAAAATGCCAACTTGCCTTATGAATCATTGTCTGAGCAAAACTGGAAAAAAGGGCCAGGATGAGGACATACAACTCCACCGTTTTCCGAAAGACCTTTCCAGGATTACATTGTGGTTGGAGAATATGAATCAGTCTTTTGACAATATTCACAGTTTGGCTGAAAGAATTTTGGAAGGAACACTTAAAAACAAATATAGAATTTGCTCATTGCATTTTTCGGATGATTCATATATTATAGATGCAAGAGGCAGAACTCTGAGAGCAGATGCTGTTCCTACAATATTCCCACTGACCAATGACGGGGAAAAAGTAATACAGGAAAATTTACAGAAGCTCCGCCCAACGACACGAAAACGAACACGAAAGTTTGAAAAAACGACACGAAAGTTCGAAAAAATGAACCCTGAGTTTGTCGTAGAAGAAAATCTCTCCAGTGCAGCAGATTTTGAAAAAATTACCCCTCAGTTTGTCGTAGAAGAAAATCTCTCCAGTGCAGCAGAGGACATATCTGAAGACCCAACCGTTGTAAAATTCTGCGAAATCGGAACACAAACTGACTTGTCACTTTTAAATATGCTTATTACAATTAAAAATGGTGAGGTTATCTGTCAGGATCTTCACACCGAAAATCAAACCCCTGGAAAGTACATAATCATTGACTAATAATTTAAATTTTTTGTTTGAACATGGGTGCAAGAAATTATCGCGCGACAAATGTCATCGTGTAGGACTAACCTAATGCTGAAATAATAGAAGGACTTACAGAATCAGGTGGTGCCGCGGTGGCTGCTTCCATCCCCTCAAAGTCAGACATGGTTTGGATATTAATCCCTGAGAAATCCTAGGTTGTACAAAGTTGAGAGTTACCCAAAAAAATTAAAATTTCAATATACATTTTGAGAAATCCAGATTTAAATTAATCGTTTTTAAATTTTAACAAAATAGGCAATTCTAATCAAATCTTTTTTTTGTGTGCTTCATCTTAGTATGTCGACATAAATTTTTTTTTGTTCAATATCCACGACCAACCATAGAACCAAACAATTTATATTCACCGTGGATATAGATGCATGTCTGTGTGAACCAAGAGTGCATGTGACGTTTACCAAAACGTGGGTATGCATGTCCACGTGAACCAAGAGTGCATGTGACTTTTACCTTAACGTGGGTATGCATGTCCACGTGAACCAAGAGTGCATGTGACTTTTACCAAAATGTGGGGATGCATGTCCACGTGAACCAAGAGTGCATGTGACTTTTACCAAAACGTGGGTATGCATGTCCGCGTGAACCAAGAGTGCATGTGACTTTTACCATAACGTGGGTATACATGTCCGCGTGAACCATGAGTGCATGTGACTTTTACCATAACGTGGGTATGCATGTCCGCGTGAACCATGAGTGCATGTGACTTTTAGCAAAACGTGGGTATGCATGTCCGTGTGAACCAAGAGTGCATGTGACTTTTAGAAAAACGCGGGGAGGCATGTCCGCGTGAACCAAGAGTGCATGTGACTTTTACCAAAACGTCGGGATGCATGTCCGCGTGAACCAAGAGTGCATGTGACTTTTACCAAAACGTCGGGATGCATGTCCGCGTGAACCAAGAGTGCATGTGACTTTTACCAAAACGTCGGGATGCATGTCCGCGTGAACCAAGAGTGCATGTGACTTTTACCAAAACGCGGGGAGGCATGTCCGCATGAACCAAGAGTGCATGTGACTTTTACCAAAACGCGGGGAGGCATGTCCACAGGGTGATATATGTGTATATATATATATATATATATATATATATAATAGTGTCCCCCATGGTGGTGTGTGTGTACATATATATATATATATATATATATATATAATACAAAGAAAGGGCAGCAGCACTACTTGCAGATGAAGCCGGGTGCAAAATCCTCTGACCTTAGGCTGTTCGGTCAAAATGGTTGTAGGTATCTCAAAGAAGAGGCAGCACTCCAGGATAAAGTAAAAAAAACGACCTGCTTTATTTCCCCTGTGCAACGTTTCAACTGCTCATTACAGTCTTTCTCAAGCATCCAAACTTTTGGTCTGTACTGTATATATATATATATATATATATATATATACAGTACAGACCAAAAGTTTGGACACACCTTCTCATTCAAAGAGTTTTCTTTATTTTCATGACTATGAAAATTGTAGATTCACACTGAAGGCATCAAAACTATGAATTAACACATGTGGAATTATATACATAACAAACAAGTGTGAAACAACTGAAAATATGTCATATTCTAAGTTCTTCAAAGTAGCCACCTTTTGCTTTGATTACTGCTTTGCACACTCTTGGCATTCTCTTGATGAGCTTCAAGAGGTAGTCCCCTGAAATGGTCTTCACTTCACAGGTGTGCCCTGTCAGGTTTAATAAGTGGGATTTCTTGCCTTATAAATGAGGTTGGGACCATCAGTTGCGTTGAGGAGAAGTCAGGTGGATACACAGCTGATAGTCCTACTGAATAGACTGTTAGAATTTGTATTATGGCAAGAAAAAAGCAGCTAACAGTCTATTCAGTAGGACTATCAGCTGTGTATCCACCTGACTTCTCCTCAACGCAACTGATGGTCCCAACCTCATTTATAAGGCAAGAAATCCCACTTATTAAACCTGACAGGGCACACCTGTGAAGTGAAAACCATTTCAGGGGACTACCTCTTGAAGCTCATCAAGAGAATGCCAAGAGTGTGCAAAGCAGTAATCAAAGCAAAAGGTGGCTACTTTGAAGAACTTAGAATATGACATATTTTCAGTTGTTTCACACTTGTTTGTTATGTATATAATTCCACATGTGTTACTTCATAGTTTTGATGCCTTCAGTGTGAATCTACAATTTTCATAGTCATGAAAATAAAGAAAACTCTTTGAATGAGAAGGTGTGTCCAAACTTTTGGTCTGTACTGTATACAGTGGGATGCGAAAGTTTGGGCAACCTTGTTAATCGTCATGATTTTCCTGTATAAATCGTTGGTTGTTACGATAAAAAAAAGTCAGTTAAATATATCATATAGGAGACACACACAGTGATATTTGAGAAGTGAAATGAAGTTTATTGGATTTACAGAAAGTGTGCTATAATTGTTTATACAGAATTAGGCAGGTGCATAAATTTGGGCACCACAAAAAAGAAATGAAATCAATATTTAGTAGATCCTCCTTTTGCAGAAATTACAGCCTCTAAACGCTTCCTGTAGGTTCCAATGAGAGTCTGGATTCTGGTTGAAGGTATTTTGGACCATTCCTCTTTACAAAACATCTTTAGTTCATTCAGGTTTGATGGCTTCCGAGCATGGACAGCTCTCTTTAAGTCACACCACAGATTTTCTATTATATTCAGGTCTGGGGACTGAGATGGCCATTCCAGAACGTTGTACTTGTTCCTCTGCATAAATGCCTTAGTGGATTTTGAGCAGAGTTTAGGGTCGTTGTCTTGTTGAAAGATCCAGCCCCGGCGCAGCTTCAGCTTTGTCACTGATTCTTGGACATTGGTCTCCAGAATCTGCTGATACTGAGTGGAATCCATGCGTCCCTCAACTTTGACAAGATTCCCAGTCCCTGCACTGGCCACACAGCCCCACAGCATGATGGAACCACCACTATATTTTACTGTAGGTAGCAGGTGTTTTTCTTGGAATGCTGTGTTCTTTTTCCTCCATGCATAACGCCCCTTGTTATGGCCAAATAACTCCATTTTAGTTTCATCAGTCCACAGCACCTTATTCCAAAATGAAGCTGGCTTGTCCAAATGTGCTTTAGCCCACCTCAAGCGGCACTTTTTGTGCTGTGGGGGGAGAAAAGGCTTCCTCTGCATCCCTCTCGCATACAGCATCTCCTTGTATAAAGTGCCCCGAATGGTTGAACAATGCACAGTGAATCCATCTGCAGCAAGACGATGTTGTAGGTCTTTGGTGCTGGTCTGTGGGTTGACTCTGACTGTTCTCACCATTCGTCGCTTCTGTCTATCCGAGATTTTTCTTGGTCTGCCACTTCGAGCCTTAACTTTAACTGAGCCTGTGGTCTTCCATTTCCTCAATATGTTCCTAACTGTGGAACCAGACAGCTGAAATCTCTGAGACAGCTTTCTGTATCCTTCCCCTAAACCATGATGGTGAACAATCATTGCCTTCAGGTGTAATGACCGGCGTCACGCACAGGGAGGGAAAAGGGAAAGCCCTGATCAAGGGAGAGGGAAAGGTGGTGACCCCTGACTCACCTTGCGGCTGGCACCTGACGTCCCTAGACGGGTTCCTCACCCGTGCGGCGATCACGTGCCTAAACCCTGGCTTTCCCTAAAATGAGCCCTAGATAGTGAACGGGCCGGTAGGATCGCTAGTCCGCACCACTGACACTAAGAGGGAAACACCAGGGAGAGGACAGACAATACAGACAAACACATACACCCAGGTGGGTGACCACAGCAGACCACAAAGGTCCAACAGGGATCAGGAGGGTAGCGTTCTGGACCAACAACCAAAGAACGCAGCAACACAGCTCCAGAGGGTCAGAATAGGAGTCCAGGCAGGAAGCTCTATATCTGGCAACCAGAGAAGTGTGAGAGGGGAATATAAGGAGGTTGGGAGTGCTGGACAAGGAACAGCTGAGGAGAAAGAGCTACGGATCCCTGAGTGATCCAAAAGGGTTGCAAAGCAAACCCAGAAAGCTACCATAAGGAAACAGCCCTATCTTACATAGAGCGCGCAGACTTCCTGACCCCGGGTATAACGGAGTCAGGCGTGGTTCTTGACACCCTCGTGACATCAGGTCATTTGAGAGTTGTTTTGAGACCCCCATCTTGCTACTCTTCAGAGAAAATTAAAAGAGGAGGGAAACTTACAATTGACCCCCTTAAATACTCTTTCTCATAATTGGATTCACCTGTGTATGTAGGTTAGGGGTCACTGAGCTTACCAAGCCAATTTGAGTTCCAATAATTAGTTCTAAAGGTTTTGACAACAGTGCCCAAATTTATGCACCTGCCTAATTTTGTTTAAACAATTATAGCACACTTTCTGTAAATCCAATAAACTATATTTCACTTCTCAGATATCACTGTGTGTGTCTCCTATATGATATATTTAACTGACATTTTTTATCGTAACAACCAACGATTTATACAGGAAAATCATGACGATTAACAAGGTTGCCCAAACTTTCGCATCCCACTGTATATATATAAATAGTGTCCCCATGGTGTTGAGTATATATATATATATATTTGTTGTCTTGGCAGTATTGTCCCCCTGATGGTATGTATATATACACTCACCTAAAGAATTATTAGGAACACCATACTAATACGGTGTTGGACCCCCTTTAGCCTTCAGAACTGCCTTAATTCTACGTGGCATTGATTCCACAAGGTGCTGATAGCATTCTTTAGAAATGTTGGCCCATATTGATAGGATAGCATCTTGCAGTTGATGGAGATTTGAGGGATGCACATCCAGGGCACGAAGCTCCCGTTCCCCCACATCCCAAAGATGCTCTATTGGGTTGAGATCTGGTGACTGTGGGGGCCATTTTAGTACAGTGAACTTATTGTCATGTTCAAGAAACCAATTTGAGATGATTCGAGCTTTGTGACATGGTGCATTATCCTGCTGGAAGTAGCCATCAGAGGATGGATACATGTTCTCATTCTGTTTACGCCAAATTGGACTCTACCATTTGAATGTCTCAACAGAAATCGAGACTCATCAGACCAGGCAACATTTTTCCAGTCTTCAACAGTTCAATTTTGGTGAGCTCGTGCAAATTGTAGCCTCTTTTTCCTATTTGTAGCGGAGATGAGTGGTACCGGTTGGGGTCTTCTGCTGTTGTAGCCCATCCGCCTCAAGGTTGTGCGTGTTGTGGCTTCACAAATGCTTTGCTGCATACCTCACACCATTCTTTGTAAACCCTAGAAATGGTTGTGCGTGAAAATCCCAGTAACTGAGCAGATTGTGAAATACTCAGACCGGCCCGTCTGGCACAAACAACCATGCCACGCTCAAAATTGCTTAAATCACCTTTCTTTCCCATTCTGACATTCAGTTTGGAGTTCAGGAGATTGTCTTGACGAGGACCACCCCCCTAAATGCATTGAAGCAACTGCCATGTGATTGGTTGACTAGATAATTGCATTAATGAGAAATAGAACAGGTGTTCCTAATAATTATTTAGGTGAGTGTATACACTGCCTTATTCTTATTGATAAATCTTATTTCTTGCTGCGTATACCTTATTGAGTGAAACAGGATCAGAAGGAAGCCTCTGTCTCCAGCTGTCTGTGGGCGTGATCCGGCTCCTGACAGCTTTTCCTGGGCTGTAAGAGGTTGGCGCCAATCTGCAGGTCATAGCAGGGTTGAGTGAAGTGCGCATCAGGCCGGCGCATGCGCACTTCGCTCAATGAAGCCTCTGCCAGGAGTCCGCACGGGCGCATCAGGCTGAGCCTAGTGCGCTGGCGCGTGATCTGGCAGAGGGACTGGAGGATTGCGGAGGCTGCGCTGAGCTGAAGAAGGCGGCGCTGAAGACAGGGAGGGCGGCACTCGGGACCGGGCGGCGTGGGGTGCAGCCGGGGACCCTGTATTAACGGACGTCCCCTTGGACACCTTAAGTAAGTGATTGACAGGTTATAAAAAACAGTTTTTTTGGGCTAATAGAGCCACAGGGAGGTTTAATAAGGCTAGCTTAGGATTCTTATTATTAGTACGGACATGAGCATATGTTTAGGTTATAGGGGTAAAATCTCATGACAGAATCCCTTTATTCCCAACAATATTCTCTGTTGAGTTTAGACGGTTGTAATGTGTTCAAGCGGCGGATCTACGCCATCTCTCTCTCTCCTCAAGCAGCATTTCACGGTTGCCCCCTCTCCGCAGAGGGGGGATCCAGTCAATAACCTGAAAACGCAATTGACTAACAGACTGTTTGTACGTAGTTTAGTGTTCCACTAAAGGGGCATCCATCTTTTTCGTACATATGTTAGATTTGTGTTGGCAAATCCGTTCTTTAATTTTTTGGATAGTTTCGCCGACATACCCCAAACCGAACGTGCATTTTAAGAGGTATATAACTCGTGAGGCAAGAGAAATGTCCCCGAATGTTAAATATTTGTGACATTACCACATTGGGCACATGTCAAGCATGGGTATGTGCCCTAATGGGAGTACCCGCAATGGTGGTTTGTATACTGTTCACTCTATTAGAGCCAAGGTCAGATCTCACTAGAATGTCTCTAATATTCCTCGCCCTTTTATAGGACATCAGAGGTTTCTTGGCATACGGTAGATGTTAGGAAAATTCCTTATCAGGATATGCCAATGTTTGTTGATGATTCTCTTGATGTCATTGCTCAAATGAGAGAATGTCGTTACACATGGTATACGTTTGTTCTGAGAATCAGGGGTAGGTGGCCTAGAGGACAACAAATTGGTTCTAGGGAGGTCCCATACTTCATGTATACGATTCTGAAGTATGTTCCTGGGGAAGCCTCTCCTGAGGAATTTATTTGACATTTCGGAGAATCTGGAGTCCATAGTGGTAGTGTTGGACACAATACGTTTAACCCTCATAAGTTGTGACCGGGGTAGGGACCGAATCAAACCTGGGTGATGGTAACTGTTAAATCTGAGTAGGCTATTTTTATCCGTAGGTTTTGTGTACAAATCAGTCACTAGGGTACCATCTCTTACCTCAAGATGGACGTTTAGGAAAGGAATCTCTCTTTTGCTGAAGTTAAGGGAGAGAGAGATGGAGTCCACACTTGAATTAATAATCTCATAAAAGTTAATTAAATCTTCTTCTGGTCCCTGCCAAACACAGAAAACATCATTAATATACCTAACCCAACATCGGACATGCTTTTGAAACAAATAATGTGTGTATACCACTTTTTCTTCAAAGTGGTTCATATAAAGGACGGCAAAGGTGGGCACAACGTTAAAACCCATCGCTGTCCCAGATACCTGTAGGTAGAAAAAAGAAAATAGTTGTGCTTGAGTACAAAAGACAATAAAGACAGAATAAAGTGTTGTTCACTGGATGAGAACTCATCTTCTTGGTGTAAAGATTCTTGGACGCATTCAATACCTTCTAGTGCCGGGATATTGGTATATAAACTGGTCACATCCATCGTGACTAGGAGACAATCTTTCCAGTCTAGATGGATGTTGTGAATTTGATTTACGAAGTCTGTGGTGTCCTGAATAAAGGATTTACCTTTCTGAGCATAGGGTCTTAGTAGTAATCTAACATCTTAGCAGCTGGTTGGAATATGGAATCACAACCGGAAACTATAGGTCTCCCTGGGGGATGTTCCCTATTTTTATGAACTTTGGGTAATGTGTATATTACCGGAACACATGGGTGTTTTGAGGTGAGGTAATCGGCTACTTTTTTATTGATTACACCATCATTGAGAGCTTCATTGATAATTACTGACAGTTCATTTGAAAACTCCTTGGTAGGGTCATAGTCTATGGGTAAATAGGTATTGTGGTCCATCAATTGGCATAGGATCTCTTCCCTGTAGTGAGTTCTGTTCATTACTGCTATACCCGAGCCCTTGTCCACTGGCTTTATGACTATACCTCTATCCTTACTTAAATTTGCCAGAGCACATGATAGTTCATTGGACTTATTGTGTTCTACCTTCTTGGTGAGTGTCTTTTTTTCTAAGATCTTGAGGTCATGTTGTACTCGAGAGATGTAAGACTCCACAACGTCATATTTTTTCGGAGGTTTAAAGTTACTTTGGGGTTTGCAGCTTTTGTTGCGATCCTGGAAGGAAGATGGAGTATTGTTGTTCCCGGTGGTCCAGGTGGGTTTTTCAATTTCGATATATGCTCGTAGTCTAATTGATCTGAAGAATCTAGACATTTCCTTGTCTAGTAGATACGGGTTGGTGAAGTTGGTTGGTACGAATCCTAAACCTAAATTCAATGCGGACATTTTTCGTCATTCGTCAGGGATTTATCGAATAGATTGGTTACAAGAGTGTTGGTGTCTTCTTGGTTTTCGTTAGTATTCATATCTGATCTCTGTTGGTGGATCTGGTCCTGATGGGTTCTCTCGATTGTTGATAGTAGCTTTGTCCGCTTCCTCTTGTATTTCTTCCCCGCCCTCCTTGGCGGCCTCTTCATCTGGTTCTCACAGAATCTCTGTCTAAAAAATCTACTTCACCACTGGCGCTAAAGGAGCCTGATGATCTGGTGGTGGCTGGTGTTGGGTAGTTCTGAGATACAGTACAGTACACTTGATTGTTTGCGTACTCTTGTACGTCTCTTTGGAACTTAGATCTGTTGCGATCCTCAAGGTTACGTCTGAAAAAATTGTTTTTTTGTGAGATGTAATGTCTGATAGATGTAGCTTCTCTGCAGATAATTCGTGCAAAAAGCTCTGTTCTAGGGTATTAATTTCTTTGGTTTTCTTCATTTCTATACTGGCACATACAAGAATGAGTAGGATAATGTCAAATGATGCTTTATTCAGTATCCTTTCGAACTGAAGACAGAACTCTGGATCTTCAGAAAATAATGTCGGTCGTAAGTTAGACCGTAGGCCTCTAGGTATAATTTTCCTTTTATAATATTCCGCCAGAGTAACCATATGTAATTCCAATGATAAGCCCTTCATCAGGCTGGTGTACAAAAGAGAAAATAGGAGGCAAATCAGTCCATGATTTGGAGACATAATACATATATGAATATAGGTATCACGCCAGTAATTTCATATATAAATAATCAAACAATGGTGATACCAGGAATCAATACATAGACCATGATCATATTAATAATACATGATGGTAAGTACTAAAACAAAAGTTTATAATACATTGAGCATAGGATAGGTCATCAGTATCAGATCTGTGAAGGTCCGACACCCGGCACCCCCGCCGATCAGCTGTTTGAAGAGGAGGCAGCGCTCCATGTGAGTGTTACTTCCTCTTCATTAGACTGCCCGCTGTCTCGGAGGAGCAGTATAATTACTAGAACTCGCTCCATAGACTTGAATGAAGCAAGTAATTGTAATCGCACTACACCGCCGCTACAGGGGGGAGGATGGGCAGTGTAATACAGAGGAAGCAGGGCTCGCATGGGGCACAGCCCCCTCTATAAACAGCTGATCAGCGGGGGGCCAGGTGTCGGACCCCCACCGGTCAGATATTGATGTCAATAAAAAAAATATGTAAAAGAAAATAAGAGTTTAGTATAATACTCTGAGGGTGAAACTCAGAGAGGGGGAGGGGAGAAGGGCGCCAACAGGATAGAATAAGGTACCTGGAGGAGGATGGATGTGGAAACTTTAAGCAATCTCTTATAGATGTAAAATAATTACAAAAGATATAATAATAATGTAAATATTAAAAAAAAAAGTAAAAAAAAAGAGGAGGCAACGGCAGCAAAAATTCTGGTGGTTTAAATAAAACTAAATAAAGGAGGTGAACAGTAAGTATCAAGAAAAAAAATCTATAATAAAACAATAATTTGGGGGAAGGCGCCTGAACTCTCCCTAATCACACACAGGGAATGTACATAGAACGGATATACCAGGACATTTTGCACAGGTGCTTGATGGGGACCCAACACTTCTTTGTCTGACTCCAGTTGAGTGGGGGCCACAATCTTATCAGCGCCTCTGTAGAAAAGAGATGGATTGGATCTTCCGGTTTATCTCCCTGACACCGCAGGGTCTGAATGAATCTCTGAAATATACTAGTTATTAGGGGTTGTCTCACTTCAGTAAGTAGCATTTATCATGTAGAGAAAGTTAATACAAGCCACTTACTAATGTATTGTTATTATCCATATTGCCTCCTTTGCTGGCTGGATTCATTTTTCCATCACATTATATACTGCTCATTTCCATAGTTACAGACCACCCTGCAATCCATTAATGGTGGTCGTGCTTCCAGAATATAGGATATAGCACTAGCCTATGTGCGCTCCCATGGTCCCGGCCACCAGAGAGGCTGACGCTTTTTCTTATAGTGTGCAAGCACGACCACCACTGATGGATTGCAGGGTGGGCTGTAACCATGGAAATGAGCAGTGTATAATGTGATGGAAAAATGAATCCAGCCAGCAAAGGAGGCAATATGGATAATAACAATATATTAGTAAGTGGCTTGTATTCATTTTGTCTACATGATAAATGCCACTTGCTGAAGTGAGACAACCTGTAGCCGCTGTGCTCCGCTGTTCCCCTGCTTACCACCATGGTCCCGGGCGCCGTGATCAGCGGTGATCGCTGGCCAGAGCTTCCCAGTCACCACTGCAGTCCTGGGCTCTGTCTGTGTAGGTGCTGTTGCTCTGGGATCTGCTCCACAGCTTCCTCTCAGCCCTGGACACAGCATGCTTGCTGTTTGTTCTTGCTACACTCCCCTAGGGGTGGCGCTTCCTGGGCTGTATGGATTGGGTTATGTGACCTCGCTGACCAACCCTGGCCCTCCTACACATATGAAAGTGACTCAGCCCTCTTCCCAGATGCCTCAGTGTCAAGGTCCTTGTGTTTGCTAAGTTCCTGATACTCATGTGTGTTCCTGACTTCTACTTCATTCCTGGACTCCACTAACCGTCTGATCCCTGCCTGCTTGCCTTGACTCTCCTGTTGCCGTTCCGGATTGCCTGACCTGTGCCGCCTGCCCTGACCTTTTGCCTGTCTGACTACGCCTCTGCCTCATCTTTCCGTCCTGCACTGTTGCTCCTTGTAACGACTCCACCTGCCTGACTGCACTTGTACTTGTAGTCTGCCTGGACCAGCTGCCTCGTGTGCCTGCCCTCCTCAAGAGGTAGCGACCTGGTGTTCCCCTCGGGAAAGTCTGTCCCCACCATCAGGGGTACTGTAAAGAACAAGGGGTTCACTTAGACAACACCCTTAGAGGTGGTAGGACACGTGGCACAGTGGGTTCACACTCGCTGGTTTGTGACACAACCCCTTTAATCCAATTACTTTACATTAAATCCCAGTGATCGAGATACAATCAAAGAAATTAGGAGTCATCATACAGAAACATTACCCAGACCCAGAAGACGGATGAGAGGAAGTGGGGGGTGTCAGAGCCGGCTGAGGGACTGACCCGGATAAAATAACTGCTTCTACAAAGCTTCTGAAGATCACAGGAGCCTCCTGTCTTTCTGTAAGTGTGATTTATCCCTCTTTATCAGCTTTCTGAGCTCCTTAGAAAAAAACATAGTGGAAAGTAAGGGAAGTGAGGTCACTGCGTACAGTACCTGTAGAAGGGAGACACCCCCTGCTTCTGAGTGAAATGCATCTAGCTGTGCAGCTGAAACTAAATAATAATATGGCTGAAATAAACTTAAGGTAAGCCAAAACATAACAGTTCCTTCACAGACTGTACAAAGAAGCACTGCCATTATGCAAACCTTTTTTGAAGACTCAGGTACACTTTAAACACAGTCCTGAGACCAAATGTGAGTCATTACACTGGAAAACATTCAAATTCTCAAAGGCTGCAGAAAGCATGTCAGATCAAGTGTCTGTGAACTTCCTATCAGTCGTCCCATTAATAAAGACATTTACAGTAAAAATAAGATGAGAACCGTCTGCTGTATGTGGTAGACTGCGATGTGTATCCTGTGTAACACTGTATTCACTGTATAGCAGGAGGCCGACTGACTGATTTATTATGATCACCAGTCTGGTATGTATAAGACACCTGTGGCAATGTGAACATTGAGGTGTGCAGTAAAGTCACAGGGAAGCAGGATAAAAGGGGTGTTGTGTGCACCGGGAGCGTGTCACCAAGGGGCCCAGCCTTGGTGGAGTAAAAGCCCTAGTTTAGGTGTCCACTAAAGTAGTTGGGGGACACCATATAGATAGTGTAGCTGATTCAGCTATTTCAGGGCGGGCTTTTACTGGGAACTGGCAATGTGTTGGGTGGGAGCCTGTTCCCCATGCTCCAGTCCTGGACTTAGGGCATGCTCATGTCCAGGGATCCTATTTAATCGTGCTACTGGATCTTGGGTGTGGCTCACTCTGGAGTGTTTGGTGAAGCAGAGTCCTGGTGAGGCTCTGTGTGAGTGGTCTCAGCCGTGTGGGCTGAGGGTCCACGAGGCTAGGGACTAGCCTGAACTTTGGGGGAGTGTGTTGCCTGTGGACAGAGGCCTGGAGGCTCTGTGTGGTCCAAGCCCGGAGGGCTGAGAGACCACTATTCCCCAAGAGACACTGGACTGGAGACAGTGGGCGTACTGTGCTCTGTACAGCCAGGAGGCTGTGGGACATTGGCTGAGAAAGCTGCATGTGTTCACAGGGTGTGAACAGGGACTTAGGTGAGTCAGGAATATTATGTTTAGTTAGAGCCTGGACGGGCGAGTGTTTATTATTTTTGTCATTTTGCTTGTGCTGGTGTATCATAATAAATGCACTGTTTGGACCTGAAACCTGGTGTCCTGAAGCCGTATCAGTGTGAATGATCCCCTAAAAGAAAGATACCCCTCACAACCCAAATAGCTAAGTCATCTCCATTGTACAATATTGGTAGACTTTTGTCATTCTTAATTTTTGAGACACTTTAGTTCATGTAAGATGTAATTTTGCTCACAATCCTCCTTGTTTCCCTCAGGTTCCTTAGGTGCAGGACTCTCTTCTTTTTAGAGCCAATGGTCCATTCCATCAAGGCCCCACCAAGGATGGAGAAGGACAGAGACCACAGGGCTGCGAGGATATTAGACCTCACCCTGGAGATCATCTCCTTGATAACTGGAGAGGTGAGAGTCTCACGTGACATCACTCTTATCTCTAGCAATAAAACAGGGAAATGTCTGGAAAGGTGAAGGATTCTTAGAATCTCTGTAGTGAACGGTGTCTCCCCATACACAGGATTACACAGTAGTGAAGAGGTCGTCTGGTGAGTGTGTGACACCCCGTGTGTCAGGAGGATGGAGCAGGACCCAGAGCCCCATCACCGAGCCTCCACCTCATTCCCTGATACCTGAGCAGAAGATCCAAGAACTTACCACCAGGATCACTGAGCTGCTGAGCGGAGAGGTGAGCGCTGCTGGGAATGCTGGGACATTATACAATAACGCCAAGGGAGGGGTCTGGTAATGACTGTGTCCTTGTGTTGTCAGGTTCCTCTAAGGTGTCAGGATGTCGCTGTCTATTTCACCATGGAAGAGTGGGAATATTTAGAAGAACACAAGGATCTGTACAAGGACAGAAACCACATGGCTGCAAGGATATTAGACCTCACCCTGGAGATCATCTCCTTGATAACTGGAGAGGTGAGCGTTTCACATGACATCACTGTTATCTCTAGTAATAAACCAGGGAAATGACTGGAAAGGTAAAGGATTCTTAGACTATCTGTAGTGATCGGCGTCTCCCCATACACAGGATTACACAGTAGTGAAGAAGTTGTCTGGTGAGTGTGTGACACCCCGTGTGTCAGGAGGATGGAGCAGGACCCAGAGCCCCATCACCGAGCCTCCACCTCATTCCCTGATACATGAGCAGAAGATCCTAGAACTTACCACCAGGATCACTGAGCTGCTGAGCGGAGAGGTGAGCGCTGCTGGGAATGCTGGGACATTATACAATAACGCCAAGGGAGGGGTCTGGTAATGACTGTGTCCTTGTGTTGTCAGGTTCCTATAAGGTGTCAGGATGTCGCTGTCTATTTCTCTATGGAGGAGTGGGAGTATTTAGAAGAACACAAGGATCTGTACAAGGACGTCATGATGGAGAATCACCAGCCCCTCACATCACTGGGTAAGAGGAGACCTTCCATGACTGTAGAGGAGAGAACAGTTTTGAATCAGAGTGCGGATGTAGATTTGCTGTGCCACAGATTTGGCTGGGGCTACTGCTAAAGGAGCAGCTAGATTACCCCCGCCCCCCCAGTCCTTACCCTTTAATCCATATGGACATCACTGCAGGGGAACCACCAGGCCACTACCTTTGGAAGTAGTCTCTGTTCAGTGGCTGCTGACCCACTGGGATCAAGAGATACCAATGAAAAGCACCAAGGGATCAGTCAGAACTGTAGCCACAAGACAAGCAAAGACAGGGAGCGTTTGTGTAATGCAGTAAACAGTGCAAAGATCAGAGTAGGCAGCACAGGGTCAATACTAGAAACAGGCAGAGGTCAGGTCAGGCAGCAATAAGTTAAATCCCGTTAACAGGCAGAGGTGAATCTGGCCACTTTCAGACAAGCAAGTGTCACACTCTGGACTCGCAGCTCAGCACCCGTCCTGACCTCCCAGCACTGCCGGGGTCACATTATACTGATTTATGACGCTATGTAACGCTTACAGTTCTGGAACGTATTGGATAACACTTACAGCATTATGTCAGTGTTATCCAATACATTCCAGACATCTAAGGGTTACATAGCATCATAAATCCATATAATGCTATGCGACCCAGAAATCACACTCGCTCATCTGAAAGCAGTGTAAATGTGCAACTGAACTCAAGAGTGGATCTCCTTGGTAGGAAACTAGCAACTAGAACCTCTTACTCAGGCTCCATTCCACAGGGGAGGGTGCCTTAAGTATCGCAGGGAGGCTAGACATAGAATGGACAGATTAGGGCCACACATGCTGGCCCTTTAAAAACCAGAAGAAGCACATGCCCTACAGGTGGACAAAGCCACTGCAGGCCAAGAGCTGGCCACAGATCAGCACGCTGTGGACAGAACAATGAAATGTCAACAGGTATGGACCACCGGAGCAGGGAATTGGGTAAGAGCTCCAAAGGCCTTCAAGGAACAAGGAGATGTCAGCAGCCACGGACCGGCCGGCATCACAGATTCACTCATCATTGGATATAGACAATGTATTCAGTTACTGTGTGTTTTTCCTACAGATGGATCCAGTCAGAGAAATCCACCAGAGAGATGTCCCAGTCCTCAGTATTCCCAGGACTGCCCAGAGGAGAAACTAAATATCCCACTGGATCATCAGGTAGGTGAAGCTGAGGTTTCTACAAATCCTCCACAGACTGATGTAAAGGAGCTTTCTACTGACCTCCCCCAGCAGCAGTGGAGTATACTGTACTCTGTATTTCATGTTATTGTTGTTTGCAACTGGTTTCTGGTGTCATAAAAGATTGTATTAATTGTAATTAAATGGAACTTGTCAGCAACAAAATGGCCCCTAAACTGCCCCCTTTAACCTTTTCCTGACATCCGCCATACATGTACGGCGGATGTCGGGTCTCTAAAGATGGTGTCTGCTCCGAGACAAGTGTCTTAGCCGCCGGGTGCTTGCAGTTCCATACAGCAGACATACGGGGCTAATGTCTGCGATCAGTGATAATGCCGTTCACAGACATTAATCCCCTCAGATGCTGTGTTCAAATGTGACTGCGGCATCTGAGAGGTAAAAACCCCCAGAAGCACGCGCTTTCTGGGCAGGAACACTATTTCCTGGCTGAAATCAGGGAAGGCGTCCCATAGTAGTAATAGGCCAGAAGCTGTAGAAGGCTTTTAGGACTATTACATGTATAATCCAATGCAGGTGGCAGCATGTATTGTAATATACTGATCTTTGTATTCTGTAATGGCTAAAATTCCAATACTTAATATAAAAGGCAATCTAATGATTGCATGTTGGGAGCCAAAAAAAAAAAGTCAAAAAAAGTTTTTTTAAATTGCAAAAATTCTAATTGCCCCCCTTTACCCCAAATTAAAATAAAAGTAAATAATAAAAAATATAGACATCATTGCATCCGATAACACCTCTACTATTTAAAACTATTTAAATATTGATCCCTTACGGCAAATGGTGTAATGGAAAAAAACATACCACAAAATGGTCTCAATAAAAACTACAGATCGTCCCGCAAAACATTAGCTCTTACACAGCTCTGTAGACATAACTGAAAATGTTATGGGGGTCAGAATATGGAGATGAAAAGAAAGTTATTTTTTAACTTCATTTTTTTTTTTCAGTATTAAAAAAAATTGAAAAACTGAATACAGTATTATTCGACCTATAAGACGCACCTGCCCATGAGACGCACCTAGGTTGTAGTGTCACGGATGGTGTACAGGAAACAAGATGATACAAATACAAACGATGACTCACTGGATCCACAACTAAGGAACAAAAAGGGAGACCCCTGCAATCGACCTGCCGCTCTCCCTTATTGCTCAGCCTATGCGACCATTCCAAAGGTGAATGGGCGCATATCCACGTACCTCGGCTATCTTAACCTGAAGGCCCTACAATAGTGAGGGGACACGACCACCGGCTCCCTACACAGACACGGAGGGAGTCAGGGTCACCTGGATCCAGACAACAGAAAATAATACATACATAAACAGAACTTATCTGCAGACGACTGTGGAGAGGGAACTGGTAGCTGGGAGCTGAGAACAGCATGCACACACATTCCAGGAAGTTGTATTAGCCGCACCCTACTACCTTATGGGGAGGAATTTAAAGGAAGGTAATGAGTCTGACTGCATGACAGCTGAGATAGCCTAACGAGGTGAGGAACAGAAACCAAAACAAAGAAACTCAAGGAGGAGGAGGATCTGGACGGCTCCTGTCAGAGCTTCTCAGCTGTCTGGTTGTGACAGTACCCCTCCCTCTAGGAGTGGACTCCGGACACTCAGGGCCCACCTTCTCAGGATGGGACCTATGGAAAGCCCTGATGAGACGAGAGGCCTTAATGTCCGTCACTGGGACCCACATCCTCTCCTCAGGACCATAACCCTCCCAATGAACGAGGTACTGGAGGGAACCGCGGACAAGACGAGAATCCACAATCCTAGATACCTGAAATTCAAGATTTCCATCAACAACAATCGGAGGAGGAGGCAAAGGCGAGGGTACAATCGGTTGAACATAAGGTTTCAATAAGGACTTATGGAAAACGTTATGGATCTTCCAAGTCTGAGGAAGATCAAGACGGTAGGCAACAGGATTGATGACAGACAGGATCTTGTAAGGCCCAATAAACCTAGGACCCAACTTCCAGGAGGGAACTTTCAATTTGATATTCTTGGTAGACAGCCACACCAAATCATCAACATTCAGGTCCGGACCAGGCACACGTCTCTTATCCGCCACACGCTTATATCTCTCACTCATGTTCTTTAGATTATCCTGAATCTTTTGCCAAATAGATGACAAAGAGGAGGAGAATCTGTCCTCATCAGGCAAACCAGAAGAGCCCTCTCCAGAGAAAGTCCCAAACTGCGGATGAAACCCATATGCACCAAAAAATGGTGACTTATCAGAGGACTCCTGACGACGGTTATTTAAAGCAAACTCAGCAAGGGACAAAAAAGAACACCAATCCTCCTGATTCTCCGCCACAAAACAGCGCAGATATGTCTCCAGATTCTGATTGACACGCTCTGTCTGGCCATTCGACTGCGGATGGAAAGCAGAAGAGAATGACAAGCGAACCCCCAAGCGAGAACAGAAAGCCTTCCAGAATCTGGAAACAAACTGCGTGCCCCTATCAGAGACTATGTCTGAAGGAATCCCATGCAATTTGACAATGTGGTCAACAAATGCCTGCGCCAGCGTCTTAGCATTGGGCAAACCAGGAAAAGGGATAAAATGCACCATTTTGCTAAAACGGTCCACCACCACCAGAATCACAGACTTCCCCGAGGAACGAGGCAAGTCCGTTATGAAGTCCATGGACAGATGTGTCCAAGGACGGGAAGGAATGGGCAAAGGAAGGAGAGGACCTGATGGCCGTGAATGAGGGACCTTGGCACGAGCGCAAGTCTCGCAAGCTGCCACAAAACCCTCAACCGACTTACGAAGCGCAGGCCACCAGAATCTCCGAGCAATGAGATCCAGTGTGGCTCTTGTCCCCGGGTGCCCAGCAAGGACCGTATCGTGGTGTTCCTTAAAAATCTTGTGTCTCAAAGCGAGAGGCACAAACAACCTCCCAGGAGGACAAAGATCAGGAGCTTCTGACTGGGATGCCTGTACCTCTGCCTCCAATTCAGGAAAAAGGGCAGAGACCACCACACCTTCAGCCAAAATGGGACCCGGGTCTTCAAAATTCCCACCTCCCGGGAAACAGCGTGATAGGGCATCTGCCTTCACATTCTTAACCCCAGGGCGGAACGTAACAACAAAATTAAACCTTGAAAAGAACAAAGACCATCTGGCCTGTCTCGGGTTCAGACGCTTGGCTGACTCCAAGTAGGCCAGATTTTTATGATCAGTAAACACGGTAATAGGGTGTCTGGCTCCCTCTAGCCAATGGCGCCATTCCTCAAAAGCCAACTTGATGGCCAACAATTCCCTATCTCCCACATCATAATTTCTCTCTGCGGAGGAGAGCTTCTTTGAGAAAAAGGCACACGGTTGCCATTTGGCAGGAGAGGAACCCTGAGACAAGACCGCACCCACCCCTACCTCAGAAGCATCAACCTCAACTATGAAGGGTAACGAAACATCAGGTTGTACTAGGATGGGAGCGGAAGCAAAACTCTCCTTGATATTAGAAAAGGCCTTACGCGCCTCGACCGACCAGGAAGAAAAATCTACCCCCTTTCTGGTCATATCAGTGAGTGGTTTAACAACAGAGGAATAATTCAAAATAAATTTCCTGTAATAATTAGCAAAGCCCAAAAAACGCATCAGCGCCTTCTGATTCTCAGGAAGCTCCCACTCAAGCACAGCGCGAACCTTCTCGGGGTCCATGCGAAAACCAGAAGCGGAAACAAGAAACCCCAGAAATTGGATCTCTGGAACCGCAAACACACATTTTTCCAGTTTCGCGTATAATTTATTCTCCCGCAGGATGAGTAAGACCTGACATAAGTGTTCCTTATGAGTCTTGAAATCAGGAGAAAAAATCAAAATGTCATCCAAATACACTAATACAAATTTTCCCATTAAATGATAAAAAATGCTGTTGACGAAATGCTGAAAAACGGCTGGGGCATTCATCAAACCAAAAGGCATAACTAAATTCTCAAAATGGCCCTCAGGGGTATTGAAAGCCGTCTTCCATTCGTCTCCTTCTCTGACCCTAACCAGGTTGTATGCCCCTCTTAGGTCTAATTTGGAAAAGACTTTCGCCCCAACAACCTGGTTAAACAAATCCGGAATTAGAGGAAGCGGATAAGGATCACGAATAGTGATACTGTTCAGCTCCCTGAAATCCAGACAAGGTCTTAAAGAACCATCTTTTTTCTTAACAAAGAAAAAACCAGCGGCAACAGGTGACTTCGAGGGTCGTATGTGTCCTTTTCTCAGACTCTCAGAGATATAAGCACGCATAGCGACCCTCTCAGGTTGGGAAAGATTGTATAAACGAGATTTAGGCAGCTTGGCACCTGGGATGAGATCAATAGGGCAATCATACTCCCTGTGCGGAGGTAAACCCTGAACTCCACTCTCAGAGAAAACATCCAAAAATTCAGAGAGGAAAGGTGGTACAGTCTTAGTAGAAACCTCAGAAATAGATGTTATGAGGCAATTCTCTCTGCAAAAGTTACTCCAACCATTTATTTGCCTCGCTTGCCAATCAATGGTGGGGTTATGTTTAGTGAGCCAGGGTAGCCCCAACACTAGAGGAGTAGGCAAACCGCTAAGGACGAAACATGACACATCCTCAACATGAGCATCATTCACAATTAAACGGATATTGTGAACTATGCCCTTTAATGATTTCTGAGAAAGTGGAGCTGAATCAATAGAAAAAACAGGAATATGTTTTCCCAAAGTGCATACCTGGAAACCATGAGTTATTGCAAATTGGTTATCAATGAGGTTGACAGCTGCTCCACTATCCACAAAAATCTCACAAAAAATGCTCTTGCTCTCTAGCGCCACCCTAGCAGGCAGGACAAAACGGGAACTACAAGCAAAAGGAAAACCTTCAATTTCCGCCTCAACCCTGCCAATAGTAACAGACGGAACATTCTTAAAAGATTTCTTCCTTTTTGTCTCTTTATTACTCCCAGAAAACTGCCTGAATCTCCTAGAGGGACAAACATTTGCCAGATGATTTATACCTCCACAACAAAAACAAACCCTCCCCTGCGGGCTGAATCCTCTATTGTCAGAGGCAATCAACCCCAGCTGCATGGGCTCCTGCTCAGAAGGGGCTGACAGCGACTGAGACCCCTGTGCACAGAATGAGACCGCTGCACTGTCCCGGGACTGAGTATGACAGGAAGGAGAGATCTCTCCTCTCTCTCTAAGACGCCTGTCAATACGAACAGCCTGAGACATAGCAGAATTCAAGGAGGTAGGTCTTTCATGAAAGGCAAATGCATCTCTCAATCCCTCTGAAAGACCATAGCAAAATTGACTTCGGAGTGCAGCATCATTCCAACCCGTATCTGCTGCCCATCTCCGAAATTCTGAGCAGTATATCTCTGCGGATTGTTTACCCTGGCATAACAGACGTAGTCTAGACTCAGCCAGAGCAATACGATCCGGATCATCATATATCTGACCCAGGGCTAAAAAGAATTCATCCACTGAACGGAGGGGCCGTGCCCCCTCCGGCAGCGAAAAGGCCCAGGACTGAGCATTACCCCTGAGCAGCGATATAATGATGCCCACCCTTCGTTCTTCATCACCGGAAGAATGGGGAAGAAGGCGAAAATGGAGTTTGCAAGCCTCTCTAAAACGTACAAAATTCTCACTACCCCCGGAAAACGTATCCGGGAGCGAAATCTTAGGCTCAGCACAAACTCCATGAACGCAAGCTGAACCGGTCACTTGAAACTGAGAAAAAGTCTTACGGAGATCAGCTACCTCCAAAGCAAGACCCTGAAAGCGTTCAGCCAAAAGTGTAACCGGATCCATGCTTGAGACGGTTTTGGCGGCTAATAATGTCACGGATGGTGTACAGGAAACAAGATGATACAAATACAAACGATGACTCACTGGATCCACAACTAAGGAACAAAAAGGGAGACCCCTGCAATCGACCTGCCGCTCTCCCTTATTGCTCAGCCTATGCGACCATTCCAAAGGTGAATGGGCGCATATCCACGTACCTCGGCTATCTTAACCTGAAGGCCCTACAATAGTGAGGGGACACGACCACCGGCTCCCTACACAGACACGGAGGGAGTCAGGGTCACCTGGATCCAGACAACAGAAAATAATACATACATAAACAGAACTTATCTGCAGACGACTGTGGAGAGGGAACTGGTAGCTGGGAGCTGAGAACAGCATGCACACACATTCCAGGAAGTTGTATTAGCCGCACCCTACTACCTTATGGGGAGGAATTTAAAGGAAGGTAATGAGTCTGACTGCATGACAGCTGAGATAGCCTAACGAGGTGAGGAACAGAAACCAAAACAAAGAAACTCAAGGAGGAGGAGGATCTGGACGGCTCCTGTCAGAGCTTCTCAGCTGTCTGGTTGTGACATGTAGAGGGGGAAAACAAGAGTAATAATATTTTCTATCAGACCTCAGCTCAGACCCCCAATGTTTATAAGACCTCCCCCAATCAGGCATCAGATCAGACACCATGTTACTAACACACCCATTCAGACCTCAAAAAGACCGCCATGTTAATAAAACCTCCAAGTTAATCAGTCCTCAGATCAGACCAAAAAAAATAAAAAATCAACTCTCCTGTTCCGGACGCCCCTCCTGAGATTCAGTGCTCTTCCTGCTGTGCTGTGACCCGACGTTGCACAGCGCGCCGAGCCTGCAGAAGAAGACCAAGGAGCGGGGAGTACAGAGCTAGCACGGGGAGAGCTGTATTCACCGCTCCCTGGTCCTCCTGTACTAATTAGCGCTTCCATAATTTTTTTTCTAGCTTTCCACTACATCGTATGCAATATTAAATAGTGCCACTAGAAAGTACAACTTGTTCCCCAAAAGACAAGCCCTCATGTGGCTCTGTGAGCAAAACATAAAGAAGTTATGGCTCCAGGAAGGCAGGGAGGGAAAAATAAAAAATCTGTCAGAAAGGGGTTAAGCCGTTCAGCACATTTTACCAGTGTGTTTATAGCAGGGCACGTTTATATGTACCTCTGTTAATTGCCAAATAGTTTCAGTTTAACTACTGATTGTAATTCTGCATTTTAGCTTATTTGAGGGCCTCAGTATAAAAGTTTAATATAATGCATTGTATAGCATCATTATACCGTGCAGTTTAATATAATGCATTGTACTACTGCATCAATATACCAGTTATTTAACGTGTTGTACTGCATCAATCTACGCATTTATTCTACACGTTTTCCTGCATTGATATGTACAGTATATTGTCAATACCAGTGTGCAGTGTTTTTGTAGAAGGGGAGGGATGTATAATTGCAGCTTTGTCAGTTATTACCAAAATATATGTGAGTATATATAAGGGGAATTTTTTTTTTCTACTAGCAGAACTTTAAGGTGACAATTAGTACTACTGCAAACTAGAGTTTGATACCAAGTAAAAGTATTGCAATACTCTATACCAGGCATGCTCATCCTGTGGCCCACCAGCTGTTGCAAAACTACAACTCCCATCATTCCCTGACAGCCTATAGCTATCATCCTACAGAAGGGCATCGCGGGAGTTGTAGTTTTACAACAGCTGGAGGGCCGCAGGTTGAGCATCCCTGCTCTATACCATTCGATGCAACACAAAAAATACACAACATGAGGTTAATGTGTATTTTTTGTGGGGTTTTTTGTGCAAAATATCGATTGCCCATTATGTGAGGAACATGATTAGCACATAGAAGTTTAAGTTCATAAACCATATGCCTCACATTAGTAGTAACCTCATCAACTTACTCTTCACATACTGGGCAACATGGTGGGGTACATGTGAGGTACATGAAGAGGTTAATCACTATTAATGTGAAGCACACAGGGGTTCATTTACTAACAGATATACACCACTTTTTGGCCCGTCTCATGTGTCATTTTCTATGCCTGTTTTAGGTGTAGAAAATTGTCTAAGTCTATATCAGCAAGGGAGCTGGCATATATTTAGACAGGCGGTGGATCCTACGAAGTTATGTAGAGTCCGGCTGTGAGGAATATGCGGAGTGATGATTCAATGCCTGCCATCTGCTGAGGGTGAGGGGTAGTTGGGCAGAGGAAATCGGGCTCCACAGTTGGACCTACTTCAAAACAGGGGGAGGGATGGTGTGACTGACTAAGGGGTTAAAATGCCCGCGCAGGGCACAGGCCTTGGTCCTTTTCTGAAGGGGGTCACGTGGTATAACGTGTTTGGGGGAACCTTGGAAAAACTTGATTTTTGTATTCACCGTAAAATCAGTTTCTCTTCCGTTCATTGGGGGTCACAGGTTTGACCATGGGTATAGCTGTTGGTACTAGGAGGCGGACACTAAGCAAAAAAAGTGTGAGCTCCTCCCCTTCAGCTATATCCTTCCTACAGGGACTAAGCTAAATCAGTTAGTGCAAAAGCAGTAGGAGAAGCAAGACAATGAAAAAAAAACACATTATGTACAAACCCAAAACCACACAGGCACCCCCCATGAACGGAAGAGAAACAGATTTTACAGTTAGTACAAAAATCTAGTTTTCTCATCCGTATCATTGGGGGACACAGGCTTGACCATGGGACGTCACAGAGCAGTCCCCAAGGGTGGGCATAACTAGAACCCCCCTATCAATCAGAGAACCGCCGTCTGCAAAACTCTACGCCCCAAAGAAGCGTCAGACGACGCAAAGGTGTGTACCTTGTAAAACGTAGAAAAGGTGTGTAAAGTCGACCAAGTCGCCGTCTTACACACCTGAAGGGCCGAAGCCCAGTGATGCACTGCCCGAGCAGAATGAGCAGTCAAGGGAACCAACTCGCTACCCGAGTTGGTTCTTGACCCGATATAATCCCGTTAACGGAGCGGGCTTATATCTAACGAGAAACTGGTGACAGTCTACTGGGCTGGCAGTGCTCTGTTTTACTGGGGCAGTGAAAAGGCTCTCTCAGCTTGTCAGGGTTTTGAGCGATAATTGTAACACAGTGAAGGTAGCGTGGATCACCCTCTGTCACTCCCCGTGCCTTCCTGTGCCCATGCGTGCAGGAGGTATCTGTGAAAACTGTGACCTTATGTACTCCCAGGGAGGGTGTAACATCACATTTTGGTAACCAGTGACAAAACTGTATCGCGTGATCCTAGAGACGCCATACGGGGCTGCGAGGTCTTTTGCAGGACAGGTTGCATTTTCTAATTCCACCATTTATTAATGCATAGGATGTAGTGCGGAGCTGGAATTTTTTTTTCAGATGGGGTGAAATTGGAAAAATAACACAATTCCGCAACAGTTTTATGGGTTTTGTTTTTACGGCGTTCCCCATACCGTATAACTGACCTGTTACTTTCATTCTCTAAGTCAGTAAGATTACGGTGATACCACATGTGTATAGTTTTTCTTGCATTTAAAAAAAAACGGATCCTATTCCTTATCCAATTACATTAGATAGTTATTTAGCTCATATGTGTGTATATAATGCAGATAGTTAGTGGGAGATAGTCAGTGTAGGTTAGATCGTGATATAGTGTAGCTGATAGGTTCCAGTGCAGGGTGTTAGGTAGTGTGATAGGGATTACTGTTTCTCTGCTGTCCATACATACGGTTGTAGCAGGGTTAACACACATGCTTTTTGAGACATGTTATCTAAACTAAATGCAACTAAATGCGTTAAGCAATTGCTTTTCAATGGCTTTTGTTTCAAGATAACGCGATGAGTTAAGAAACTTGAGTTAAATGTGTGTGTGTTTCCCCTGCTACATCTGTACATGCTACAGACATAGTGCTGTAATGTCACAACAATACTTAGTGCACCAATCAGTAATATCTACTCAGACCTAATAAAATGTAAAGTTGCACGTATTGCGCATCATTGGTGCTAATTTGCGCAATCGCGAAAATAATGACTGGAGTTCGCGAATTTATTGTGAATATTATGCGAAAAATTTGCTAAATATCGTGAAAACGTATATTGCCTATGCCGCTCATCACTATTCATACCTATAGGCATGAGTGCTACAGGGCGATTGTCATTCAGGCGCATTGGTGATGAGTGTTTCGGCACTGGCACAATAGAGGTGGTCTTGAAGCATGCTGGTTCTACTGCCTGGGCAAGCGACAGGTTGAATATGTCAGTAAAAACCCTTGCAAGCTGCTCAGCACATGCTCGAAGCACATGTCCAGCAATGCCGTCAGGGTCAGCAGCCTTGTGAGCGTTGATGCTACTCAGTGCGTTATGGACATCTGTAATAGTGAGAGTGAAGGTATGGCAGTCATCAGAGGGTAGGGTTTAGGCAGACTTTTCCTTATTGTCCTTGTCAAAACGAGCGTAAAAGTCATTTAGCTTATTGAGGGAGGACACATTCATGGCTGTCTGTGTGGAATTACTGGGCTTATAGTCAGAGATGGCCTGAATGCCCAGCCACATGCAGCTTGGGTCGGAGTTGACAAAGTGTCAACTTGTAGCTGTGCTTGGCCTTCTTGATGCCCCTCTTCAGGTCTGCCCTCGACGTACTATAGGCCTGAGCTTCCCCTTTAGTAGAAGCCACACTTCCTTGTTCATCCATATTTTCTGATTTGGGTACATTGTGATCTGCTTTTCTGTGGTAACATTGTCAATTGTGGTGTTAATGTATTCCAGTACTGAGTACGTGTAAGAGTCGATGTTAGTGTGAGAGTCACAGGTGGCCTGAGAAGCAAACATGCTCCAGTCCGTGTCTTTAAACCTGTCATGGAGTACAGAATCTACCCCCGCTGGCCACACTTTAATTGTTTTCACAGATGATTTCACACGGTTGATAAGCGGTGTGGCAGGCGCAGCACTATGAAGTGCCTTTTGCGCTGTGGCGTTCTATGGAAACAGTAGGTTTAAAGAGCACACTAAATGCTTGAAATAACTTCTTTATTAACTTCAACTTTTCTTCATATATAACACTGCGGCCTCCGCAGCAGATAGTCCATGTACAAAATACGTGTTGAATAAAGTATCACAAAATGGTGGTTCAACTGTTTAATCTTGTCATTCAACATATAAAATGGTGGATATATTTCTCTATTCAGTATCTGTACTCTCCCTTTAAGTTTATGATCTCTCTGAGAGGTATATCTGAGGTTTAACCAGTTTGGTCTATACAATTGTTTTGAGCAGTTTGGTGGAACTGTAAGTAAACAGATATAACTGGTTCAGTATACAGTTCTAATCACTACATTATCAATAGGAACATTATATAACTGTTCTAAATACCTATTTTGGCCTCTTTGCTTCCATAAAACTCAGCTCTGACTGGAACTGTGTGTCTGTTTAGCTCCTCGCTCTGATGAATAATGATTTTAGCAGGGGATATCCCACACAGGCTGAGTGTGATGCTGGCTGTGATTGGTCAAGACTCCTGCTCAGTGTGAGGCTGGCTATGATTGTTCAAGACTCCTGCTCAGTGTGAGGCTGGCTGTGATTGGTCAAGACTCCTGCTCAGTAACTACAGTTTAAGGCCCCTTGCAGACGAGCGTGTCAAGATTAGGTCCGGATGCGTTGCGATCAGGGATCATGCGAGTACGTACGCAATTTCAGTCAGTTTTGACTGCAATTGCAGATTGCACCACGTGGTAAGCGCGATTACGTCATCAAAGGTCCTTTAGCAGGTTCTGAAAGAAGAAGATGCCGGCTGCGCGAACAAGTGGATGAGGTGAGTTAATTTTTATTTATTAACCCCTGATGCCACATTTTAGAAAGCATTCTGTATTAAGAATGCCATTTTTCCTTATAACCATGTTATAAGGGAAAATATTACAGTAAATTGACTTGAATCAATTTACTAACATCATCTCCTAGCAACCATGCGTGAAAATCGCATTGCATCCGCACTTACTTGCAGATGCTTGCGATTTTCACACATCCCCATTCATTTCTATGGGGCCTGCGTTGCATGAAAACCACAGAATATAGAACATGCTGCAATTTTTCACGCAAAGCACAAGTGATGCGGGAAAATCACCGCTCATCTGCACAGCCCCATTGAAGTGAATGGGTCCGGATTCAGTGCGGTGCAATGCGTTCACGTCACGCATTGCACTCGCGCGGAATTCGAATATTCGTTATATTCTACGATTTTTTTTTACTCAAATAAATCGGCAAGGTAATGATCGTGTAATATGCAAATTTTCGTATTCGAATTTTCTTTTTTTTTTGGGCGAATTTTTCAACTTTTAGACAAAGAATAATATAGCACTATATTAGCTAAATTGCTCTATATTCGTTTTTTTTCTCGAATATTCGCTATATTGCTATAACTTCGTTTTTTCGTATATTCGTAATATTCTAAAACAAGAATATTTAGCAATATAGCGAATATTCGAAAAAAACTAATATAGCGCAATTTAGCTAATATAGTGCTATAATCTTCTTTGTCTAGGGTTATTTGTAGTGATGTGCGGCAGGAGCTATATTCGAATTTGCGATATTTCACAAATATTTTGTAGAATATTCATCATATATTTGCGAATTTCGAGAATTAGAGATTATTTTATTGAATGCGAAAAATAGGCAATATAAAAATCGCGTAATGCGAATTCGCAACGTGAAATACTGGCGTGGGTTACTTTGGCTATATTTTTCAAGTTTCCTGAGACTGGAGAAAATGGTTGGCACGGCAGAACATTAGAATAGCTTTATATGCAGATAGAGTCAAGTGCTCCAATATATTCGCAATTGCGCTAATCGGCAGTGATTAGAATATTTTATAGCACTATGTGCAACTTCATATTTTTGCAGGTCTGACTACAGATTACTGATTGGTGCACTAAGTATTGTTGTGAACTTGACATTGCTTCCTTCTCATTGGCCCACAAGCAAGAAGCAGAGAGGAATCATGTATAACGAATATATAGCACTGTATTCTAAATATTTGCAAATTCTTGAAATGGCGATATTCGCGATAAAAATTCGCTATTAGAATATTCGTGCTCAACACTAGTTATTTGGCAGACGAGGTGGTTCTCTAAAAGGTAAGGGAATTTCAAGATGACCTTGTTGATTCTGCTGAATACTTTCTTCTAGAGTGTGTACGAACTTTATGTCTTCTTGGGATACACTCTTTTCTTTAGAACTTATGTCTGCAAAGTCGGATTCAAGGAACTTTTGCTGGACTTACAGTTGGTAATTCTTGGACAGATATTTGATGACGCAATCCTGTCACCTGTCTTGAGATTGCAATCTGCTGTTTTCCTCAAACAACACCCCATCTTAGATTAGTTTGAAAAGCGTAGGGTTCACCTTTTCCTCCTGTGATTACCTTTCATGGTACCAAGGCTTCGGGACAATCGAAACCTATCAACAGTCCAACACCAAACTCCTTCAGCGGGGACATTTCATGAGATATGACAGATAGGTGCTCCCATTTATTGGCTGTTTCACTGGTAGGTATGCGATCTCGATCTAGTAGTTTATCGTCTTTTGTATAAGCTAGAGGTAGATCTAATGTGCAGTTTGAATGAAGTCCTCTAACTCTCAGTCCTTTGACCCTTTGACTGTTCACTAATGTGTCTCTCCCAGTCATTGTGGTGAGTTTGAGCTTCACTGGTTCTGTAGCCACTTGTAATTTCTTGCAGATTTCTTGATCAATGAAGGTGACGTCACTCTGGGCATCCAGTAGCGCTTAGGGGCATACCTTCTTGTTCCTTCTTTTACGATTTGTAATGCACACTGGTACAACCATTGATGTGCCATTGCTTTCTCCTTCCCTCACTCTGCAAGAGAATACAGATACTTTATTTTCTTCCTCAGTATCTTTAGGTATTGAGGATTTATCTTTCTTTGGACGTTCTTCATGTAGTGGTGTTGGATGGCGTCCTTTACAAATGCTGCATGTGGCCTTTTTCTTACACTCCTTAGTAACATGGCCTTTTCTTTGACGACCGAAACAATTGGTTCTCAAGTACAAACCTTTTCTTTTCATCTGGGGATTTCTCCTTCAATTGTTGGCACTTGTGTATGGAGTGGTTTTCTCCACAGAACATACATTTGAAGGTAGTCTGAAGATTTCTGTCTCTCTACTGATTCCAGTAGTGACTTTAAACTTGCTCTCGTAGGTATATGGACCTTTAGCTGCTGCGTTGTTTGCAAAGCTAGTTGCTCTTGCGTATCTTATCTCTCTTGCAGGCCTTTCTTCTAAGGATTTTAAGACGTACGATGCTGTTACTGTATTACATGCTATCCGTGCTTCCTTATTGAGGAACTCAGAGAACTCTTTAAAACTTGGTAAGTCCTTGCCTAGATCTAGCTGTTCAGTCACATAGCGATTCCATCTAGAAGCCACTTTCTCAGGTAGCTTAGATAGTCGTTCAGTACTTCCAGTCCTTGAACATGTGGGATGGCATTGCTGCATGCTTGCAGGGAGTCACAATACTTTTGGAGTCTGAAGTGTTCTTTAGGACCTATTTTAGGCCAGTTATTCAGTTTCTCTCTAAAGGCTCTTTGTACTAAGAAAGGATGACCATATCTTGCATTCACTTTTTCCCAGGTTTGCTTGTAGGCTTATTCGTCTTTTCTATAGAAGTTACCTTCAAGAACTTCCTTTGCTTCCCCTCCAACATATCTTTGGAGGTAGAATAACTTGTCGTCTGGACTGAAGCAATGATGCTCAATGATCATTTCAAAACTTCCACTCTATGAACAGCAGTACGTCTCCTGAAAATACAGTAGGTTCCGGAACGGGACGTCTAGCGAAGACTGATCTCTATTGTCTTGCTGGAACAATGGTTGTAACACTCTCCTGAGCATTGCCGTGACATCTAGGAATAGAATCATCCGGTAAATTCACACATCCTTTTCCTAACACTGGACTAGGCCTCTCTTTGTCTTTCTGAGCAGGGATGGAAGGATAATGACTTATTTATTAACTACAAGCTGGAGATTTCCTTCCATTCTCCTGGGCGTATGAAGGAAAGTAGGAGTCTGCTTCTTCACTTGGTATAGATTTGAACCTATGACTGCTATGATTCATATCCTCTTCGTGTACTCTGAGTCTGGCTTCTATGATCTTAACTTCTTTCTGCCTTTCCAGACTTTTCATCTGTTGGCGCTGCACCTCGATGGCAGCTTCCATCTCAATTTAGGTACTTGAGGACTCTGATATGTGGCTGGCACTTCTGTTAGGGAAGGAAGTCCCACGCGAGATTGTGGTTCCACCTAAGGATTTAGCATATTCTCTCATAAAAAGCTTGTTCATTCTACTTCTTGCTTTAACTTCATCATAGTTAGCTACTGATGATAGTTCTCTCATGAGCTTTACTAAATCTTTAGTGACTGCAGTACATGTGTCCATGTTCCTTACAATATCCTGGGAAGGTGTCGTAGATGACCGCAGGTTGATATATGCTGCCATAAGCTCTGATTCAGATTCTTATACCGTCTCTACCATATCACTCAAGTTCCTTTTTATACTTTCTTGCTTTAGCTTTCTACGAATGTCTTTAATGTATAATTTCCACCTCTCATACATTCGGGCGAACCTTTTCTCTTTTAATGCTGCTTCTTGCTCCAAATTTTCCAGCATCTTTGAGGTCGATTTTCTGGCACGTGATAAACATCTTAGTTCATCTGTTTTGGCTATATTTGTTTGAGGCAAGACTAGTGCTGCATTAGACTCTTCTAACTCAGAAAGGTTCTTTTGCTTTTCTCCTTCTATCCTATCTATCTTTGTACCCTCTAACAGTGGCATGGTAATACTAGGCTCAGACATTTTACTTTAAATACTATAACAATTAACATGAATAATAAGATGTCTTTCACTTTAAATGCTATATTGACAAATGCAGAAAAATAAAGTTTTATTCCTGAATACGAAAATGTCTCTTTATGCCAAAACCTATGTGCATTGATAAGTAATATAAGGAAAGCTCTGACCTTATTCTGAAGAGAAGGAACAAATGTCAGTCTTAAAGGAGACGTGTCTTTTCTTGATGTGTTGCGATGCTTGTGCTGACTTGCGATGCTCTGTGCTGATTTGCGATGCTCTGTGCTGACTTGCGATACTCTGTGATGGCGATGATTGTGATGCGCTGGCTTGAATACGCTGCTTGCAGGCTTTGGGTTTAGTGGCGGGAAACTAGTTGGCTGCAGTACGTGGCCTCTTCGTGGGTAGCGGTGAGGGCACTCTAGCTCTGGACTCTGGCCTCCCACCATGCGTCTCTTTCTCTCTCTAGGGATCGCAGGAGGGTTGGCGCTCTTTCTCTGACTATCTCGCCTTTGCCGTTTTGCCACTTTAAGAGTAGGCTGCAGTTTGACTAATGCACACATTCTATGGCCTCTATGTTGGGTCCACTGAGATGTCTTTGCTTGCTCACTCAGGGAACAGTTGCTGCGCGGCGGTATATGCTGGCGCTCCGCTGCTCTAATGCGCTCTTTACTGTGCAAGTTGAGGAGTGCTATCGCTTTGCCCTCTGAGGGTAATAGTTCCACTGTGGCAGGTGCAGCACTATGAAGTGCCTTTTGTGCTGTGGCATTAGAATTTTGATATCTCTTACTTTTTAGTCCAACCAGACTGTCTGTTACTCTGTAATTCTTCTAGCGCCGTTCTATGGAAACAGTAGGTTTAAAGAGCACACCAAATGCTTGAAATAACTTCTTTATTAACTTCAACTTTTCTTCATATAAAACACTGCCGCCTCCGCAGCAGATAGTCCATGAACAAAACACGTGTTGAAAAAGTATAACAAAATGGCGGTATGCATAAGAGGGTGGTTCAACTGTTCAATCTTGTCATTCAACATAAAATGGTGGATATATTTCTCTCTTCAGTATCTGTATTCTCACTTTAAGTTATTTAAGCACTTTATGATCTCTCTGAGAGGTATATCTGAGGTTTAACCAATAGTTCTACTTGATCTACTTGGTTTGCAGTTTGGTCTATACAGTTGTTTTGAGCAGTTTGGTGGAACTATAACTAAACACATATAACTAGTTCAGTATGCAGTTCTAATCACTATATTAACAATAGGAACATTATATAACTGTTCTAAATACCTATTTTGGCCTCTTTGCTTCCATAAAACTCAGCTCTGACTGGAACTCTGTGTCTGTTCAGCTCCTCTCTTTGGTGAATAATGATTTTAGCAGAGGATTTCCCACACAGGTTGAGTGTGAGGCTGGCTGTGATTGGTCAAAACTCCTGCTCAGTGTGAGGCTGGCTGTGATTGGTCAAGACTCCTGTTCAGTACCAACAGTTTAACTCTATGCTTTCTGTTGTGTCTGCTGTGTCATTGAGCTTACCTTACATTCATATAATGAATCTTAAAGGCATATTATCTTTTCTGCTTCTGTAAACACAATATACACTGCTCAAAAAAATAAAGGGAACACTTAAACAACACAATGTAACTCCAAGTCAATCACACTTCTGTGAAATCAAACTGTCCACTTAGGAAGCAACACTGAGTGACAATCAATTTCACATGCTGTTGTGCAAATGGGATAGACAACAGATGGAAATTATAGGCAATTAGCAAGACACCCCTAATAAAGGAGTGGTTCTGCAGGTGGTGACCACAGACCACTTCTCAGTTCCTATGCTTCCTGGCTGATGTTTTGGTCACTTTTGAATGCTGGCGGTGCTTTCACTCTAGTGGTAGCATGAGACGGAGTCTACAACCCACACAAGTGGCTCAGGTAGTGCAGCTTATCCAGGATGGCACATCAATGCGAGCTGTGGCAAGAAGGTTTGCTGTGTCTGTCAGCGTAGTGTCCAGAGCATGGAGGCGCTACCATGAGACAGGCCAGTACATCAGGAGACATGAAGGAGGCCGTAGGAGGGCAAAAACCCAGCAGCAGGACCGCTACCTTCGCCTTTGTGCAAGGAGGAACAGGAGGAGCACTGCCAGAGCCCTGCAAAATGACCTCTAGCAGGCCACAAATGTGCATGTGTCTGCTCAAACGGTCAGAAACAGACTCCATGAGGGTGATATCAGGGCCCGACGTCCACAGGTGGAGGTTGTGCTTACAGCCCAACACCGTGCAGGACGTTTGGCATTTGCCAGAGAACACCAAGATTGGCAAATTCGCCACTGGCGCCCTGTGCTCTTCACAGATGAAAGCAGGTTCACACTGAGCACATGTGACAGACGTGACAGAGTCTGGAGACGCCGTGGAGAACGTTCTGCTGCCTGCAACATCCTCCAGCATGACCGGTTTGGCATTGGGTCAGTAATGGTGTGGGGTGGCATTTCTTTGGCTCGCCAGAGGTAGCCTGACTGCCATTAGGTACCGAGATGAGATCCTCAGACCCCTTGTGAGACCATATGCTGGTGTGGTTGGCCCTGGGTTCCTCCTAATGCAAGACAATGCTAGACCTCATGTGGCTGGAGTGTGTCAGCAGTTCCTGCAAGACGAAGGCATTGATGCTATGGACTGGCCCGCCCGTTCCCCAGACCTGAATCCAATTGAGCACATCTGGGACATCATGTCTCGCTCTATCCACCAACGTCACATTGCACCACATACTGTCCAGGAGTTGGCAGATGCTTTAGTCCAGGTCTGGGAGGAGATCCCTCAGGAGACCGTCCACCACCTCATCAGGAGCATGCACAGGCGTTGTAGGGAGGTCATACAGGCACGTGGAGGCCACACACACTACTGAGCCTCATTTTGACTTGTTTTAAGGACATTACATCAAAGTTGGATCAGCCTGTAGTGTGTTTTTCCACTTTAATTTTGAGTGTGACTCCAAATCCAGACCTCCATGGGTTGAAAAATTTGATTTCCATTTTTAAATTTTTGTGTGATTTTGTTGTCAGCACATTCAACTATGTAAAGAACAAAGTATTTCAGAAGAATATTTAATTAACTCAGATCTAGGATGTGTTATTTTTGTGTTCCCTTTATTTTTTTGAGCAGTGTATAACTGTTACATGACATTCAAAAACATGAAGTCACAGTAAATAACTCTGCTTTTGTCTTTAACATATAAACATAGGAACTGTATTAAGGTTATTGGCAGGTCTAGCTGTATTAGCAACCTAGGACAGGTCTTAGTTGCTTTGTAGGATAAAATAATGTTTGTATAGACGTGGTCCAAGGTTTTATCCCATCTGGTATGGCAGGAGACATGTTAATTAAATTTTAGTAGCACTGACCTTAAGTTGGAGTGGTTAAAGTCACCCACTATAATAAATGCAGATTGTTGTTTGCTGATGACCGCATGGCGTTCGTTCATAGCAAGCTTGGAATTAGCATCCGGTAGGATATATGCAGCTGTTATTATAGTGGAGGTGAACTCCCTCGGCAGATAGAACGGTCTACACTTAACCATGAGATACTCTAGGTCAGCTGAGCAGTATTTTCCAACAATGACAGAGTTCGTACACCAAGCCTTATTAACATAAATGCACAGTCCTCCGCCTCTTGTCTTACCGAAATCGTCTGCTATTCTGTCTGCCCGGAGAGTGTGGCGTTCGACTAGCTCGATAGCATTTTCAAATATTCTGCTGTGTAGCCATGTTTCCGTGAGTATCATGACATTACAATCCATACGTATCCTGTTGTCAGTGATCGAAAGTCGTAACTCATCTATTTTCTTCACCAGGGACCGCACATTAGCAAGGAAGCTGGGTAAAGAAAATAGTGTGGTGTTAGCCTTAGCTTAGCTGTTGGCTTGCTGCGTTTCTCCCGCCTTTGTTTGCGGTTCCTGCGCCGTCTTCAAGCACTTCCGGTTGGCCAAGTAGCCTGCGAAGCGTCGGGTGTTCTTCTTATTTCAGGGATGAGTCGAAGGTTGCTGATAAAACAGTCGGAGTTGTATAGTCCTATATCTAAAAGCTCTTGTTGGGTGTAAAATATAAAAGCGAAGCTGTTCTGAACGAACAGACCCGAAATGAGCAGAAATAACACTGCTAACATGGAAAATCTGAGGAGACACTGGGCCTTGCGTGGTGCACGCGCCGCCGTCTTAATCGATCAATCAGTCAATGAATCAATCAATACAGTGACCTTATCATCATCATCAGTTTCTTCTTCTCCTGCCCATATTCCTCCTCCTCCTTGTCTTCTGTTCCATCATGAGATATCGATAACTGAATGTGCACGCATGTGAAATATATTCGCAACCAGCAATTAGCTTGTGTGCAAAGTGAACTCCCACGTGGCCAAGTTGCTGGCAGTGCAGTTGCTGCCGTACCACTTAGTTGTGGTAATTGCAGTGCAGTTCCATTCCTTAACCAAAATGTAAGTCACCACTCTTCCGCTGTCTCTGCTACAACAAGTAGCAGAAGCTGCTGCCCTATCCTGGTGCAGTAAACGGACATGCACTGTCTGAACAGCTAGGTTCAGTTGTACTTAGACTATGCCCTTTCTCTGGCACACACCCTGTTCCTTGACCCTATGGATTTCTGGGAATGCAGATTGGAACAGTGGCTGGGAGTAGCCAAGTTTGATATCACAGTACTATGTTTTATAGCCTCTTGTGTCATCTTAGGGAGGGTTTTCCTCATGGCAAGTGGCATTTTTCCACCCAAGCAGGCAAAATTGTCCTACGTGTTTGCAAAACATTAGCTTTGTCAAAATAATTCAGGCACATGGATCCTTGAGGATTTTCACACATTTCCAGCAGATGACAATGAATAGATCTGCCATTACTAGCTATTTATGATCAGCCCAGTGATGCGACTGCCTGCCTGTTCATGGTGTTCCATACTGTACTGCAGCTGCTGCTCTGCCTGGTGCCATTACTACTACCCCTAAATGGCTTCACATTGCCTGCCTTTTTTTGTGAGGTTTCTCATTGCACTGCTGCTCCCAAAAAGCATCTGCCTCCAATACGGGCAATTATTGTAATGTTTTTAATTTTAAAAAGCATAACACATGTGACGTCACAGTGTCATTTTAAACAGGCTGCTTCTTAACACTGTCAATAATGCGTTTCCCCAGAGCTATACATATCAGTGTCATTCTGACATTATTTATTGTTAAAGGGCTTTAAAAGGGGAGAGGAGAGAAGAAAATAAAAAAGAAACACAAGAGAAATATTAGGCCTAATGCCCGTGTGACGGCTGTCTAAGTAACAGCCGTCACACGGCCATTTTTAGCACCAATAAAAGTCTATGGGGCTATTCACATGGCCCTTTTTTTAACGGCCAGTGAATAGCGTCCGTCCAAAAATAGGACATGTCCTATTTTTGGCCGTTTTCTTGGTCAGATGGACCCATTGAAATCAATGGGACCGTTTTTAATGGCCGATTGACAGGAGTGCACCTGTCTAACGGCCGTTAAAAACTGGTACACTTTACCCAGGCCATTTAAGGGTTAAAAAAAACTCACCTCATCCACTTGCTTGTGGTGCGGCAGTCTCTTTTCTCTTCATTGAGCAGGACCTGCCGAAGGACCTGCAATATATGTGGTGACGTAACCACGTGGGAGCGCGCAGTGACGTCATTGCGCACCTTTGGCAGGTCCCGTTCTTTGAAGAGAGAAGAGACTGCTGCAGCGCGAGCAAGTGGATAAGGTGAGGGGTTTAAAAAAAAAATAAACAGTGGTGGGTCACTATGGGGGCATTATTTGAACGATGGGGGAAATTATTTAAGATGGTGCCCTACATTGGGGGAATTATTAAAGCTGGGGACATAAAAAAAAAATTCCTACACTGTGGGGGACATTATTTAAGAGGGGGGCCTACATTGGGGGCATTATTAAAGCTGGGGACATTAAAAAAAAATCCTACACTATTGGGGACATGTTTTTAGCTGTGGGCCTACAATCCTGTGGGTGTTCTCAGAGGGGTGGGTCTAGAAATAACTGCCAATCAAAGTCATCCATTTTTCATGTCAGTTTTTAACAGACATGAAAAACTGATGCAAAAAAAGACATTAAAAACGGACACACAGCCAGAAAATGGATGCACACACTGGTGCAAAATGGCCATGAAAAACTGACAGTCTGTCGTGTGCATGTAGCCTTAGAGTGGGATATACCAGTTCTCAGGTCAATTGAAGCACTTGTATTTGAGGTAGAATCTAATTCTTGGAGGGATTCGTTCAAATTGGACCCAAAACAAATTTCAAGAAATTCACTCATTTCTATGGTTACTTTCACTTCTGCGCTTTCCCTTTCTGCTATTGAGATCCGTCATAGGATCTCAATAGTGGGGGAAAACGCTTCTGTTTTGTCCCTATTCATTATCAATGGGGACAAAACTGAACGAAACGGAATGCACCAGAATGCAAGCAGCGTTTTTCTGCCCGCAATGTGGTGCGGAGCAAGACGGATCCGTCATGGCTCACACTGTAAGTCACTAGGGACGGATCAGTTTTCTTGGACACAATAGAAAATGGTTCCGTCCCCCATTAACTTTCAATAGTGTTCATGATAGATCCGTCATGGATATTTTAAAGATGATAAAACCGGATCCAGATGCAGACAGTTGTATTATCATGATATGATGGATGCAAAAACGCTGGTGTGAAAGTAGCCTAATTCATGTCTTGTAGAAGTGTTTCATTTTCGCCTGGACATAAGAAAAACTAGCAGTGGAGTATATTTTTCTCATGTCTTTCATCTTGCAGGAAAGTTCTGGTGAAACGACGAGTGGACTTGAAAAACCCATCTCAGTGTCTGTGAATGGTAAGAGCCTTTCATCAATCTTTTTTGATTGTAAATGTCTTTATGAATGGGACAATTGATAGGAAGTTCAGAGAAACCTCCTCTTCATCATCATCATTAATGATACAATTAATATTAATAATTAATTTAATGCCATAATATCCCTTGATCTTCATTGGCATCGGTAAAATGTGACACAATGTAAATAGATTCAATCACAAACACAAAAATTATTGGAGGGTAAATGACGATTCAGAATAAAGGTCACATGATACGATAGGCCAAAGAAGCTGTAGTATGTGGACCCATGGGGTCCTTCTCGAGTCAGAGTGCTCCAGTTGTCCATATGCCCTCTCAGACAGGTTCCCACCTTGCACGGGAGATCAGTAGTACAGGATGTAAGCATTCAGTCAGATTAGGGCCTGGTCCTAAAGATGAAGGGTAAATTGCCTAGAAATAATAACTGTAAAAGTGAAGGCATCTAATGATGATAAGAGAAATAAGGGAAGGAGGACACTTGCAAATTAGCTGGCAAAAACTGATAAAACCAAACCTGCTGAGATTAGAGCACTTGTAATTTAAAAAAACTGGTTTCCATATCACAAGACCATCAATGATAAGGACAAGGTAGCAGTTATCTAAAGACAATTTAAAATAGGTGAACCTTTTAGACAAGAGGGAGGCTCTGCAAAAAAAATAAGTAAATGTGTAAAGTACTTTTACCAAACTAGTCTTCAGTCAGTACAGCCCAGCATCACAGGAGATGTTGCAGGAAGCCCAGCAGGGTAGCAGGGGAAGGTGGGGGAGGGCAGTTTTGCAGATCCGAGGAGACCGAAGGATTTCTATACTGATGGGATCCAGCTAAGAAGGAATTTGCCAAGGGGGGCCAGGCAGCCAAGATCATAGGAGGTAGATCTTGATCCTGAAGGAATCCTGGGTCTGAGAATAGATGAGCCTCACCTTTTTCTGACAAAAAGGGCAAAGGGAACTGCCAGTGATAGGAGATCCCTCAATCCTGAAACAAGTCAACCAGTGGTTTTACACCAATATGTGGTGGGGGAAAGTTTATATCAGCGTGTTTATGCAGGGGATTCTACAAGTTATTGAAGATGGTAGTGATCACATTCCCTGGCTTGCAATTCTCTCAATAAAGCTGCAAAAATAATATAATTTTGTTTCATTTTCCAGTGGAAGACTGGATGAGCGACTCCTATGGACATCTCCATTTATTTTCCTATCATGAAGTAGAAGATAACAATACAACACAAGATGATTCAATAACTCCTAATGTAACCTCAGTCCTTCACAGCAGAGATCTATCCACTAATACCGCTAGTCACAAGAAACCTTCATCTAAGCAATTACTGATTGGCAAAACAAGAACTAAACAGAAATGTGGCAACATTTTTTCTAGAGAGAGCAACTGCAGAGATAATGGGTCATTTTCATGCTTGACATGTGGAAAATCTTTTAGCATGAAATCCATTCTAGTTAGACATCAGAGAACTCACATAGGGGAGAAACCGTATTCATGTCCTGAATGTAGGAAAGTCTTTAACAATCAATCAAGTTTTATTCGGCATCAGAGAACTCATACAGGGGAGAAGCCATTTTCATGTCTTGAATGTGGAAAGTGCTTTAGTCAGAAATCCATTCTAGTTACACATCAGAGAACTCACACAGGGGAGAATCCATATTCATGTCCTGAATGTGGGAAAGGCTTTAACGATCAATCAAATTTTATTCGGCATCAGAGAACTCATACAGGGGAGAAGTCATTTTCATGTCTTGAATGTGGAAAATCTTTTAGCATGAAAGCCATTCTAATTAGACATCAGAGAACTCACACAGGGGAGAAGCCATATTCATGCCCAGAATGTGGGAAGTCTTTTAGTGTGAAAATGTGTCTTATTAGACATCAGAGAACTCACACAGGGGAGAAGCCATATTCATGCTCAGAATGTGGGAAATCTTTTAGTCTGAAAACGGGTCTTGTTAGACATCAGAGAACTCACACGGGGGAGAATTCGTATTTGTGTCCTGAATGTGGGAAAGGCTTTAACAATCAATCAAGTTGTATTCGGCATCAAAGAACTCATACAGGGGAGAAGCCATTTTCATGTCTTGAATGTGGAAAGTGCTTTAGTCAGAAATCCATTCTAGTTACACATCAGAGAACTCACACAGGGGAGAATCCATATTCATGTCCTGAATGTGGGAAAGGCTTTAACAGTCAATCAAGTTGTATTCGGCATCAGAGAACTCATACAGGGGAGAAGCCATTTTCATGTCTTGAATGTGGAAAGTGCTTTAGTCAGAAATCCATTCTAGTTACACATCAGAGAACTCACACAGGGGAGAATCCATATTCATGTCCTGAATGTGGGAAAGGCTTTAATAAACAATCAAATTTTATTCGGCATCAGAGAACTCACACAGGCGAGAAGCCATGTATGTGTCTTGAATGCGGTAAGTATTTTGGTGCGAAATCAATGCTTATAAAACATGTAATAAGTCACATAGGAGAGAAGCCATTTTCATCTTCAGAATGTGTGAAACCTTTTAGCCAGAAATCACATGTTGAGGAACATGAAAAACTCCACTTAGAGGAGAACCCTCTCCTTTCATGTTCACAATGTGGGAAATGCTTTAAGACTCAAACAAATTTTATTCGGCATCAGAGAACTCACACAGGAGAGAAGCCATTTGTGTGTCCTGAATGTGGGAAGTGCTTTGATGTGAAGTCATTTCTTATACAACATCAAAGAATTCACATAGGAGAGAAGCCATTTTCATGTTCAGAATGTGGGAAATGTTTTAGTAAGAAATCAAATCTTGTTAGACATCAGAGAACTCACACAGGGGTGAAGCCGTTTTCATGTTCAGAATGAGGGAAATGATTTAATAGTCAATCAAATTTTTCTAAGCCATTTGTGTGTCCTGAATGTGGGAAGTGTTTTGATATGAAGTCATTTCTTATACGACATCAAAGAATTCACATAGGAGAGAAGCCATTTTCATGTTCAGAATGTGGGAAATGTTTTAGTAAGAAATCAAATCTTGTTAGACATTAGAGATCTCATACAGGAGAGAAGCCATTTTCATGTCTTCAATGTGGAAAATGCTTTAGTTCAAAATTAAATCTTGTTACACATCAGAGAACTCACACAGGAGAAAAGCCATTTGTGTGTCCTGAATGTGGGAAGTGTTTTGATGTGAAGTCATTTCTTATACGACATCAAAAAATTCACACAGGGGAGAAGCCATTTTCTTGTTCTGAATGTGGGAAATATTTTATTCAGAAATCAAATCTTTTTCGGCATGAGAGAACTCATACAGGGGAGAAGCCATTCATGTGTCTTAATTGTGGTAAGTATTTTGGTGTGAAATGTGTGAAACCTTTTTTTATCCAGAAATCACATATTGTGGAACATGAAAGACTCCACTTAGAGGAGAAGCTATTTTTTATGTTCACAATGTGGGAAATGCTTTAAGACTCAAACAAGTTTTTTTCGGCATCAGAGAACTCACACGGGAGAAGCCATTTTCATGTCTTGAATGTGGTAAGTGCTTTAGTCAGAAATCACATCTTGTTACATATCAGAGAACTGAAATAGAAGAGAAGCTATTTATGTGTCCTGAATGTGGGAAGTATTTTACAGTGAGATCAAGGTTTAACTATCATCTAATAAGTCACACAGGGGAAAAGCCATTTCCACGTCTTGAATGCAGGAAATGTTTTAGTCAGAAATTACATCTTGTTAGACATCAGAGAAGTCACACAGGGGAGAAGCCATTTATGTGTTCTGAATGTGGGAAGTGTTTTGTTGTGAAATCAGTTCTTATAAAACATCTAAGAAGTCGCACAAGATGGAATCCATTTTAATGCTCAGAATGTGTGAAACGTTTTAGCCAGAAATCAAATATTGTGAAACATCTAAGAACCCACTTAGGAGAGAAGCCATTTTCATGTTCACAATGTGGGAAATGCTTTAAGACTCAAACAAGTTTTTTTTTGGCATAAGAGAACTCACACGGGAGAAGCCATTTTCATGTCTTGAATGTGGAAAGTACTTTAGTCAGAAATCACATCTTGTTACATATCAGAGAACTGAAATAGAAGAGAAGCCATTTATGTGTCCTGAATGTGGGAAGTATTTTACAGTGAGATGAAGGCTTAACTATCATCTAAGAAGTCACACAGGGGAAAAGCCATTTCTACATCTTGAATGCAGGAAATGTTTTGGTCAGAAATTACATCTTGTTAGACATCAGAGAAGTCGCACAGGGGAGAAACCATTTATGTGTCCTGAATGTTGGAAATGCACCTGTCAAGCAAACGTTGTTCGACATTACAGAACTCACACATATGAGAAGCCATATTTATGTGGGAAGTCTTTTATTCAGAAATGAAGTCTTGCTAAACATGAGAGAATTCATTTAGAAGAGAAGCCATTGTAATGTTCAGATTGCAAGACATGTGAGAGATATGGAGCTTCATTGTGGGACCTGCTGCCTAATCAAGGGCCAAATGAAGGAAGAGGGCCAAATGAAGGAATGGCGATGAAAAGAGGTCCTCGGAATATCCGAGTGAGGGATCACTTGTTTGCCCAGACTCTCCAGGGTGGGAGGAAGGAGGATCAGGGTGAGGATTGTGTTGAACAGACTCTTCGCTACTGAGACTGGACTTGGTGGAAGACAGGGTGGTGCTTAACCGACTGGAAGCATTATCTACTGCAATTCAACCGACCACCTGGTCGCACTGGTCTGACTTCAAGAGTGGTGTCCTGCGCCGCCCTGCAAACTGGGACATGAAGCTAGGTATCGTGAATTATAGTTTTTCTTGTGCTTTGGCAGCAGGCACAGTTTCAACGCGCCCAGGGCCACGGCCTCTGTGTGCACCATCAGCATCACGGCCACTTCCCTGTCCCTTACTGCTCGCTTCATATTAAATGTTATATAGGCTTGAAAGTATGTCACACATACAGTAGCGTAGCATTTGGAAGTGTATGCGCAAAAAAATTTAAGAAGGTATTTGGGATGTGGAAACGTCACCCAGGAGATATCCCGCACATAATGCCAATGCTGTCACCAGTGGCTAATAAAAATTACAGGGAATGTAACAGGTATTTGGGATGAGGAAAACGTTATACAGGAGAGGTACCACCGGTAATGTTACTGTCCGCAGCATCTACGGAAAAAGTACACTATATGTCACAGATAAAAATTTTATTCGCACACGTTACACTGGAGACGTGGCACTGGTAATGTCACTGTCAGAAGCGGACACCGTCTATTGACAAAGTACACTGTATGTCACAGATACATTTTTTCAGCGCACATGTTACACTGCAGATGTGGCCCTGGTAATGTCACTGTCTGCAGCAGACACCGTCTACAGAAAAAGTACACTGGATGTCACAGATATTTTTTGGATGTGCACACTTTACACAGGAGATGTGGCGCGGCTAATGTCACTGTCCGCAGCGGACACGGTCTACAGAAAAAGTACACTGGATGTCACAGATATTTTTTGGATGTGCACACTTTACACTGGAGATGTGGCGCAGCTAATGTCACTGTCTGCCGCAGCCTAACTATTGCACGCTATTTAGCGCAGGATGTGCTAAAAATAGATATTGCTGCCACACACAATAGTCCTTGAAATGACTTTTTGGGTCTGTGAAGTTTTTGCAATTTAGCGCAGGTTGCGCGAAAAATATAGATTGCTGCTGCCACACATAATAGTCATTAAAAGGACTTTCGGGTCTCTGAAGTGTTTGTAATAAAAATATTCTCCCTCCCTACACTGTCTGACCCTTCCTCAGCACAGCTCTCCCTGACTAAGACTGAGCCGAACATGCATCATCAGGTGCTATATATAGCACCCGATGACGCATTCCGGCCAGCCAATCACTGTAATGCCAGCAACCAACATGGCTACTGCATTACAGTGAGCGCAGTACCCACCTGCCGTTTATTGGCTGCGCAGCAGCCAAGAAACGTGCGGGGAGGAGACTCGAGCACATGCGATATTTGGCCGCATACCACCATGTGCCGAGCATCAAGATGCTCGAGTTGAACTGGTGTTTGACCGAGCATGCTCTATCAACACTAGTGCCCAGTACTGACAGACTGCAGAAGGAGAGACATTGCTACTCTCTCTCTCTGTGTTAACTGTGCATGGCTTCAGAGGGAGGGTATCATGGACATCTTTGCATGTGATCATACCCCCTTCCACCATCAGTCAGGCAGCATACTTGCAAAACAGTAAAAAGGAACTTTATGGGCAATATTGAACCTATGAGGTTTGGACTAAAGGAAATGCAGCTGGTGGGGATGCTGTATGTGGTCCAGAAGTGAACTGAGCCAGGCTCAGACTAACCTACAGGGGTACAGGTAAATCCACCGGTGGGCCCCTGAGCAAGGTGGGCCCCTAGTCTCCCACCCCTTGCACAAGTGGCACATAACACAGTAGACTTGCTGCACTACATACATACAGTCCTGATCAAAAGTTTAAGAACACTTGAAAAATGGTAAACAATCATATTTAGCATGGCTGGATCTTAACAAGGTTCCAAGTAGAGCTTCAACATGCAACAAGAAGAAATGGGAAACATGTTTTGATCATTGAATTTAATGAAAACAATGAATAAACGGAAACAGGCTGTTTTTCAGCTGATCAAAAGTTTAGGACCACACCTTAAAAAAAAAAATAACCCCCCCAAAACAGAAATCCAACTTCCAAACATGAACTCAGTAATTAGTAGCTCCGCCGTTATTGTTTATCACTTCAAAAATTCATTTCGGCATGCTTGATGCAAGCGTTTCCATGAGGTGAGTGGGAACATTTCTCCAAGTGGTGAAGACTGTCGCACGAAGGCCATCTACTGTCTGGAACTGTTGTCCATTTTTGTAAACTTCCCTTGTCATCCATCCCCAAAGGTTCTCAATTGGATTTAGATCAGGGGAACACGCAGGATGGGCCAAAAGAGTGATGTTATTCTCCTGGAAGAAGTCCCTTGTCCTGCGGGCATTGTGTACTGTAGCGTTGTCCTGTTGAAAAACCCAGTCGTTACCACACAGACGAGGGCCCTCAGTCATGAGGAATGCTCTCTGCAACATCTGGACATAGCCAGCGGCCGTTTGACGCCCCTGCACTTCCTGAAGCTCCATTGTTCCACTGAAGGAAAAAGCACCCCAGACCATTATGGCGCCCCCTTCACTGTGGCACGTAGAAAACATCTCAGGTGGGATCTGCTTGTCATGCCAGTAACGTTGGAAATAAAACTTTCTTCCACCTTTGAATGTCCCATGTTTGGTGCTCTCTTGCAAAGTCCAAACGAGCAGTTCTATGGCATTCAAGGAGATGAGGTCTTTGAAGACCTTTTTTGTTTTTGAAGCCCTTCAGTCTCAGATGCCGTCTGATGGTTATGGGGCTGCAGTCAGCACCAGTAAGGGCCTTAATTTGGGTCGAGGATCGTCCAGTGTCTTGACAGACAGCCAATTGGATCCTCCGGCTCAGTGCTGATGAATTTTTTTGGGGTCTTTCACTTGACTTTTTTGTTCCATAACCCTCAGGATCATTTAAGAAATTCCAAATCACTGTCTTACTGCGTCCCACCTCAGCAGCGATGGCGCGCTGTGAGAGACCCTGCTTATGCAGTTCAACAACCCGACCACGTTCAAAAAGGGAGAGTTTTTTTGCCTTTGCCATCACAACGTGTGACTACCTGACAGAAAATGACAATGAATCCACATCTTTGCACAGATTTGGCCTTTTAAAGGCATGTGGTCCTAAAATTTGGATCAGCTGAAAAACAGCCTGTTTCATTTTAATCGTTATTTTCAATTAATTGAATGTTAAAAAAATGTTTTGTCTCACTCATTTCTTCTTGTTTCATGTTGAAGCTCTACTTGGAACCTTGTTAAGATCCAGCCATGATAAATATGATTTTTTGCCATTTTTCAACTAGACAAACTATTGATCAGGACTGTATATTCACTGCACAGCACTTTAACCAGCCTATGTTCATATAACAAACTTCATAGATAATTAAAGAAACTCCCTAGTTTATTATTCTAGAAAGGATCAGATAGCTGAGATGTCTTCTAGGTTTAAAGGAAAGCTAGCCAGTATCCTCTTTTCCCCAGGATTTACAGTCAGGTCCATAAATATTGGGACATCAACACAATTCTAACATTTTTGGCTCTATACACCACCACAATGGATTTGAAATGAACAAGGTGTGCTTTATCTGCAGACTGTCCGCTTTAATTTGAGGTTATTTACATCCAAATCAGGTGAACGGTGTAGGAATTACAACAGTTTGCATATGTGCCTCCCACTTGTAAAGGGACCAAAAGTAATGGGACAATTGGCTTCTCAGCTGTTCCATGGCCAGGTGTGCATTATTCCCTCATTATCCCAATTACAATGAGCAGATAAAAGGTCCAGAGTTCATTTCCAGTGTGCTATTTGCATTTGGAATCTGTTGCTGTCAACTCTCAAGATGAGATCCAAAGAGCTGTCGCTATCAGTGAAGCAAGCCATCATTAGGCTGAAAAAAACAAAACAAACCCATCAGAGAGATAGCAAAAACATTAGGCGTGGCCAAAACAACTGTTTGGAACATTCTTAAAAAGAAGGAAAGCACCGATGAGCTCAGCAACACCAAAAGACCCGGAAGACCACGGAAAACAACTGTGGTGGATGAGCGAAGAATTCTTTCCCTGGTGAAGAAAACACCCTTCACAACAGTTGGCTAGAACAAGAACACTCTCCAGGAGGTAGGTGTATGTGTTTCAAAGTCAACAATCAAGAGAAGACTTTACTAGAGTAAATACAGAGGGTTCACCACAAGATGTAAACCATTGGTGAGCCTCAAAAACAGGAAGGCCAGATTAGAGTTTGCCAAACGACATCTAAAAAAAGCCTTCACAGTTCTCGAACAACATCCTATGGACAGATGAGACCAAGATCAACTTGTACCAGAGTGATGGGAAGAGAAGAGTATGGAGAAGGAAAGGAACTGCTCATGATCCTAAGCATACCACCTTATCAGTGAAGCATGGTGGTGGTAGTGTCATGGCGTGGGCATGTATGGCTGCCAATGGAACTGATATACAAGAAGTACTAAGCAGGTGGCTCATTCTGATTTGACACGACAGGTGCACAGGTTCAAAGAAACACCCCCTTGATTCTAATAGGTATAGTATAGATTGGATAGAACCGGCACTCAAACCATTCGGAATACACGTGGAAATTGAATAAAAATATTTATTAAACAATAAACACTATATCCTGTGTACACCAGGGTAAACTTCATAAAAAAGACATAAAAAGCATATATAACATATGTGTAAACCAGAGAAATATATATCTCTAAGGCCAAAAGATCTGACTGCTAGGCACAGCAGGCTGCATCCGTGTCCCCCCGTTTGGGTAAGGCTGTTGGATCACAGTCGTCTGCGACAAAGCAAATCAGAGCTAGTGGATATTATACTTCAAATATATTTGATAGCATGTATCCTCATGCAATAGTAATTGACATGCTTCAGGTGTGTTCAACAATACATATTCTCATACAAAATCTCACATAGTCCTAAATGCGTACAATTAAGATCTTATGCCACCGTATAGGATGTGAGATAAAGAATAGTCAAGGATAATCTGTATTTTAGACCATGATTAGATTGTCCATCATCTATAGTGGTCTCAGGGTCTGAATACGCTGTATATACAGAGTCAATTGTCCAGCACGTCTGTTATCACAGTGCTAATGCCGCTTCTCGTGCAGCAATTCGGTATATTTTCACTTAAATTTGTATTACTCACTGCGTCCTGTGTAGGCTCACTCGGTTAGGTCTGCGGAAGGACTTCTGCCGTGGCGTCTCACGCTTCAGCCTTTCTCCGCTGCGCTTGTGTCGGGTCCGGTCTTTGCTTGGATCCCGTCTCTACGCTCGTGAGAGACCTGAGTTAGGCTATACCCACTGAGGAAGAGATAAGATATCTCGAAACGCGTCTGGGCGTATTACCTGTGAAAGAATCATCTCAGCGGTACATGGCCATGTACTAAAGGACGGAGAATATATCCACTTACTCACGAAAGATAACGAAGTGTTGTAAGACTCACGCAAGCGAAATAGCCAACTCAGGTCTCTCACGAGAGTAGAGACGGGATCCAAGCAAAGACCGGACCCGACACAAGCAGTGAGTAATACAAATTTAAGTGGAAATATACCAAATTGCTGCACGAGAAGCGGCATTAGCACTGTGATAACAGACGTGCTGTGATAACAGCGTATTCAGACCCTGAGACCGCTATAGATGATGGACAATCTAATCATGGTCTAAAATACAGATTATCCTTGACTATTCTTTATCTCACATCCTATACGGTGGCATAAGATCTTAATTGTACGCATTTAGGACTATGTGAGATTTTGTATGAGAATATGTATTGTTGAACACACCTGAAGCATGTCAATTACTATTGCATGAGGATACATGCTATCGAATATATTTGAAGTATAATATCCACTAGCTCTGATTTGCTTTGTCGCAGACGACTGTGATCCAACAGCCTTACCCAACCGGGGGGACACGGATGCAGCCTGCTGTGCCTAGCAGTCAGATCTTTTGGCCTTAGAGATATATATTTCTCTGGTTTACACATATGTTATATATGCTTTTTATGTCTTTTTTATGAAGTTTACCCTGGTGTACACAGGATATAGTGTTTATTGTTTAATAAATATTTTTATTCAATTTTCACGTGTATTCCGAATGGTTTGAGTGCCGGTTCTATCCAATCTATACTATGCCAATGGAACTGGTTCTCTTGTATTTATTGATGATGTGACTGCTGACAAAAGCAGCAGGATGAATTGTGAAGTGTTTCGGGCAATATTATCTGCCCATATTCAGCCAAATGCTTCAGAACTCATTGGACGGAGCTTCACAGTGCAGATGGACAATGACCCAAAGCATACTGCAAAAGCAACCAAAGAGTTTTTTAAGGGAAAGAAGTGGAATGTTATGCAATGGCCAAGTCAATCACCGGACCTGAATCCGATTGAGCATGCATTTCACTTGCTGAAGACAAAACTGAAGGGAAAATGCCCCAAGAACAAGCAGGAACTGAAGACAGTTTCCGTAGAGGCCTGGCAGAGCATTACCAGGGATGAAACCCAGCGTCTGGTGATGTCTATGCGTTCCAGACTTCAGGCTGTAATTGACTGCAAAGGATTTGCAACCAAGTATTAAAAAGTGAAAGTTTGATTTATGATTATTATTCTGTCCCATTACTTTTGGTTCCTTAACAAGTGGGAGGCACATATGCAAACTGTTGTAATTCCTACACCGTTCACCTGATTTGGATGTAAATCCCCTCAAATTACAGCTGACAGTCTGCAGGTAAAGCACATCTTGTTCTTTTCATTTCAAATCCATTGTGGTGGTGTATAGAGCCAAAAATGTTAGAATTGTGTCCGTGTCCCAATATTTATGGACCTGACTGTACCTTCTCAAAGTTGCAGCAGGGACTCCCATATTCAAGCATCTGGTAGCATCTTGCTGCTGTGTGAGAAGGTAATATTTGAATGTATCCGTACGGTGGACCTCAGGCACCCCAGCCCGACATTGAACTGTGCGTACACTATAAACCCTCCCAATGTGTTGATTGCTGGTAAATGCGGTGTCATCATGGCCATAACAGATGACAGTCACAAATACTTGTGCTGGATGTGATTTATCAGTTGCTACTTGAAATGTGGATATGATCCTTAGAGCTAAAGATGAGGAGAAGATAGCCCAAGAGTGTTGTTAAAGGGGGATATTACTGCTGTAATATGGGTCACTTTTCACTTTTAATCTTTCATAAAATATACTTACATTTACAAACCTAATATGGAAATTAATTTGCTGAGTTGCAAACTATTTCCATGGAATGGACAAACTCTAGGATTCAGTTTGCCTATTAATCTGCCTTAGGCCTCTTTCACACTACCGTTTTTCCTTTCCGTTTTGCGGGCCGTTTTTGGCATTCCATATACGGTCCTTATAAGGAACCATTCATTTCAATGGTTCTGCAAAAAAAACGGAATGTACTCAGTATGCATTCCGTTTCAGTTTTTCCGTTCCGTTGAAAGATAGACCATGTCCTATTATTGCCCGCAAATCACGTTCCGTGGCTCCATTCAAGTCAATGGGTCAGCAAAAAAAATGGAACACATACGCAAATGCATCCGTATGTCTTCCGTATTCGTTCCGTTTTTGCGGAACCATCTATTGAAAATGTTATGCCCAGCCCAATTTTTTCTATGTAATTACTGTATACTGTATATGCCATATGGAAAAACGGAACGGAAGCGGAAACACAACGGAAACAAAAAAATGGAACAACGGATCCGTGAAAAACGGACCGCAAAACACTGAAATAGCCATACGGTCGTGTGAAAGAGGCCTTATAGTGTGGATTGTTCGCTATTAATAACAGAGCTTCACTCTGCATTAATCATCCTGTTCTCTTCCTATGGCATATCATAATGGGCAGCACGGTGGCTCAGTGGTTAGCACTGGTGCCTTGCAGAGCTGGGGTCCTAGGTTCAAATTTGACCACGGACAACATCTGCATGGAGTTTGTACATTCTCCCCGCGTTTGCGTGGGTTTCCTCCAGGTAAAGTGGGATGATAATGTCTGTAAAGCGCTGCGGAATACACTGCGTGCAGAATTATTAGGCAAATGAGTATTTTGACCACATCATCCTCTTTATGCATGTTGTCTTACTCCAAGCTGTATAGGCTCGAAAGCCTACTACCAATTAAGCATATTAGGTGATGTGCATCTCTGTAATGAGAAGGGGTGTGGTCTAATGACATCAACACCCTATATTAGGTGTGCATAATTATTAGGCAACTTTCTTTCCTTTGGCAAAATGGGTCAAAAGAAGGACTTGATAGGCTCAGAAAAGTCAAAAATAGTGAGATATCTTGCAGAGGGATGCAGCACTCTTAAAATTGCAAAGCTTCTGAAGCGTGATCATCGAACAATGAAGCGTTTCATTCAAAATAGTCAACAGGGTCGCAAGAAGCGTGTGGAAAAACCAAGGCGCAAAATAACTGCCCATGAACTGAGAAAAATCAAGCGTGCAGCTGCCAAGATGCCACTTGCCACCAGTTTGGCCATATTTCAGAGCTGCAACATCACTGGAGTGCCCAAAATCACAAGGTGTGCAATACTCGGAGACATGGCCAAGGTAAGAAAGGCTGAAAGACGACCACCACTGAACAAGACACACAAGCTGAAACGTCAAGACTAGGCCAAGAAATATCTCAAGACTGATTTTTCTAAGGTTTTATGGACTGATGAAATGAGAGTGAGTCTTGATGGGCCAGATGGATGGGCCCGTGGCTGGATTGGTAAAGGGCAGAGAGCTCCAGTCCGACTCAGACGCCAGCAAGGTGGAGGTGGAGTACTGGTTTGGGCTAGTATCATCAAAGATGAGCTTGTGGGGCCTTTTCGGGTTGAGGATGGAGTCAAGCTCAACTCCCAGTCCTACTGCCAGTTTCTGGAAGACACCTTCTTCAAGCAGTGGTACAGGAAGAAGTCTGCATCCTTCAAGAAAAACATGATTTTCATGCAGGACAATGCTCCATCACACGCGTCCAAGTACTCCACAGCGTGGCTGGCAAGAAAGGGTATAAAAGAAGAAAATCTAATGACATGGCCTCCTTGTTCACCTGATCTGAACCCCATTGAGAACCTGTGGTCCATCATCAAATGTGAGATTTACAAGGAGGGAAAACAGTACACCTCTCTGAACAGTGTCTGGGAGGCTGTGGTTGCTGCTGCACGCAATGTTGATGGTGAACAGACAGAATCCATGGATGGCAGGCTTTTGAGTGTCCTTGCAAAGAAAGGTGGCTATATTGGTCACTGATTTGTTTTTGTTTTGTTTTTGAATGTCAGAAATGTATATTTGTGAATTTTGAGATGTTATATTGGTTTCACTGGTAAAAATAAATAATTGAAATGGGTATATATTTGTTTTTTGTTAAGTTGCCTAATAATTATGCACAGTAATAGTCACCTGCACACACAGATATCCCCCTAAAATAGCTAAAACTAAAAACAAACTAAAAACTACTTCCAAAAATATTCAGCTTTGATATTAATGAGTTTTTTGGGTTCATTGAGAACATGGTTGTTGTTCAATAATAAAATTAATCCTCAAAAATACAACTTGCCTAATAATTCTGCACTCCCTGTATAGTAGCGCTATATAAGTGCATAAAATAAATAAATAATTATGTATACATAATGTATATCTTATAGTCAGGTTTCTTAAAGAAAATATTTTTTAAAAAATGTCCTTGAAACTTCAAAAATAATATAGAACTGACCAGCCAGATCTGTCCATAGCAGTGCAACAATCAGTGGGTGTGGATCTACTGTGTCCACCAAACGGTTTGTCTTTGGGCTAAGCCTACAATTGTTATCCTGGCAGTCCCCTGGTATTCACACTTTAACCCTTATATAGGGATCTGGAATTCACTATAGGGGTGCCACCAGGCTGCTATCTCCTGAAGTAGTCCTGTTTGGTAGACAGCTGACCCACAGGAGTCAGAAACACCGGTGCGTGGCAGTGAGGGATCAGGCAAAACTTTTAACAGGCCAAGGTCAGGGCAGCAGAGTTTGTGAAAATCTGAGAAACAAGTCCAAAAGTTAGGCAGGCCACTCAGAGTCGATATGTTGATTAGGCATAGATCGGGCGTCAGAGGGTCAGAATCCGGGAATCAAGTAAAGTTTGAACCTGGACAGACAAGCAGATTATAGCACAGACACTGGGAAACCCTCTGTCCGCTCAAAGTAACAAGAAAGCAGCAGACATAACAAGAAGGAAAGATCCATAGAGGCGCATGGACCTACAGTTTGTCTTGATACTTGCTCAGAGAAGTTTGAACCCCAAAATTAATAGAGATATTAGTTTTACAAATTAGCATGTATAAGAGTAGGTTTAGGTAAAGTCTAGGAGGCACATAGGCCTCATGAAATGGCAGTAGGCTGTGAGACAAGCTTTAGCTGATGCCAGCAGTGGACTGTCCCAGTCCACGACGTAGTCTTGGATTGGCAGTGGTCGCTCTAAAACATGTGTCAAACACAAGGCCCGCAGCCTTGTTTTTTGTGGCCCACCAGTGATATGAGCGGCTGTCGAGAAATAAGACCCGTAATATGTGTAAGTAGTGCTGCAACAGTGGGACTACTGTGAGCAGCACGCTGTTGCAGTGTAGTCACTATGCTCACGTATATGTACACTCACCAATCCTATCTCGGCCGCTTAACAATTACATCGACTCAGCGCTCCGCGGCTCCACCTCCATATTTAGTGGTGCCAGAGCCGGTCGACATGATTGCTGAGTGGCCGGGACAGGGTCGATGAGCAGATATCATTGCCAGGCGCTATTTTCTTTTTGTGCCCGCATTGAGCAGGAATGGAGAAGGTAAATACAACTGGTAGCAGCTAGCTCTCTGGGGGCAAAATGGCAGCAGGCTATTTGGGGCCGGTGTGGTAGCAGGATCTTTGTGTGTGTGTGGGGGGGTCCGATGACAACCTCCATGCTGTTTTATGGATTGCTACAATCTTCTTGCTTAATCTTCGCCAGTCAATGGCTGGCTAACGTGGGGTTCTTAAGGCACCTTCCCCTGAGGGAAAATACCTAAGCATTAGGAACTGCAAAGTCAGCAGGTCAACTGTAAACTTACCTACAAAGGAATCAACATTATGGAGTGGATACCTGAGGAGGAATCCACATTCCAGACCTTCAAGCAGACCTCCTCAGCCTCGATTTTGCATTGCCTGTATATCTGTCAGCAGATCTTCTTAAAGGAACACAACCCAAATGAGGTGCAAGCTTATGACAATCAAAATGAGTATACGCTCATATATATCTGCAGCACGCCAGACCTGCAGGGTATTGCGATAGTGAGGTCACGGTTATGGGCAATCGAGGGTTACTCACTTTTTAGAGGAGAACCCTGGGCAGGCATGCGGCAGTGAAGGAGAGGTAGACACAAGTTCCTCTGGGGCACACTCTGGATGTAGGGACCAGACCTGATGGTGTGTGAGGTGCCCTAGATGTTGCAGGTATTTTGAGTGCCTGAGGCAAGGTCCCTTTAAGGATCGTGACGCCAGTGCCTGTAACGGTGGCACACTGATTTATAGGAGCAGTAATGGAGGTACACAGATGGTATGGTGAACCAAACGTTGCTTTACTTGGAAAACAGTCCAAACTTTATACAGACAGTAGATAATGATGATGCAGTCCCTTATAACAATATTCCACAAGCAGGCTTACTTCTTAATATGGCAGGTATAATCTTGCAAGATACTTGTGGGCTGCTGCACTGGCCTGAGTACCGCCGCTGCAAGCGGTTCTGTAGGTTCAGGGATGACCGACTCTACGCGGCGGGATACGGTATAAGAGGGCCTCCTTGGGGGCCTTAATCCGGCTGCAGACACTATAGGTGGCCGAACGGCAGGGACAGGTACCCTTACCTCAGACCCCGCGATGTCCGAGTACTGGAGCCGAACCTCTTATTTTCTAGGTGGATTCCGGATCCTAGCAGCCGCAATCTGGCGCAGTCCACGCAGCTGTTCCTCCAGACGGACAATTTGATCATCCAGGCTCTCTGATTCGGGATCGCTGTCTTCTGGGGTTACCGCTGGTACAGGTAGGGAAGTTGCATCATGCGCAGCCGCTGCCGATTCAGGTGCCGCGTCGGGTCTTTTACCCTTTCGGATGTTATCCAGGGTGGCATGGAATCGCTCCAAGTTTTCTAATTTCTTTATGGTCTTTTCCCGGCGGGGCAGCTCAGGGGACGGATACGGGCTCACCCACTTTTCTACCACTGTTGGTTGCCAAAAGACGTTCGAGCCAATGAAGGAGCCCCGCTCTTGAAAGGCATGATGGGCCGGTTCTGGAGAGCGCGCTGGTTCACGCTCGCAGCCAGTGTAGTGCTCATCAGTTTCCCAGTCCTCCGATTTTTTCCTTGGATGGGTCACAGCAGTGGCGTAGGGGCCTCGCAGGCCCTCGGCAGGGGTGAACTCCACTTCCTCTCCCTCGCGGAGGTTATGCAGGTGCTCCGGGAGGTAGCTCCGCTTGAGGGACCTCCGGTTAACATACAAGTCTCTGCCGGTAATGTAGTTTTGAATAAAACCGAAGCCTCAGTCCTTGTCGAATGCCACCACCAACCCCATTCTCCTTTCCAGGCGGGGTTGGGTATCAGTGTGGCGCTCATGAACGGTCTTTGCCAGTTCCTCATAGTAGATTTTAGTCTTGGTTGTTTTCTTTATTGCGGCCTCCCGTATCTCCGCCATCAGCGCCAACCATTTAAATGAGGGTTGTAAAAAGTCTCTCCAGGAGCCATAATAGGTCTCCAGTTGCGTCCTCGGTGGCGGGCAGATGGGTCTCTCCGGTCCCGGAAAGTAGGCCGGTGGAGCGTCCTCTTGCTCCATAGTATTAGGATCCATTTGTAATCCAACAGGTGCCGACATAATATCAGAGCAGTCCTCACTCTTCAACATGCTCGATCCTTCTCTGGAGAGCGACAGGGCGGCACCAATAATTGTAGTCAGATCCTCCCATTGCTCTGGGAGGCCGCCCCCCAGGTACTCCAGCATAGGGGAGGCGGAGTCCATTAGAGCAGACATGCTAATTTGTAGACAGGGCGGTGGCGCGGACATACAGCCTTTTCCGCACTTTCAGCAGAAGGCGCCAATTTTTCCCGCCAGCAAAGTGTGAAGATGACGCAGCAAGAAATCCAGTCAAGCTAAGCGGCCATCTTTGAGCAAAAAAACGCTGTCTATTCACTGACAGCAAGCGGTGGCTTTACAACAGCAAAACAGTCCATAAAATGCACAGTTTCACACCGCAAATTGGTACAGTTCTCTGGCCCAGCAATTTTCAATAAACAGTAGGGCTTAGTCACTTTTTAGGTGGATAATGGCACACAGTTTTGTAATCCAACAATGGCGCGGATATGATCGTATCCTGTTCGTGACGCCAATTTATGCAGCATGCCAGACCTGCAGGGTATTGCGATAGTGAGGTCACGGTTATGGGCAATCGAGGGTTACTCACTTTTTAGAGGAGAACCCTGGGCAGGCATGCGGCAGTGAAGGAGAGGTAGACACAAGTTCCTCTGGGGCACACTCTGTATGTAGGGACCAGACCTGATGGTGTGTGAGGTGCCCTGGATGTTGCAGGTGTTTTGAGTGCCTGAGGCAAGGTCCCTTTAAGGATCGTTACGCCAGTGCCTGTAACGGTGGTACACCGATTTATAGGAGCAGTAATGGAGGTACACAGATGGTATGGTGAACCAAACGTTGCTTTACTTGGAAAACAGTCCAAACTTTATACAGACAGTAGATAATGATGATGCAGTCCCTTATAACAATATTCCACAAGCAGGCTTACTTCTTAATATGGCAGGTATAATTCTGCAAGATACTTGGAGGGTATACAATTAATGCTTTGCAGAACTATGCTGCACTATCCCCTTCAGCTATTCTAGCTGGCTGGATCCCAAGGCCCGGATGCCTAAATGCTGGCTTTAATCCTTGGTAGAAATTCTTCCTCCAGTATTGACCCTTGCTTTTATCTTATAGTACCTCTGCCCATCAGGTTACTTATCTGAGCTGGTTGTATGGTTCCTGTTGTGAGGGAAGCTGCAGGTTTCCCCCAGGAGGTTCATTCCTACTACTGAGGTAATCTTCTGAGCTAACTGAGGCTCACTTTATCAACAGGCAGGCTAGAGTTCTTCACTAGCCTCCTGGTAGCAACTAGCAGCCTGGACTATCCAGCTGCATGCCAGGAGGAGGCCCTGAGCAGATCACTGGCTAAGATGCCTTCTCACTTCTGTGTCCACAGACTCCTGACTACAGACTAACTCCTCCCTGTCTGGGCCTGAACATTTATACTAGGGGCTCCCTATCTCCCTCTAGTGTCTAGGATGCCTAACTACACCCTCATAGGCCTGCTATGCATGACACAGGGGAAACATTGCATGTAAAAGCACACAGAAAATACATTAAAGTACATAGTTAAATATAATATTACTGTCCCTTAGGAGTAGAAGTAACACGTGAACCAATTGACCCTTGTGTAGTGCCCACCCCTACCTAGTGGGACACTACATATGTCTATGGTAGAACACATTACAAGTCCCTATAAAGAACTACCAGACTGCATAGAGTTATTGGTCAATTTTAGGCCTCATGCACACGACTGTATTTTTTTGCGGTCCGCAAAACGGGGTTCCGTTTTTCCGTGATCCGTGACCGTTTTTTCGTCCGTGGGTCTTCCTTGATTTTTGGAGGATCCACGGACATGAAAAAAAAGTTGTTTTGGTGTCCGCCTGGCCGTGCGGAGCCAAACGGATCCGTCCTGAATTACAATGCAAGTCAATGGGGACGGATCCGTTTGACGTTGACACAATATGGTGCAATTTCAAACGGATCCGTCCCCCATTGACTTTCAATGTAAAGTCAGGAGTTAATATACCATCGGATCAGAGTTTTCTCCAATCCGATGGTATATTTTAACTTGAAGCGTCCCCATCACCATGGGAACGCCTCTATGTTAGAATATACTGTCGGATTTGAGTTACATCGTGAAACTCAAATCCGACAGTATATTCTAACACAGAGGCGTTCCCATGGTGATGGGGACGCTTCAGGTTAGAATATACTAAAAGAACTGTGTACATGACTGCCCCCTGCTGTCTGGCAGGTGCTGCCAGGCAGCAGGGGGCAGCCCCCCCTGTAGTTAACACATTGGTGGCCAGTGTGGCCGCCCCCCCCTCCCTCCCCTGTAGTTAACTCATTGGTGGCCAGTGCGGCCGCCCCCCCCCCCCTCCCCTGTAGTTAACTCATTGGTGGCCAGTGTGGCCCCCCCCCCCTCCCCTGTAGTTAACTCATTGGTGGCCAGTGCGGCCGGCCCCCCTCCCTCCCCTGTAGTTAACTCGTTGGTGGCCAGTGGCCCCCGCTCCCTCCCCTGTAGTTAACTCGTTGGTGGCCAGTGGGCCTTCTCCCCTCCCTCCCCCTCCTAATTAAAATCTCCCCCCTATCATTGGTGGCAGTGGAGTGTACCGATCGGAGTCCCAGTTTAATCGCTGGGGCTCCGATCGGTAACCATGGCAACCAGGACGCTACTGCAGTCCCGGTTGCCATGGTTACTTAGCAATTTGTAGAACCATTATACTTACCTGCGAGCTGCGATCTCTGCATCCTGCCGGGAGCTCCTCCTACTGGTAAGTGACAGGTCCGGCCGGGAGCTCCTCCTACTGGTAAGTGACATGACCTGTCACTTACCAGTAGGAGGAGCTCCCAGCCGGACGCAGAGATCGCAGCTCGCAGGTAAGTATAATGGTTCTACAAATTGCTAAGTTGCCATGGCAACCGGGACTGCAGTAGAGTCCTGGTTGCCATGGTTACCGATCGGAGCCCCAGCAATTAAACTGGGACTCCGATCGGTACACTCCGCTGCCACCAATGATAGGGGGGAGATTTTAATTAGGAGGGGGAGGGAGGGGAGAAGGCCCACTGGCCACCAACGAGTTAACTACAGGGGAGGGAGGGGGGGGGCCCACTGGCCACCAACGAGTTAACTACAGGGGAGGGAGGGGGGGCCCACTGGCCACCAACGAGTTAACTACAGGGGAGGGAGGGGGGCCGGCCGCACTGGCCACCAATGAGTTAACTACAGGGGAGGGGGGGGCCCACTGGCCACCAATGAGTTAACTATAGGGGAGGGGGGGGCCCACTGGCCACCAATGAGTTAACTACAGGGGGGGGGGGGCCGGCCGCACTGGCCACCAATGAGTTAACTACAGGGGAGGGAGCGGCCACACTGGCCACCAATGTGTTAACTACAGGGGGGGGGGCTGCCCCCTGCTGCCTGGCAGCACCTTCCAGGCAGCAGGGGGCAGTCATGTACACAGTTTTGTTAGTATATTCTAACCTGAAGCGTCCCCATCACCATGGGAACGCCTCTGTGTTAGAATATACTGTCGGTTCTGAGTTTTCACGAAGTGAAAACTCAGCTATGAAAAAGCTTTTATGCAGACGGATCTTCGGATCCGTCTGTATAAAAACTAACCTACGGCCACGGATCACGGACACGGATGCCAATCTTGTGTGCATCCGTGTTCTTTCACGGACCCATTGACTTGAATGGGTCCGTGAACCGTTGGCCGTGAAAAAAATAGGACAGGTCCTATTTTTTTCACGGCCAGGAAACACGGATCACGGATGCGGCTGCAAAACGGTGCATTTTCGGATTTTTCCACGGACCCATTGAAAGTCAATGGGTCCGCGAAAAAAAAAGGAAAACGGCACAACGGCCACGGGTGCACACAACGGTCGTGTGCATGAGACCTTATTAGCAAAATTCATAAAGGAACAATCCATATATTAAAACCAAGTACAGGGAAAAGGCGGGATCCACCGGAGAAAGGGTGATGATTCAAAGAATATACCACAAGTAAATACTCATCAAAGTTACAGTGCAAAAAAAATATTATGAATACATATGCAGATCCGCAAAAAACGGATGCCACCCGTGTGCCTTCCGCAATTTGCGGAACGGAACAGGAGGCCCATTATAGAGATGCCTATTCTTGTCTGCAAAACGGACAAGAATAGGACATGTCTCATAATTTTTGCGGGGTCACGGAACGGAGCAACGGATGTGGACAGCACACAGAGTGCTATCCGCATCTTTTGCGGACCCATTGAAATGAATGGTTCCGTATATACGCACCGTATACGGAATCAAAACAGAACGCAAAATACTGTCGTGTGCATGAGCCCTTACTCATGACTATCATACATGGGAAACAGCACGGTCTATGTAGGGGCTATACCCCCACCCCCCATCATCATCAGGTGCAGATGAATTAATACATAGATGCAAGTGGTAACATTGTATTCCACAAAGAACAACTGATCCATACAAACAGAAGTAAATGAAAACCAATGCAATAAAAATATATGTGGGACATGATGTCGATAGTATGACATACCAAATTATAACCAATTCCAGTGGAATGGTATTTAGTTTGCATAGAATGTCACCATATTTTATGTAACCCAGATTCAATAATAATAAAGTAACATCAGTAATGTAGCATCATTTCTCGTTTTAAATTGAAATCATGGGGTACGCGGGAGCCGCAGTGGAAGATCCAGTTCACCTCACGGTTCTGCAGCAGCTGCTGTCTGTCACCACCTCGGGGGGGTTTGAAGACCCTCTCTGTGCCCATAACTCTGAACACTTTAGTTGATCTGCCATGTGCCTGAACAAAACGGCGAGATATATTAGATATATTCCTTTTTGGGTTATTCTGATTAGAAATGTCATTTAAATGTTCCAGGATACAGTTTTTTTTATTTTCTGGGGGTGGACCCTGTGTAGCATTTCTGACAGTCCACACACATAATTACAAAAAACAAAATGGCTGCACACCGTTATATAAAAAAAATAGAGCTAAGAAATGGGGGTCATTCTAGATAAAAGTGGTACAATACCGACTATAAATGAGTAATGGAAGCTCTTAGCGCACATACGTGTCGGGCCCATCTACCAGGCGTCAAGGTGGCTTCCGCAGATGGGTCCCTATCACTAAATATACTGCCTCACTTTGGACTTACTTAAGCCTACAATATTCAGGGCAGTGTAGGAACCAGCTACAAACGTACTCTGCTCAGAAGTCCCAGGTAGATGGGCGTGTTCAGTCTAAAAGAGGCGCTACCCTCAATATATTGCAAGAAAATTTAGACTAGAACCTTCAGAATCACAGGTGCATATCCATGAAGCAAACATAATTACAAAAAACAAAATGGCTGCACACCGTTATATATACAAACAATAGAGCTAAGAAGTGGGGGTCATTCTAGATAAAAGTGGTACAATACCGACTGTAAAGGAATAATGGAAGCTCTCAGCGCACATACGTGTCGGGCCCATCTACCACCTCTTTTAGACTGAACACGCCCATCTACCTGGGACTTCTGAGCAGAGTACGTTTGTAGCTGGTTCCTACACTGCCCTGAATATTGTAGGCTTAACCCCTTAAGGACTCAGCCCTATTTCACCTTAAGGACTTGGCCATTTTTTGCAAATCTGACCAGTGTCACTTTAAGTGCTGATAACTTTAAAACGCTTTGACTTATCCAGGCCGTTCTGAGATTGTTTTTTCGTCACATATTGTACTTCATGACACTGCTAAAATTGGGTCAAAAAAGTTAATTTTTTTGCATAAAAAAATACCATATTTACCAAAAATTTTGAAAAATTTGCAAATTTCAAAGTTTCAGTTTCTCTACTTCTGTAATACATAGTGATACCCCCAAAAATTTTGATGACTTTACATTCCCCATATGTCTACTTCATGTTTGTAGCATTTTGGGATTGATATTTTATTTTTTGGGGAAGGCTTAGAAGTTTAGAAGCAAATCTTGAAATTTTTCAGAAATTTACAAAAACCAAATTTTTAGGGACCACTACAGGTCTGAAGTCACTTTGCGAGGCTTACATAATAGAAACCGCCCAAAAATGACCCCATTCTATAAACTACACCCCTCAAGGTATTCAAAACTGATTTTACAAGCTTTGTTAACCCTTTAGGTATTGCACAAGAGTTATTGGCAAATGGGGATGAAATTTGAGAATTTCATTTTTTTGCCTAATTTTCCATTTTAACCCATTTTTTCCACTAACAAAGCAAGGGTTAACAGCTAAACAAGACTGTATCTTTATTGCCCTGACTCTGCCGTTTACAGAAACACCCCATATGTGGCCGTAAACTACTGTACGGGCACACAGTAGGGCGTAGAGTGAAAGGTGCGCCGTTTGGTTTTTGGAGGGCTGATTTTGCTGGACTGTTTTTTTGACACCATGTCCCATTTGAAGCCCCCTGATGCACCCCTAGAGTAGAAACTCCATAAAAGTGACCCCATCTAAGAAACTACACCCCTCAAGGTATTCAAAACTGATTTTACAAACTTTGTTAACCCTTTAGGTGTTGCACAAGATTTAATGGAAAATAGAGATACAATTTCAAAATTTCACTTTTTTGGCAGATTTTCCATTTTAATATTTTTTTTCCAGTAACAAAGCAAGGGTTAACAGCCAAACAAAACTCATTATTTATGGCCCTTATTCTGTAGTTTACAGAAACACCCCATATGTGGTCGTAAACCGCACACGGCAGGGCGCAGAAGGAAAGGAATGCCATACGGTTTTTGGAAGGCAGGTTTTGCTGGACTGGTTTTTTTGACACCATGTCCCATTTGAAGCCCCCCTGATGCACCCCTAGAGTAGAAACTCCAAAAAAGTGACCCCATTTTAGAAAGTACGGAATAAGGTGGCAGCTTTGTTGGTACTAGTTTAGGGTACATATGATTTTTGGTTGCTCTATATTACACTTTTTGTGCGGCAAGGTAACAAGAAATAGCTTTTTTGGCACGTTTTTTTTTTTTTTGTTATTTACAACATTCATCTGACAGGTTAGATCATGTGGTAATTTTATAGAGCAGGTTGTCACGGACGCGGTGATACCTAATATGTATACCTTTTTTTTTATTTATGTAAGTTTTATACAATAACTTCATTTTTAAAACCAAAAAAAGTTTTAGTGTCTCCATAGTCTAAGAGCCATAGTTTTTTCAGTTTTTGGGCGATTATCTTGAGTAGGGTCTCATTTTTTGCGGGATGAGATGACGGTTTAATTGGCACTATTTTGGGGTGCATATGACTTTTTGATCGCTTGTTATTACACTTTTTGTGACGTAAGATGACAAAAAATGGCTTTTTTTACACCGTTTTTATTTTTTATTTTTTACGGTGGTCACCTGAGGGGTTAGATCATGTGATATTCTTATAGAGCCGGTCGATACGGACGCGGCGATACCTAATATGTATACTTTATTTTTATTTATGTAAGTTTTACACAATGATTTCATTTTTGAAACAAAAAAAATCATGTTTTAGTGTTTCTTTAGTCTGAGAGCCATAGTTTTTTCAGTTTTTGGGCGATTATCTTGGGTAAGGTATGATTTTTGCGGGATGAGATGACGGTTTGATTGGTACTATTTTGGCGTACATGTGACTTTTTTGATCACTTTTATTACCTTTTTTGGGAAGTAAGGTGGGCAAAATTTCAATTTTCTCATAGTTTTTATTTTTTTATTTCTATGGTGTTCACCGTGCGGGGAAAGTAACATGACCGTTTTATAGATCAGGTCGTTACGGACGCGGCGATACCTAATATGTGTAGTGTATTTTAATTTTTTTTTTTTTTTATTCAGTGATGAATGTTTTTTTTTTATCTTAACTTTTTTCACTTTTTTTAACTTTTTTTTTGACCCAGACCCACTTGGTTCTGGAAGATCCAGTGGGTCTGATGTCTGTATAATACAGTACAGTACAATATATATTGTTCTATACTGTATTTTACTTACACTGAACAGATCTATGCTTTCAGCATAGATCTGTTCAGCACCATGGACAGCAGGACGCCTGAGCAGGCGTCCTGTTGCCATGGGAACCCTCCCCGTCTGCTCAGAACTTCGCAGACGGGGAAGGGTAAGCACAGGGCTGAGGGGGGCTCTCTGGGGGCTCTCTCCCTCTCCATCGGGGGGCTGCAAAGGCACAGCAGCCCCCCGATGGAGAGGGAGGGAGCTCCCTGACCGACGACAGTTAACTTTTTCCATACAGCGGTCCGTACGGACCGCGGTATGGAAAGGGTTAAACGGCTGACATCTGCACAGATGTCAGCCGTTTATACCAGGGTGCCAGCAATGTGCTGGCACCCTGGTACAACCACTAGAAGCCAACGATCGTTCATGGGGAGGCGGGCGGGGGATCGCGATCCCGCCTGCCGCACCGCCCGCCTCCCGCACCGCCCCCACCGCATGCGACACCCCCCCCCCCGCACCACCCGCCGGCATAAAATCGTGCAGGGGTGCAGGGGGGGGGTGAAAAATATTGATTATAGGCACTCAAAAGTTTCTGATCCCCGCGGTCAGGGACCGCGGGCATCAGAAACTGCAAAAAGCGCAGCAAACCGCAGGTCTGAATTGACCTGCGGTTTGCTGCGATCGCCGACACGGGGGGGTCACATGACCCCCCCTGGCGTTGTCACAGGATGCCGGCTGAAGGATTTCAGCCGAAATCCCGTTCCGTTTAACCCCTCGGGCGCCGGAATACTGAGTTCAAGCTAGGACGTACCGGTACGCCCTGAGTCCTTAAGGACTCGGGAAATAGGGCGTACCGATACGCCCTGCGTCCTTAAGGGGTTAAGTAAGTCCAAAGTAAGGCAGTATATTTAGTGATAGGGACCCATCTGCGAAAGCCACCTTGACGCCTGGTAGATGGGCCCGACACGTATGTGCTCTAAGAGCTTCCATTATTCATTTACAGTCGGTATTGTACCACTTTTATCTAGAATGACCCCCATTTCTTAGCTCTATTTTTTGTATATATAACGGTGTGCAGCCATTTTGTTTTTTGTAATTATGTTTGCTTCATGGATATGCACCTGTGATTCTGAAGGTTCTAGTCTAAATTTTCTTGCAGTCCACACACATAATCATATATATCACATATTCAGAATTGCAATTGATATATGACTTTATAGGAAAAGTAACCGATGTTTGTAAACAGGCAGACTCTGAATGGGTGTAAACCACACCTAAAAAAAAAAACACTTTTTGCTTCAACCACATGGCAGATCTATTGCGACTTTTATTGGGAGGGAAGGTCATTGTCACTACCTGATAAATAATTAGTGCCGAAATCTGTGACTTTTCCCCTCTAATGTCAGGTCTAAAAAAGTGAGCGGGTAAGTGGATGGGCCGCAGCCGTTAGCGTAGAAAATGGTCTAAATGTAAGCCAGCAGTGATGGTCAGTTCGCATTGTTCGCCCGCGGGCTGCTATCTTTTTTCACAAGTCTGGCGAGGCACAGGTAAGCCCTTACCTGTGCCTGTGCGCGAGCCGGTCTGAACAGCCACCGGGGGCCTTCATCGGGCTGTTCTCAGAACTGCCTGCTCCCGCTGACCGCACTTGTTTTCAGACCGGCTCGGGCACAGGCACAGGTAAGGGCTTTTAAGGGGGATTTAAAGGGATGCAATCAGTGCAACTAGATGACAGCTGAGAGAGGGAAACGAGATGACAAAACGAAAGCAAAACAAAAGAACCTCAAGCAGGAGGTTCTGAAAAACGTCTGTCAGAGCTTCTCAGATGTCTGGCGGTGACATTCATGAGGTCAGATCACTGGTCCACATATAATACAACATTCAACACATAATGGAACAAACATGAAGGGCCCATGTTACACAAGCATCTGAGTTATTTGACATCATAAATCCCTTGGAGCTCCAATAAAACAAAACACCCATGCACATTACACACAAAACATCATACATTGACATTCCCTTGCTGCAGCTGTCATATTCACATCTGTTCATAGCCACACAGAATTGCAAGAAAGAGAGAGAGATATTACAGTCCTGATCAAAAGTTTAAGACCACTTGAAAAATGGCAAAAAATCATATTTTACATTGTTGGATCTTAACAAGGTTCCAAGTAGAGCTTCAACATGCAACAAGAAGAAATGGGAGTGAGACAAAACATTTTTTAAGCATTCAATTAATTGAAAATAACGATTAAACTGAAACAGGCTGTTTTTCAGCTGATCCTAATTTTAGGACCACATGCCTTTAAAAGGCCAAATCTGTGCAAAGATGTGGATTCATTGTCATTTTCTGTCAGGTAGTCACACGTTGTGATGGCAAAGGCAAAAAAAAACTCTCCCTTTTTGAACGTGGTTGGGTTGTTGAACTGCATAAGCAGGGTCTCTCACAGCGCGCCATCGCTGCTGAGGTGGGACGCAGTAAGACAGTGATTTGGAATTTCTTAAATGATCCTGAGGGTTATGGAACAAAAAAGTCAAGTGGAAGACCAAAAAAAATTTTCATCAGCACTGAGCCGGAGGATCCAATTGGCTGTCCGTCAAGACACTGGACGATCCTCGACCCAAATTAAGGCCCTTACTGGTGCTGACTGCAGCCCCATAACCATCAGACGGCATCTGAGACTGAAGGGCTTCAAAAACAAAAAACGTCTTCAAAGACCTCGTCTCCTTGAACGCCACAGAACTGCTCGTTTGGACTTTGCAAGAGAGCACCAAACATGGGACATTCAAAGGTGGAAGAAAGTTTTATTTCAAACGTTACTGGCATGACAAGCAGATCCCACCTGAGATGTTTTCTACGTGCCACAGTGAAGGGGGCGCCATAATGGTCTGGGGTGCTTTTTCCTTCAGTGGAACAATGGAGCTTCAGGAAGTGCAGGGGCGTCAAACGGCCGCTGGCTATGTCCAGATGTTGCAGAGAGCATTCCTCATGACTGAGGGCCCTCGTCTGTGTGGTAACGACTGGGTTTTTCAACAGGACAACGCTACAGTACACAATGCCCGCAGGACAAGGGACTTCTTCCAGGAGAATAACATCACTCTTTTGGCCCATCCTGCGTGTTCCCCTGATCTAAATCCAATTGAGAACCTTTGGGGATGGATGGCAAAGGAAGTTTACAAAAATGGACAACAGTTCCAGACAGTAGATGGCCTTCGTGCAGCCGTCTTCACCACTTGGAGAAAAGTTCCCACTCACCTCATGGAAACGCTTGCATCAAGCATGCCGAAACAAATTTTTGAAGTGATAAACAATAACGGCGGAGCTACTCATTACTGAGTTCATGTTTGGAAGTTGAATTTCTGTTTTGGGGGTTTAGTTTTTTTTGGGAGGTGTGGTCCTAAACTTTTGATCAGCTGAAAAACAGCCTGTTTCAGTTTATTCGTTGTTTTCATCAAATTGAATGCTCCAAAAATGTTTTGTCTCACTCCCATTTCTTCTTGTTGCATGTTGAAGCTCTACTTGGAACCTTATTAAGATCCAGCCATGCTAAATATGATTTTTTGCCATTTTTCAAGTGGTCTTAAACTTTTGATCAGGACTGTATAAACTCAGTTACTCATTTCTAGAGAATAATGCACATTCTTCTTCTCTCCTGCAAACTGAAACTTATACAAACAGATGCAAACCCAATTATTTAAGACAGAACGTAAAAAGTGCATATAACAGAATAACAAAATCAATACAATGCCACATGAATGAAATCATTATATAAGGGATATCTCGTATCATATATAATCATCCTTAAAACACTTATTATGTAAGTACAAGGGTAATACACATCTAAGAACAGTTCTGCTTCTCTCTTCTGCTCAGTTACGCTGCACATCCTCCCGAAAAGATAAAAATTTAGCTCTTGCCATTGAAATAGAGGAAACTAAATGACTGATTAAACTATAGGTAGATCAAGAAATATGACGGCACTACTCCGGCACTCCTCAACAAACATAAAGGGAACATTCCATATGGCGGTGACTCCGCGGCTTGCAACAGACTTCAGCTCAGTCTCAGTACAGTCCAAAGAGTATGAAATATGAAGATAAGAGACGGCACTCACTAATGTAGTTCAAATCTTACTTTATTGCTCCACATCAGTGTAAAAACAGGTAAGAAAGCGGTAGGGGCGCAGGACACCACGCAGGCACCATAAGGCGATGGTCGTTTCACGTGGATCACGCTTGTTAAGCAAATTAAGCAGGGAGGAATCATGACTTCAGATGGAAAAAATGACGAATATTCTAAAAAAACGAATATATAGCACTATATTAAAAATATTTGCGAATTCTCGAAGTGCCAATATTCGCGATTAAAATTTGTAATTCTAATATTCGCGCTCAACACTACTGCTAACAGCTCAATGGCTATAGCAAAGAGTAGAGGCGATAGCGGACAGCCTTGTCTAGTTCCCCTAGCCAATTCTAATTAACATGGTAACACTTAATTATTTGTGTATTATTAGTTTAAGCAGACTGTGATTGTCTATTGTTGTAACTTAGGTGTAGATCAGATCACATTTTATGACCAATTTGTGCAGAAATCCTTCTCATTCCAAAGGGTTCACATACTTTTTCTTGTAACTGTAGTTAGACACTCCCCCATTAGCCTGAATCCGCGCCTTCGGTTTAGAGTATAGGTGTCACCGCCAGTTCTGTGAGAAGCTCTGGCAGACGTTCTTCTCTACCTCTTGTATGATGTTCTTTGTTTTGGTTTAACTTTCTCATCTCCTTTCCTTCTGCCAGGTGTCACTTACATAATCGTCTTCCTTTATATTCCCTCCCATACTGCCTCACTTTGCGGTTTATACTACTTCCTGGATGAAGTGTTCACTGCTGGAGGCTGCGTCTGCTGTTTGCTCAGATAAGTCCTTTACTTTATTGTGTTTGCTTGCTGGCTTGATTCTAGGGGACCCTGACTCCCTCCGTATTAAGTGCAGGGAGCCGGTGGTCGTATCCCCTCACTATTATAGGGTTTTCAGGTGTCACACAGGCTTAGGTACGTGGGCATGCAATCGTCTACCATCGAGACCCTTGTATGTGCATAACAGTCAGGAAGAGCTCTTAGGGTTTTATAGGGCTCACCTATAAGCTCCTTAGTTTGGGATCAAGCCAGTCGCTTGTTTATTTATTAGTTCCAGCTATCTGTAAATCTCATCCATGACATTATAAACCGCCATAACCGTCTTAAGCATGGATCCGGTTTCAGCCTTGATTGACCGCATGCAAGGTCTTTCGCTGGAGGTAGCAGATCTCCGTAAAACTGTGTCTTAGTTTCAGGTAACCGATTCTGTTGGAGTTCATGGAGTTTGTTCCGAGCCTAAGATCTCGCTTCCGGATATGTTCTCCGGGGGTAGTGAGAATTTTGTTCGCTTTAGAGAGGCTTGCAAACTCCATTTTCACCTACTTCCCCATTCCTCTGGTGATGAGGAGCAGAGGGTGGGGATCATCATCTCGCTGCTCAGGGATAATTCTCAGTCTTGGGGCTTTTCGCTGCCAGTGGGGGCTCGGCCCCTCCGGTTGGTGGATTAATTTTTTGTAGCCCTGGGGCTGATATATGATGACCCGGATCGTATTGCTCTGGCTGAATCTAAACTGCGTATTTTATGCCAGGGTAAACAGTCCGCAGAGATATATTGTTCTGAATTTCGGAGATAGGCAGCTGATACTGGTTGGAATGATGCTGCACTCCGAAGTCATTTTTGCCATGGTCTTTCGGAAAGATTGAAAGATGCATTCGCTTTTCATGAGAGACCAGCGTCCTTAGAGTCAGCCACGGCGTCTTAGAGAGAGAGAGGAGACTACTCTTTCCTGTCATATTCAGCCCAAGGACAGTGGGGCTGTCTCATTCAGTGCGCAGGGGTCTCACTCTGTCTCAATCCCCTCTGAGGAGGAGGCCATGCAGCTGGGTTTGCTTGCCTTTGATAGTAGAGGATTCAGCTCTCAGAGCATGGTTTGTTTCTGCTGTGGGGGTATAAATCATTTAGCTAATGTTTGCCCCTCTAGGAGATTCATGAAGTTTTCTGAGGGTAATAAAAAAAAAAAAAAAAACTCAAAACACTTTCCATTTGCTACTATTGGCAAGGTTGATGCGGAAATTGAAGGTTTGCCGTTTGCTTGTAGTTCCCCTTTTCTCCTACCTGCCAGGGTGGCGCTAGACAGCAAGAACATTGTTTGTGAGATTTTTGTAGATAGTGGAGCAGCTGTCAATCTCATTGATAATCAATTTGCAACAAAGCATGGTTTCCAGGTATGCACTTTGGAAAAGGATATACCTGTTTTTGCTATCGATTCCGCTCCACTTTCCCAAAGATCGTTAAAGGGCATAGTTCACAATATCCGTTTGACTGTGGGTGACGCTCATGTTGAGGATATGTCATTTTTCGTCTTAAAGGGAATCTGTCACTAGCATATTAGCAAATTTTCTTTTTAATGAATCCATGTGTAATAAAGTACCTTATATCCATATGTCTTGTTCTTTTTATTCTGTGTCTTGTCATTTCTTCAAAAAAACGCTTCTTATGATATGCAAATGAAGCTGTAAGGAGCCCAGAGGGGCGCTATTCTTTCTCCACGGTGCCCAGGAACGCCCCTCTGAAGTGCCGTGCCCGCCTAAATTTGAAAACTAATAACTCCTCCAAGTTCAGCTAAATCGCCTCCCAGAGGCGAGGCTAATGCTCCCCCCCTCCACGCTCAGCGGCAAACACCCCGATCCTCCTCTCGCCCGCATCCGAAATCCCGCGCAGGCGCAGTGCCGGCGATTTCCTGCGCTATGATAAGACGACTGAGGGCAACAGCTTCAACAGCGTCACTGGGCATGCGCGGGATTTCGGATGCGGGTGAGAGGAGGATCGGGGTGTTTGCCGCTGAGCGCGGCGCTGGGGGGGGGAGCACTTAACCTCGTCTCTGGGAGGCGATTTAGCTGAACTTGGAGGAGTTATTAGTTTTCAAATTTAGGCGGGCACGGCACTTCAGAGGGGCGTTCCTGGGCACCGTGGAGAAAGATAACGCCCCTCTGGGCTCCTTACAGCTTCATTTGCATATCATAAGAAGCGTTTTTTTGAAGAAATGACAAGACTCACAATAAAAAGAACAAGACATATGGATATAAGGTACTTTATTACACATGGATTCATAAAACAAAAAAATTGCTAATATGCTAGTGACAGATTCCCTTTAAGCGAATTACCTACTCCTCTAGTGTTGGGGCTACCCTGGCTCACTAAACATAATCCCACCATTGATTGGCAAGCAAGGCAAATAAATGGTTGGAGTGAGTTTTGCAGAGAGAATTGCCTCACGGCATCTCTTTCAGAGGTTTATACCAAGACTGTACCATCTTTTCTCTCTGAATTTTTGGATGTGTTTTCCGAGAGTCGTGTCCAGGATTTGGCCCCTCACCGGAAGTACTACTGCCCTATTAATCTCATCCCAGGCGCCAAACTGCCAAAATCACGTCTATACAATCTCTCCCAACCTGAAAGGGTCGCTATGCTTACTTATATCTCTGAGAGCCTGAGAAAGGGACACATCCGACCCTCGAAGTCACCTGTTGCCGCTGGGTTTTTGTTAAGAAAAAATATGCTTCTTTAAGACCTTGTCTGGATTTCAGGGAGCTGAACCGTATCACGATTCGTGACCCATATCCGCTTCCTCTGATCCCGGACCTGTTTAACCAGATTGTTGGAGCTAAAGTTTTTTCTAAGTTGAATTTAAGAGGGGCATACAACCTAGTCAGGGTCATGCAAGGGGACGAATGGAAGACGGCCTTCAATACCCCTGAGGGTCACTTCGAAAATTTGGTTATGCCCTTTGGTTTGATGAATGCTCCGGCCGTCTTCCAACATTTTGTGAACAGCATTTTTTATCATTTAATGGGGAAATTTGTACTGGTGTATCTAGATGACATATAGATTTTTTCTCCTGATTTCAAGACTCATCAAGACCACCTATGTCAGGTCTTGCTGATTCTGTGGGAGAATAAATTGTACGCTAAACTGGAAAAATGTGTGTTTGGGGTACCGGAGATTCAATTTCTTGGTTTTCTTCTCTCTGCTTCTGGTTTTCGGATGGACCCTGAGAAGGTCCACGCTGTGCTTGATTGGGAGCTTCCTGAGAATCAGAAAGTTTTATTACAGAAAGTTCATTTTGAATTATTCCTCTGTTGTTAAGCCACTCACTGATATGACTAAAAAGGGGGTGGATTTTTCCTCGTGGTCGGTAGATGCGCTTAAAGCCTTTTCTAGTATTAAAGAGAGTTTTGCTTCCGCTCCCATTTTGGTACAACCTGATGTCTCTCTACCTTTTATTGTTGAGGTGGATGCTTCTGAGGTGGGTGTGGGTGCGGTCTTGTCTCAGGGTCCCTCTCCTGCCAAATGGCGACTGTGTGCCTTTTTCTCAAGGAAACTATCATCTGCAGAGAGAAATTACGATGTGGGAGATAGGGAGTTGTTGGCCATCAAATTAGCTTTTGAGGAATGGCGACATTGGTTAGAGGAAGCCAGACACCCTATTACCGTGTTTACCGACCATAAGAATCTGGCCTACTTGGAATCGGCCAAGCGTCTGACCCAGAGACAGGCCAGATGGTCTTTGTTCTTTTCTAGGTTTAATTTTGTTGTCACGTTCCGCCCTGGGGTTAAAAATGTTAAGGCGGATGCCCTGTCATGTTGTTTTCCGGGAGGGGGGAACTTTGAAGACCCGGGTCCCATTTTGGCTGAAGGGGTGGTCGTCTCTGCTCTTTATCCTGATTTGGAGGCAGAGGTTCAGGCAGCCCAGGCAGAGGCTTCTGATCTTTGTACTCCTGGGAGGTTGTTTGTGCCTCTCGCTTTACGACACAAGGTTTTTAAGGAGCACCACAATACTGTCCTTGCTGGGCACCCAGTAGAGCCACAGTGGATCTCATTGCTCTGAGATTCTGGTGGCCGGCTCTTCGTAAGACGGTTGAGGGTTTTGTGGCAGCCTGCGAGACCTGCCAAGGTCCCTCATTCACGGCCATCGGATTCTCTCCTCCCGTTACCCATTCCTTCCCGTCCTTGGACGCATCTGTCCATGGACTTCATTACGGACCTGCCTCGTTCCTCGGGGAAGACTGATTCTGGTGGTAGTGGACCGTTTTAGCAAAATGGCACATTTCATTCCTTTCCTGGGTTACCCAATGCTAAGACGCTGGCGCAAGCGTTTGTTGATCATATTGTTAAATTGCATGGCATCCCTTCAGACATCATTTCTGATAGGGGCATGCAATTTGTTTCCAGATTCTGGAAGGCCTTCTGTTCTCGCTTGGGGGTTCGGTTGTCGTTCTCTTCTGCTTTTCACCCGCAGTCGAATGGTCAGACCGAACGTGTCAATCAGAATCTGGAGACATATCTGCGCTGTTTTGTGGCGGAGAATCAGGAGGATTGGTATTCTTTTTTGTCCCTTGCTGAGTTTGCTTTAAATAACCGTCGCCAGGAGTCCTCTGATAAGTCACCATTTTTTGGTGCATATGGGTTTCATCCGCAGTTTGGGACATTCTCTGGAAAGGGGTCTTCTGGTTTACCTGATGAGGAGAGATTTTCCTTGTCTTTGTCATTTATTTGGCAAAAGATTCAGGGTAAACTGAAGAGGATGAGTGAGAGATATAGGTCACCTCCTAGCAAATCCCTAACAGCTTTCCCTATTCTGCTTTGCCCACATTGAGACCCTGAAGGTGGGAATAATGTGTCCTCGTGCCTGGGCTGAAAATACCCTAGAATCCCTGAGATGGTGAAAGGGGAAAAGGGGCAGCCTGCTCCCTCAGAACCTGGAGGGGACAGACGTCACTCAAACACCCAAGACAGCAAACCAAAGAAATCAGAAACCAACTTATTTTTATCTGAGCAGGAACAGCCAATTCCTCCTTGCTTGCTTCCACAGTCTGACAGAAGCTATAGCCTGCACGGTACACTGGGAGTGAGAGTAATTTAAACCCACGACCCCACCGTGCACCTGAAGGGAGGCAGATCCAGCACGACTCCAAAACAAAACAAATGACTAGACACGTGCTGCTAATCTGGCAGACCTCCGCACATAGTCTGAGCAGGGCATGACAGAGACGTGTGCCTGGTCCGGACCTGAATGTGGGTGATCTGGTGTGGTTGTCTACAAAGAATATCAATCCGAAGGTTCCCTCCTGGAAGTTGGGTCCTGTTTATTGGACCTTACAAGATCTTGTCCGACATCAATCCCGTTGCCTTCCCTCTTGATCTTCCTCAGACTTGGAAGATCCATAATGTTTTTCACAAGTCCCTATTAAAACCTTATGTCCAACCCACTGTACCCTCCTCTTTGCCTCCTCCTCCGATTATTGTTGATGGTAATCTTGAATTTCAGGTCACTAGGATTGTGGATTCTCGCATTATCAGCGGTTCTCTTCAGTACCTCGTTCATTGGGAGGGTTATGGTCCTGAGGAGTGGATGTGGGTCCCAGTGGCGGACATTAAGGCCACTCGTCTCATCAGGGCTTTCCATAGGTTTCATCCTGAGAAGGTGGGCTCTGGTGTTCGGAGTCCACCCGTAGAGGGAGGGGTACTGTCACCGCCAGTTCTGTGAGAAGCTCTGGCAGACATTCTTCTCTACCTCTTGCATGATGTTCTTTGTTTTGGTTTCACTTTCTCATCTCCTTTCCTTCTGCCAGGTGTCACTTATTTAGACATAATCGTCTTCCTTTATATTCCCTCCCATACTGCCTCACTTTGTTGTTTATACTACTTCCTGGATGAAGTGTTCACTGCTGGAGGCTGTGTCTGCTGTTTGCTCAGATAAGTCCTTTACTTTATTGTGCTTGCTTGCTGGCTTGATTCTAGGTGACCCTGACTCCCTCCGTATTAAGTGCAGGGAGCCGGTGGTCGTGTCCCCTCACTATTATAGGGTTTTCAGGTGTCACACAGGCTTAGGTACATGGGCATGCAATCGTCTACCATCGAGACCCCTGTATGTGCATAGCAGTCAGGGAGAGCTCTTAGGGTTTTATAGGGCTCACCTATAAGCTCCTTAGTTTGGGATCAAGCCAGTCGCTCGTTTATTTATTGGTTCCAGCTATCTGCAAATCTCATCCATGACAATAGGACCTTAACCCATTTAATAAATCGCTGTCCAAATCACATACATTTCAACTTACCCCAAAGATATCCCCACTCCACACTATCAAAGGCCTTGGCAGCATCAAGTCACAGAATTGCCCTATCTCCATAGTTATCTGCCGCGATCTGTATACTGGTATATACTCTACGAATATTAATAGCCGTAGATTTCTGGGGCATTAAGCCTGTCTGATCTGGATAAATAATATTCAAAATCACTTTAGACAGACATTTGCCAAGACCTTTGACAATATTTTAACATCTGCCGTTAGGGATATCTGCTTGTCCGAGTCGGTATATCTCGGTTCCTTTTCTGGCTTTGGAATCACTACTATTAGGGCCTCCTGCATAGAAGACGGGAGAGAGCCTACCTCCAACGAGTAATTGAAAACCCTTAACAGTTCTAGGAACATCACTCCCTTAAAGCTCTTGTATATTTCTACTGGGATACTATCCGAACCCGGGGCTTTGTCATTAGCCATATTTTTAAGGGCCTCCTCCAACTCCTCCAGAGCAATAGGCTCCTCTAACATTTTATTTATCTTCTACCGTCAGTGAAGATGGGTCTGCCTCCTCAAGAAATCTTAATAACTCTTCCTCCAATTCAGAGGCTCTAGAGGTATAGAGTGAGGAATAGAATCCCTCAAGCACTCCCAAGATATCTCCCGAATCTATGCATGACTTCCTTGGGGGATCCAACAATTCGGTTATACATGATGACCCTTTCTGAGCCCTAGAAATACCAGATAGCATATGTCCCACTTTTTCGCCTTCAGCAAACAAGCGTTGCTTATAAAAGCTTTGTTTCCTGTCTGCAACCTTTAATAGATGACATCTCAGTTGTTCCTGTGCCATTCTCAATGCCTCACTATAGGCCTGGGAGGGTGTAACCCCAAATGCCTCTTCCGCCACCGTTTTATGCGCCCTATCAACCGCTTCCCTAGATCTGGTTTTATGTGCGCTAATAGACTTGATCAATAGCCCCCTTAGATATGCTTTCATAGCATCCCATATAGCATGCGGGGACGCCGTACCCACATTAAACGTAAGGTATTCTTTAATGGAGTCAGCCATACCTGAAAGGTCACCTAAGATTTGTAGCCAAAATGCATTACACTTCCATAATGTCTCCTCCGGTCTGGTCCCCCCAAGCTTTAGCTCCACTTTCACTTCATCCAATTGTAATGTGGATACCCTCAAATGAAAGCTAAAAGACTTTATGTTCATATCCATTATATAACTATAACTTGAATATGTTTTAGTAAACAAATAATAAAAACTAAATTTGTGTCAGTGTCCAAATATATATGGACCTAACTGTATATTGGGAGGTTATGAAAAAGATAAGGAAGCCGTGGAAGTTCCACCATTTTAACTAAATTGGCTACTACTAAGTATGATAGAGTCAAATCTTTCCATTTACCTAATGTGGATTCCAGGTTATTAATATAGAGATTGATGATGAATCTATATAATTTAGCCGGGTGTCTCGTTATGAATGTTCCCAGGTACTTTAAAGAGTCAGTTTTCCACTGACAGGGAAAGGCTAAGGACCATAGTGATTTGGAAGGGCCGCGGAGTAGCAGTACCTCTGTCTTGTCCCAATTAATAGTGGAGCCCGACAGACTCCCTGTGATTTCCAGTTCTCGTATGAGGCCATGCTTGACTTGTTTGGGGTTGGTGACTACAAGCAAGATATCATCAGCAAATGCCGCTACCTTCAGTTCTCTAGCACCCACCCAGAGTCCCTCAAAAGCCGGAGTTCACAATAAGTGACGCAGAAGGGGGTCTATGGAGAGATTAAACAATAGGGGCGACAAAGGACAACCTTGACTGGTGCCTCTAAATAGATCTATCATTGGTGATTTACACCCATTGACCTCCACACAGGTCGTTGCATTCATATGAAGGTATTCAATATACCGTAAGTATTGATAGTTATGTCTGGCAACACAATAAAGAAGCAGATTAAAGACTCAGGGGGAGATTTATTAAATTGGTGTAAAGTAGAACTGGCTTAGTTCCCCCTAACAACCAATACTATTCCACCTTTCAGTTTGCAAAGGAGCTGTGAAAAATGATTGGTTGCTATGGGGAACTAAGCCGGTTCTACTTTACTGCAGTTTGATAAATCTCCCCCTTATTGTCCCACCGCTGGCCTCCCTATAAGGCTGTCTGTGGTCGTCAGATACACACTTTCTATGGTCGGAGGGTGTTCTGCAGATGTCATTACTTTGAACCATTTTACTGTGATGACCATAAAGGTGGATTTTGTTCTATCCAAAGGGAACCAGTGGCGAATCCAGGGGGGGCAACGGGGCAATTTCCCCCCCCGAGCTGGCGGCGGCGGGGCACAGGGAGATGAGCGCTTCCATTGTGGAAGCGCTCACCTCCATAGTCATCTGTATCGCCGTCCTCAGGACAGCGATATAGATGGCTGTGCTGAGACAGGGGAGGGAGAGGCGTGTCCCTTTCCCTTCCTCGGATAGGCTGCAGGCATGAGGCCGGCAGCCTATCAGAGGCTGGTGCAGGCGGCGCGATGACGTCATCGCGCCGCCGCCTGAGCCGTACAGCGTGGGACACAGGCCGGAAGAGGCCTGCATCGCATCGCTGACATGGAGGTCAGTATGTGTTTTTTTTTATTTTTATATATACAATACTTTTACCGGCACAGGAGGGCTGTTGTTACTGGCACAGGGGGGCTGTTATTACTGGCACAGGGGGGGCTGTTATTACTGGCACAGGGGGGGCTGTTATTACTGGCACAGGGGGGGCTGTTATTACTGGCACAGGGGGGCTGTTATTACTGGCACAGGGGGGCTGTTATTACTGGCACTGGGGGGCTGTTATTAATACTGGCACATCGGGGGGCTGTTATTAATACTGGCACATGGGGGGCTGTTAATACTGGCACATGGGGGGGTGTTATTAATACTGGCACATGGGGGGGCTGTTATTAATACTGGCACATGGGGGGGGCTGTTATTAATACTGGCACATGGGGGGCTGTTAATACTGGCACATGAGGGGGCTGTTAATACTGGCACATAATTGGGGGCACTATAGGGGCATATACTGAGGCCACAAAGAAGGGGTGTTTTATATGGGGGGCTCTGTACAGTACAATTTTATACTGGGACACATTATGGTGGGTACTATAGGGAAGGGGGGAGAGGGGTACTATGGGGTCATCTATGGGGGGCACTAAGAAGGGGTATTTTATACTTTGGGGGACAATTTTATAATTATGGGGGACACTGAGGGCATCTACTGGAGCATTTTATACTGGTACATTATTGGGGGCACTAGGAGGAAGGAGGGTGTGGAGCACTATGGGGGCATTTACTGGGGGCACTATATAGGGGTATTTTATACTGGCACATTATGGGGACATTAGCTCACCTGGGGGCATTACAAGGGGGTATTTTTTGCACTGTCACATTATAAGGAGAATTATTTCTACTGGGGGGGGGCATTATGGTGGGCTTTATTACTCCCCCATGGTATGACCCCCTAGTAGCAGCACCAGCTTCTCCCTGCTCTGCTATCCCTCTGCCCCTTCTCCAAATCCTTATTATGAAATCTTTCTCATTAGGATAAAACACAACATCAGCTCCACCGAGCCCCCGGCCAAAGTGGTGAAGTGGTGTCCGAGATCCCCAAGGGCCAAGTCAAGTAATTGTACGTTTTCATGTGAAATATGTTTGTTATACACATATAGCCTACACTGTGCCACGCAATATACAGTATACCGCTACACTGTGCCACACAATATACAGTATACCTCTACACTGTGCCACACAATATACAGTATACCTCTACACTCTGCCCCACAATATACAGTATACCGCTACACTGTGCCACACAATATACAGTATACCTCTACACTGTGCCACACAATATACAGTATACCGCTACACTGTGCCACACAATATACAGTATACCTCTACACTGTGCCACACAATATACAGTATACCTCTACACTGTGCCACACAATATACAGTATACCTCTACACTGTGCCACACAATATACAGTATACCTCTACACTGTGCCACACAATATACAGTATACCTCTACACTGTGCCACACAATATACAGTATACCTCTACACTGTGCCACACAATATACAGTATACCTCTACACTGTGCCACACAATATACAGTATACCTCTACACTGTGCCACACAATATACAGTATACCTCTACACTGTGCCCCACAATATACAGTATACCTCTACACTGTGCCACGCAATGTACAGTATACCTCTACACTGTGCCACACAATATACAGTATACCTCTACACTGTGCCCCACAATATACAGTATACCTCTACACTGTGCCCCACAATATACAGTATACCTCTACACTGTGCCCCACAATATACAGTATACCTCTACACTGTGCCACGCAATGTACAGTATACCTCTACACTGTGTCACACAATATACAGTATACCTCTACACTGTGCCACACAATATACAGTATACCTCTACACTGTGTAGTCTGTTCTATAAGCACCATTGTTTTGTGGCGGCGGACAGAAAATAATCTGAAAGTGCCCCTCCCGAGACCAGGCTCTGGATCCGCCACTGAAGGGAACCTTAGAAATGTTCGGCCCGTTGTAGGGACAAGTATAAATTTTGTTCTGGTTATAACATTTCTGCTTCCGCAAAGATTAGAATTTCCCTTTGATTTAGGGCTGATACACATGAAAGTGTGCCGGCTGTGCCCATATTGGGGACTGCAAACAGCAGGTCAGCAATGTACGGACACCGGCCGTGTGTGCCACATATCATGGATGCGGACCCAATAACTCGAATGGGTCTGCAATCTGGAAATATGGAGCAGAAGGCCACGGAAGCACTACTGAGTGCTTCTGTGGCATTTCAGTCCGTGTCTTTGCACCTAAAAACAATAGAACATGCTCTGTTTTTTTCCGGTGCGGGTGGATCACGAGCTATTTAAGTTGGATGGGTCTGCATCTGACAACGCCGGCCACTAGGATGGTGCCCATGCATTGGGGATCGCAATTTGTGGTCCCCAGTGCATGGCGCGGGTGGCACATGTTCATGTGCATGAGGCCTTAAAGGGATTCTGTCAACTGTTTTTACCCTATAGAGATGCGGACATGCACGGCTAGATCGCCGCTAGCATGTCCGCAATATACCTGTCCCATATCTCTGAGTGATTTTATTTAGGGGGGAAAATGATTTTATATATATGTAAATCAGCCTGGTAAGGAGCCCAAGGGGCTGCACTAACCGTTCTGGAGCCCAGCATCGGCTGTAACCAGCAATCTCCTCAGATCGCTGTCATCTCACGGTGCGCGAGCTCGCACATGTGCAGTTCGTTCCCTTAGGCTGATGCCAGCACAGGGAAGGAACACTATGCCGACACAGCGCATGCGCGAGCTCGAGCATCGCAAGATTGCGGCGATCTGACTTCGTAAGCAAGGAAGAGATTGCTGGTTACAGCCGATGCTGGGCTCCTTAACAGGGGGGCTGTCACGACCATGGTCATGGTCGTGACTCTTAACTGCATGCTGTTGCCTGCAGTCTCGTCTGGTTGTTTCAACCACAGGTGAGGGCCGCTTGTATGTTGCCTCACTTGTGATTGCCGTTGGCAACATGCTCTATTTATGTACTTGGCAGCATAGCAGCCTGAGCTGTTGCTTGGCAGCTTGCTGCAATCTGCATGCGGTTGCACCTGGCAACCTGTCTTTGTAGGTGTGCCTTTTTATAGGTTTGGTGTGCACGAGGTTTGTGTGTGTGCACTGACACTTCCCTTCGCCTGTGGCTGCCCGTGGCAACGTGTTGTATTGTTTACATGTGCTGGTAGTGTCTCGGCCTTCTGGCCGACTCCCAGGACACGGTTGCCACGCATGTCGTTGCCTGCGGTAACAGCTGCAGGGTAATTGTGTGCGTATTTCCCTTTAAGTTGTGGTCTTCCCTTCCCTGGTGTGAGAAGGGTTAATTCCCTTCTTTCTGTGTGAACACTGGGTGTGTCTGAGTATGGGTGTGGCTACTTTGGGCTATAAAGCCTTTCTGGAGACCAGAAGCTGAGGGGTACTCCAGCCTTGTTTGTAAGCTGGAGGCACCCTCCTGGTCCCTTATATCATCTGCCAGTGAGGGCCACCCTTGTGGTCATAAACCTATGTTAGACATTTATTGTTCTTTTTATATTATAGGTCTAGTGGTGTCTCTATCGTTATTGCAGCGTATGGTCCTGGGTTCCTGTCTGATGTGTGGTGTGTGCTGTGTCCGTCTATGTTGTTGTGGACTGCAGCATTTTTGCACGGGTTCCAGTCTGTGTGTCTGTGGCAGGTAGGTGTGATACTAGTTTCAACTACCTGCCATTGCCATATGTCTGTATATGTTTCCCTTCTCCTTTATAGCTTGGCCAGTGAGACTCCTGTTGCTCCGTGTCTAGGAGGAACAGGTCGTCTTACCCTGCATCTAGTCCAGGGTCACCCTGAGGGCTAGTAGGAATTACAGGTTCCAGTGTATGAGCCCTCCCACCATCAGGGTTGGCTCATACGGCTAGGAGACAGGGTCAGAAGTAGGGATGTGATAGGAGGTGACCGGCTCCCTGATTCCTGTCCTGGCCTAACAGCTATACTTCTTATGGACATCGCACGGCTGAGGGTTTCCCCCATCCTCAGCCATGACAGGGGCATGGCTGGGCTCCAGAACGGTTAGTACAGCCCCTTGGGCTCCTTACCAGGCTGATATAAATATATATAAAATCTTTTTTTCCCCTAAATAAAACCACTCAGAGATATAGGACAGGTATATTGCGGACATGCTAGCGGCGATCTAGCCGTGCATGTCCGCATCTCTATAGGCTAAAAAGAGGTGACAGAATCACTTTAATAGGACTAGCATGACCCCAAGAAAGACTAGGAGACCGCCTGCATATACCATGAGTGTTATTCCAGATATTCTCAACATAGAGATTATAACCTTCATTACATGTGTGAATGTGTAAGGTAACCGGAGACGGCAAACACCGCGCCATTCCAATAAAAATCTCTCCTCTGCATTTGGACTGCAGCAAACATTTGTGTTCTAAGCTTTGTATATAACCTACCAAGACAGCCAGACCTTAATACCGGCTGACCGATCCATTCGGTTTAGGACTAAAACATTTAGATTCGTCTATCCTTACTTGTTTAGTCTGGTTTTGGATAAATTGACCTGAATATAGACATAGGGGGTCATTTATTATCTTAATTATGCCTATATTAGGCGTATTTCTGGCGCAGATTGCAGAGCAAAGGTTAGATGCACCACAATCTGCAACTTTTCCCCGCTCACACCAGGTCTAAAAAAGTGGGCATGGTGTGGGAAGGGGACAGGTCGGCAGGCCCATCTCATTCATCATTTTCTATGCCTGTTTTAGGCGTTTGGGATCATGACCTCATCTGAAGGTCCCGACAGCTCACAGAGTTTAGATACTACCGATATTCGTTAATTTCTAACGATAATTTGTTTTGCCTTAGTCCTAACAGTGGCACAGATGGGTATTCTGCCCCTGTGGACTGGTTAGGACAGGTGGAAGTTTTAATGAAATAAAAGAACTGAACATATACATGCCCTCCCTGCCCCCAATAAAGAGGGGCGTGACCCTCAGGACATCGTGTAATTACAAGTAGACAAAAATAACCACAATTACGATAAAACTAAAAAGGGGGGGAAATTTGTGTGCCACTGTTAGGACTAAGGGAAAACAAATTATCGTTAGAAATTAATGATTCCCTTACGTTCTAACCAGTGGCACAGATGGGGATTTAGCAAGTAGAAACCCCCATGGGAGGGTCCTCATGCCTGGCGGAAGATAACACTGTCCGGCCAAATGAGGAATAACTATGTATTCTAGCATCCACTCTATAGTGTGAGATAAAAGTGGAGTGAGAACTCCAAGAAGCTGACTTACAGATCACGTCCAATGGGATCAAGCTTCTCTCGGCAAAAGAAGTGGCCACTGCTCGAGTAGAGTGGGCCCTTACAAATTCAGAGGGCTCCGAGCCCTGAGACATATAAGACTCCCGAATTGCCTCTTTAATCCAACGACTGATGGAGGGCTTAGAGGCTTTCCTCCCCTTATGGGTACCGGAAAAAAGGATAAGAAGGTTTTCATCCTTCCTAAATACCTTGGAGCGTTCCAGGTAAATCCTAAGACATCTCGAAATGTAGAGGGTATGGAGCCCTCTTTCCTCAGAGGAGGGGGGTGGAGCCAAAGTTGGCAGGGAGATCACCTGGTTGATATTGTCAAAGGAAGGAACCTTTGGAATGAAAGTAGGCCAAAATTTGAGAAGTACCCGATCCTGCAGGAACTTTGTATAAGGCTCAAAGGCAGAAAAAGCCTGGAGTTCCCCAACTCGCTTTGCAGAGGTAACAGCCAACAAGAAGGTGATCTTCCAGGTCAGGAACTTGAATCTCGCCTCCTCTAGGGGCTCAAAGGGGGGAGATGATAACCCCCTGAGCACGACCGATAAATCCCAAACAGGGATAGGTCTGATTACTGTAGGCTTTAATCTTGAGGCTCCCTTCAGGAATCTCTTGATAAGGGGGTCTTGAGAAACAGCTCTGTTGAGACAAGCAGAGATTGCTGAAATCTGCACTTTAAGGGTAGCGGGTGATAGCCCCTTGTCCAGACCGTCTTGTAGAAATTGGAGATTATCAGGATGGAAGCTTCAGTGGATGTTTCCTGATGCCTAGTACACCAGGATGAAAAAATCTTCCAGATTCTGAAGTAGGCCTTATTGGTAGCTTCTGATCTGGAGTGCTCTAAGGTTCTCAAGACAGACCCTGATAGCCCTTCTATCCTTGGAAAGGGACTGATCAACCTCCAGGCCGTCAGGTTGAACATTTGAAGATTTGAGGAGATCTGGGTGTCCCCCGACACCAGTACTCTCTCTGGGGAAAGCCTCAGAAATTGACCCAGACTCATCTGTAAGAGTTGGGTAAACCAAGCTCTTTTCGGCCAGTATGGGATAATGGCAATGACTGACGCTTGGTCCTGCCTGATTTTCATCAAGACCCTTGGTGTCAAGGAAATTGGAGGGAAGATGTAGGCCAGCCTGAACCTCCATGGGATTGACAGAGCATCTATAGCCACCGGGTTGTCCTCCCTGTAAAGGGAGCAATACCTCTCCACCGTTATCTCCTTGAAGACCTCTGGATGAAGTGACCATTCTCCGGTTGGAAGACCTCGGCTCAGGCGGTCCGCGATCACATTGTGAACTCCGCAGATGTGAACGGCTGACAAGTGGGTGAGGTTCATTTCTGCCCAATCCAGTATCACCCCTATCTCTCTCAGGAGACTTTGTGACCTCGTGCCTCCCTGCTTGTTGATATATAGTACAGCGGTGATGCTGTCTGATTGTATCTTCACGGCCTTCCCTCGAATGGAGGGAGCAAAAGAAAAAGAGCTAGTCTGATCGCTCTGATCTCCAGGAGATTCGATGACAATAACATTAGACATTAGTCCCAACATCTTCATCCATGTTCGAATCGTTACCTGTTTTGGTACCTGTTCGTTGCACGGATTGCCTTCTTTCGTGAGTGAGAAGAATCGTCATCCTGACTGAATCCACCATGAACCCCAGGAACCTTACCAAGGTGGCCGGTTGAAGTTGGGATTTGTCCCAATTGATTATCCATCCCAACTGATGCAGGAATGTAACAGCCTGTTGGATGTGTTGGGACAGGATCGCTTGGGAAGGAGCTCTGAGGAGCCAGTCGTCCAGGTATGGAACTATACTCAGGCCCTGAAGCCTTAGAGCGGCCACCACAGAGACCACCACCTTGGTGAAAGCATGTGGGGCTGAAGAAATCCCAAACGGGAGGGCTACAAACTGAAAATGTCTTAGGGCCCCCCCGATGTTTACCGCGATCCTTAAGAATCTTCTGGACCCAGGATGGATGGGAATATGGAGATAAGCATCCTTGAGGTCTAAGGTTGCCAAGAAATCTCCCGGCAAAAGAAGATTGGTCACCGACTGGATAGTTTCCATACGGAACTTCTTTTGTTTTATGAAACGGTTGAAGAACCTCAAATCTATAATCATCCTCCAACCTCCGGTATTCTTGGGTACCAGAAAAACTGGGGAGTAGATACCTGTTCCCCTCTCTTGGAGAGGAACCTCTTCTAAGGCCCCCTTCTGAAAGTATTCTAGCACGTAATTCTCTAGAATCTCTTGCTTGTTGCTGGGAAGAAGCCTTGTTTGGACGAACTTGTCCGGAGGTAGCCCTGAGAAATTATGCACAGGACCCAACTGTCCTGGATATGATCCTGCCAACAAGGTAGAAAATGCTGTAGGCGACCGCTTACGGGAATGTGGGGAGAAGGGAGCCTGGGATTTCCAGTCAGACCGGCTAAATACCAAGAGCCTCGGGGAGGCCCGTAATCAGAGCACCGAGGACTTCTTGGGGGGTCTAGAACCCCGAGAGGATTTTCCTCCTCTACGGGAGCCCCAATCCCACTGGGCTCTGGGTTGAGGTTCCGACCTGGAACCAAACCTTTTGCCCCGACCACGAAAGGACTGCTGGGGAAAGGACTTGCCCTTCTTGTCCGACAGCCCTTCCATTATTTGGTCAAGCTCTGCACCAAAGAGTTTGCCGGGTTCGTATGCCATGGCACAAAGATTGTGCTTCGAGGTCGTATCAGCCTTCCATGGTTTCATCCAAAGCGGACACCTGCCCGCGGTTGAGAGAGCCATGGACTTAGATGCCAGCTTAAACTGTTGTGGAGCTGCATCACACAGGAAGTCTATGGCAACGCTGGCCGTTTTACATGAGGCCAGAATGTCGTCCCTAGAGACCCCCTGGTCTAGGTCAGATTGAATCTGGGCGAATCTTGTCTTTAGGAAATTCGCCACTTCAGAAGAAGAAATCGCGACTGAGGCTGAGGAATAAGCGCGTCTAAGGGCGCAATCCGCAATCCGCCTTTTGGGACAGGCCCCCAGGAAGATACCTGATCCTCTTTGACCGGAAATACTGCCTTAAATCTTTTGGTCAACACTGGACCTTTCTCCGGATTTCTCCATTCCGTCTTCATCAGAGACAGGAGAGAACTATCTGCTTTAAAGGCCCTAGGCCCCTTAGAGGCAGAAGATGAGGCTTCCCCCGGATCAACGTCCTGGTCCCCCGACCGGATGGATCTTAGTAGCCGCTGGGCTTTTTCCGGCGGAAAAAAATACGAAAAACCGTCCTCCTCCTCAGAGGAGGAAGAGGCTGAACTGTCTCTCGCATCCTGAAGGGGAGAGGAGGGACGACGGCGTTTAGAAACCAGGGCATATTTCAACTCTTCTATGGAAGCGTTCACTTGGTTCATATTGGTCTCCATATAGCCCCTTACCCAATCGACAACGTCGTGGACCGTCGGCTCCTGCTGGGGGAGTGTCTTGGCCCTACAGGGTGGGCACCGGGAAAAGGCGTAGGTGTCCTCCAGCACGATCTGGCAGTCATGGCACTGCAGGTGGCATCTCTTGCCAGTGGTCTTCCTGCTGGGCTCTGGCTCACCGTCCCCGGTAGAAGACATGGCTGAAAATAGAAGAGATATGAATTAAGCATAAATTCAAAGAAAAAAAGACCTTTAACAGCAAGCTTCAGGATCTTTACCCAGAAGATCCTAGCAAGGTCAAAGAAAAAAGGCTTATTAGCAATAACAGAGGATTGCAAGTAAACAGCACTAGCAAACCAGCACACACGGACAATCTCAAGGTTGACAGAAATCTGCGCTCCAGGAGACTGAACCTGGAGCCTCACCACGTTTAAATAGAGTGTTTGGGCGCCAAAACAGAAGCTTCGCCCACTAAAGGGGCGGGGTAAACCTTTAAAGCCTACTTCCTTAGACTTATATAAAAACATCCTCTGGGACCCCAGAGAGGGCCCCCCAAATCTGGCAAAGGCGCAAAAAAGCCCTACAACCACCCAAAACACAGAAACTACTCCCCGGCCGAAGCTGCTGCAATCGGCCGGAGAAAACCGGAAGTGACGTCACCTGACGTCACTTCAGCAAGATGGCGGCGCCCAGCAGAACATGCGGGACGCCGTTACCGCCGCTTCAGTCCTCGGAACGAGGTAGGGCTGAACGCTTCAGAGACTAAGGGAGCCTTAGACCTCAGGCGGCATGGAAGGAGCGGAAAAAGCGCTCCCAAAGGGAAATAAAAACACTCTCTCCACCGCTAGGAATGGAGGAGTAGACCACCCGTCCTGTCTTGTCCGCAGGACAGAAAAAAACACGATGTCCTGAGGGTCACGCCCCTCTTTATTGGGAGCAGGGAGGGCGTGTATATGTTCAGTTCTTTTATTTCATTAAAACTTCCACTTGTCCTAACCAGTCCACAGGGGCAGAATACCCATCTGTGCCACTGGTTAGGACGTAAGGGAATATATCATTATATCCTAGTGACTTCAGGACCTTTGATGATGTCATGGTCATGTGATCGGTCACATGAGAGGTGGAGTAAAGCAGTGGAGGTTTTTCACTGTGCAGCACTTCCTGTCATGTGACCAGTGTGACGTCATCGCAGGTCCTGCAGCCCCAGGAGGAGAGATCTGCAGGTCAGTTATTGGACTTGGTTCTGGGTTTATTAGAATGGAGCGGTTCTATAGGTGACATATAGCAGGTCCAGCCAGCAGGGGGCAGCACCGGCCATAGAGAGTCTCTGCTCACACGGTCAGGAGGGGAGTTCTCCTCAGACATGTCTGCTCTCCCCCTGGAATATTAGGAGACCCCCAGACCCCTGTAAGAGGGGCTGTTCTCCTGGATTAGAGGGGTCTTCCATCACACACTGTCCTGTGATGTCACTAGGATATGGAGTCAGTGTGTGGTCGGTGGGGACAACCTCTTCTAGATGAAGGGGCTGCAGCGCTGTGTCCTCTCCTCACTGTCCCTGCACAGCGGAGGCCGGAGCTCTAATGAGCAGGGACTGTGGAGGAGATTCAGCAGTAAAGCAGCTCTGCAGCCCCTCCATTCTCAGGATTAGTGGGGTCCTGATAGAGGCGAGCCCCCACCTACCGCACACTGATGACCAGTAGGGTCGCCCCCCGGCCGGTAATTTACTGCCTCTGCCGGTGATATTTTCTACCAGCAATAATAATTTCCGGTATTTTTCTATATGGGCTGTTACTAATGAGCGCTGCCATTGTGGGGGCCAATAGCACAGCCTTTAAACCCCCCACCAACTTGTGTTAAGAACAGAACTCCCCTCCTCCATTTGATGGCGCTGCTGGGAACACTCGCTGCTCACTGGTAGCTCAGGACAGGACCGGCCGGACGCCATCATGCTGGAGGAGCACATAGAAGAGAAGGGAGCATTAGTAATTCTGGGGGCACTAATGGGGGCATTAATGTTACTGGGGGACTCTTATGGGGACATTATTAATTCTGGTGGGCAATAATGGATTAATATTATTGGGGCACTTTTATTAATGAGACATTAGTGTATCTGGAGGCACTAATGAGGACACTTAATTTGGACGGGCACTAATGGGGGCATTAATAATTCTGGGGGCCACTAATGGGGGCACTATTAATACTGGGAACCACATTATGACGATGTGGCTCTACTTGGCCGGTATGTTTTGTTGGGAAAGGTGGCAACCGTAATGTTACAGTGCGACACCATAGACTAGAAGTACAAACTATGTTCGGCAACAAAGGTCGTCATGTAGACGGAATGGGGCTTTTTGTTTTTTCTCAACATTCATGTTGATTAATGATGGATGAAAACATGTGTGCCCCCTCACAATAGTGCTGACCCCTTAGTGCCCCCTCACAATAGTGCTGTCCCCTTAGTGCCCCCTCACAATAGTGCTGTCCCCTTAGTGCCCCCTCACAATAGTTCTGTCCCCTTAGTGCCCCCTCACAATAGTGCTGTCCCCTTAGTGCCCCCTGACAATAGTGCTGTCCCCTTAGTGCCTCCTCACAATAGTGCTGCCCCCTTAGTGCCCCCTCACAATAGTGCTGTCCCCTTAGTGCCCCCTCACAATAGTGCTGTCCCCTTAGTGCCCCCTGACAATAGTGCTGTCCCCTTAGTGCCTCCTCACAATAGTGCTGCCCCCTTAGTGCCCCCTCACAATAGTGCTGTCCCCTTAGTGCCCCCTCACAATAGTGCTGTCCCCTTAGTGCCCCCTCACATTAGTGCTGTCCCCTTAGCTGTCCCCTGTCTCGGAGGAGCAGTATAATTACTAGAACTCGCTCCATAAACTTGAATGAAGCAAGTAATTGTAATCGCACTACACCGCCGCTACAGGGGGGACGATGGGCAGTGTAATACAGAGGAAGCAGGGCTCGCAGGGGGCACAGCCTCCTCTATAAACAGCTGATCAGCGGGGGGGCCAAGCAGTGATGGCCAGTTCGCAGTGTTCGCCCGCGAACACATGCGATCTTCCATCTTAACTGACAATTCCGGCGAGGCACAGGTAAGTCCTTACAGGTAAGTCCTTACCTGTGCCTGTGCGCGAGCCGGTCTGAATTGAAATGCGGTCTCTGGGAGCAGGCAGTTCCGAGAACGGCCGCCGGAGGCCATTCTCGGAACTGCCTGCTTCCGGAGACCGCATTTCATCTCAGATCGGCTCGCGCACAGGCACAGGTAAGGACTTACCTGTGCCTCGCTGGACTTGTCAGTTAAGATGGCAGATCGCATGTGTTCGCGGGCGAACACTGCGAACCGGCCATCTCTAGTGCCAAGTGTCGGACCTCCACCGATTAGATATTAATGTCAATAAAAAAAATATAAAAAAGATATTAGGAGTTTAGTAGGATACCCTGTGGGTAAAACTCAGAGAGTGGGGGGAGGGGAGAAGGGCGCCAACAAGATAGAATAAGGTACCTGGAGGAGGATGGATGTGGAAACTGTAAGCAATCGCTTATAGATGTAAAATAATTACAAAAGATATAATAATAATATAAATATCTAAAAAAAATAAAAATAGAGAGGAGGCAACGGCAGCACTTACCCAAAAACTCTGGCGGTTTTAAAAAAAACTAAATAAAGGAGGTGAACAGTAAGTATCAAGATTTTTTTTATAATAAAACAATAATTTGGGGGAAGGCGCCTGAACTCTCCCTAATCACACACAGGGAATGTACATAGAACGGATATACCAGGACATTTTGCACAGGTGCTTGATGGGGACCCAACACTTCTTTGTCTGACTCCAGTTGAGTGGGGGCCACAATCTTATCAGCGCCTCTGTAGAAAAGAGATGGATTGGATCTTCCAGTTTATCTCCCTGACACCGCAGGGTCTGAATGAATCCCTGGAATATACTAGTTATTAGGGGTTGTCTCACTTCAGTAAGTGGCATTTATCATGTAGAGAAAGTTAATACAAGGCACTTACTAATGTATTGTTATTATCCATATTGCCTCCTTTGCTGTCTGCTATCAGTTTTCCATCACATTATACAGCACACTTATTGTTTCCATGGTTACAGACCACCCTGCAATCCATCAGTGGTGGTCGTGCTTCCACAATATAGGAAATAGCACTAGCCTTTGTGTGTATAATGTGATGGAAAAATGAATCCAGCCAGCAAAGGAGGCAATATGGAGAATAACAATACATTAGTAAGTGCCTTGTATTAATTTTGTCTACATGATAAATGCAACTTACTGAAGTGAGACAACCTGTAACTGCTGTGCTCCGCTGTTTCCCTGCTTACCACCATTGTCCCGGTTGCCGTGCTCAGTGGTGATCGCTGGCCAGTGCTTCCCAGTCACCACTGCAGTCCTGGGCTCTGTCTGTGTAGGTGCTGTTGCTCTGGGATCTGTTCCACAGCTTCCTCACAGGCCTTGCCACATGCTTGCTGTTTGTTCTTGCTACACTCCCCTAGGGGTGGCGCGTGTCCCTTCCTGGGCTGTATGGGTTGGAGTCATGTGACCTCGCTCACCAACCCTGGCCCTCCTGCACATATTTAAGTGTCTCAGCCCTCTTCCCAGATACCTCAGTGTCAAGGTCCTTGTGTTTGCTAAGTTCCTGATACTCACATGTGTTCCTGACTTATACCTCGTTCCTGGGTTCTGCTAACCGTCTGATCCCTGCCTGCTTGCCTTGACTCTCCTGTTGCCGACCCGAATTGCCTGACCTGTACCTGTGCCGCCTGCTCTGACGTTTTGCCTGTCTGACTACGCCTCTGTCTCATCCTTCAGTCCTGCACTGTTGCTCCTGGTAACGACTTCACCTGCCTGACTATGCTTGTACTTCTAGTCCACCTGGACCAGCTGCCTCGTGTGCCTGCCCTCCTCAAGAGGTAGTAACCTGGTTTTCCCCTCGGGAAAGTCTATCCCCACCATCAGGGGTACTGTGAAGAACGAGGGGTTCACTTAGACAACACCCTTAGAGGAGGTAGGACATGTGGCACAGTGGGCTCACACCCGCTGATTCGTGACAGTATACTGACGCCATGGACTCCACTGGTCATCCCAAGTCTGTCGTTCATGGACTGTTACATGAAGTAAAGCGCCAGAGCGAACGTCAGGATGTCTTGATGCAGTTCATGCAAAATGTTGCTGCTCGTCTGGATGACATTTCTTCTCCAGCTACTGCAGGGTCGCCAGTCGCTGCTACCCCTGCAATGTCCACACTGGTGATTCCGGATCTGCGTGTCGCTGGTGTGGAACTCCCTCTGCAGAAACCTGTCATGGATTCCTGAACCAGTGCCTGATCCACCTCGAGTTGCAAGGGCAGAAGTTTCCCACTTTCTGGTCTAAGGTTGCCATCATTGTGTCCCTGCTGTCTGATGAGGCCCTTGCTTGGGAAAATCCTATTTGTCAACATGGAGGTCCAGAAACCACTAATCTGCAGTTTTTTTCTGGCTACCTTCTAGCTGGTCTTTGAAGAGCCCAGACCTCAGCTGCATCAGCTCTGCTGCATCTATGACAAGGTTCCTCATCTGTGGGTCAGTACGCCATCCAGTTTGGTACCCTGGCTGCCGAACTTGCATGGAACTATGAGGCTCAACTGGCGGTGTTCTGGGAGGGTATTTCTGACCGGATTAAGGATGAATTAGCTAGTCGTGACCATCTGTCTACTCTGAATGACCTGATCACCTTGGCCACAATGATTGATATGCGTTTCATGGAACGTTTTAAGCAGGTCACATGCACCAGAAGACCACCTCGTTTGGCTCCATACTTCCCGAGGCCGGTCCTTCCTCTAGTGCCCACCCCACTTGAAGAGCCCATGCAAATAGAGCACCTTCAACTGTCTGACCAGGAACGCTTATGTCGCAAAGCAGAGAACCTGTGTCTGTATTGTGAAAGCAAAGCCCACTTTGTGTATAATTGTCCACAGAAGCCGGGAAACGCCAATGTCTAGGATCAGTTGGAGAGGTGGTCCTTCAGAAGGAGAAGTCCTCTCAGAAACGTTCAGTTCCGGTGACTCTCCCTCACAAGGGAGTCACACTGTCTATGCCTGCATTCTTGGACTCTGGGTCAGTCGGTAACTTCATTCAGCAAGCTCTGGTCCATTAGTACCGGCTTCCCACCATCCGTCTAGAAAAGCCATTGTCAGTGGCTTCCGTAAATAGACTACCGCACCATGAACCAGTACTCTCTATTACTATGCCCCATAAGTTACAAATTGGGGATCTACATTCAGAGTTGATCTCATTCTATGTGCTGCCAGCCTCCATGAATCCGGTGATCCTTGATCTACCTTAGCTGCGTCAGCACACTCCAGTTGTGGACTGGCACTCTGGTCAGATTCTGCGTTGGGGATCATCTTGTCACTCCACCCGCTTAGCGGCAGTCCAACCTGCTTCCTCGCCTACTGTATCTGTAGACCTGCCTGGACTTCCACAGCAGTATGCCAGTTTTGTGGACATCTTTAGTAAGAAAGAGGCCGAGACCCTGCCTCCTCATGGTCCATATGATTATCCGATTGACCTTTTGCCTGGTGCCACTCCTCCTTGTGGTCGAGTCTACCCAGTCTCACTTCCAGAGACTCAAGCGATGTCTGACTACATCAAGGAGAATCTCGAGAGGGGGTTTATCTGGAAATCCACTTCACCTGCCGGTGCCGGGTTCCTCTTTGTGCAGAAAAAAGATGGATCCTTACGGCCCTGTATTGACTATCGAGGTCTGAATAAGGACACAGTCAAAAATCAATACCCTCTTCCACTAATCTCCGAACTCTTTGACAGGATCCGGGGAGCTAAGATCTTCACCAAATTCGACCTGCCCGGCGCATGTAACCTTATCCGCATTTGAAAGGGCGATGAGTGGAAGACAGCTTTCAACACTCGTGATGGACACTACCAGTATCTCGTCATGCCCTTCGGTCTGTGCAATGCTCCCGTGGTATTCCGGGAGTTGGTTGACGATATCTTCTGGAACCTGCTCTATGTCAGCGTAATAGTGTACCTGGATGATATACTGATCTATTCTCCAGATTTGACCACTCACCGGAAGCATGTACGTTTAGTGTTACAGCAGTTGAGAGAAAATCGACTTCATGCCAAACTCGAGAAATGCACCTTTGAAAAATCTACCGTACCGTTCCTCGGATACATCATCTCGGATGCTGAGTTGCAGATGGATTCTGAAAAATTGAATACAGTAATGGACTGGCCCCGCCCACAGGATCTTCTTGCTATACAGCGCTTCCTTGGAATCGCCAATTTCTATCGCAAGTTCATCCCAAAGTTTTCATCCCTTATGTCTCCAATCTCCGCACCTACTAAGAAAGGAGTGAATGCCAAAGACTGGACTCCTGAAGAAGAGGCCGCTTTTGTCCAATTAAAGAGGTCCTTTGCTTCTGCACCTGTTCTGCGTCATCCCGATGTCTCCCGCCAATTCGTTTTGGAAGTGGACGCCTCCTCTGTAGGAGCTGGTGCTGTTTTACTACAGAAAGGGTCCAAGGACAAGATGTTTACATGTGGATTCTTCTCCAAACTCTTTTCTCCTGCTGAGAGGAATTACTGTATAGGAGATCGGGAGCTTCTGGCCATAAAACTTGCCTTGGAAGAGTGGTGTTATCTATTGGAGGAGTCTCAGCATCCAGTATTCTTCACTGATCACAAGAACCTCATATATCTGCAGACCCCTCACCAAGCAAGATGGGCTCTCTTCTTCTCCCGTTTTGATTTTGAGCTGCGCTTTCGACTGGCTGAGAAGAACATCAAGGCAAATGCTGTCTAGATCATTTGACTTCTCCGACCAGCCGGAGGAGCTCCAGTACATTGTTGATTCTGCTCGCTTGATCACAATGGCTCCTGTCCTAGTAAAATACATTCCTCCCGGGAGAACATTCGTGCCATCTGCCAAAAGGAGAAGTATTTTAGCTTGGGGGCACAACTCCAAACTGGCCGGTCACCCAGGGATCCACAAGACCACAAAACCTTTGTCTCGCCACTACTGGTAGCCCACACTGTCCAAGGATGTGCGTGATTATCTCTCTGCCTGTACTGTCTGTGCTAAAAAAAAAGTCTCCAGGACCAAACCACCCGGGCTGTTGTTACGCCTTCTTGTTCCTGACGCCCAATGGCAACACATTGCCATGGACTTTGTTACTGATCTGCCCTCTTCTGCCAGATGTACAGCTATATGGGTGGTCGTAGACCACTTCTCCAAAATGGGACACTTCGTTCCTTTGGCTGGTCTGCCCTCGGCTGCTGAACTTGCTAACCTGTTCGTGAGACACATATTCTGCTTGCATGGTCTACCTGGGCATATTGTTTCCGATCGCGGAATCCAGTTTACCTCTAAGCTCTGGAGAGATCTTTGCCGGCTGCTCAAAATTGAGTTGATCTTCTCTTCCGGTTACCATCCCCAGACCAGCGGGCAAGTAGAGAGGGTCATTCAAATATTAGAGAACTATCTCTGACATTTTGTTTCTGCCCAACATGACAACTTGGTACAATTGCTACCTTGGGCTGAATTCTCCTATAACAACTACTCTAGTGAGTCTACTGGATCCTCTCCTTTCTTTGTCGTTTATGGACAACACCCTCGTACTCCTCTTCCTGTTCCTACATCTTCTGCGGTACCAGCTGCGGATTCTTCTTTTAGGGATTTTTTTTAAAGATTTGGTGTGTCACTAAGGACTGCAGATAAGATATGGCTCTCCTCTAGAAACATTAGCTTAAAGGTTCCCAGTTTCAAGTTTGCTCCTAGGTTCCTTGGACCTTGGAAGTTTTGAGGAGGATCAACGAGGTGACATATAATTTACGTTTGCCTCCCTCTCTGCGTATTCCCAATGCCTTACACGTGTCCTTACTGAAACCAGTGGTCCTTAATCACTTCTCGATGGCTCCTCCTACTCCCACTCTGGTATCAGAGAATGCTGACGAGGTATTTGAGGTCAAGGACATCTTGGACATCAAGAAACCTGGCAAGAAGACCTACTATCTTGTGGACTGGAAGGGCTTTGGTCCTGAGGAGGGCTATTGGGAGCTGCAAGATAATATTCATGCTCCCGATCTGATAAAAAGCTTTATGTCTTGTCGTAGACTCAAGAAGAGGGGGCGTAAGGTGGGGGGTACTGTAACAGCAACTGCTGTGCGCAGTTGTTTCCCTGCTTACCTCCAGGGTGCCGTGCTCAGCGGTGATCGCTGGCCAGTGATTCCCAGTCACTGTATAGGTGCTGTTGCTCTGGGATCTGCTCCACAGCTTCCTCTCAGCCCTGGCCACAGCATGATTGCTGTTTGTTCTTGCTACACTCTGCTAAGGGTGGCGCGTGTCCCTTCCTGGGCTGTATGGGTTGGGTCATGTGACCTCACTGACCAACCCTGGCCCTCCTGCACATATTTCAGTAGTTCTGCCCTCCTCCCAGATGCCTCAGTGTCAAGGTCCGTGTGTTTGCTAGTTCCTGATACTCGCGTTTATTCCTGACTTCTACTTCGTTCCTGGACTCATCTGATTCCTGTCTGCTTGCCTTGACTCTTCTGTTGCTGACCCAGATTGCCTGCCCTGTACCTGTGCCGCCTGCCCTGACATTTTGCCTGTCTGACTACGCCTCTGCCTCATCCTTCGGTCCTGCACTGTTGCTCCTGTTAACGACTCTGCCTGCCTGACTAAGCTTGTACTTCTAGTCTGCCTGGACCAGCTGCCTCGTCTGCCTGCCATCCTCGAGAGGTAGTGACCTGTTGTTCCCCTCGGGAAAGTCTATCCCCACCATCAGGGGTACTGTGAAGAACGAGTGGTTCACTTAGACAACGCCCTAAAGAGGCAGTAGGACACATGGCACAGTGGGTTCACACCAGCTGGTTCATGACACAACTCCTTTAATCCAATTACTTCACATTAAATACCAGTGACCGAAATACAATCAAAGAAATTAGGAGTCATTATACAGAAACATTACCCAGACCCAGAAGACAGATGAGAGGAAGTGGGGGGGGGGGGGGGGTGTCAGAGCTAGCTGAGATCCTGACCCTGGTAAAATAACTGCTTATACAAAGCTTCTGAAGATCACAGGAGCCTCCTGTCTTTCTGTAAGTGTGATTTATCCCTCTTTATCAGCTTTCTGAGCTCCTTAGAAAAAAACATAGTGGAAAGTAAGGGAAAAAAGGTTACTGCGTACAATACCTGTAGAAGGGAGACACCCCCTGCTTGTGATTGAAATGCATCTAGCTGTGCAGCTTAAAAGAGATAATATGGCTAAAATAAATGTAAGGTAAGCCCAAACATAACAGTTCCTTCACAGACTGTACAAAGATGCACTGCCATTATGCAGTTTTTTGAAAACTAAGGTACACTTTAAACACAGTCCTGAGACCAAATGTGAGTCATTACATTGGAAAACGTTCAAATTCTCAAAGGCTGCAGAAAGCATATCAAATCAAGTTTCTGTGAACTTCCTATCAGTCATCCCATTAATGAAGACATTTATAGTTTAAAAAAAGATAAGCTCTGGCTGCTGTATGTGCGGTGTGCATCCTGTGTAACACTGTATTCACTATATAGCAGGAGGCCGGCTGACTGATTTATTATGGTCACCAGTCTGGTATGTATAAGACACCTCAATAGCTAAGTCACCTCCGTTGTACAATATTGGTACATTCTTAATTTTTTAGACACTTTAGTTCATGTAAAATGTGATTTTTTTCACAATCCTCCTTCTTTCCCTCAGATTTCTTAGGTGCAGGACTCTCTTCTTTTTAGAGCCAATGGTCCTTTCCATCAAGGACCCACCAAGGATGGAGAAGGACAGAGACCACATGGCTGCAAGGATATTAGACCTCACCCTGGAGATCATCTCCTTGATAACGGGAGAGGTGAGAGTCTTGCGTAACATCACTCTTATCTCTAGTAATAAAACACGGAAATGTCTGGAAAGGTGAAGGATTCTTAGAATCTCTGTAGTGATCGACGTCTCCCCATACACAGGATTACACAGTAGTGAAGAAGTCGTCTGTTGAGTGTGTGACACCCCGTGTGTCAGGAGGATGGAGCAGGACCCAGAGCCCTATCACCGAGCCTCCACCTCATTCCCTGATACATGAGCAGAAGATCCTAGAACTTACCACCAGGATCATTGAGCTGCTGAGCGGAGAGGTGAGCGCTGCTGGGACATTATACAATAACGCCAAGGTAGTGGTCTGGTAATGACTATCCTTGTGTTGTCAGGTTCCTATAAGGTGTCAGGATGTGGCTGTCTATTTCTCCATGGAGGAGTGGGAGTATTTAGAAGGACAAAAGGATCTGTACAAGGAATTCTTGATGGAGAATCACCAGTCCCTCACATCACTGGGTAAGAGGAGCCTTTCCATGACCGTAGAGGAGAGAATAGTTTTGAATTACAGTGCGGATGTAGATGTGCTGTGCCACAGATTTGGCTTGGGCTATTTCTAAAGGAGCAGCTAGATTACCCCCTCCCCCCCAGTACTTGCCCTTTAATCCATATGGACATCACTGCAGGGGAACCACCAGGCCACTACCTTTGGCAGCAGTCTCTGTTCAGTGGCTGCTGACCCTCAGGGATCAAGAAATACCAAAGAAAAGCACCAAGGGATCAGTCAGAACTGTAGAAAAAAGACAGGGAGCGTTTGCGCAATGCAGTAAACAGTGCAAAGATCAGAGTAGGCAGCACAGGGTCAATACTAGAAACAGGCACAGGTCAGGTAGCAATACGTTAAATCCAGTTAACAGGCAGAGGTGAATAAGGCCGCTTTCAGATGAGCAAGTGTCACGCTTCAGACTCGCAGCGGAGCACCCGTCCTGACCTCCCAGCACTGCCGGGGTCACATTATACTGATTTATGACGCTATGTAACGCTTACAGTTTTGGAACGTATTGAATAACACTGACATCATTATGTCATTCTTATCCAATACATTCCAGACCTCTAATGGTTACATGGCATCATAAATCAATATAATGCTATGTGACCCTAGCAGTGCTGGAAGTTCAGGACGGGTACTGCGCTGTGAGTCCGCAGTGTAAATGTGCAACTGAACTCAAGAGTGGATCTCCTTGTCAGGAAACTAGCAACTAGAACCTTTTACTCAGGCACCATTCCACAGGGGAGGGTGCCTTAAATATCCCAGGGAGGCTAGCCATAGAGTGGACAGATAAGGGCCACACATGCTGGCCCTTTAAGAACCAGAAGAAGCACATGCCCTACAGGCGGACAAAGCCACTGCAGGCCAAGAGCTGGCCACAGATCAGCACGCTGTGGACAGAACAATGAAATGTCAACAGGTATGGACCACCGGAGCAGAGAATTGGGTAGACGCTCCAACGGCCTTCAAGGAACAAGGAGATGTCAGCAGCCACGGACCGGCCGGCATCACAGATTCACTCATCATTGGATATAGACAATGTATTCAGTCACCGTGTGTTTTCCTACAGATGGATCCAGTCAGAGAAATCCACCAGAGAGATGCCCCAGTCCTCTACATTCCCAGGACTGTCCAGAGGAGAAACCGAATATCCCACTGGATCATCAGGTAGGTGAAGCTGAGGTTTCTACAAATCCTCTACAGACTGATGTAATGGAGCTTTCTACTGACCTCCCCCAGCAGCAGTGGAGTATACTGTACTCTGTATTTCATGTTATTGTTGTTTGCAAATTGTTTCTGGTGTCATAAAAGATTGTATTAATTGTAATTAAATGGAACTTGTCAGCAGCAAAATGGCCCCTAAACTGTCCCCTTTAACCCTTTCCAGACATCCGCCATACATGTACGGCGGATGTTGGGTCTCTAAAGATGGTGTCTTCTCCGGAACAAGTGCCTGAGCCGTCGGTTGCTTGCAGTTCCATGCAGCAGACATACAGTCTAATGTCTGTGATCAGTGATAATGCCGTTCACAGACATTAATCCCCTCAGATTCTGTGTTCAAATGTGACCGCGGCGTCTGAAAGGTAAAAAAAAAAACAGAAGCACGCGCTTTCTGGGCAGGAACACTTTTCCCTGGCTGAAATCAGGGAAGGCGTCCCATAGTAGTAGAAGGCTTTTAGGACTATTACTTGTATATTCCAATGCAGGTGGCAGCATGTATTGTAATATACTGTTCTTTATATTCTGTAATTCCTTAAATTCCAATACTTAATATAAAAGGCAATCTATTGATTGCATGTTGGGAGCCAAAATTATTATTTTTTAAATACAAAAATTCTAATTGCCCCATTTAGCCAAAATTAAAATAAAAGTAAATAATCAAAAATAAAGACATCATTGCATCCGATAACACCTCTAGTATTTAAAGCTAAAAATATTGATCCCTTACTACAAATGTTGTAAAGGAAAAAAAACATACCACAAAATGGTTTCAATAAAAACTACAGGTCGTCCCGCAATAAATGAGCTCTTACACAGTTTTATAGACATAACTGAAAATGTTATGGGGGTCAGAATATGGAGATGAAAAGAAAGTTACGTTTTAACTTAAAAATTTTTTTTGCAGTATTAAAAAAAATAGAAAAACTGTATACAGTATTATTCGACCTATAAGACGCACCTAGGTTGTAGAGGAGGAAAACAAGAGTAATAATATTTTTTATCAGACCTCAGCTCAGACCCCCAATGTTTATAAGACTCCCCCCCAATCAGGCATCAGATCAGACACCATGTTAATAAAACCTCCAAGTTAATCAGTCCTCAGATCAGACAAAAAGAAATAGAAAATCAACTCGCCTCTCCTGTTCCGGACGCCCCTCCTGAGATTCAGTGCTCTTCCTGCTGTGCTGTGACCCGACGTTGCACAGTGCGAGATCACAAAGTACGCCGACATCCTCACGCTGTGCGCAGAACACAGCACAGCGCGCAGAGCCTGCAGAAGAAGACCAAGCAGCGGGGAGTACAGAGCTAGCGCGGGGAGAGCTGTATTCACCGCTCCCTAGTCCTCCTGTGCTTCCATAATTTTTTTTTTCTAGCTTCTCACTACATCATATACAATATTAAATAGTGCAACTAGAAGGTACAACTTGTTCCACAAAAAAACAAGCCCTCATGTGGCTCTGTGAACAAAAAATAAATAAGTTATGGCTCCAGGAAGGCAGGGAGTGAAAAAGGAAAATGGTAAATTTGTGTCAGAAAGGGGTTAAGCCGTTCAGCGCATTTTACCAGTGTGTTCATAGCAGGGCACGTTTATATGTACCTCGGTTAATTGCCAAATAGTTTCAGTTTAACTAACGATTGTAATTCGCATTTTAGCTTATTTGAGGGCCTCAGTATAAAGGTTTAATATAATGTATTGTATAGCATCATTATACCGTGCAGTTTAATATAAAGCATTGTACAACTGCATCAATATACCAGTTATTTAACGTGTTGTACTGCATTGATTTGCCATTGTATATTGTCAATACCAGTGTGTGGTGTTTTTGTAGAAGGGGAGGGATGTTTAATTGCAGCTTTGTCACTTAATTACCAAAATATATGTGAGTATATATAAGGGAACACTTTTTTTCTACTGGCACAAATAAGGGGACATTTTTTTTTTCTACTAGCAGAACTATAAGGGGGCAATTAGTACTACTGCAGACTAGAGTTTGATACCAAGTAAAAGTATTGCAATACTCTATACCATTTGATGCAACACAAAACACAAAAAATACACAACATGAGGTTAAGGTTTTTTGTGGGTGTTTTTTTAGTTTTTTTTGTGTGTGTGCAAAATATCGATTGCCCATTATGTGAGGAACATGATTAGCACATGGAAGTTTAAGTTCATAAACCATATGCCTCACATTTGTAGTAACCTCATCAACTTACTCTTCACATACTGGGCAATTTGGTGGGGTACATGTGAGGTACGTGAAGGGGTTAATTACTATTAATGTGAAGCACACAGCGGTTCATTTACTAACAGATATACGCCACTTTTTGGCCCGTCTCATGTGTCATTTTCTATGCCTAAGTCTATATCAGCAAGGGAGGTGACATAGATTTAGACAGGCGGTGAATCCGCCAAAGTTATGTAGAGGCCGGCTGTAAGGAATATGTGGAGTGATGATTTAATGCCTGCCATCTGCTCAGGGTGAGGGGTAGTTGGGCAGAGGAAATCAGGCTCCACAGGTGGCCCTGCTTCAAAACAGGGGGAGGGAGGGCGTGACTAAGGGTTAAAATGCCCGCACAGGGCACAGAAATCTATTCACAACGAGCAATTAGCTTGTGTGCAAACTGAACTCACACGTGGCCAGGTTGCGGTTAGTGCATTTGCTGCTGTACCACTTAGTTATGGTAATTGCAGTGCAGTTTCATTCCTTCACCAAAATTTAAGTCACCACTCTCCCGGTGTCTCTGCTACAACACCTAGCAGAAGCTGCTGCCCCATCCTGATGCAGTAAACGGACATGCACTGAACAGCTGTTGTACCTGGACTATGAAAAAAACTAGAGGGCCGAGCGTGCAAATAAAAGGGCTCGGCCAATTACTCCCAAAATGAAAATACAAAAGTACTGATCCCCTAGGAGACAGAGGGGGTAAAACTTAACATTTAATAATAAAGATAATAAAATGTCCGTGCTGAAACACGGGTAGAACCTACAAAATCAATTAATAGAACAGCCCAAGGTGGGCCTATACAAACATACACTGAATGGTTGCAGTATGTGTAAAAAAAGGAACGCTCTCACCCATCAATGGCTGGTGGTCAGATCTCTTCTAATGTGATGGGCTTCAAGGAGACGGATATCCTTAATTTGATGGAGATAAAAAAATCACATAGATGGTAGTACCATTCATGAAAAATGCCAATGATGAACTTCAGCGTAGATAGGAAACGGGAGAATACATCCCTGATACACCCTGTCCAGAAGGAAGGGGCTAGTATCACCCTGCCTATCTATATGAAGTACTTGCCCCGCAAAGAGCGACCCCGTCCGGATACCTTTCCCTATTCCCGGGCAGTATCCCTAGTACACCCTACTGGAGGTGAACTCCTGACGTGTCACGTTTCGTTCCACATGAACTCTTCAGGGAAGATGTACAACAATAGTAGCAAACACAAACAGAGCTTGCTAAAAAAAAAAAAAGGGGGAAAACATAGATAATATATTGGCAGTTGTTGGAGCTTACACCAAAAAGCGGGAAACTAAAAAACTCATAGGGAAGAGCCACGCCAGTGGGACCCAGGCCACCCAAAATACCACTAATCGCCAGTATGCCGGTACACCAGGGGGTGATGACGGCTTAGGCAATTATAAGTTGCGGACCAAAGTCAGAATGGTAAGGCTGTCAGCACGAGGCATCTACCCACCAGCGCTTTTAAAGGCATTCAAAATCGCACCGCTAGTCCAGGACCGCCCTATCCCGGTCACGTGATGCAAAGTGATGCAAATCACGTGAGAGGTGGAACGCAGGCGGCGGACGCAACACACGTCGGCGCAGAGCTCCACAGGCCCGAACAAGGGGGGGGGGACATGGAGGAGCCACGGACCACGTGACAAGGCCGTGGAGTCGCAGTGCTGAATGACTCCGCACCCGAACAGCCCACAAAGAGGGCCGGCAGGTATACAATCTGGAGGCAGACGAGGTGCCTAGCAACCAGGACGCCTTAGGAGACTATCTGGGCATCCTGAAAAATAAGGAGACTCACAGTGGCGTGAGCCTCTAGTAACCAATACAATACTATTTATACAGAGACAGAGCTATAAGTTAAGCTAAAATTAAGCTGCTCATTCAAACCTAATGGGGCCATGGTTTTGAGATAATAAATCCAGCGGGTCTCACGCTGGAGAATGGCCCGATCCCAATTCCCCCCATGCCGTGGGGGAAGGACTCTGTCTATGCCCAATACAGAAATACGAGCTCTGCCATTATGGTGATATGAATATGGTTGGCCACTGGTGTATCTTTGGCCTTGGAAATGTCATTTAAATGTTCACCAATTCTTCTGCGGAACTCGCGGATGGTCTTACCCACATATTCCTTGCCACATTCGCAAGTCAAGAGATAGCTCACCCCACGCATACGGCAGTTGATATAATGATGAATGGCATATTCTTTACCAGTGATGTTACTTGACCCTTGACATTTGTTTTTAACCAAGAGCAGCCAGGATGGGAAGGGGGTATGTACTCGCTGGAAACTAATCTGTCACAGAGACTACGTCCACGGCGATAGGTGAGGTGTGGGTATTCACTTACAACTTCCTTCAGATCAGGGTCCATCAAAAAAGTACCCCAGTTCCTGTGAATAACCTCACGGATCTCAGGCGCTGCCCTATCAAATGTGGTGATAAGGCAGATTAGCTTCTGGGTCGGTGTGTGAGGGAATCTTGGAGTAAGGAGATTAATTCTGTTTTCGTGTAACGCTGACCTAAAAGCTCTCCGCAGGACCTTGTCTGGGTATTCTCAATGCCGAAACCTAATACGTAGGTCATCAGCCTGCCTTCTAAATTCACGTTGAGTAGAGCAATTCCTCCTTAAACTGAGGTATTTCCCCTTGGGAATACCTCTCAAGTGGGAGAGGATGACTTCTCTCTCACCAAAGTAGGGTGTTGGTGGATGTGGGGTTTCTGTAAGCTCACCTCCTTGAGTTTTTGAGATAAGGACATCGAGGAAAGGCAGGCGTTCGCTATCAGACTCACACGTGAATCTTACCCGAATTGTATTATCATTAAGCGTCTCCACCAAGGATCGAAATGAAGCATCACTACCATTCCAAATAATGAAAATGTCGTCAATGTAACGCACCCACAGTCCCACATGGTCCTTTAGCACAGATCGTTCCTCCGTGAAAACCAGGGTCGCCTCCTACCAGCCCAGGAACAAGTTGGCATATAATGGGGCACAGGAACTCCCCATCGCAGTGCCCCTGAGCTGGTGGTAGACCCTACCACTAAAGTAGAATACGATTCGGGTCAACGTGAATTCTAATAAACGGAGGACGAAGAGACTGTGGGCGCGGTACTGACAACCACGAATACTCAGAAAATACTCGACCGTCTTGATGCTCAGGGAGTGAGGAATGCTAGAGTACGGCGCCTCAACATCAATGCTGGCCAGCAGACTACCTTCCTCAATGTGAATCCCCTCTAGCTGTTTTAACAAATCTGTGGTGTCACGGGTATAAGAGAGAAGTGCCTGGACTATGCCCTTTCTCTGACACACACCCTGTTCCTTGACCCTATGGACTTCTCGGAACGCAGAATGGACCAGTGGCTGGAAATGGCCAAGTTTGCTATCACAGTACTATGTTTTCCAGCCTCTTGTGTCATCTCAGGGAGGGGTTTCCTCATCATAGGTGGCATTTTCCCACCCAAGCAGGCAAAATTGTCCTATGCGTTTGCATAACATTAGCTTTGTCAAAATAATTCAGGCACATGGATCCTTGAAGATTTTCACACATTTCCAGCATTTGACAATAAATAGATCTGCCATTGCTGGCTATTGATAATCAGCCCAGTGATGTGACTGCCTGCCTGTTCATGGTGTTCCATACTGTACTGCAGCTGCTGCTCCGCCTGGTGCCATTACTACTACCCCTAAATGGCTGCACATTGCCTGCCTTTTTTGTGAGGTTTCTCATTGCACTGCTGCTCCCAAAAAAGGGAGAATTTTTGGGCAAGCACCTGCCTCTAATACGGGACAATTATTGTAATGTTTTTAATTTTAAAAAGCATAACACATGCGACGGCACAGTGTCTTTTTAAACAGGCTGCTTCTTAACACTGTCAATAATGCATCCAATTGTGTGAAAGGGTTAAAAAGACACTGTCCATCGCATGTGTTGTGCTTTTTAAAATTAAAAACATTCCAATAATTGTCCCATATTGGAGGCAGATGCCTGCCCATATACATAGAGCTAAGAAAGAAGAAAATAAAAAAGAAACACAAGAGAAATATTATGAGTCCTAGGAGATCTTAGAGTGTGATATACCAGTTCTCAGGCCAATTGGAGCACTTGTAATTGAGGTAGAATCGATTCAGATCCAAATCGAATTCTTGGAGTGATTCGTTCGAATTGGACCCAAAACAAATTTCAAGAAATTCGCTCAACTCTAAGGCTACTTTCACTTCTCCCCATCCGTCATAGGATCTCAATAGCGGGGGAAAACGCTTCCGTTTTGTCCCCATTCATTGTCAATGGGGACAAAACTGAACGAAACGGAGAGCACCAGAATGCATTCCGTTCCGTTTGGTTGCATCCCCATTGCGGACAGAATAACACTGCAAGCAGCGCTTTTCTGTCCGCGATGTGGTGCGAAGCAAGACAGATCCGTCATGGACACAATAGACAAGGGATCCATCCCCCATTGACTTTTAATGAAGTTTATGACGGATCAGTCATGGCTATTTTAAAGATAATACAACCGGATCCAGATGCAGACGGTTGTATTATCATGACGGAAGTGTTTTGCTGATCCATGACGGATGCAGCAAAACCGCTGGTGTGAAAGTAGCCAAATTCATGTCTTGTAGAAGTGTTTCATTTTCGCCTAGACATAAGAAAAACTAGCAGCGGGGTATATTTTTCTCATGTCTTTCATCTTGCAGAAAAGTTCTGGTGAAACGACGAGTGGACTTGAAAAACCCATCTCAGTGTCTGTGATAGGTAAGAGCCTTTCATCAATCTTTTCTGATTGTAAATGTCTTTATTAATGGGACAATTGATAGGAAGTTCAGAGAAACCTCCTCTTCATCATCATTAATGATACAATTCATATTAATAATTGATTTAATGCCATAATATTCCTTGATCTTCATTGGCACCGGTAAAATGTGACACAATGTGAATAGATTCAATCACAAACACTAAAATTATTGGAGGGTAAATGTCGATAGGCCAAAGAACCTGTAGTATGTGGACCCATGGGGTCCTTCTCGAGTCAGAGTGCTCCGTTTGTCCATATGCCCTCTCAAACAGGTTCCCACCTTGCAGGAGAGATCAGTATTATAGGATGTAAGCATTCAGTCAGATTAGTAAATGTGTAAAGTACTTTTACTAAACTAGTCTTCGTTCAGTACATGCCAGCATCACAGGAGATGTTTCACGAAGCCCAGCAGGGTAGCAGGGGAAGGTGGTGGTAGAGGGCAGTTTTGCAGATCCGAGGAGACCAAAGGATTTCTAGACTAATGGGATCCAGCTAAGAAGGAAATTGCCAAGGAGGGCCAGGCAGCTAAGATCACAGGAGGTAGATCTTGATCCTGAAGAAATCCTGGGTCTGAGAATAGATGAGCCTCACCTATTTCTGACAAAAAGGGCAAAGGGAATCGCCAGTGAAACAAGTCAACCAGTGGTTTTAGAATGACACGTTGCACCAATATGTGGTGGGGAAAAGTTTATATCAGTGTGTTCATGAAGGGGATTCTACAGATTATTGAAGATGGTAGTGATCACATTTCCTGGCTTGCAATTCTCTCAATAAAGCTGCGAAAATAATTAATTTAGTTTCATTTTCCAGTGGAAGACGGGATAAGCGACTCCTATGGACATCTCCACTTATCTTCCCATCATGAAGCAGAAGATAACAATACCACACAAGATGATTCAATAACTCCTAATGTACCCTCAGTCCTTCACAGCAGAGATCTATCCACTGATACCGCTGGTCACAAGAAATCTTCATCCAAGCAATTACTGATTGGTAAAACAAGAACTAAACATAAATGTGGGAACATTTTTTCTAGTGAGAAAAGTTTTAAAAATAAATCTAATCTTTTTTTGTATGAGAGAAATTGCAAAGATAGCGGGTCATTTTCATGCTTGACATGTGGAAAATCTTTTAGCATGAAATCCATGCTAGTTAGACATCAGAGAACTCATACAGGGGAGAAGCCATATTCATGTCCTGAATGTGGAAAGTGCTTTAGTCAGAGATCCATTCTAGTTACACATAAGAGAACTCACACAGGGGAGAAGCCATTTTCTTGTCTTGAATGTGGAAAGTTCTTTAGTCAGAAATCAAATCTTGTTGCACATCAGAGAACTCACACAGGGGAGAAGTCATTTTCATGTCTTGAATGTGGAAAGTGCTTTAGTCGGAAATCAAGTCTTGTTGCCCATCAGAGAAATCACACAGGAGAGAAGAAGCCATTTTCATGTTCAGAATGTGGGAAGTGTTTTGAAGTGAAATCATTGCTTATAAAACATCTAAGAAGTCACACAAGAGGGAATCCATTTTAATGCACAGAATGTGGGAAACGTTTTAGCCAGAAATCAAATCTTGTGAAACATCTAAGAACCTACTTAGGAAAGAAGACATTATTATGTCTTGAAAGCGGTAAATCTTTTGGTATAAAGCAAATATTGTTAGACATCAGAGAACTCACACAAGGGAGAAGCCATTTTCATGTTCAGAATGTGGGAAATGTTTCACCTCTCAAGCAAGTGTTTATCGACATCACAGAACTCACACAGATGAGAAAGCCATATTTATGTGGAAAATGTGGGAAGTCTTTTATTCAGAAATCAAGTCTTGCTAAACATGAGAGAATTCACTTAGAAGAGAACCCATTGTAATGTTCAGATTGTAAGACATGTGAGAGATATGGAGCTTCATTGTGAGACCTGCTGCCTAATCATGTATTTTGTGTAACTCAAAACAGTTGTCCAGTTTCCCATATTAATGACCTATCCTCAAGAAAGTGAGTCGATCAGTATGCACCGACATTGAGAACGTGTAGAAGAGATCTGGGAACAGATTTCAGTCGAGACATGCTTGAATTTGATGAATAATGTACCCAGTACTGACAGACTGCAGAAGAAGAGACATTGCTTCTCTCTCCCTGTTAACTGTACATGGCTCCAGAGGGAGAGTATCATGGACATCTTTGCATGTGTTCAAACCCCCTTCTACCATCAATCGGACAGCATACTGTCACGATCAGTGGGGGGGGGGAATCTCCACACTGAACACAGGAGGGAAGTGGAACAGTAACTGGGCCTGGAAACTAGGCAAGGAACAGGTCACCTCCTAAACAACCGTAATCCGGGCCCTAACTACCCATCAATATGAATAGACCTTGATGGTAGGAATATTCATAAACTGTATACCTAGGCCCTTATATCCCTATAAGGCCCTGGAATGAGGTTAGGACCAGAAACAACCCATTCCTCCCCAGATGGACGAATGGAAGTCTCTCTCTCAGGCCCAGATACAGACAACAGGGAATATAACAAACACAATACAATAAGAAAATACAAGACTTATCTGAAAGTAGAAAACTGGCAACTCCAGAAACACCACAGAGTACAACCGACCAGCTAGTTAGAAGACAGTGATAAGCGGCTACTTATGGGAAAGGTAAATTACCAACAAGCAGCACCTGAAGCAAGGGGTGTGGCATTCACCAAAACACAGACACAATAAGATCCACAGGGAACTTGTCAATTTAACCCACGAGCTGCCAGTCTCTCAGATTTCCTGGTACCTGCCACTGGAACGTCCGTGACACATACTTGCAAAACGGTAAAAAGGAACTCTGGTGGCAATATTGAATCTATGAGGTCTGGACTAAAGGAAATGCAGCCAGTGGGGATGCTGTATGTGGTCCTGAAGTGAACTGAGCCAGGCTAGGACTGGCCCACAGGGGTACAGGTGAATCCACCTGTGGGCCCCTGAGCAAGGTGGACCCCTAGTCTCCCACCCCTTGCATAAGTGGCACATAACACAGTAGACTTGCTGCATTATATATATATATATATATACAGTACAGACCAAAAGTTTGGACACACCTTCTCATTCAAAGAGTTTTCTTTATTTTCATTACTATGAAAATTGTAGATTCACACTGAAGGCATCAAAACTATGAATTAACACATGTGGAATTATATACATAACAAACAAGTGTGAAACAACTAAAAATATGTCATATTCTAGGTTCTTCAAAGTAGCCACCTTTTGCTTTGATTACTGCTTTGCACACTCTTGGCATTCTCTTGATGAGCTTCAAGAGGTAGTCCCCTGAAATGGTTTTCACTTCACAGGTGTGCCCTGTCAGGTTTAATAAGTGGGATTTCTTCCCTTATAAATGGGGTTGGGACCATCAGTGGCGTTGAGGAGAAGTCAGGTGGATACACAGCTGATAGTCCTACTGAATAGACTGTTAGAATTTGTATTATGGCAAGAAAAAAGCAGTAAAGAAAAACGAGTGGCCATCATTACTTTAAAAAAATGAAGGTCAGTCAGTCAGCCGAAAAATTGGGAAAACTTTGAAAGTAAGGGCTATTTGACCATAAAGGAGAGTGATGGGGTGCTGCGCCAGATGACCTGGCCTCCACAGTCACCGGACCTGAACCCAATCGAGATGGTTTGGGGTGAGCTGGACCGCAGAGTGAAGGCAAAAGGGCCAACAAGTGCTAAGCATCTCTGGGAACTCCTTCAAGACTGTTGGAAGACCATTTCAGGTGACTACCTCTTGAAGCTCATCAAAAGAATGCCAAGAGTGTGCAAAGCAGTAATCAAAGCAAAAGGTGGCTACTTTGAAGAACCTAGAATATGACATTTTCAGTTGTTTCACACTTGTTTGTTATGTATATAATTCCACATGTGTTAATTCATAGTTTTGATGCCTTCATAGTCATAAAAATAAAGAAAACTCTTTGAATGAGAAGGTGTGTCCAAACTTTTGGTCTGTACTGTATATATATATATATATATACACACTCACCTAAAGAATTATTAGGAACACCTGTTCTATTTCTCATTAATGCAATTATCTAGTCAACCAATCACATGGCAGTTGCTTCAATGCATTTAGGGGTGTGGTCCTGGTCAAGACAATCTCCTGAACTCCAAATTGAATGTCAGAATGGGAAAGAAAGGTGATTTAAGCAATTTTGAGCGTGGCATGGTTGTTGGTGCCAGACGGGCCGGTCTGAGTATTTCACAATCTGCTCAGTTACTGGGATTTTCACGCACAACCATTTCTAGGGTTTACAAAGAATGGTGTGAAAAGGGAAAAACATCCAGTATGCAGCAGTCCTGTGGGCAAAAATGCCTTGTGGATGCTAGAGGTCAGAGGAGAATAAGCCGACTGATTCAAGCTGATAGAAGAGCAACATTGACTGAAATAACCACTCGTTACAACCGAGGTATGCAGCAAAGCATTTGTGAAGCCACAACACGCACAACCTTGAGGCGGATGGGCTACAACAGCAGAAGACCCCACCGGGTACCACTCATCTCCACTACAAATAGGAAAAAGAGGCTACAATTTGCACGAGCTCACCAAAATTGGACTGTTGAAGACTGGAAAAATGTTGCCTGGTCTGATGAGTCTCGATTTCTGTTGAGACATTTAAATGGTAGAGTCCGAATTTGGCGTAAACAGAATGAGAACCATCCTCTGATGGCTACTTCCAGCAGGATAATGCACCATGTCACAAAGCTCGAATCATTTCAAATTGGTTTCTTGAACATGACAATGAGATCACTGTACTAAAATGGCCCCCACAGTCACCAGATCTCAACCCAATAGAGCATCTTTGGGATGTGGTGGAACGGGAGCTTCGTGCCCTGGATGTGCATCCCTCAAATCTCCATCAACTGCAAGATGCTATCCTATCAATATGGGCCAACATTTCTAAAGAATGCTATCAGCACCTTGTTGAATCAATGCCACGTAGAAATAAGGCAGTTCTGAAGGCAAAAGGGGGTCCAACACCGTATTAGTATGGTGTTCCTAATAATTCTTTAGGTGAGTGTATATATATATATATATACAGTTAGATCCATATATATTTTGACAGAGACAACATTTTTCTAATTTTTGTTCTGTACATTACCACAATGGATTTTGAACAAAACAATATAGATGCAGTTGAAGTTTAGACTTTCAGCTTTAATTCAGTGGGTTAGATTGCATAAAAATGTGAGGATCTAAAGCATTTTTTTAAACTCAATCCCTTCATTTCCGGGACTCAAAAGTAATTGGACAAATTAAATCATTGTTAATAAAATGTTAATTTCTAATACTGAGGGTAGAAATGGTTAAAAACCCTTTGTTGGCAATGACTGCCTGAAGTCTTGAACTCATGGATATCACCAGACGCTCTGTTTCTCCTTTTTAATGCTTGGCCCGGCCTTTACTGCAGCGGTTTTCAGTTGCTGTTTGTTTGTGGGCCTTTCTGTCTGAAGTTTAGTCTTTAACAAGTGAAATGCTCTATTGGGTTTAGATCCGGTGACTGACTCGGCCATTCAAGAATATATTCCACTTCTTTGCTTTAATAAACTCCTGGGTTGCTTTGGCTTTATGTTTTGGGTCATTGTCCATCTGTATTATGAAACACCGACCAATCAGTTTGGCTGGATTTGAGCGCACAGTATGTCTCTGAAAACCCCAGAATTCATCTGGCTGCTTCTGTCCTGTGTCACATTATCAATAAACACTAGGGACCCAGTGCCACTGGCAGCCATGCATGCCCAAGCCATCACACTGCCTCCACCGTGTTTTACAGATGATGTGGTATGCTTTGGATCATGAGCTGTACCTTGCCTTCGCCATATTTTCTTCTTTCCATCATTCTGGTAGAGGTTGATCTTGGTTTCATCTGTTCAAAGAATGTTCTTCCAGAAGTGTGCTGTCTTTTTAAGATGCTTTTTTTTTTTTTAGCAAAGTCCAATCTAGCCTTCTTTGTCTTGAGGCTTATGAGTGGCTTCCACCGTACAGTGAACCCTCTGTATTTACTTTCATGCAGGCTTCTCTTTATGGTAGATTTGGATATTGATACGCCTATATCCTGGAGAGTGTTGTTCAGTTGGTTGGATGTTGTGAAGGGGTTTCTCTTCACCATAGTAATTATTCTGCGATCATCCACCACTGTTGTCTTCCGTGGGCGTCCAGGTCTTTTTGCATTGTTGAGGTCACCAGTGCTTTCTTTATTTCTCAGGATGTACCAAACTGTAGATTTTCTCACTCCTAATAATGTAGCAATTTCTCGGATGGGTTTTTTCTGTTTTTGCATGGAGAGCTCCTTTGACTGCATGTTTACTTTTCAGCAAAATCTTCAAAATGCAAGCACCACACCTCAAATCAACTCCAGGCCTTTTATGTGCTTAATTGAGAATAAAATAATGAAGGAATTGCCCACACCTCCCACAAAACAGCCTTTGAATCAATTGTCCAATTACTTTTGGTCCCTTTAAAAACAGGGTGCCACATGTAAAGCAGCTGAAACTCCTAAACCCTTCATCCAATTATTTTTTTAATCAAATCTTTTTTATTAGTATTAACAAAGATATTTTACCTGTATACAAAATGTACAATATAACCTATCAAGAAAAATAAAGCTCTTGTTACATTCTATTTGCATTGTCAGCTTCTTTTTTCACTAGGATATTTGAAATATAATTATCTCTCACAGCCCTCCCGCCCCATCTAACACCTCCTCCCCTCCCCACTCACTCCGGCATGTATCTCCACTCCTACTCTGTAATATGCCTCCAAATATAAAATATTTATGTATGAAAAATGTATCAACCTGATTTGGTAATCCTCTCCAAATCTAGTGTATGCTTATTTGGAGTAAAGAACACCTGGAGGACTCATCACTAGGATTCAACAAGAGTTATATAAAAAAAAATAATAATGTGATTTATTTTCAGTCCTCATAAGAGTTGATTACTTACAGAAATAGGTTAGGAAAAGTCTTAGTCTAATTGTCCTTCAGTGAATGTTGGTAGTCCTTGAGGTATCATTGTTGAAGGTCAGGAATCCTCTTCTCAAGACTCCATGTGTCTTCTCTTCTAGCCATCGTAAAACAACCCCCAACAGAGTGTAAGAGTGAGTGAAAGAAGACCACCTCTTGTCTGTCCCTTTCAGTCATTTATACCATAGATACAGGCGTGTCTTTACTAATGTATGGGCTTATACATTGTCATATATGGTAGACTTCAAATATAGTTCTTGACGTCCTCATACAGACCTCCCATTGCCAAGTGTATTACTATAAATGGTGTGTAATGTGTAATGTAATACATACTTTATATTAAATATCAATTAATATTCTATCACATATTATTTAACATTTTCCCCTCTTGAGGGTGACCTAATCTTTTCGAACCCACAACATCAAATTTTACATTTACCTTGTACTCTTCATTCTTCTTTTCTTTTTTATAAATTAATTAATTGTCCATCAATTATTTATTTGACAATAAAACAATACTATTTGCTGAACATATGGTAAACTGTGATTGAACACCAATGAAATAAATTTAGAAACTAATCTAATCTGATTAGGCATCTTTTTCTCTTCATCATCTTCCTCTGGTCTCGTCATGATCTTGATTCTGTAATTTCACTTATTCTTCTTAAATTTGAATCACATAAAGTCTATGATAGGATTGATAGAATTGTATGTAGATGATGTGCAGTCCTTAAATTGAATTGTATCATATTTTCCAATGATGATCGTGTACAAGATTTATCACCTTTTGCTATTTGTGGTAACACAGCTTTCCTGGACACAGATTTTATATTGCATACCAAGAATTCCTTGGTCTTCAGAAGCATCTGTGAACAGCTGTGAATTCTTTGTCATTCCCCTTTCTTTCTTACCAGGTTTAACATGGTAGAACATTATAAGGAATTTAGAGTAACTGTCCATTCAGTCTCATTTAACTTGATTGTCAACAATCATGCTGAGAGCGTGAAATTCTTCATATGAATGTAGTCCTTTAACAAAGCATTTAGCTTTAGCATCATAAGTAGCAGATTCCTAAGCTTCGCAGAGGTGTGTATGGAAATCCAATGGAACAGCTTTTTCAGAAAAAAACTAAGAACCTAAGCCGTACATAGGCGCTAAATAACTCACTTCTAAAAACCCAAGCTAAACTAACTCTAAATCACTTTCTGAAGCTCTTCAGCACTCGCTCAATTCTCCATTTTGGATGCTGTCCTTCTGTCACAGACCTCCTTTCTGTGTGGAACTTTACCTCTGGAGTTGTCTATGGACAGGTGTGCTTCAGGTCTTGGGTTACTCTCCAGTGCCCTCTATCTTCACCCCTTTATTCCTGAATATATAACACAGATTTGTTACCTCCAAGTCTTTTCCTGGGACTATAGACTTCATGAATATCACAGTCTCTAGAAAACATTACATTTCCTGTTGACTTTAGTCTTGTTTGAAGATATTTTCTTCTTTCCTATTACTACACCAAAGTTGGTGATTATAGCTAACCAATATTATCACAGTGTACCATACCATTAATTTATTACCATATTATATTTCAACATAATATAGATGTTTATATATTATTGAAAATATTATCCTAATAAAAAATCCTTTATGTAAGTGTAGCCTTTTTATCTTTATTCCTTCAGTCATATATCTTTGTGTATTTTTGTGGAATATTTTATAAATAAAAATTATATTGATTAATTTAATTGACCATACAAAATATTTCTTTCTACAGTAAAACCAAATCTTTACCTTTTTAATAAAGTAATATTCTGCATGAGATATGATATATGATATTAAATATCATTGTATTCTTCTTTTTTAAAATATAACTGTAGTTATAAACCTTTGTTTAGAAAAGCAACAAATCTGTATTAACATAATCCCTATATCTGAAATGCTTTCCAATATACAGTAGTTGACCTTTCTATTTAAATGACCATTTATGAGATTCAACTCCTATCACTGATCCAGGATTAACTCCTTTTATATTTGGAACCTCTCTAGAATACAATATCCCAAATAACAATTACAATAACTCCATGATCACCATGTAGTTCATGTATGTCATACTCACATATCCTGATTAGATGATTCATACAATTGTGTAATAGATATCTACATAATATTTCAATATACCCTTGTATTTGCATATTTTCTTCCATATACCAATACTTATTGACTCAAATTAACTAAATTTGACTATTATCCTTAGACTTTAACTCTTGAGAGACACGAGTCTGCCTTGACCATCTGTTATAACAATATAACAAAAATAGTAGCAAAGACAGGTGCACTCTGCGGTCTTACTAAACCCTCAAACTGATTTTAAATTGAGAGATTAGTCGACATGTCCTACGGTGTAGGGCATGTCTAAGCCCGGGCACCACGCCAAGGTTTCTCAAGTAGCCCGGGACCTAACACTCTCCTAACTGAGCCGTATGGGCAATACCAGGAGCCAGTGGGCAAATTACAGGAGCATGAGGCCGACTCACAAACAACTCACCAGTTACCTCCAGCATGTAACCATGCTTGCAGTGGGAGGAGGGAGGAGTCTGCGAGTCCCACTCAAGACTGGCTGATATAGCCCAGGCCTCACAGGTGCACCTAAATGTGGCCTGTAGATGGAAAACAGGCACATTTAAATAGGAGTTTATACACCTCCAGGAATCTCTATATATACAAACTGAAAGGACTAGCGTGGCATTAGCAGGAGGTGCTCAAACCCACATGCAGTTGTGCATATATATAAGGGAGCAAATCCTGCACTTGTGGCCCGTTGCTAATGGCGATCCCCAGCAAAAATGCATACGGTGGAGGATGCCCGCAGCGAACCACAAGTACCACAATAGACATCCTGCACAAGGTAGCAATTGTGTGGATGTCATAATCAATATAACAAAAATAGTAGCAAAAACAGGTGCACTCTGCGGTCTTACTAAACCCTCAAACTGATTTTGAAATTGAGAGATTAGTCAACATGTCCTACGGTGTAGGGCATGTCTAAGCCCGGGCACCACGCCAAGGTTTCTCAAGTAGCCCGGGACCTAACACTCTCCTAACTGAGCCGTATGGGCAATACCAGGAGCCAGTGGGCAAATTACAGGAGCATGAGGCCGTCTCACAAACAACTCACCAGTTACCTCCAGCATGTAATCATGCTTGCAGTGGGAGGAGGGAGGAGTCTGCGGGCTACTTGAGAAACCTTGGCGTGGTGCCCGGGCTTAGAAATGCCCTACACCGTAGGACATGTTGACTAATCTCTCAATTTTAAAATCAGTTTGAGGGTTTAGTAAGACCGCAGAGTGCACCTGTCTTTGCTACTATTTTTGTTATATTGTTATATTGATTATGACATCCACACAATTGCTACCTTGTGCAGGATGTCTATTGTGGTACTTATGGTTCGCTGCGGGCATCCTCCACCGTATGCATTTTTGCTGGGGATCGCCATTAGCAACGGGCCACAAGTGCAGGATTTGCTCCCCTATATACACTCACCTAAAGAATTATTAGGAACACCTGTTCTATTTCTCATAAATGCAATTATCTAGTCAACCAGTCACATGGCAGTTGCTTCAATGCATTTAGGGGTGTGGTCCTGGTCAAGACAATCTCCTGAACTCCAAACTGAATGTCAGAATGGGAAAGAAAGGTGATTTAAGCAATTTTGAGCGTGGCATGGTTGTTGGTGCCAGACGGGCCGGTCTGAGTATTTCACAATCTGCTCAGTTACTGGGATTTTCACGCACAACCATTTCTAGGGTTTACAAAGAATGGTGTGAAAAGGGAAAAACATCCAGTATGCGGCAGTCCTGTGGGCAAAAATGCCTTGTGGATGCTAGAGGTCAGAGGAGAATGGGCCGACTGATTCAAGCTGATAGAAGAGCAACGTTGACTGAAAAAAGCACTCATTACAACCGAGGTATGCAGCAAAGCATTTGTGAAGCCACAACACGCACAACCTTGAGGCGGATGGGCTACAACAGCAGAAAACCCCACCGGGTACCACTCATCTCCACTACAAATAGGAAAAAGAGGCTACAATTTGCACGAGCTCACCAAAATTGGACTGTTGAAGACTGGAAAAATGTTGCCTGGTCTGATGAGTCTCGATTTCTGTTGAGACATTCAAATGGTAGAGTCCGAATTTGGCGTAAACAGAATGAGAACATGTATCCATCCTCTGATGGCTACTTCCAGCAGGATAATGCACCATGTCACAAAGCTCGAATCATTTCAAATTGGTTTCTTGAACATGACAATTAGTTCACTTTACTAAAATGGCCCAAACAGTCACCAGATCTCAACCCAATAGAGCATCATTGGGATGTGGTGTGTTGTGCCTTTTCATAATTGTAAACAGTTATATCTACTTATTTTAGTTATAATGGGTATTCATTGCCTTTAAGAGCAATGTTGATTTATATTCACTGTTTTGTATGGATTTTCATGTAGGCCAAAGTAAGTCCATGAGAAGATTACTGTGCTGTTCAAAAGCTAGTGTTATAGTAACAATAATTATACATTTAGAAAGTTAGAAGATACACCGCACCTGCAGATTCTAAGGCTTCATTGTTTTTCATATCTGAACATGAATTCCACAGTGTGAGAATTGTCTAGATGTTCCTCAAAGTATACATTCATGTATCCAAGTTTGTCCCTCGGCCCTGAGACAAGGCCTCTAGACGTCAGAGGTGTAGTAGTAAAAATATCAGGCATATATGAGTTAACCCTTAATGGTATGATGCCTATTGCTTACACAACAGTGCCACCTAGATATGAGCAGTTAATACTACATCAGTAGCAAAAGTGCATTCTGGGTAGTATTATGACGTCAGGCTCCTTATCAATGCACACACCCATCCAACAATGATTGGAAGTTCCAAACTCGGAGGGCGTGTTCATCTGATAAGTTTTGGGTTAAGAAACCAGTTACCAGAAAAAAAAAGGGAAAGAAAAAAAACAAACAAAGAAACATTGGGATTATAGATCTCTGGAGAATCATTTGGATTATCGGGAAAAACTCTCGAGAGCTGGCTGCCCCAAGATTCTGCACATCACTTGACCCTTGGGTAATGTATATTTTTGTTTTATGTAGTATTGATCTAAATTAATTGGCTTGATACTTAGTCAGATACCCGCTCATTTGCGGACGTGTAACGTTAGTTGCTACATCAGTATTGTCTCTGATTTCAGTTACGATGCATATAACTGAATAAAGGGGATAATATTGGAGAAACTCTCTGTTGGGAATCTTTATATTCCCTAGTTTTACATCAAGCCAATAATTTATAAGTTTTGTGCAATACTACCATACTACCCCATATCTGAGATTGGTCATAATTTTTTTGGGCGGAGCAAGGGCTCGTATCTGTCATCTTCTTGATTGAGTTTTCCGCATAATCCATTGATTGTATATCTCTCACAAATTTAAAGCTGTATTGCATAATATTGGTTGAGTATTGTTTTGTTCGCATCATATAGTGGTGAATTCTGGGTACTGCATATCATTGTATATTATTGAAATTTATGTTGATTCATTTTTGATTGTATATTAAACTATTGTATAATAAACCATTTATATTTTTGCATAGACGCTTGTACCCTGTTTTACTGATTGCACAAAATAATCAGGTTCTTGATCGAACTCGTGAGATGATTATGTCCATCTCCCGGATCAATATCGTTTGCATAATTTTTCTTTTGATCCGCTAAATTTTTTTCATCTTTATATAAAGCATTTGCTTTATATACCCGACAGGTGGAACGGGAGCTTCGTGCCCTGGATGTGCATCCCTCAAATCTCCATCAACTGCAAGATGCTATCCTATCAATATGGGCCAACATTTCTAAAGAATGCTATCAGCACCTTGTTGAATTAAGGCAGTTCTGAAGGCAAAAGGGGGTCCAACAACGTATTAGTATGGTGTTCCTAATAATTCTTTAGGTGAGTGTATATGCACGACTGCATGTGGGTTTGAGCACCTCCTGCTAATGCCACGGTAGTCTTTTCAGTTTGTGTATATATAGAGATTCCTGGAGGTGTATGAACTCCAATTTAAATGTGCCTGTTTTCAATATAACAATATAACAAAAATAGTAGCAAAGACAGGTGCACTCTGCGGTCTTACTAAACCCTCAAACTGATTTTAAAATTGAGAGATTAGTCAACATGTCCTACGGTGTAGGGCATGTCTAAGCCCGGGCACCACGCCAAGGTTTCTCAAGTAGCCCGCAGACTCCTCCCTCCTCCCACTGCAAGCATGATTACATATCAGGGATGATTTGAGGGATGATTATATATATGCACGACTGCATGTGGGTTTGAGCACCTCCTGCTAATGCCACGCTAGTCTTTTAAGTTTGACCATCTGTTACCATCACTTCTGTATAAACAAACTATGAGTGCTTTACCATAAAGTAGGAATCTTGAAAACCTTACAAATGTTCAGTTTGAGGATATATATATATATATATATATATATATATAGCATCAAAGAATGAGGCAGCACTCCAAATAAAGTGAAAGAATGGTGGATCTTTATTCCCCTTGCAACGTTTCAACCGCTCAATGCGGTCTTTCTCAAGCATACAACATAGTGTCATAACAAGGTATATATACCCACAATGCATAGCATAAAACAAAGTGATAATAATCCAATTACAAATAAAAAATCATATGTGGAATACAATAAACATTTCAAAATCGTGAAGATCATATTCATGGTGATTCGTATACTTCAATACAACATATGAAAAGACAATAACCATACTATAGGCAGAACAGTGCATCAATTAGTGATAATAGGACACATTACTATAATGTGATATCACCTGTGTATGAGTATAAAAGGTGATCATAATCAATAAAGTTTAAAAACAACTCACGCGGCAGTGCCAGGACCTAGGCGCCAGAAGTCCGCGTCCACACAATCAAACTGCGCATGCCCAGGATCCCAGCAACACCAACCCACACAGAAGTAGCCCAGCGACGTCAGCGGACATGTGAACAAGCACATGACCTGCCAGACCATCACGTGACCCATCCGGGGGAGGTGTCGGGCCGCATCATGCAGGCGGTGCAAGGCGAGCGTCGTCAAGGCAACGACGCCGGCATTACCGGCGTAGTTGCCCCAGCAACCGCCAGCCAAACAACGCCGGCAGCGACATGCTCATGCTAGAATGAATGGGCCCACGCAGCCAGATAAAAGGAGACAGGAGAGAACAAAAGGGGCATAGTAATCCTAAAATTGCAAAAAAGCAAACATAAGGGAGCATATACATCAGGGATGGCCAACCTGAGGCTCTCCAGCTGTTGCAAAACTACAACTCCCAGCATGCCCAGTCTGCCTACAGCTATCAACCTACAGCAGGGCATGGTGGGAGTTGTAGTTTTGCAACAGCTGGAGAGCCTCAGGTTGGCCATCCCTGATATACATACTCCCACATGGCGACTATTATACAGGTTTACATATCAGAGTGAACGTGGCATATATATATAACGGCACCAGGAAGGAGCGCCTTCAACTACTGTGCCATACTAGCATAAATAAGGTGGGGGGACAGGGGGCAGTGGTCCGGCCATTCTCATGGCACGACCACTGATCCATAGAGGGTGAAGGGTCAAGGACACGTCCATGCCCACAACCCCAAACCCAGAGACTGTCCCCTAAACCCCTAAATGAGGATAATTAGAGAAACCACCACTCATAAACAACCCTGTACAGTCAACCCACATGATATACAATGTATAGATTACTTCAGCGCCCCATTCTCCCCCATCACCAATATTTCAACCGAGGACCGTATAAAACTGTGCCCCCCATCCAAAAACAATGCCACTAGAGTGTAGATGACAAGAATCTAGAGAAAGAAAACAGAAAACGGAGGTATTAGTTAAAACAATAGATACAAAATTAGCTGTAAATCCAATCATCACAGTCAATTATATAATGAATGACACCAATCACGTTCACATACACCAGGGCCGGACAAGAAGAGGATCAAGCAGACATAATGAACGAGCCCTATCCTATATCACATTCCACACATTCCTATATGTATAAAATATATAACATTTTCCTGTATATGAGGATATAGTTCTGTATATGAAGATATAGTTGCATATGTGTGTGTGGAGTATCAATAATAAATCATCAGTATACATAAATAAAAGCACTTTTGAAAACCAAAATAAACAATCTTATAGAAAGTAAATCCCATAAAAATATTACCATAAAACATTTGTAAATTGAATTGAAAAATGTACCTATGAATCTTTATTATTCTATATACTGGATCATCAAATCTTTAACTTAATATAACTTATAATGTTATAGAACATTTAACACTAAGATCAAGTGTCTTCTTGGACATATGTGTCGCATTACTATTATAATGCCTCAAAATTATCCTTATTCTTAACAAAATTTAGACAAATTTCCTTTATCTCATTTCCTGTATAAATGTTAGATATATAATTGTCAACACAAATAATGGAATATGAATGATCTCCCAAAGTCAACCTATACACTCCACTTCCAATAATGATTGAAGAAGTGGAGTGTATAGGTTGACTATGGGAGATCATTCCTAGTACAGTTGTACTATACAGGACCACTGTACCATCACCGCATTGACAATTTCATCATCCTGTACTATTTATATATATTTTTATAAGATATATTAACCATTGTTGAACATATGATATCGTTTTATGATTTTACTAATTAATAATTCAATACCTGTATAATAAATCATCATTTTATATCCATTCTATATGATCCCTATATATTGAGTGTGCCTGGTTATACTTTTCCATTAGCCATTTACTCTGGGAGGAAGGGTGATTCCTCTTAAACCGTGTGCACCTCTATTTGGTTTGTGTGTCACTCCTGTGCGCCACATTATTCCTATTTTAAATAATGGAATATGTTGTATAATCCTACAATATATCTGACAAGTCATTATAAATAATATGACAATTTTTTAACTAATAATTGTTCATTCATTTCTAACTCATATTTTATGCTCAGTCTTAGAATAGCATTCATACATACTCACATAACACAGCAGCTGCTCACATCACTCTTACATCATCACATACTCATATAGCCAATTAACTTCAATTAATAAAATGATATAATAGAACCCATACGTATGTGTATTTTGTAATGTGCATTTTAAAATAACTTTTAGTTATAAACCTGAAATACTTCATTTGTGGACCACAAATAAACAATCCTTTGGTATTTTGCATAAACTTAATATCTTTGAATTTATAGAATTTGGGGTTTTCCATACCATTAACACATGATGACATTTGTGCTGTCTATCAACTGACCTCATGTTTTAATCACCATGGCTGCAAACAAGACCAACCATGCTTCATGCTTTTCCAAAAGTAAGTTACATCTTTTTAATATCTTACATTTAGTATTATTCTGTTAGTCAAACATTGTTACATAGATTAATAGTTTGGTTACTAGACATTCCATGCAATTATGAAACTTATTTAGTAATGTGGAGAAAATTGCTATGGAAGGAAGATTTTGCTCATTTCGGTCAAATGCTGCTTCTTAAGAAAATTTCTACTGGAGAAAATATAAAAATAGAAATATATTGAATACGACAGATTTCATCATATTTCCCAGCAATATTCTCTGTATAAAGAATATACAAAAATCTTATTCTTCTATTCTCTGACCTTCTATGGTTTAAAGAGAAATGTCTCTAGACTCAAGACATATGAGAATAGGATCCTGTTACTTTTACAACTATAGCTTCTGTCTCCTATACCAGGCATGCTCAAACTCTACATGTCCTTGTACAAAAATAGAAAAGAGAGGATGGAAACATAATCTAAGTACATGGTTTATCCTACAATATGCTGATCTTACAATAAGTATCACATTCCTCTGTATATACTTATGTATACCATATAATAATTATGTCATACATTGTCTCATAATTATTCAGAACTTTTACATAGCTAACTTTAATGGAAAAAACTAACTCTTATCCTTATCCATTACCAATATATCTGTCCTCAATAAACTTATTTCTAGCTAATACTTAACAGGATAGTCACATTTAAAACCCATCTGGTTCTGAATGTATATACCTTTGTCCTTTAGACTGGTATCTGCCTTAGAAATCTGATCTTTGTCCCTCTGTAGATCCTTCTCTGAAGTCGGTCTATTTATATCTACCTCAGAAATCTGTTCAATGACAATTGGTGTGTGTGGATTTGTGTGTGTGACTGATTTTATCATATGATAGGGTCTAAACATTACATGTAATTTTCTGCATTCCTCATAAAGGTTATCTTTGCTTCTTTTACATGTATATGATATTTTAGTCTTTTTAGGCCGGATTTTGTCTATTATTACATCTGCCTTTGTATGTGATGGAGATTGCTTAATATTTTTCCTCATAATGTCCAGAAACTTTGCAGGCTCAAATAATGTTTGTTTCTCTGATGCCAACACTAATATTGAAGGCTCTAAAAATGTGAACTTTCTTACAAACATGTGAATGATATGTGAAAGTTTGGCATTCTCAATAACCATTTTGTATGTCCCTTCAAACATGGACATAAATCCAAATGTGGATTCCTTTCTGCCAATTTTTAATTTCTTTAAGGCCTCTTTCACACTTGCGTTGTCCGGATCCGGCGTGTACTCCACTTGCCGGAATTACACTCCGGATCCGGAAAAACGCAAGTGTACTGAAAGCATTTGAAGACGGAACCGTCTTCCAAATGCTTTCAGTGTTACTATGGCACCCAGGACGCTATTAAAGTCCTGGTTGCCATAGTAGGAGCGGGGAGCGGGGGAGCGGTATACTTACAGTCCGTGCGGCTCCCGGGGCGCTCCAGAATGACGTCAGAGCGCCCCATGCGCATGGATGACGTGATCCATGCGATCACGTGATCCATGCGCTTGGGGCGCCCTGACGTCACTCTGGAGCGCCCGGGGAGCCGCACGGACGGTAAGTACACTGCTCCCCCGCTCCCCGCTACACTTACCATGGCTGTCAGGACTTTAGCGTCCCGGCAGCCATGGTAACCACTCTGAAAAAGCTAAATGTCGGCTCCGGTAATGCGCCGAAACGACGTTTAGCTTAAGGCCGGATCCGGATCAATGCCTTCCAATGGGCATTAATTCCGGATCCGGCCTTGCGGCAAGTGTTCCGGATTTTTGGCCGGAGCAAAAAGCGCAGCATGCTGCGGTATTTTCTCCGGCCAACAAACGTTCCGTACCGGAACTGAAGACATCCTGATGCATCCTGAACGGATTACTCTCCATTCAGAATGCATTAGGATAATCCTGATCAGGATTCTTCCGGCATAGAGCCCCGACGACGGAACTCTATGCCGGAAGACAATAACGCAGGTGTGAAAGAGCCCTAAAATGTAATATGTGGGCATGCTGTCACTTCTAGTGCACTAAATCAGCTCTTTTGATCTTTGTACATCATTATGAAAAATCTATTCTTTTGAATCATTATCATCAACCTGTTTAATTGCTAGACTCCGAAAAAAAATTCCCAGGAAGCCACAATCTGAATAATCTATTCCTTTGTTCATTTGATAATTCAAATCTGTCTGTGTGGTTCTCAAAAATCTCAGAATTCCTGCACACATGAAGGTTTGCATCATATGTGGGGATTTCTTTGCAAACAAGCGTTGCTTATAAAAGCTTCGTTTCCTGTCTGCAACCTGTAATAGATTATTATTATTATTATTCCTTATTAAAGCACCATTCATTCTATAGCGCTGTACATATGATAAGCGGTGCACATACATAATACAGAAGATTGCACTAAGCATAAACAAGACGAGTTACAAACTGGTACAGAAGGAGAGAGGGCCCTGCCCATGAGGGCTTACAATCTACATGGTATGGGAGAAGGACACAGTAGGTGCGGGTGAAGCTGGTCATGGAGGCAGCAGGGTCACTGGTTGGAGGCTTGTCTGAAGAGGTGGCTTTTCAGGTTTCTTTTGAAGGATTCCACTGTAGGTGAGAGTCTGATATGTTGGGGTAGCGAGTTCCAGAGTGTGAGGGATGCGCGGGAGCAGTGGCGACTCTAGGAACAATATATAGGGGGGGCACAAAGATACCACAGTCAAAAATGGGGGGACAAAAACAAATTAAGTATATATAAATAAGATTACAAAATATGAGAGAATTGCGGTATGCAGGGATACATTTATACTAAAACTATTTACTTACAAAAGAAGCTATTCAGTCGTCTGCTGTGCCGTCCTCTGCTTGCTTCTGCGGATTCTTTCCCCTTCTTTCTGTCTCTCGTCAGTGCGCAGGCGCACTGTTATGGTGGATCTGTGGAAGACGCACTGTTATGGGGGCATCTGTGGATGACACTGTTATTATGCCTCTTATTAGCCCCCATTATGCCTCTCATCACTCCCATATCAGCCCCCATGCCTCTCATTAGCCCCCATATCAGCCCTTATGCCTCATTAGCCCCCATATGCTGCCTCTCATCATTAGCCCCCATATGCTGCCTCTCATCATTAGCCCCATATGCTGCCTCTCATCATTAGCCCCCCATATGCCTCTCATCATTAGCCCCCATATGCCTCTCATCATTAGCCCCCATATGCTGCCTCTCATCATTAGCCCCCATATGCTGCCTCTTATCATTAGCCCCCATATGCCTCTCATCATTAGCCCCCATATGCCTCTCATCATTAGCCCCCATATGCTTCCTCTCATCATTAGCCCCATATGCCTCTCATCATTAGCCCCCATATGCTGCCTCTCATCATTAGCCCCCATATGCTGCCTCTCATCATTAGCCCCCTTATGCCTCTCATCATTAGCCCCCATATGCCTCTCATCATTAGCCCCCATATGCCTCTCATCATTAGCCCCCATATGCCTCTCATCATTAGCCCCCATATGCCTCTCATCATTAGCCCCCTTATGCCTCTCATCATTAGCCCCCCATATGCCTCTCATCATTAGCCCCCATATGCCTCTCATCATTAGCCCCCATATGCCTCTCATCATTAGCCCCCATATGCCTCTCATCATTAGCCCCCATATGCCTCTCATCATTAGCCCCCATATGCCTCTCATCATTAGCCCCCATATGCCTCTCATCATTAGCCCCCTTATGCCCCCAGCAGCCACATATTTTATAAAATAAAAAAACACTTACCTCTCCTGCTCCTGGACGCCGCCTGCCTCTCCTCAGTCGACTGTGCTCTGAACTGGCGCGCACAGCGTGAGGTAACAGAGCGCCCTCACGCTGTGCGCAGCCCTGCACAGCCGACAGCCGAGGGCCAGGAAGTGGTAAGTACAGAGCGTTCACCACTTCCTGGTCTCTCGGTTCTAATGAGCGCTTCCATAATGGAAGCGCTCATTAGTATTCACCTGGGGGAATCAGCGGGGGGGCAAAGGACAACATAGGGGGGGCGATTGCCCCCCCTCAACCCCCCCTAGCGACGCCACTGCACAGGAGAAATCTTGGAGGTGATTATGGGAATAGGTGATAAGAGAAGAGGAGAGAAGGAGGTCTTGTAAGGATTGGAGATTGCATGTGGGGATGTATCGGGAAAGTAGCTCAGAGATGTAGGGAGGGGATAGGTTGTGGATGGCCTTGTATGTATTTGTTAGTATTTTTAACTGAATTTGCTGGGCAATGGGGAGCCAGTGAAGGGATTGGCAGAGGGGAGAGGCCGAGGAGTAACGGGTGAGAGGTGGATTAGTCGGGCAGCAGAGTTGAGGATAGATTGGCTGAGTGCCAGAGTGCTAGAAGTAAGGCCACAGAAGAGAATGTTGCAGTAGTCTAGTTGGGAGATGATGAGGGCATGTACAAGCATTTTTGCAGATTCAAAGTTAAGGAAAGTGCGCATGCGGGAGATGTTTTTGAGTTGGAGGTGGCAGGTGGTGGAAAGGGCTTGGATGTGCGGTCGGAAGGAGAGGGCAGAATCCAAGGTCACTCCAAGGCAGCAGACTTGGTTGACCGGGGAGAGTGTGCAGCCATTGATCATGATAGATAGGTCTGTTGGGGGGGTTAAGCAAGATGGGGGAAAGATGATGAATTCTGTTTTATCCATGTTGAGTTTAGGAAAGCGAGAGGAGAAGAAGGATGATATAGAACATAGACATTGTGGGATTCTGGATAATAAGGTGGTGATGTCTAAACCAGAGAGGTAGAGTTGTGTGTCGTCAGCATAAGAGTGATACTGAAAGTCATGGGACTCTATGAGGATGTCCCAGGCCAAAAGTGTAAATAGAGAAGAGCAGGGGTCCTAGGACAGAGCCTTGCGGGATACCGACAGAGAGGGAATGAGATGAGGAGATGGTGTGAGAGTGGGAGGTGCTAAACGTCCGGTCTGTGAGGTATGATGTGATCCAGGAGAGGGCCAGGTCAGTGATGCCAAGAAATGAGAGAGTTTGCAACAGAAGGGAGGGGTCAACAGTGTCAAAGGCAGAGGACAGGTCAAGGAGAAGGAGGACAGAGTAATGTTTTTTGGTTTTGGCTGTTAGTAGATCATTGGTGACTTTGGTAAGGGCAGGCTTAGTCGAGCGGTGGGGTCAAAAGCCAGATTGTAGCCGGTCAAAGAGGGAGCAGGAGAAGAGGTGAGAGGACAGTTCCGAATGGACATGTTGTTCATGTAGCTTTGAGGCATATGGAAGAAGTGATATGGGGCGATAACTGGACAAAGAAGATGGGTCAAGTGAAGGCTTTTTGAGGATGGGTGTAATGGTAGCATGTTTAAAAGCAGAGGGGAATACACCAGAGGTTAGTGATAGGTTGAAGAGATGAGTTAGGGCTGGGATAAACACTGTGGTGAGGTTAGGGATGAGGTTGGATGGGATTGGGTCAAGTGCACAGGTGGTGAGATTCGATCTTGAGAGTAGAGTGGAGAGTTTTTCTTCTGTAATGGTGGAGAAGTGGGTTTGGGGAGAAGAGGACTGAGCAGTTGTGTAGAGGGTCTGTGGGGACTGTGTACTGAAGCTTTCTCTGATGTTGACTATCTTTTGTTTGAAGTATGTGGCAAAGTCCTCAGCTGAGATGAGAGGGTGGGGAGGATGGGAGACGGAGAAGGGAGTTAAAAGTGCTAAAAAGTTGTTTAGGGCTGTGGGCCAGGGAAGATATGAGAGATGAGAAGTAGGCCTGTTTTGCATCAGCGAGTGAGGATTTGAATATGAGGAGGGATTGCTTGTATGCGGTGAAGTGATCCTTAGAATGGGATTTCTTCCATTGCCGCTCAGCAGCCCTGGAAGCTTGTCTGAGTTTTTTGGTCAGGTTGGTGTGCCAGGGTTGTCTGATTTTTTGTGTTTTGTTGTGTGTGAGGCGGGCAACAGTGTCCAGAGCTGTACTTGTTGTGGTGTTATATAGGGTGGTGGCAGCATCTGGGTCTTGGAGGGAACAGATGGTAGAGAGTGGCAGAAGAGAGTCAGAAAGCAAGCGAAAGTCGAGATGTGGCTCCTGCGGGGGAGTGCTAGTGTGTGGGCTGGAGGAGCAGCAGAAGAGACCAATGAAGAGAAGGTGAGTAGGTTGTGGTCGGATAGGGGGAGAGGCGAATTAGAAAGGTTAGATAGGGAGCAGAGGCGGGTAAAGATCCAGCGTGTGACCATCTCTGTGGGTGGGAGCGGAAGACCACTGTGAGATGCCGAAGGAGGAAGAGAGTGATAGGAGTTTAGAGGCAGCTGAGTGGCAGGTGTCAATAGGAATGTTGAAGTCACCCATGATGATAGTGGGGATGTCGGCAGAAAGAAAGTGTAGTAGCCAGGTGTTAAAGTGGTCAAGAAAGATGGTGGCTGGGCCTGGGGGACGGTAAATGACAGCTACTTGAAGGTTGGAGGGAGAGTAGGTGCAAACAGAGTGTACTTCAAATTAGGTGAGCGTAATGGAGGGTGGCAGTGTAGTTGGGCTGTAGGAGCAGGTGTCTGATAGGAGAAGACCAACTCCTCCACTATGTTTGCAGCCAGGGCGGGGATGTGAGTGGAATGAAATCCACTATATGAAAGTGCAGCAGGGGAGGAGGTGTCAGAGGGGGTCAGACATATTTTTGTGAGACCCAGAAAGGAAAGTTTTTGAGAGTTAAAAAGATCATGAATGTAAAACAGTTTGCTACAGACAGAGCGTGCATTCTATAATGCTCCCGCAAGGTTGTGGAAAAGTGGGAAGAGTAAGATGAAAAAGTGAAACATTGTTTGCATTAACTATTTCTGTAATTACCTGTGGTTCCTTTCTGGTCCAATTCTGGTATAATTCGGTATGTGCACTTAAAGAGTTGAACTTGAAAGACGTTGCATTTGGAAAGACCAAGGTCTGAAAGACCTAAAGCCTTAGATTTATACTACTCAGTGTTCAATCAGGTGTGACCAAGAGGGGAGGGGGCTACATATGGCCTAATCAAGGAAGGACTAGATACAGGGTGAAATAGTCAATATAAACAAATACTTAATAAATCCAGCAGGAAAAGAAACATTAAAGTTCAGTGGAGACATACCAGGGATGAGAAGGAAAGATGAGAGGTGTGGAGAATATCAGACTGTGGAAAAGCTGGGTGCAGCAGTTAGCTTCAATGTAGACATACCAGGTATGAGAAGGAAAGATGAGAGGTGTGGACAATATCAGACTGTGGAAAAGCTGGGTGTGTAGCTGGCCAGCTAAGACCTGTCCTAGGTTGCTAGTATAGCCTTATATGTGTATACAGCTAAACCTGCCAATAGCCTTAATACAGTTCCTATGTTTATCTGTTAAAGACAAAAGCAGAGTTATTTACTGTGACATCATGTTTTGGGTGTCATAGAACTGTTATATTTTGTGTTCACAGAAGCAGAAAAAGATAATATGCCTTTAAGATTATTTGGTAATGTAAGGTAAGCTCAGTGACACAGCAGAAACAACAGAAAGTATAGTGTTAATCTGTTGTTACTGGGCAAAAGTCTAGACCAATCACAGCCAGCTTCTCACACAGCAAGAGTTTTCACCAATCACAGCCAGCCTCACACACAGCCTGTCTGAAAATTCCCCCAGCTCCTGCTACTAGAATCATTACTCACCAGAGAGAGGAGCTGAAGAAACATTCACTCCCCTGAGAGCTGAGTTTTATGGGAACAAGAGGCCAATATAGGTATTTAAAACAGTTATATAATGTTCATATTGTTAGTATTGTGTTTAGAACTGTATACTGAACTAGATATATATGTGTTTACTTACAGTTCCACCAAATACAAATTGCAAGCTGCAAATTGTAAGCATACAATTGCAAGCATTCAGATTTCATATTGCAATCCAAATTGCATACAACCATACCAGATCATACTCAACCAATCTGAAAATAGTCATTGCTAACTGCAAGCAGAACTATTAGTTAGACCTCAGATATACCTCTCAGATAGATCATAAAGTGCATAAATAACTTAAAGTGAGAGTACAGATACTCAAGAGAGAAATATATCCACCATTTTATGTTGAATGACAAGATTGAACAGTTGAACCAACATCTTATGCATATCACTGAAGGTTAGCCTACTTAAAAAGTAACTTTTATAATTCTCTTTCTAAAATAAGTCCCACAAAAAATGATAATTCATATGAATGACTGCATGGGTTATCTGGAAAAACATATAGAAGGAAAGAACCACATTGAATAAATAGCAAATGTAATTCTTTATGCTACATTCATAGCCACTCACGGTTTGGATGATGGTTGTATTCAGGATGAAGTGGTGGCTCTGGGCCTTGGAGAGAGAAGCGTCTTTGGTGGCGATTCCGTTACTAGTTTTTCCACCTTGTCTGTAACGCTTGATTGCTGGATCATCCACTGTAGAGAAGGTCCCAAAGATTTTTAATGTAAACAATAGTTCTTAGATATTAGGCTGGGTGATGGGAGATATGTCCCTACTTGGACTATTAAGCCCTGCCTAAAAGCGGAGGAATCTTATGCCTAATTGTGGAAGAGTCCCCCCCCCGAAAGGAGCGGCCCCACTTATCGGTGGCTGACCCTAACAATAGCTATCCCTGAATATATAGTACTCCCAGGCGATAACCATATTATTTTCCAGATATACCATCCCAATGCATTTCCTTTGTCAAAGTGGAAGACAGATTCATCAGGGGATAAAGATGATACACAAAACAATCTTAATAGATACAAAGCTTAGTAGCTACAATGATGTGCTGGCTGGATATAGGCAGTTCAGGTGAGTATCTGAAGACTGCTCCCTAATATACCCAATTTAATCGATAAAAGTTATTGCACCTGTTTCTTACGTGTTTCCATGGTGTGCGTTCCAGTTCGGTGCGCCTGCGCCAAGTGTCTTGTCAAGGCGCACGCGCCGGTATCCACTGTGGAACGCAAACGTCATGAGTATTAATGCATCACCGCGCAGATGCCAGAAAGATGTCAAGCGCCGGCGCAATGAGGCTAGATGGTGAACTCGGCGATCCCCAGGCGCAGGCACAGTAATCTCCCCACCTGTCAGCTTCCAAGCAAAATGCCAATGGGAAATTGTTGACCGGAGGGGAGTGATGTTATAGAGGCAATCGATCACCAAGTTTACAAGGCAAGCAACAATTTAAGACTGTCCCCTACATGTTCACAGAAGCAAAAATAAAAATAAATGTTATGACTATCCCCTATATGTAAAAGGTTTATTCACACATAGTAATAGAATATTTCCGTCATAATAAAGGAAGTGAAACTGATGATAAAAGAATCATAATAGATATGTATCCAATTGTAACACTTACTTTGGGTAATTTTCATTAGGGTCAAAAGGCAAAAAAAGGGGGAAGGGGGACAAACTGAGTAAAAGTTAGTTAGGGCTACTATATTCGTTCAAAAGAATGGACACATGCCCTATTTTGAATACATTTCCTCACCTAAATCTTGATAAATAGTAGTGTTCGACCTTTCTTGGTCTAAGACACTTATTCCTGACAGGTCTAAATATAAAAATATATGTTTGTCTGAGGCAGATAGCTAAGTATTATATATAACGCTTCAAATGAAGCAAGCAAAGGACAGCATCTCATTGAGGCCCAATGGATTCACCTGTGAGTCCATTCTGCCTCTTTTTGTAATATTTTTCTGTCTAGACCCCCCCCTTCCCCCGTGGTGAGGGGCGAACAACGTCAATCGCACAGAATTTTAGCGATTTTCTATCTCCTTCATGAAAGTCCTATATGTGCCTGGAGATTGTAGTGTCCCTTTTATGTCTGATGTCTCCTAAATGGTCCCCTATTCTCCTTCTAAGCTCTCTTTTAGTTTTGCCCACATATTGCAGTCGACAAATACATGTGCATAAATACACAACTCCAGTTGTTTTGCAATTTGCAAAGTCTCTAATGGTGTATATTTTTGGGGTCGTGTGGCTGGTAAAGGTCTTAGTTTGACAAATATATTAGCAAGCTATACAGAAACCACATCTAAAGGTCTCAACAGGTTTTCTGTCCAACCATGTACCTGGTTTCTTCGGTGATGTATAATGGCTATGGACAAACCTATCCCCCCAGGGATCTGCCTCTTCTGTATGTTATTGCAGGGTATAATGGGAGAATATCCTTAACATCTGGGTCTAACAGTAGCATTTTCCAGTATTTCTGCAGGATATTTCTCGCCTCCCTGTTACAATTGTCAAATGTTCCCACTATTCGGGCAATAGGACTATCTTCTGTGTGGTCTTGTTTGGTTCCTTTTCCGGACAGTAGGTCAGCCCTATCAATACTTAGGTTAGACCTAAATGCTGTTTGTAAGGTCCGGTTTGGGTACCCTCTCTGATTAAACCTCCTTTTCAGATTTCTGGCCTGGTTATAAAATTGGTACAATTTCTGCGGATGCAAAGGTACTGTCGCTTCGGGATCCCATGTTTTAAACTAAGTGGGTGATGACTTTCCCATCTTAACAAACTATTGGTTGCAGTTGGCTTCCTACAAGTCATAGTGGTAAGGAAACCATCAATCAAGGTGATATGCAGATCCAGAAAGGCCAAATTGTGATCACTGACCTCAGATCATACTCAACCAATCTGAAAATAGTCATTGCTAACTGCAAGTAGAACTATTAGTTAGACCTCAGATATACCTCTCAGAGAGATCATAAAGTGCATAAATAACTTAAAGTGACAGTACAGATACTCAAGAGAGAAATATATCCACCATTTTATGTTGAATGACAAGTTTGAACAGTTGAACCAACATCTTATGCATACCACCATTTTATGATACTTTATTCAACCCTCGTTTTGTACATGGACTATCTGCTGCGGAGGCGGCAGTGTTATATATGAAGAAAAGTTGAATTTAGTTATTTTCAAGCATTTGGTGTGCTCATTAAACCTGTTTCCATAGAGCGGCGCTAGAGGAATTACAGAGTCAGGTTAGACTAAAAGTCAGAGATATCAAAATTCTTCTAATGCCACACCGCAAAAGGCACTTCATAGTGCTGCGCCTGCCACAGTTGAACTATTGCCCTCAGAGGGAGAAGCAATGTCACTCCTCAACTTGCACAGGAAAGAGCGCATTAGAGCAGCGGAGCACCAGCATATACCGACGCGCAGCAACTGTTCCCTAAGTGAGCAAGCAAAGACATCTCAGCAGAGATACCATAAAGTCCATAGAACGTGTGCATTACTCAAACTGCAGCCAACTCTTAAAGTGGCAGAACGGCAAAGGCAAAATAGTCAGAGAAAGAGCGCCAACCCTCCTGCGGTCCCTAGAGAGAGAAAGAGACGCATGGTGGGAGGCCAAAGTTCAGAGCTAGAGTGCCTGCACCGCTATCCACGGAGAGACCATGTACTGCAGCCAGCTAGTTTCCCGCCACTAGGTCCATAGCCTGCAGCAGCATATCCAAGCCAGTGCATCACAAGTCAGTACAAAGCATCGCAAGTCATCACAGAGCATCGCAAGTCAGCGCAAGCATCGCATCATATCAAGAAAAGACATGTCTTCCTTAAGATTGACATTTGTTTCTGCTCTTCAGAATAAGGTCAGAGCTTTCCTTTTACTACCTATCATTGCATATAGGTTTTGGCATAAAGAGACATTTTTGTGTTCAGATAAAGACTTTAAATAAAAACAAAGGACAGTTTGTAGTACAAGGACTCTAAAGCATTTAAAGTGAAAGTCATTTATTGTCTGCATTTATCACTGTTGTATTTAAAGTGACAGTCATTTATTTCTGCATTTGTCAATATTGCATTTAAAGTGATTCCTAATATTTGTACTGATTGTTATAGCATTTAAAGTAAAATTCTGAACCTCTTATTACCATGCCACTGTTAGAGGATACAAGGATAGATAGAGTAGAGGGGGAAGAGCAAGGGAACCTGTCTGAGGTAGAAGAGTCTGATGCAGCATTAGTCTTGCCTCAAACAAATATAGCCCAAACAGATGAACTAAGACGTTCATCATGTGCCAGAAAACCGACCCCAAAGATACTGGAAAATTTGGAGCAAGAAGCAGCACTGCAAGGAAAAAAGTTCGCCAGAATGTATGATAAATGGAAATTATACATTAAAGACATTTGTAAAAACCTAAAGCAAGAAAGTATAAAAGGGAACTTGAGTGATATGGTAGAGACGGTAGAAGAATCTGAATCAGAGCTTATGGCAGCATATGTCAACCTGCGGTCGCTTTCGACACCTTCCCAGGATATTGTAAGGAACATGGACACATGTACTGCGGTCACTAAAGATTCGGTAAAGCTGATGAGAGAACTATCATCTGCAGAAAACTATGATGAAGTTAAAGCAAGAAGTAGAATGAATGAGCTTTTTATGAGAGACTATGCTAGGTCCTTAGGTGGCACCACAATCTCAAGTGTGACTTCCTTCGCTAGCAGAAGTGCCACCCATATATCAGAGTTCTCAAATACTTCAGCCAAAAGAAAGGAATTAGCTGAACAACTTGCTGTCAAGAGAGCAGAAATTGAAATTGAAGCTGCCATCGAGGCTCAGCGCCAACTGATGGCTGAAAAGAAAGCTGAAAAGGATGTACAACGCCATCAAATGGAAGCTGAAAAGAAAAGTCTGGAAAGGCAAAAAGAAGTTAAGATCATAGAAGCCAGACTCATAGTACACGAGGAGGATATGAATCAGAATGGTCATAGGTTCAAATCTGTACTAAGTGAAGAGGCAGACTCCTACTTTCCTACATACTCCCAGGAGAATGGAAGGAAATCTCCAGCACTTAGTGAGGAAATAAGTCATTATTCTTCCATCCCTGCTCAGAAAGACAAAAAGAGACCTAGTCCAGGTGTGTGGATTTACCCTCTATCTCTACCGGAAAAGATGAAGAAAAGGACTCACCTAATTCAGAAGTAAGTGAGAAAATAGAACCGAATGATTCTATTCCTAGATGCCATGGCAATGCTCAGGAGAATGTTACAACCATTGTCCCAGCAAGACCACAGAGAACAGTCATATTTAGACTTCCCTTTTCCGGAACCTACTGTATTTTCAGGGGACGTACTGAAGTTCATAGAGTAGAAGGCAAGTTTTGAGATGATCATTGAGCATCATTGCTTCAGTCCAGTTGACAAGTTATTCTACCTTCAGAGATATGTTGGTGGAGAAGCCAAGGAAGTTCTTGAAGCTAACTTCTATAGAAAAGATGAAGAAGCCTACAAACAAGCTTGGAAAAAATTGAATGCAAGATATGATCATCCTTTCTTAGTACAAAGAGCCTTTAGAGAGAAACTGAAAAACTGGCACAAAATAGGTCCAAAAGAACACTTCAAACTTCAAAAGTATGGTGACTTCCTGCAAGCATGCAGCAATGCCACCCCACATGTACGAGGACTAGAAGTACTGAACGATTATCTAGAAAACCACAGGATGCTAACTAAGCTACCTGAAGAAGTAGCTTCTAGATGGAATCGCTATGTGACTGAAAAGTTAGATCTAGGTAAGGACTTCCGAAGTTTTAAAGAGTTCTCTGAGTTAATCAATAAGGAAGCACGGATAGCATGTAATCCAGTAACAGCATCTTACATCTTAAAATCCTTAGAAGAAAGGCCTGTGAGAGATATAAGACATGCAAGAGCAACTAGCTTTGCAACCAACACAGCAGCTAAAGGTCCAGATACCTGCGAGAGCAAGTTCAAAGTCACTACTGGGATCAGTAGAGAGATAGAACTGACAAATCTTCAGACTACCTTCAAACGTATATTCTGTGGAGAGAACCACTACATACACAAGTGCCAACAATTGAAAGAGAAGTCCCCAGATAAAAAGATTAAATTTGTACCAGTGTGCATATTAAATCCTAAAAGGAGGAACAAGAAGATATACGCCTATGCGCTACTGGATGCCCAGAGTGATGTCACCTTCATTGATCAAGAAATCTGCAAGAAATTACAAGAAGCTACAGAACCAATGAAGCTCAAACTCGCCACAATGACGGGGAGAGACACATTAAAAAACAGTCAAAGGGTCAAAGGACTGAGAGTTAGAGGACTTCATTCAAACTGCACATTAGATCTACCTCCAGCTTATACAAAAGAAGATATACCTCTAGATCAAGATCGCATACCTACCTGGGAAACAGCCAATGAATGGGAGCACCTATCTGTCATATCTCATGAAATGTCACCGCTGAAGAAGTTTGGTGTTGGACTGTTGATAGGCTACAATTGTCCCGAAGCTTTGGTACCATGAAAGGTAATCACCAGGGGCGTACATAAAAATCACTGGGCCCCATAGCAGGAATCTAAATTGGGCCCCCATTCCCCTTTTATAGCCCCTCCTTTTGTTCCATGAACTATTCTTGCTGCTGCGTTTTATAATTTATGCCATCAGGGCCAGATTGGGATTACAAAACAGCCCTGGCACACAAAAGAGGTATAATAGATGCAGTGTGTACAGGTATATAGTATATTCCCTAGTGTTCTGATATGTGAGGTACAGGGTATAATATATGCAGTGTGTACAGGTATATAGTATATACAGCAGTGTACTGATATGTGAGGTACGGGGTATAATATATGCAGTGTATACAGGTATACAGTATATACAGTAGTGTAATATGTGAGGAACGAGGTATAATAGATGCAGTGTGTACAGGTATATAGTAAATACAGCAGTGTATTGACACCTCATACCTCACATATCAGTACACTGCTGTATATACTATATATCTGTACACACTGCATCTATTATACCTCGTACCTCACATATCAGTACACTGCTGTATATACTATATATCTGTACACACTGCATCTATTATACCTTGTACCTCACATATCAGTGCACTGCGGTATATACTATATATCTGTACATATTGCATGTATAATACTGTGTAATATATGCAGTGTGTGTGTATGTGTATATATATATATATATATATATATATATATATATACACACACACACACACACACACACACACACACAGAGCAGTGTATTGATGTGAGACAGAGAAGGTATAATACTGTAGATGCAGTGTTTACAGAAATATGTGGTCAGTTATACATTATAGTCACTGTGTGTGTGAAGTACATGAGGTAGTGGTCACTGTAACTGTCTGAAGTATTATACATGAGTGAGCAATGAGTAATAACAGGGCATGGAGGGGAAAAAATGATGAAAAGTGGAGGACCTCCTCTTACCACTCCATTCCAGTCTGTATGGATCAATGCAGAGCTGCTTGTGAACTTCTAATACTTGCTGTTAGGGGTTGAAGGACCTGTGATGATGTCATCACAGGTCCTGACAGATATACCTTTGAAACCTAGGAACTACACCATTTTTGGTGCAGTTCCTTTGCTAGATTCTGCAGGACCTGTGATGTTGAAGATGATGTCACCACAGGTCCTGGCAGATGCACTGTTCTAACCTGGGAACTACACTTTACACTGTGCAGTTCCCTTACAGGACCTCTGATGACATCATCAAAGGTCCTTTAGCTTTAGAAAGATAAACAGGAGCAATTAGGGGGCGGGGCCTCTCCTCCACTTCGGGCCCCTCTTTCTCACGAGCCCCATAGCAGCTGCTTGGTCTGCCTATATGGTAGGTACGCCACTGGTAATCACAGGAGGAAAGGGTGAACCTTACGCTGTTCAAACTGATCTAGGATGGGGTGTTGGAGGAAAAACAGCAGATCGCAAACTCAAGACAGGTGACAGGATTGTGTCATCGAATATCTGTCCAAGAGATACCAACTGTAAGTCCAGCAAAAGTAATCAAGATCCTTGAATCCGACTTTGCAGACATAAGTTCTAAAGAAAAGAGTGTGTCCCAAAAAGACATAAAGTTCGTACACACTCTAAAAGAAAGTATTCAGCAGAATCAACAAGGTCATCTTGAAATGCCCTTACCTTTTAGAGAACGACCTCATCTGCTAAATAACAGAAATATTGCCCTAGCAAGATTGAAATGTTTGAAGAAGAAGAAGATGGGAAGAGATCCCAAATTCAAGCAGGATTATTTGAAATTCATGGAAGGCATCTTCGAAGAAGGACATGCAGAGAAAGTTAATAACCAACCTAAAGAAGACGTGTGGTACATCCCACATCAAAAAGACAATGTATATAGCAATGAAAGATAAATACTGGTGCTCCCACTGGCAGTTTTGAAAATAACAGAAGTAATGAGGGAGCTTAAACTATAACTTTTACTAATATAGTTAAAACATAGCGCCACACACAAATAAATGGTGATAATGATAAATATGGCTTAAGAGATATGGAAAAGTCTTACCATTCCGACGCAACTCTGGTTAGGATCAACCGAGCGTGGTAAAGAGGATGCACCACGTCCAGGCTGGTATTTAGGTATGGTCATTGGTAATTGTTAGGTGTAGACAGTGCAGGGAACCGATGTCCCTAGAAATCCCTGGTTGGGGATGAGGCCATTGCTAATGCGGCCCTGCCTGTCTATACAGAGTTCCTACCCCCGCAAGGGGCAGCCCTGTCTGGATACCTTACCCTAAGGTAGGGAGGTGTCCCTATTAAGCCCTATAGGATAGTTCCCAGGGATTCAGAAAGTATCCCGTAGCGGTCATGTGTGACGTTGAAAAGATGTTCCACCAGTTTCATGTGAAGAATGAAGATAGAGACTTGTTTAGAGCAGCATCATCTCCAGGTTGCGCCAATTATGGTATGAAGTACCTGGCTAATCAGAATGAAAAGGATTGCCCATCAGCAGCACATTTTCTGAAGAAAAACTTTTATGTAGATGATGGTCTCATAAGTCTAGAGTCTACAGAATCTGCAATCAAACTAGTGAAAGAAAGCCAAGAGTTATGCGCAAGAGGAAATCTGCGCCTTCACAAATTCATCTCAAACAACAGCGAGGTACTGGAATCCATCAGTGACTCTAAACATGCAGCAACAATGAAGAATGTAGATCTCAATTATGATAATCTTCCAGTTCAGAACCGACTTGGATTGGGATGGAATGTAGAGAACGACAAGTTCTTCGTTGAAGTATCTATTGAAGAGAAAGTTGCAACTAGACAAACCATTCTTTCCACAGTGGCTTCTATAATTGATCCATTGGGATTCTTGGCCCCAGTAATCCTCAGAGCAAAATAAATACTTAAAGAATTATGCAGACAGTAGTTGGGATGGGATGAGCCCATACCAGAAAATTCAAGGCCAAGGTGGGATAGTTGGATAAGAGACTTGTAAGCAAGTTTCTGAGAGAAGAATTGGAATTGAATTTGAAGAATTTTTTTGGACAGACTCACAAGTTGTCCTAGGATACATAAACAACGAAGCTTGAAGATTCCATATCTTTGTCGCCAACAGAGTTGAGAAAATTCGAGAAATAACAAATCCAGAACATTGGCATCACATTGACACAAAGCATAACACAGCAGATCATGTTTCAAGAGGCCTGAATGTAAAAGAATTGAAAAATTCAAACTGTTTCACAGAGTTCCTTTGGGGGAAAAAAATCACGCCCAGTAAAGGTTACACAGAATTGTCTATGGGTGATCCAGAAGTAAAAGTTGTACAAACATTGAGCACTGCTGCCAAGTGTCAAGATGACATACTTGAAAGACTAGCCAGATGTTTAAAATGGAATACAGTCATAAATGTAGTAGCTCAAATTCATCGTTTGGAAAAGGGAATCAGAAAGAAGGAATTGTTGAATGTAGAAGAAAAAATGAAAGCTGAAGAAACAGTCATAAGACTCATTTAACATAGATTCTACAGTGAAGAGTTGAAGAGACTTAGTCAAGAACCTAAAAGGCTTCCAAACAACCACCCATTGTACAAGCCTAATCTTGTTCTGCAGGATAGTATACTGAAGGTGGGAGGGAGACTGGAAAATGCATCGTTACCTACCAGAGTGAAGCATCCAGAAATTCTACACAAAAACTCTACCTTCACAAGATTGATTATTGATCACAACCACAACATATCCTTGCATCAAGGAAAAAGCTTTACCCAAAGCTGCTTGAGAGAAGGTGGTTACTGGATTGTGAAAGGAAGCAAAGTTATAGCAAAGTATATAAGTAAATGTGTAGTCTGCAGAATGGCACGTAGACCTACAGAAGAACAAAGAATGGCAGATTTACCGGCAGATCGTGTAAACCCATCACCACCGTTTCTTTATAACGTAATGGATTGTTTTGGCCCATTCATCACTAAACAGAGACGCAAGGAGTACAAAAGATATGGACTAATATTAACATGTCTGAGCTCCAGAGCGATTCACCTGGAAATGTTAGAGGATATGTCAACTGACGCATTCATCAACGCCTTGAGATGTTTTATAGCCATTAGAGGTACCGTCAGAGAGCTTAGATCTGACCAAGGATCTAATTTAGTTGGAGCAAAGAAATAATTTAAGAAAGCTCTAAAAGAGATTAAGAAAGAAAAAGTAACAGAGTATTTGTTAGAGAAACAGTGTAATTTTCATATGAATGCTCCACATGCAAGCCATACAGGAGGAGATTGGGAAAGACAAATCAGAACTGTGAGAAATGTGTTAAGTTCAGTGTTGAAAAAGAACACCGGAAAAATAGATGATGCTTCACTTAGGACCCTATTCTATGAAGTAATGTCTATGTTAACAGTCGTCCACTTACAGTTGATAACATCAACGATCCAGCAAGTTTGGACCCTTTAACTCCCAACCATCTACTTCACCTTAAGTCGGATTACATACAGCCACCGCCTGGCAAGTTCACCAAAGAGGATTTATATGCTAAAAGGAGATGGCAAAGAGTTCAATATCTATCAGAACAGTTTTGGAATAGATGGAGGAAAGAGTACTTATCCAATCTGATGCTAATAAGTAAATGGCAAACACCCAGAAGAAATGTCCGAGTTGGTGACATAGTGTTAGTAAAATAAGAAGATTTACCTAGAAGTCAAAAGAAATTGGCCAAAGTTCAAGAAGTTCAAAAGGATGAAGACAAACTAGTAAGAAGAGTGTTGTTACAAATAGGAGACTCAAACCTTGACAAAAAAGTAAAACGTCTGACTACTCCACTCAAGTTGGAACGTCCTATACAGAAGTTAGTTGTTCTACTTGAGAGTGATAAAAGACACTTGGAAGTTGAGAACCTGATGGAAAATTCCTCAAATTCATGTTCAAGTCCTACCACTAAGAACATAGAATTATAGGTAATTTTGGTGGGAGTGCAGCTGGCCAGCTAAGACCTGTCCTAGGTTGCTAGTATAGCCTTATATGTGTATACAGCTAAACCTGCCAATAGCCTTAATACAGTTCCTATGTTTATGTGTTAAAGACAAAAGCAGAGTTATTTACTGTGACATCATGTTTTGGATGTCATATAACTGTTATATTTTGTGTTCACAGAAGCAGAAAAAGATAATATGCCTTTAAGATTCATTTGGTAATGTAAGGTAAGCTCAGTGACACAGCAGAAACAACAGAAAGTATAGTGTTAATCTGTTGTTACTGGGCAGAAGTCTAGACCAATCACAGCCAGCTTCTCACACAGCAAAAATTTTCATCAATCACAGCCAGCCTCACACACAGCCTGTCTGGGAATTCCCCCAGCTCCTGCTACTAGAATTATTACTCACCAGTGCAGACATACCAGGGGTTAGAAGGAAAGATGAGAGGTGTGGACAATATCAGACTGTGGAAAAGCTGGGTGCAGCAGTTAGCTTCAATGTAGACATACTGTACCTGGAGAGGAGAGAATTGGGTGATGGTCAGTAGGCAGTGATGACAAAGTGGATTCCATATCCACAATATTACATTCTGGTATAATTCGGTATGTGCTCTTAAAGAGTTGCACTTGAAAGATGTTGCATTTGGAAAGACATCTCAGTTGTTCCTGTGCCACTCTCAAAGCCTCACTATAGGCCTGGGAGGGTGTAACCCCAAATGCCTCCTCCACCACCGTTTTATGTGCCCTATCATCCGCTTCCCTAATTTTGGTTTTATGTGCGCGAATAGACTTGATCAATAGCCCCCTTAGATATGCTTTCATAGCATCCCATATAGCATGCGGGGATGCCGTGCCCACATTAAACTTAAGGTATTCTTTAATGGAGTCAGCCATACCTGAAAGGTCACCTAAGATTTGTAGCCAAAATGCATTACACTTCCATAATGTCACCTCCGGTCAGGTCCCTCCAAGCTTTATCTCCACTTTTCCTTCATCCAATTTTAATGTGGATACCCTCAAATGAAAGCTAAAAGTCTGGACTTTATGTCCATGTCCGTTATATAACTATAACTTGAATATGTTTTAGTAAACAAATAATAAAAACAAAATTAGTGTCCAAATATATATGGAACTAACTGTATATTAGGAGGGTATGAAAAACATAAAGAAGTCGTGGAAGTTCCACCATTTTAACTAAATTAACCACTACTAAGTATGATAGAGTGAAATCTTTCCACTTACCTAATGTGGATTCCAGGTTATTAATATAGAGATTGATGTTGAATCTATATAATTTAGCCGGGTGTCTCGTTACTAATATTCCCAGGTACTTTGAAGAGTCAGTTTTCCACTGACAGGGAAAGGCTAAGGACCATAGTGATTTTAAAGTGCCGCGGAGTAGAAGTACCTCTATCTTGCCCCAATTAATAATGGAGCCCGACAGACCCCCCGTGGTTTCCAGTTCTCCTATGAGGCCATGCATGACTTGTTTGGGGTTGGTGACTACAAGCAAGATATCATCAGCAAATGCCGCTACCTTCAGTTCTCTAGCGCCCACCCAGAGTCCCTCAAAAGCCGGAGTTCTCAATAAGTGACAGAGAAGACCCCCTATGGAGAGATTAAACAATAGGGGCAACAAAGGACAACCCTGACTGGTGCCTCCAAATAGATCTATCATTGGTGATTTACACCCATTGACCACCACACAGGTCGTTGCATTCATACGAAGGTATTCAATATGTCTGGCAACACAATAAAGAAGCAGATTGAAAACCCAGGGGGAGATTTATTAAACTGGTGTAAAGTAGAACTGGCTTAGTTCACCATAGCAACCAATCAGATTCCACCTTTCAATTTCCAAAGGAGCTGTGACAAATAAAATATGGAATCTGATTGGTTGCTAAGGGGAACTAAGCCGGTTCTACTTTACTGCAGTTTGATAAATCTCCCCCTTATTGTCCCACCTCTGGCCTCCCTATAAGGCTGTCTGTGGTCGTCAGATACACACTTTCTATGGTCGGAGGGTGTTCTGCAGATGTCATTACTTTGAACCATTTTACTGTGATGACCCTAAAGGTGGATTTTGTTCTATCCAAAGGGAACCTTAGAAATGTCCGGCCCTTTGTAGGGACAAGTATAAATTGTGTTCTGGTTATAACATTTCTGCTTCTGCAAAGATTAGAATTTTCCTCTGATTTAGGGCTGATACACACGAAAGTGTGCCGGCTGTGCCCATATTGTGGACTGCAAACAGCAGGTCAGCAATGTACGGACACCGGCCGTGTGCGCAACATATCACGGATGCGGACCCATTAACTTGAATGGGTCTGCAATCTGGCATTTCGGTACGTGACTTTGCACCTAAAAAAAATAGAACATGCTCTATTTTTTTCCGGTGCGGTTGGATCACGACCTGTTCAAGTTGGATGGGTCTGCATCTGACAGCGCCGGCCACGAGGATGGTGCCCATGCATTGGGGATCGCAATTGCGGTTCCTAGTGCACGGCATGGGCAGCACACGTTCATGTGCATGAGCCTTTTATAGGACTAGCATGACCCCAAGAAAGACTAGGAGACCGCCTGCATATACCATGAGTGTTATTCCAGATATTCTCAACATAGAGATTATAACCTGCATTACATGTGCAGGGATCTCAAGTCTCCCGGACGTTCAGGGAGTCTCCCTCTATTAGATAGCAGCTCCCTGACGCCCGCATGTGAGACTATATATCCCGGAAAGGTTTACTGATAGCAGAGCAGAGAGAAGAGAAGTGACAGGACACAGTTTAGATTACAGGTTGAATTAACCCTTTAGGGTCAAATTGGCTTCTCAAGGAGATCTATATGTTAAAGGCATCCCTCCATCTGTCTCATTCAGTAGCTATAGAACTATTGAGAGAAGCATCCGCGCATGCGCATTGCGCATTGCGCAACCCAAGCTTCAGTTCACTTGCTTCTTGTCAGCTCAGCGAATGAACCGATTCATGTAAAAGATCCGAACTTCCCATCTCTAGTTTACTCGCAGTAAACCTTTCCGGCGACCTGTAGCAGCGACCCCTTCTCGGCGCGTGCGCACAGTGCAAGAAGAGGCCGATGCCAGCAGTCTGCAACGGCGCATCAGGCTGAGCCTGTGCGCACGCGCAGGATCTCAAAGCGGGAGGAGGGGGAGGGAGGGAGAGGGAGAGGCGGCACTGAGGAGTAGAAGGCGGCGCTGGGCACGAACGGCGATGCGTGCGGCCGGGCACCAGGCATCCACAGACCTCCCCTGCTTGGGCACCTTAATTCAGTGATTGACAGGTTAGTAAAACCTGTTTTTCCGCAGAATAAAGCCACAAATAGCTTTTATAAGGCCACCTTAGAAATCAGAATGCCACCCTGGACATGAGCAGATGTTTAGCTCACAGGGCTTATAGGTGGTGACAGAATCCCTTTAATCATATACAGAAATATGATAATTTGGGTCAGGGTAATGAGCCCCGTCCTCCACACCATAGAGCACAGTGTGCAGATACTGCAGATGTCTGGAAAATGTAATAAAAAGTTTGTGAAAGAAAAAAAAAAAAAACTCCCTGAAATGAGTTTTTGCAGGTTCGGATGTTTGCATGTGTGAAAGTGTAAGGGAACCGGAGACGGCCAACACCGCGCCATTCCAATAAAAATCTCTCCTCTGCATTTGGACTGCAGCAAACATTTGTGTTCTAAGCTTTGTATATAACCTACCAAGACAGCCAGACCTTTATACCGGCTGACTGATCCATTCGGTTTAGGACTAAAACATTTAGACTTGTCTATCCTTACTTGTTTAGTCTGGTTTTAGATAAATTGACCTGAATATAGACATAGGGGGTCATTTATCATCTTAATTACGCCTATATTAGGTGTATTTCTGGCGCAGATTGCAGCGTAAAGGTTAGATGCACCACAATCTGCAACTTTTCCCCGTTTACACCAGGTCTAAAATAGTGGGCGCGGTGTGGGAAGGGGACAGGTCGGCAGGACCATCTCATTCATCATTTCCTATGCCTGTTTTAGGCATTTGGGATCGTGACCTCGTCTGAAGGTCCTTACAGCTCACAGAGTGTAGATACTACCGACATTATATCCTAGTGACTTCAGGACCTTTATGATGTCATGGTCATGTGATCAGTCACATGATAGGTGGAGCAAAGCAGTGGAGGTTTTCCACTGTGTGGTCCCTTCCTGTCATGTGACCAGTGTGACGTCATCGCAGGTCCTGCAGCCCCAGGAGGTGAGATCTGCAGGTCAGTTATTGGTCTTGGTTCTGGGTTTATTAGAATGGAGCGGTTCTATAGGTGACATATAGCAGGTCCAGCCAGCAGGGGGCAGCACCGGCCATAGAGAGTCTGCTCACACAGTCTGGAGGTCAGGAGGGGAGTTCTCCTCAGACATGTCTGCTCTCCCCCTGGAATATTAGGAGACCCCCAGACCCCTGTAAGAGGGGCTGTTCTCCTGGATTAGAGGGGTCTTCCATCACACACTGTTCTGTGATGTCACTAGGATATGGAGTCAGTGTGTGGTCGGTGGGGACAACCTCTTCTAGATGAAGGGGCTGCAGCGCTGTGTCCTCTCCTCACTGTCCCTGCACAGCGGAGGCCGGAGCTCTAATGAGCAGGGACTGTGGAGGAGATTCAGCAGTAAAGCAGCTCTGCAGCCCCTCCATTCTCAGGATTAGTGGGGTCCTGATAGAGACGAGCCCCCACCTACCGCACACTGATGACCAGTAGGGTTGCCCCCCGGCCGGTAATTTCCTGCCTCTGCTGGGAACACTCGCTGCTCACTGGTAGCTCAGGACAGGACCGGCCGGACGCCGGAGGAGCACATAGAAGAGAAGGGAGCATTAGTAATTCTGGTGGGTACAAATGGTGGCGTTAATATTACTGGGGGCTATTATGAAGACATTATTAATTCTGGTGGGCAATAATGCAGGTATTACTGTTTCTGGTGGCACTAATAGATTAATATTATTGGGGGCACTTTTATTAATGGGGCATTACTGTTACTGGAGGCACTAATGAGGACACTTAATTCGGATGGGCACTAATGGGGGCACTGTTAATACTGGGAGCCACATTATGACATAGCGACTTAACACCTTGTGGGATGTGGCTTAACTTGGCCGGTATGTTTTGTTGGGAAAGGTGGCAACCGTAATGTCACAGTGCGACACCATAGACTAGAAGTACAAACTATGTTCCGCCACATAGGTCGTCGTGTAGACGGAATGGGCCCTTTCGTTTTTTCTCAACATTCATGTTGATTAATAATGGATACAAACATGTGTGCCCCCTCACAATAGTGCTGTCCCCTTAGTGCCCCCTCACAATAGTGCTGTCCCCTTAGTGCCCCCTCACAATAGTGCTGTCCCCTTAGTGCCCCCTCACAATAGTGCTGTCCCCTTAGTGCCCTCTCACTATAGTGCTGTCCCCTTAGTGCCCCCTCACAATAGTGCTGTCCCCTTAGTGCCTCCTCACAATAGTGCTGTCCCCTTAGTGCCCCCTCACAATAGTGCTGTCCCCTTAGTGCCCCCTCACTATAGAGCTGTCCCCTTAGTGCCTCCTCACAACAGTGCTGTCCCCTTAGTGCCCCCTCACAATAGTGCTGTCCCCTTAGTGCCCCCTCCCAATAGTGCTGTCCCCTTAGTGCCCCCTCACAATAGTGCTGTCCTCTTAGTGCCCCCTCACAATAGTGCTGTCCCCTTAGTGCCCCCTCACAATAGTGCTGTCCCCTTTAAGTTCCCCGTCATGATAGTGCTGTCCCATTAAAATAACGTTGCCTGTTTTTGGGAGGGCGCCAGCAAGATAGAATAAGGTACCTGGAGGAGGATGGATGTGGAAAACTTTAAGCAATCGCTTATAGATGTAAAATAATTACAAAACATTTTATAATAATATAAATATTCAAAAAAAATAGAAAAAGAGGGGAGGCAACGGCAGAACTCACCCAAAAACTCAGCTGTTTCCCTGCTTACCACCACAGTCCTGGGAGCCGTGCTCAGCGTTGATCGCTGGTCAGTGCTTCCCAGGTACCGTTGCAGTCCTGGGCTCTGTCTGTGTAGATGCTGTTGCTCTGGGATCTGTTCCACAGCTTCCTCTCAGCCCTGGCCACATGCTTGCTGTTTGTTCTTGCTACACTCCCCTAGGGGCGTGTCACTTCCTGGGCTGTATGGGTTGGGTCATGTGACCTCGCTAACCAACCCTGGCCCTCCTGCACATATTTAAGTGGGTCAGCCCTCTTCCCAGATACCTCAGTGTCAAGTTCCTTGTGTTTGCTAAGTTCCTGATACTCACGTGTGTTCCTGACTTATACCTCGTTCCAGGATTCTTCTAACCGTCTGATGCCTGCCTGCTTTCCTTGACTCTCCTGTTGCCGACTCTGATTACGTGGCCTGTGCCTGACCTTTTGCCTGTCTAACTACGCCTCTGCCTCATCCTTCGGTCCTACACTGTTGCTCCTGGTAACGACTCTGTCTGCCTGACTATGCTTGTACTTCTAGTCCGCCTGGACCAGCTGCCTCGTTTGCCTGTCCTCCTCAAGAGGTAGTGACCTGGTGTTCCCCTCGGGAAAGTCTATCCCCACCATCGGGGTACTGTGAAGAACGAGGGGTTTACTTAGACAACGCCCTTAGAGGAGGTAGGACATGTGGCACAGTGGGTTCACACCCGCTGATTTGTGACAGTACACTGAGGCCATGGACCCCGCTGGTCATCCCAAGCCTGTCGTTCATGAACTGTTACATGAAGGAAAGCAATAGAGCGAACGTCAGGATGTCTTGATGCAGTTCATGCAAAATGTTGCTGCTCGTCTGGATGCCATCTCTTCTCCAGCTACTGCAGGGTTGTCAGTCGCTGCTACCCCAGCAATGTCCACACCAGTGAATCTGGATCTGCGTGTCGCTGATGTGGAATCCCTCTGCCATCCCGCTATGGTGGTGATCCAAAAACCTGTCATGGATTACTGAAACAGTGCCTGATCCACTTTGAGTTGCATGGGCAGAAGTTTCCCACTGAGCAGTCGAAGGTTGCCTTCATTGTGTCCTTGCTGATGAGGCCCTTGCTTGGGAAAATCCTATTTGGGAACATGGAGGTCCAGAAACTGCTAATCTGCAGTCTTTCCTGGCTACCTTCCGACTGGTCTTTGAAGAGCCCCGCTGCATCAGCTCTGCTGGATCTATGACAAGGTTCCTCATCTGTGGGTCAGTACGCCATCCAGTTTCCAGGATAAATTAGCTGGTCGTGACCGTCTGTCTACTCTGAATGACCTGGTCATTTTGGCCTCAAGGACTGATATGCTTTTCAGGGAACGTTTTAAGCAGGTCGCATGCACCAGAAGACCACCTCGTTTTGCTCCATCCTTCCAGAGGCCGGTCCTTCCTGTAGTGTCCACCCCACCTGAGGAGCCCATGCAAATAGAGCGCCTTCGACTGTCTGACCAGGAACGCTTATGTCGCAAAGCAGAGAACCTGTGTCTGTATTGTGAAAGCAAGGCCCACTTTGTAATTGTAATTGTCCACAGAAGCCGGGAAATGCCAATGTCTAGGATCAGTTGGAGAGGTGGTCCTACACAAGGAGAAGTCCTCTCAGAAACTTTCAGTTCCGGTGACTCTCTCACAAGAGAGTCACACTGTCTGTGCCTGCATTCTTGGACTCTGGGTCAGTCGGTAACTTCATTCAGCAAGCTGTCGTCCATCAGTATTGGCTTACCACCATCCATCTAGAAAAGCCTTTGTCAGTGGCTTCCGTAAATAGACTACCACTCCCTGAACCAGTACTCTCTGTTACTATGCCCCTTAAGTTACAAATTGGGGTTCTACATTCAGAGTTGATCTCCTTCTATGTGCTGCCAGCCTCCATGAATCCGGTGATCCTTGATCTACCTTGGCTGCGTCAGCACACTCCAGTTGTGGACTGGCACTCTAGTTAGATTCTGCGTTGGGGATCATCTTGTCACTCCACCTGCTTAGCGGCGGTCCAACATGCTTCCTCGCCTACTGTTCCTTTAGACCTGCCTGGACTTCCACAGCCGTATGCCAGTTTTGTGGACGTCTTTTGTAAGAAAGAGGCCGAGACCCTGCCTCCTCATCGTCCATATGATTGTCTAATTGACCTTTTGCCTGGTGTCACTCCTCCTCATGGTCGAGTCTACCCACTCTCACTTCCAGAGACTCAAGAGATGTCTGACTACTTCAAGGAGAATCTCGAGAGAGGGTTAATCCGGAAATCCACTTTACCTGCCGGTGCCGGGTTCTTCTTTGTGCAGAAAAAAGATGGATCTTTACGGCCCTGTATTGACTATCGAGGTTTGAATAAGGCACAGTCAAAAATCAATACCCTCTTCGGCTGAACTCCGAACTATTTGACAGGATCCGGGGAGCTAAGGTCTTCACCAAATTCGACCTGCTCGGCGCATGTAACCTTATCTGCATTTGAAAGGGCGATGAGTGGAAGACTGCTTTCAACTATCGTTATGGACACTACCAGCATCTCGTCATGTACTTCGGTCTGTGCAATGCTCCCACGGTATTCCAGGAGTTGGTTGACGATATATTCCGGGACATGCTCTATGTCTGCGTAATAGTGTACCTGGATGATCTACTGATCTATTCTCCAGATTTGACTACTCACCGGAAGCATGTACGTTTAGTGTCACAGCGGTTCAGAGAAAATGTATTTTATGCCAAACTCGAGAAATGCACCTTTGGAAAATCTACTGTACCATTTCTCGGATACATCATCTCGGATGCCGGGTTGCAGATGGATCCTGAAAATTTTTATGCAGTAATGGACTGGTCTCGCCCACAGGGTCTTCTTGATATACAGTGCTTTCTTGGATTCACGAATTTCTATTGTCAGTTCATCCTGAATTTTTTATCCCTTACGTCTCCAATTATCGCTCCTACTAAGAAAGGGGTGAATGGCAAAGACTGGACTCCTGAGGCAGAGGCCGCTTTCATCCAATTATAGAGGTCCTTTGCTTCTGCACCTGTTCTGCATCATTCTGATGTCTCCCGCCAGTTCGTTTTGGAAGTGGATGCCTCCTCTGTAGGAGTCGGTGCTGTTTTACTACAGAAAGGGTCCAAGGACAAGATGTTTACATGTGGATTCTTCTTCAAACTCTTCTCTCCTGCTGAGAGGAATTACTGTATAGGAGATCGGGAGCTTCTGGCCATAAAACTTGCCTTGGAAGAGTGGCATTATCTATTGGAGGAGGCTCAGCATCCAGTGATAATATTCACTGATCACAAGAACCTCATATCTGCAGACCGCCCAGTGTCTGAACCCTCGCCAAGCCAGGTGGGCTCTCTTCTTCTCCCGTTTTTAATTTGAGCTGAACTTTTGCCCGGCTGAGAAGAACATCAAGGCGAATGCTTTGTCTAGATCATTTCACTTCTCAGACCAGCCGGCGGAGCCCCAGTACATTGTAGATCCTGCTCGCTTCATCACAGTGGCTCCTGTCCTAGTAAAACACATTCCTACCGGGAGGACATTCATGCCATCTGCCAAAAGGGAGAAGTATTTTAGCTTGGGGGCACAACTCCAAACTGGCTGGTCACCCAGGGATCCACAAGACCGCAGAACTTTTGTCTCGCCACTACTAGTGGCCCACACTGTCCAATGATGTGCGTGCCTGCACTGTCTGTGCTCAAAATAAAGTCTCCAGGACCAAACCACCCGGGCTGTTGTTACCCCTTCCTGTTACTGACACCCAATAGCAACACATTGCCATGGACTTTGTTACAGTTCTGCCCTCTTCTGCCGGATGTACAGCTATAGTGGTGGTCAAGCACCGCTTCTCCAAGATGCCGCACTTCGTTCCTTTGGCTGGTCTGCCCTCGGCTGCTGAACTTGCTAAACTGTTTGTGAGACACATATTCTGCTTGCATGGTCTACCTGGGCATATTGTTTCTGATTGTGGAATCCAGTTTACCTCTAAGCTCTGGAGAGCTCTTTGCCAGCTGCTCGAAATTGAGTTGGACTTCTCTTTCGGTTACCATCCCCAGACCAGCGGGCAAGTAGAGAGGGTCAATCAAATATTAGAGAACTATCTCTGGCCTTTTGTTTCTGCCCAACACGACAACTGGGTACAATTGCTACCTTGGGCTGAATTCTCCTATAACAACCACTCTAGTGAGTCTACTGGATCCTCTCCTTTCTTTGTCGTTTATGGACAACACCCTCGAAATCCTCTTCCTGTACCTACATCTTCTGTGGTACCAGCTGCGCATTCTTCTTTTAGGGATTTTTTGAAGATTTGGTTTGACACTAAGGACTGCAGATAAGATATGGCTCTCCTCTAAAAACATTTGCTTAAAGGTTCCCAGTTTCAAGTTTGCTCCTCGGTTCCCTGGACCCTTTGGTGTTTTGAGGAGGATCAACGAGGTGACATATAATTTACGTCTGCCTCCCTTTCTGCGTATTCCCAATGCCTTCCACGTGTCCTTACTAATACCAGTGGTCCTTAATCGCTTCTCGACGGCTCCTTCTACTCCAACTCCGGTATCAGAGAATCCTGATGAGGTATTTGAGGTCAAGGACATCTTGGATATCAAGAAACGTGGCAAGAAAACCTACTATCTTGTGGACTGAAAGGGTTTTGGTCCTGAGGAGAGGTCTTGGAAGCCGCAATATAACATTCATGCTCCGGATCTGATAAAAAGCTTTCTGTCTTGTCGTGGACTTAAGAAGAGGGGGTGTAACAGCGACCGCTGTGCATAGTTGTTCCCCTGCTTACCACCATGGTCCCGGGTGGTGATTGCTGGCCAGTGCTTCCCAGTCACCACTGCAGTCCTGGGCTCTGTCTGTGTAGGTGCTGTTGCTCTGGGATCTGCTCCACAGCTTCCTCTCAGCCCTGGCCACAGCATGCTTGCTGTTTGTTCTTGCTACATTCTTCTATGGGTGGCGCTTGTCCCTTCCGGGGCTGCATGGGTTGGGTCATGTGACCTCACTGACCAACCCTGGCCCTCCTGCACATATTTAAGTGGCTCTGTCCTCTTTCCCGATGCCTCAGTGTCAAGGTCCTTGTGTTTGCTAGTTCCTGATACTCACGTGTATTCCTGACTTCTACTTCGTTCCTGGACTCTGCTAACCGTCTGATCTGATCCCTGCCTGCTTGCCTTGACTCTCCTGTTGCTGATCTGGATTGCCTGACCTGTACCTGTGCCACCTGCCCTGACATTTTGTCACGCTGGACAGGATACAAGATACACAGAATACAACCAAGCAAGTGTCTAGGCAAGAAGCTGGGGATAAAGGTCACCTCCTGACAAATCCCTACCAGCTCTCCCTAGACTTCTATGCCCACGTTCAGACCCTGAAGGTGGGAATGAACGTGTCCCCGTGCCTAGGCTGAAGATACCCTAAAATCCCTAAGATAGTGAAAGGGGGAAAGAGGCAGCCTGCTCCCTCAGGACCTGGAGGGGGCAGGTGTCTCTCTAACAGCCTAGACAGACAATCACAAGTAAAACAAAACCAACTTATCTTGTTAGTGAGCAGGAACAGCAAATCCTTCCTTCCTTCCTCTCAGCAAGACAGAAGCTATAACCCGCACAGGACACTGGGAGTGGGCATAATTTAAACTCATACCAACGACCCCACCCAGTGCACCTGAAGGGAGGCGGATACAGCTCAACTCCAAAACAAAAACAAAAGGCTACACACGTGCTGCTAGCCTGGCAGACCTCCGCACATAACCTGAACAGGACATGACACCTTTTGCCTGTCTGACTATGCCTCTGCCTCAACCTTCGGTCCTGCACTGTTGCTCCTGGCTGCACATGTCTGACTTTTCTGTTTTGGTTTAGGTTTGAGCTGGATCCACCTTCCCTCAGGTTTACTGGGTTTGATTGTTAGTGAGGCTATTTATCCCTCTTTCCCCCAGTGGCCTGTGTGGGTTATAGTTCTTTCCTGTGAGCTCTGGATGTGTGGTGGATCATCTGCTCCAGCTCTGCTCTAGATAAGTCCTCTCTGTTATTTCCCATTGTGTCTTATATCTAGGCCTCTAGGGAGACGCTTGCTTCCTCCGGGTTTGAAGAAGCAGGTTGCCTCTTCCCTTTTCCCTACAGCTTAGGGTTTGCCCAGGGTTTATAGGTTTAGGCACGAGGGCATGTGCATATCCACCATTAGGGTATGCACATGGGCACAGCAGTTTAGGGAAAACTTTTAGGGATCGCTAGGAGGTAACCCTTTTCTCCCTAGCTTTTGGGCCTAGTCATTTGTTCTGTTTGTTTTCCTGTGTTTGGTTATTTCCCCGCTTACCTACCTATCGTGACAGTAACGACTCCGCCTCCCTGACTAAGCTTGTACTTCTCGTCTGCCTGCCATCCTCAAGAGGTAGCGACCTGGTGTTCCCCTCGGGAAAGTCTATCCCCACCATCAGGGGTACTGTGAAGGACGAGGGGTTTACTTAGACAACGCCCTAAAGAGGAGATAGGACACGTGGCACAGTGGGTTCACACCTGCTGGTTTGTGACACAACCCCTTTAATCCAATTACTTCACATTAAATACCAGTGACCGAAATACAGTCAAAGAAATTAGGAGTCATCATACAGAAACATTACCCAGACCCAGAATACAGATGAGAGGAAGTGTGGGAGGGGGGAAGGGGTCAGAGCCGGCTGAGATCCTGACCCAGATAAAATAACTGCTTCTACAAAGCATCTGAAGATCACAGGAGCCTCCTGTCTTTCTATAAGTGTGATTTATCCCTCTTTATCAGCTTTCTGAGCGCCTTAGAAAAAAACATAGTGGAAAGTAAGGGAAGTGAGGTCACTGCGTACAGTACCTGTAGAAGGGAGACACCCCCTGCTTCTGAGTGAACTGCATCTAGCTGTGTAGCTGAAATTAGATAAAATGACTGAGATAAACGTAGGGTAAGCCCAAACATAACAGTTCCTTCACAGACTGTACAAAGAAGCACTGCCATTATGCAAACTTAAAAAAAAAAATATAAGGTACACTTTAAACACAGTACTGAGACCAAATATGAGTCATTACATTGGAAAACGTTTAAATTCTCAAAGGCTGCAGAAAGCATGTCAGATCAAGTGTCTGTGAACTTCCTATCCATCATCACATTAGTAAAGACATTTACAGTAAAAATAAGATGAGAACCGTCTGCTGTATGTGGTAGACTGCGATGTGTATCCTGTGTAACACTGTATTCACTGTATAGCAGGAGGCCGGCTGACTGATTTATTATGGTCACCAGTCTGGTATGTATAAGACACCTCAATAGCTAAGTCACCTCCATTGTACAATATTGGTAGACTTTTGTTATTCTTAGTTTGTGAGACACTTTAGTTCATGTAAGATGTGATTTTGCTCACAATCCTCCTTGTTTCCCTCAGGTTACTTAGGTTCAGGACTCTCTTGTTTTTAGAGCCAATGGTCCTTTCCATCAAGGACCCACCAGGGATGGAGAAGGACAGAGACCACATGGCTGCAAGGATATTAGACCTCACCCTGGAGATCATCTCCTTGATAACTGGAGAGGTGAGAGTCTCACGTGACATCACTCTTATCTCTAGTAATAAACCAGGGAAATGTCTGGAAAGATGAAGGACTCTTAGAATCTCTGTAGTGATCAGCGTCTCCCCATACACAGGATTACACAGTAGTGAAGAAGTCATCTGGTGAGTGTGTGACACCCCGTGTGTCAGGAGGACGGAGCAGGACCCAGATCCCCATCACCGAGCCTCCACCTCATTCCCTGATGCATGAGCAGATCCTAGAACTTACCACCAGGATCACTGAGCTGCTGTGCGGAGAGGTGAGTGCTGCTGGGAATGCTGGGACATTATACAATAACGCCAAGGGAGGGGTCTGGTAATGTCCTTGTGTTGTCAGGTTCCTATAAGGTGTCAGGATGTTGCTGTCTATTTCTCCATGGAGGAGTGGGAGTATTTAGAAGGACAAAAGGATCTGTACAAGGAATTCTTGAAGGAGAATCACCAGTCCCTCACATCACCGGGTAAGAGGAGACCTTCCATGACTGTAGAGGGGAGAACAGTTTTGAATTAGAGTGCGGATGTAGATGTGCTGTGCCACAGATTTGGCTGGGGCTACTTCTAAAGGAGCAGCTAGATTACCCCCCCCCCCCCAGTCCCCCCAGTCCTTACTCTTTAATCCATATGGACATCACTGCAGGGGAACCACCAGGCCACTACCTTTGGAAGTAGTCTCTGTTCAGTGGCTGCTGACCCACTGGGATCAAGAGATACTAATGAAAAGCACCAAGAGATCAGTCAGAACTGTAGCCACAAGACAAGCAAAGACAGGGAGCGTTTGTGCAATGCAGTAAACAGTGCAAAGATCAGAGTAGGCAGCACAGGGTTAATACTAGAAACAGGCAGAGGTCAGATCAGACAGCAATAAGTGAAATACAGTTAACAGGCAGAGGTGAGGCCGCTTTCAGATGAGCAAGTGTCACCCTTCGGACTCGCAGCACAGCACCCGTCCTGACTTCCCAGCACTGCCGAGGTCATATTATACTTATTTCTGATGCTATGTAACGCTTACAGTTCTGGAACGTATTGGATAACACTGACAGCATTATGTCAGTCTTATCCAATACATTCCAGACCTCTAAGGGTTACATAGCATCGTAAATCAATATAATGCTATGCGACCCTGGCAGTGCTGGAGGTTCAGGACGGGTGCTGCGATGTGAGTCCGCAGCATCACGCTCGCTCGTCTGAAAGCAGTCTAAATGTGTAACTGAATTCAAGAGTGGATCTCTTTGGTAGGAAACTAGCAACTAGAACCTCTTACTCAGGCACCATTCTACAGGGAATGGTGCCTTAAATATCCCAGGGAGGCTAGCCATAGAGTGGACAGATTAGGGCCACACATGCTGGGCCTTTAAGAACCAGAAGAAGCACATGTCCTACAGGCGGACAAAGCCACTGCAGGCCAAGAGCTGGCCACAGATCAGCACGCTGTGGACAGAACAATGAAATGTCAACAGGTATGGACCACCGGAGCAGGGAATTGGGTAAACGCTCCAACGGCCTTCAAGGAACAAGGAGATGTCAGCAGCCACGGACCGGCCGGCATCACAGATTCACTTATCATTGGATATAGACAATGTATTCAGTCGCTGTGTGTTTTCCTACAGATGGATCCAGTCAGAGAAATCCACCAGAGAGATGTCCCAGTCCTCAGTATTCCCAGGACTGTCCAGAGGAGAAACCAAATATCCCACTGGATCATCAGGTAGGTGAAGCTGAGGTTTCTACAAATCCTCTATAGACTGATGTAATGGAGCTTTCTACTGACCTCCCCCAGCAGCAGTGGAGTATACTGTACTCTGTATTTCATGTTATTATTGTTTGCAAATGGTAATTAAATGGAACTTGTCAGCAACAAAATGGCCCCTAAACTGTCCCATTTAACTCTTTCCGGACATCCGCCATACAAGTACGGCGGATGTCTGGTCTCTAAAGATGGTGTCTGCTCCGGACAAGCGCCTGAGCCACCGGGTGCTTACAGTTCTATACAGCAGACATACGGGGCTAATGTCTGTGATCAGTGATAATGCCGTTCACAGACATTAATCCCCTCAGATGCTGTGTTCAAATGTGACCGCGGCGTCTAAGAGTTAAAAAAAAAACAGAAGCACGCGCTTTCTGGGCAGGAACACTTTTCCCTGGCTGAAATCAGGAAAGGCGTCCCATAGTAGTAATAGGCCAGAAGCTGTAGAAGGCTTTTAGGACTATTACTTGTATATTCCAATGCAGGTGGCAGCATGTATTGTAATGTACTGATCTTTATATTCTGTAATGGCTAAAATTCCAATACTTAATATAAAAGGCAATCTAATGATTGCATGTTAGGAGCCAAAATTTTTTTTTTTAAATTACAAAAATTCTAATCACCCTATTTACCCCATATAGACATCACTGCATCCGATAACACCTCTAGTATTTAAATCTAAAAATATTGATCCCTTACTGCGAATGTTGTAATGGAAAAAAACCATACCACTAAATTGTATCCATAAAAGCTACAGATTGTAACGCAAAAAATTAGCTCTTACACAGCTTCGTAGACATAACTGAAATTGTTATGGGGTCAGGACATGGAGATGAAAAGAAAGTAACTTTTTAACTTTAAAAAAAATAATTCTGTAGTAGTTTATCTATTTGATAAACTGTATGCAGTATTATTCGACTTACAAGACGCATCTGCCCATGAGACGCATCTAGGTTGTAGAGGAGGAAAAGAAGAGTAATAATATTTTTTTATCAGACCTCAGCTCAGACCCCCAATGTTTATAAGACCCCCAATCAGGCATCAGATCAGACACCATGTTACTAACACACCCATTCAGACCTCAAATCAGACCGCCATGTTAATAAAACCTCCAAGTTAATCAGTCCTCAGATCAGACAATAAATAATAAAAAATCAACTCGCCTCTCCTGTTCCGGACCCCCTCCTGAGATTCAGTGCTCTTCCTGCTTTGCTGTGACCCGACTTTGCACAGTGCGAGGTCACAAAGTACGCCGACATCCTCACGCTGTGCGCAGGTCACAGCACAGCGCACCGAGCCTGCAGAAGACCAAGAAGCGGGGAGTTCAGAGCTAGCGCGGGGAGAGCTGTATTCACCGCTCCCTAGTCCTCCTGTACTAATTAATGCTTCCATAATTTTTTTTTTCTAGCTTCTCACTACATCGTATACAATATTAAATAGTGCCACTAGAAAGTACAACTTGTTCCACAAAAAACAAGCCCTCATGTGGCTCTGTGAACAAAAAATAAAGAAGTTATGGCCCCAGGAAGGCAGGGAGTGAAAAATGAAAAATCTCTGTGTCAGAAAGGGGTTAAGCTGCTCAGCACATTTTACCAGTGTGTTCATAGCAGGGCAGGTTTATATGTACCTCTGTTAATTGCCAAATAGTTTCAGTTTAACTACTGATTGTAATTCCACATTTTAGCTTATTTGAGGGCTTCAGTATAAGTTTAATATAATGTATTGTATAGCATCATTATACCGTGCAGTTTAATATAGTGTATTGTACTACTGCATCAATATACCAGTTATTTAATGTGTTATACTGCATCTATCTACACGTTTATTCAACGCGCTTTACTGCATTGATTTGCTATTGTATATTGTCAATACCAGTGTGCAGTGTTTTTGTAGAAGGGGAGGGATGTTTAATTGCAGCTTTGTCAGTTATTTACCAAAATATATGTGAGTATATATAAGAGGACACTTTTTTCTACTGGCAGAAATAAGGCAACATTATTTTTTTCTCTACTAGCAGAACTATAAGGAGGCAATTAGTACTACTGCAGACTAGAGTTTGATATCAAGTAAAAGTATTGCAATACTCTATACCATTCGATGCAACAGAAAACACAAAAAATACACAATATCAAGTTAATGTGTATTTTTCGTGTTTTTTTTGTGTGCAAAATATTGATTGCCCATTATATGAGGAACATGATTGGCACATGGAAGTTTAGGTTCATAAACCATATGCCTCACATTTGTAGTAACCTCATCAACTTACTGTTCACATACTGGGCAACATGGTGGGGTACATGTGAGGTACATGAAGGGGTTAATTACTATTAATGTGAAGCACACAGGGGTTCATTTACTAACAGATATACGCCACTTTTTGGCGCGTCTCATGTGTCATTTTCTATGCCTAAGTCTATATCAGCAAGGGAGGTGACATAGATTTAGACAGGCGGTGGATCCGCTGAAGTTAAGTAAAGGCCGGCTGTGAGGAATATGCGGAGTGATGATTTAATGCCTGCCATCTGCTCAGAGTGAGGGGTAGTTGGGCAGAGGAAATCGGGCTTCACAGGTGGCCCTGCTTCAAAACAGGGGGAGGGAGGGTGTGACTGACTAAGGGTTAAAATGCCTGTGCAGATCACAGGCCTTGGTCCTTCTCTGAAGGGGGTCATGTCGTGTAACGTGTTTGGAGGAACCTTGGAAAACCTGCTTATGTCACTGCCCCCGTGTGGCTACAGCATTCACCATCACAGCTAAAGTATTACGCCTTTATCCGGGAACTGACTTTCATTTGCTAATTGATAGTACCATCTGTATTTGCACATCTGACCATTGTATATATCTGTGTGTACAGTCGTGGCCAAAAGTTTTGAGAATGACACAAATATTAGTTTTCATAAAGTTTGCTGCTAAACTGCTTTTAGATCTTTGTTTCAGTTGTTTCTGTGATGTAGTGAAATATAATTACACGCACTTCATACGTTTCAAAGGCTTTTATCGACAATTAGATGACATTTATGCAAAGAGTCAGTATTTGCAGTGTTGGCCCTTCTTTTTCAGGACCTCTGCAATTCGACTGGGCATGCTCTCAATCAACTTCTGGGCCAATTCCTGACTGATAGCAACCCATTCTTTCATAATCACTTCTTGGAGTTTGTCAGAATTAGTGGTTTTTTGTTTGTCTACCCGCCTCTTGAGGATTGACCACAAGTTCTCAATGGGATTAAGATCTGGGGAGTTTCCAGGCCATGGACCCAAAATGTCAACGTTTTGGTCCCCGAGCCACTTAGTTATCACTTTTGCCTTATGGCCCGGTGCTCCATCGTGCTGGAAAATGCATTGTTCTTCACCAAACTGTTGTTGGATTGTTGGAAGAAGTTGCTGTTGGAGGGTGTTTTGGTACCATTCTTTATTCATGGCTGTGTTTTTGGGCAAAATTGTGAGTGAGCCCACTCCCTTGGATGAGAAGCAACCCCACACATGAATGGTCTCAGGATGCTCACCTTTTCTTCTCCGGACCAGCCTTTTTCCAGATGTCCCAAACAATCGGAAAGAGGCTTCATCGGAGAATAGGACTTTGCCCCAGTCCTCAGCAGTCCATTCACCATACTTTCTGCAGAAGATCAATCTGTCCCTGATGTTTTTTTTGGAGAGAAGTGGCTTCTTTGCTGCCCTTCTTGACACCAGGCCATCTTCCAAAAGTCTTCGCCTCTCTGTGCATGCAGATGCGCTCACACCTGCCTGCTGCCATTCCTGAGCAAGCTCTGCACTGGTGACACTCCGATCCCGCAGCTGAATCCTCTTTAGGAGACGATCCTGGCGCTTGCTGGACTTTCTTGGACGCCCTGAAGCCTTCTTACCAAGAATTGAACCTCTTTCCTTGAAGTTCTTGATGATCCTATAAATTGTTGATTGAGGTGCAATCTTAGTAGCCACAATATCCTTGCCTGTGAAGCCATTTTTATGCAACGCAATGATGGCTGCACGCGTTTCTTTGCAGGTCACCATGGTTAACAATGGAAGAGCAATGATTTCAAGCAACACCCTCCTTTTAACATGTCAAGTCTGCCATTTTAACCCATTCAGCCTGACATAATGATCTCCAGCCTTGTGCTCGTCAACATTCTCACCTGAGTTAACAAGACGATTACTGAAATGATCTCAGCAGGTCCTTTAATGACAGCAATCAAATGCAGTGGAAAGTTTTTCTGGGGATTAAGTTAATTTTCATGGCAAAGAAGGACTATGCAATTCATATGATCACTCTTCATAACATTCTGGAGTATATGCAAATTGCTATTATAAAAACTTAAGCAGCAACTTTTCCAATTTCCAATATTTATGTAATTCTCAAAACTTTTGGCAACGACTGTATATAGTGTTGTGTCTAGTGTGCCCTTAAGGCAATTAAATATATAAATTAATCTTGCACTGTTCTGCATCTCGATCCACAAATCCCTATGTCTGTGTTTCTGCATTATGTCAGGGTTGGTTCCTGACCCGATATAATCCCGTTAAAGGACCAAGCTTATATCTAACGAAGAACTGGTGACAGTCTTCCGGGCTGGCAGTGATCTGTTTCACTGGGGCAATGAAAAGGCTCTCTCAGCTTGTCAGGGTTGTGAGCGAGTGTTATATCATGCTGAAGGTAACGTGAATCACCCTCTCTCACTCCGCGTGCCTTCCTGTGCCCATGCGGACAAGAGGTATCTGTGTAAACTGTGCCAGGCTGACCTTACGTACTGCCAGGGAGGGCATAACATCACGTTTTGGCAACCAGTTACGAAACCGTATCGTGTAATCTCGATATACAGTGATGCCATGACAGGTTGCATTTTCTAATTCCACTCTTTATGCATAGGATGTAGTGCGGAGCTTGTAAAAAAATTAAATGGGGTGAAATTTGAAAAATAACACAATTCCGGAACAGTTTTATGGGTTTTGTTTTTACGGCGTTCCCCATACCGTATAACTGACCTGTTACTTTCATTCTCAAAGTCAGAAAGATTACGGTGATACGATGTGTATTGTTTTTTCTGCATTGTAATGCTGAATTTTTTAAAATTATTATTATTATTATTATTATTTTTATCTCCATATACTTTACTGAGCCCTATAACTTTTTTGTAGTTATAGTGCCTTGCAACAGTAGTCGCCCCCTTGACTTTTTTCATACTTTGTTGCCTCACAACCTGGAATTAACATGGATTGTTTGAGGATTCGCATCATGTTTTTTTTTTCTCTCTGCTTAATTAAGGCGAGTGCCCGGGGCAACCAGGTGCTATAAATTGACCCACTTACACTCTTCAGAGCCTGCTCTTTCTGAGGCTTGCTCTACTAAGTGGCTTCTTATTAAGTGGAGTTAAAAAACAAGGAGTTTAAGAAAAGGAGTTTGGAAACTAAGGTTGGATATAATTTCCTTGTGTGTTGTTGGCTTAATTTTTTGGTCCTTCTATTACAGCAGACAGGGTCTAAATCTAAATCATTTATACTGTTTAACTTTTTTACTGTTGTAATCCCCATTTAGTATGTGTTGCACAATTTACAACGCAGCCCAGTGCACATCTTGCATGATGTATGCAGTCCTGGAACAGGAGTTCAAGGGTGTATATCTTTGTTCTAGATGTGAGCAAATTACCCGTTTGGAATCGCAGATCGAGTCTCTAAATGGGCAAGTTGCAACACTGAGAGGCATTGATAATTTGCAAAAGAGTTTGCTTCTCACCGAGCAAGCACTCTTTGGGGTAGATGAGGGGGAGGGTGACAGAGAGGAGGCTGAGGAAAGTGAGGTAGCTAGCTGGGTAAAAGTTAGAAAGCGGGGTAGAGGGAAGAGTGCCAGGGAGGCTAGCCCTGATCTGACACACCCCAACAAGTTTGCACGTTTGGCAGATGAGGGGGATGTCAGTCCGGGGACGGCACTGCTGCAGCCAGACACTTCCTCTGCCAGTCAGGGGAATGTCAGCTCCAGTAAGCAGGGAACCAGGAGAGCAGGGCAGGCCAGACAGGTGCTGGTAGTGGGAGACTCCATTATTAGGGGAACAGATAGGGAAATCTGTCACAAAGACCGTGATCGCCGAACAGTGTGCTGTCTTCCTGGCGCTAGAGTTCGACACATCGTGGATCGGGTTGACAGATTACTGGGAGGGGCTGGAGACGATCCAGCGGTCATGGTCCATATCGGAATGACAAAGTTAGAGGTAGGTGGAGAGTCCTTAAAAATGATTTCAGGGATTTAGGTCAAAAGCTGAGGGCAAGGACCTCAAAGGTAGTATTTTCCGAAATACTGCCTGTACCACGAGCCACACAAGAAAGGCAATGGGAGATTAGGGAGATTAACAAGTGGCTCAAGAACTGGTGTAGGAAGGAGGGGTTTGGGTTCCTGGAGAACTGGGCCGATTTTTCTATCGGCTACAGGCTCTATCGTAGGGACGGGTTGCACCTCAATGAAGAAGGGGCAGCTGTGCTGGGGAGAAAGATGGCTAGAAGGTTGGAGGAGTGTTTAAACTAGGGACTGGGGGGGAGGGTAATTACGTTATAGGAGGGGAAGATAGTGCAGATAGAGACGGGGGGCAAGGTAATAAGAATGGGGGAGGAATGGAAGGAGGGACTAGAACATTTCAGAAGGAAAGGTGTAGGGTAAAAAATATACATAAACCTCTCAAATGTATGTATACTAATGCCAGAAGTCTGACTAATAAAACTGGTGAACTGGAATTAGTGATGTGTGAGGAGGACTATGACATAGTGGGAATAACTGAGACATGGCTGGATGATAGCTATGACTGGGCAGTTAATGTACAAGGTTACAGTCTGTTTAGAAAGGATCGTCAAAACCGGAGAGGGGGAGGGGTCTGCCTTTATATAAAGTCCTGTCTAAAGCCCACAGTCCGAGAAGATATAAGTGAGGGACATGAACATGTGGAGTCACTGTGGGTAGAGATACATGGAGCTAAAAACAACAATAAATTACTAATAGGAGTTTACTATAAACCACCTAATATACCAGAGTCCACAGAAAATCTACTACTAAACGAGATAGACGAGGCGGCAAATCATAATGAGGTGGTTATTATGGGGGACTTTAACTACCCAGATATAGACTGGGAAACTGAAACTTGTATATCTCATAAGGGAAACAGGTTCGTGGCAATAACCAAAGACAATTACCTCTCCCAACTGGTTCAGGACCCGACTAGAGGGACGGCCATACTAGACTTAGTATTAACCAATAGACCTGACAGAACAACAGACGTGCAGGTTGGGGGACACCTGGGAAATAGTGACCATAAAGTAATAACCTTTCAATTATCATTGAAAAGAGCGTTTCTACAGGGAGGAACAAAAATACCAAACTTCAAAAAAGCTAAATTTAGCCAACTAAGAGAGGCCATAGGCCAAACTAACTGGGACAAAGTACTCACAAATACAGACACAAAATGGGATATCTTTAAAAACATCCTAAAAACTCATTGTGAGAGGTACATACCGTATGGTAATAAAAGGTTAAGGAACAAAAAGAAACCAATGTGGATAAATAGAACTGTAAAGAAAGCAATAAATGACAAAAAGAAAGCATATAAAACACTAAAACAGGAGGGTAGCACGGAAGCACTGAAAAACTATAAGGAAAAAAATAGAACATGTAAAAAACAAATAAAAGCGGCCAAACTAGAGACCGAGAGATTAATTGCCAAAGAGAGTAAAACTAACCCTAAAATGTTCTTCAATTATATAAATGTTAAAAAGTATAAATCTGAAGGTGTTGGCCCTTTAAAGAGTAATGAGGGGGGAGTCGCAGAGAGCGACGAGGAGAAAGCAAAGCTGTTAAATATTTTTTTCTCCAATGTATTCACTGAGGAAAATAAATTGTCAGATGACATGCAGAATGCAAAAATAAATTCCCCATTAAAAGTGTCCTGTCTGACCCAGGAAGAAGTACATCAGCGACTTAAAAAGATTAAAATAGACAAATCACCAGGACCAGATGGCATACACCCCCGTATCCTAAAGGAATTAAGTAATGTCATAGCCAGACCCTTATTTCTGATATTTGCAGACTCTATACTGACAGGGAATGTCCCACAGGATTGGCGCGTGGCATATGTGGTGCCAATATTCAGAAAGGGGCCAAAAACAGAGCCTGGAAACTATAGGCCGGTAAGTTTAACATCTGTTGTGGGTAAACTGTTTAAAGGTTTTCTGAGAGATGCTATATTAGAGCATCTCAACGGAAATAAGAAAATAACGCCATATCAGCATGGCTTCGTGAGGGATCGGTCATGTCAGACTAATTTAATCAGTTTCTATGAGGAGGTAAGTTCTAGACTTGACAGCGGCGAATCAATGGATGTCGTATATCTGGACTTCTCCAAAGCATTTGACACTGTACCACATAAAAGGTTAGTATATAAAATGAGAATGCTCGGACTGGGAGAAAACATCTGTATGTGGGTAAGTAACTGGCTGAGTGATAGAAAACAGAGGGTGGTTATTAACGGTACACACTCAGATTGGGTCACTGTCACTAGTGGAGTACCTCAGGGGTCAGTATTGGGCCCTATTCTCTTCAATATATTTATTAATGATCTTGTAGAAGGCTTGCATAGTAAAGTATCAATTTTCGCAGATGACACTAAACTGTGTAAAGTAATTTACACTGATGAGGACAGTATACTACTACAGAGGGATCTGGATAGATTGGAGGCTTGGGCAGATAAGTGGCAGATGAGGTTTAACACTGATAAATGTAAAGTTATGCACATGGGAAGGAAAAATGCAAATCACCCGTACATACTAAATGGTAAAACACTCGGTAACACTGACATGGAAAAGGATCTAGGAATTTTAATAAACAGCAAACTAAGCAGCAAAAACCAGTGTCAGGCAGCTGCTGCCAAGGCCAATAAGATAATGGTTTGCATCAGAAGGGGCATAGATTCCCCAGATATGAACATAGTCCTACCACTTTACAAATCGCTAGTCAGACCACACATGGAGTACTGTGTATAGTTCTGGGCTCCTGTAAACAAGGCAGACATAGCAGAGCTGGAGAGGGTTCAGAGGAGGGCAACTAAAGTAATAACTGGAATGTGGCAACTACAGTACCCTGAAAGATTATCAAAATTAGGGTTATTCACTTTAGAAAAAAGACGACTGAGGGGAGATCTAATTAATATGTATTAATATATCAGGGGTCAGTACAGAGATCTATCCCATCAGCTATTTATCCCCAGGACTGTGACGAGGGGACATCCTCTGCGTCTGGAGGAAAGAAGGTTTGTACACAAACATAGAGGAGGATTCTTTACGGTAAGAGCAGTGAGACTATGGAGCTCTCTGCCTGAGGAGGTGGTGATGGTGAGTACAATACAGGAATTCAAGAGGGGCCTGGATGTGTTTCTGGAGCTTAATAATATTACAGGCTATAGCTACTAGAGCCAGGGAGTTATTCTGATGATCCAGGGAGTTATTCTGGTTGATCCAGGGAGTTATTCTGATGCCTGATTGGAGTCGGGAAGGAATTTTTTATTCCCCTAAAGTGGAGAAAATTGGCTTCTACCTCACAGGGTTTTTTGCCTTCCTCTGGATCAACTTGCAGGATAACAGGCCGAACTGGATGGACAAATGTCTTTTTTCGGCCTTATGTACTATGTTACTATGTTACTATGTAATTTACAGCACATGCCCACAACTATGAAGATTTTTTTATTTTTATTGTGAAGCAAACAACAAATAGGACAAAATAACAGAAAAAGTCAATGTGCATAACTATTCACCCCCCTAAAGTCAATACTTTGTAGAGCCACCTTTTGCGGCAATCACAGCTCCAAATCGCTTTGAATAAGTCTCTATGAGCTTGCCACATCTTACCACTGGGATTTTTGCCCATTCCTCCTTGCAAAACTGCTCCAGCTCCTTCACGTTGGATGGTTTGTGCTTGTGAACAGCAATCTTTAAGTCTGACCACAGATTTTCTATTGGATTGAGATCTGGACTGTGACTCGGCCATTCCAACACATTTACATGTTTCCCCTTAAACCACTCAAGTGTTGCTTTAGTTGTGTGTTTGGGGTCATTGTCCTGCTGGAAGGTGAACCTCCGTCCTAGCCTCAAATCACGCACAGAGTCGTACAGGTTTTGCTCAAGAATATCCCTGTATTTAGCACCATCCATCTTTTCCTCAACTCTGACCAGTTTCCCAGTCCCATCCCACCAGCATGATGCTGCCACCACTATGTTTCACTGTGGGGATGGTGTTCTTTGGGTGATGTGATGTGTTGGGTTTGCACCAGACATAGCATTTTCTTTAATGGCTGAAAATTTAAAAGTTTTAATTTTAAATTTTAGTCTCATCAGACCAGAGCACTTTCCTCCATACATTTTGGGAGTCTCCCACAGGCCTTTTTGCAAACTCACAACATGCTTTTTTGTTTTTATCTGAAAGTAATGGCTTTCTTCTGGCCACTCTGCGATAAAGCCCAACTCTATAGGGCTTATTCTTGAGATCTTCCCGCTTCTCTGGTGAAGTAGAATTTCGTCAGCTGCGGGTGCTTCATCACTCTTTTTTTTTCGCCCCGTCATGCTCAGATAGGGTTCCGTGACTGTTCCCTCCAGCTTTGGGTGGTTCACCGTGGAATTAGTCGCTGTATAAGTCGCTGGTTTGAAGTGCTATCTCCGGAGCTGCAGCACACTACATCCGCGCACCTCGGCAGACAGACCACGCCCCCCCCGGCGTACGGCTTATTGTCATCCTATGTACAGATCCTCCAGTCTCTGCTATGAACTCTGCAGCTCCTCCAGGGTTACCTTAGGTCTCTGTGCTGCCTCTCGGATTAATGCCCTCCTTGCCCGGTCCGTGAGTTTTGGTGGGCGGCCGTCTCTTTGCAGGTTTGCTGTTGTGCCATGTTCTTTCCATTTCGTTATGATAGATTTGATGGCGCTCCTGGGGATCATCAAAGATTTGGATATTTTTTTATAACCTAACCCTGACTTGCATTTTTCAACAACATTGTCCCTTACTTGTTTGGAGAGTTCATTGGTCTTTATGGGCGTGTTTGGTTAGTGATGCCTTCTTAGGTGTTGCAGCCTCTGGGGCCTTTCAAAATAGGTGTGTATATGTAATGACAGACCATGTGACACTTAAATTGCACACAGGTGACATCATTTCACTAATTATGTGACTTGTGAAGGCAATTGGTTGCACCAGAGCTTTTTATGGGCTTTCTAGCAAAGGGGGTGAATACATACGCACAGGGCAATTTTCTGCTTTCTATTTCTAAACAAAAGTTTTATTTATATATTTTTCTCATTTCACTTCACCAACTTAGACTATTGTGTTCTGATCCATCACATAAAATTCAGATTAACAAAACATTGAACTTAAGGCTGTAATGTAACAAAATATGAAAAAAGTCAAGGTGGGTGAATACTTTTGCAAGGCACTGTATGTGTACGGAGATGTTTGAGGGCTCATTTTTTGCGGGGCAATCTGTGCTTTTCATTGATACCATTCTGGGATGTGTAAGGCTTTTTTGATCAATTTATATTTAATTTTAATGGTACAGGCGTTTTCGCATGTGGCGATACCCATGATGTGTATTATATTTTTTTTATTGTTTACATTTTTATTTAAAGTACCTGGGGAAAGGGGGGGTGATTTGAATTTTTATACAAACCGGATTCCAAAAAAGTTGGGACACTATACAAATCGTGAATAAAAACTGAATGCAATGATGTGGAGGTGCCAACTTCTAATATTTTATTCAGAATAGAACATAAATCACGGAACAAAAGTTTAAACTGAGAAAATGTACCATTTTAAGGGAAAAATATGTTGAATGAGAATTTCATGGTGTCAACAAATCCCCAAAAAGTTGGGACAAGGCCATTTTCACCACTGTGTGGCATCTCCCCTTCTTCTTACAACACTCAACAGACGTCTGGGGACCAAGGAGACCAGTTTCTCAAGTTTAGAAATAGGAATGCTCTCCCATTCTTGTCTAATACAGGCCTCTAACTGTTCAATCGTCTTGGGCCTTCTTTGTTGCACCTTCCTCTTTATGATGCGCCAAATGTTCTCTATAGGTGAAAGATCTGGACTGCAGACTGGCCATTTCAGTACCCGGATCCTTCTCCTACGCAGCCATGATGTTGTGATTGATGCAGAATGTGGTCTGGCATTATCTTGTTGAAAAATGCAGGGTCTTCCCTGAAAGAGATGACGTCTGGATGGGAGCATATGTTGTTCTAGAACCTGAATATATTTTTCTGCATTGATGGTGCCTTTCCAGACATGCAAGCTGCCCATGCCACACACACTCATGCAACCCCATACCATCAGAGATGCAGGCTTCTGAACTGAGCGTTGATAACAACTTGGGTTGTCCTTGTCCTCTTTGGTCCGGATGACATGGCGTCCCAGATTTCCAAAAAGAACTTCGAATCGTGACTCGTCTGACCACTGAACAGTCTTCCATTTTGCCACACTCCATTTTAAATGATCCCTGGCCCAGTGAAAACGCCTGAGCTTGTGGATCTTGCTTAGAAATGGCTTCTTCTTTGCACTGTAGAGTTTCAGCTGGCAACGGCGGATGGCACGGTGGATTGTGTTCACTGACAATGGTTTCTGGAAGTATTCCTGAGCCCATTCTGTGATTTCCTTTACAGTAGCATTCCTGTTTGTGGTGCAGTGTCATTTAAGGGCCCGGAGATCACGGGCATCCAGTATGGTTTTACGGCCTTGACCCTTACGCACAGAGATTGTTCCAGATTCTCTGAATCTTCGGATGATGTTATGCACAGTTGATGATGATAGATGCAAAGTCTTTGCAATTTTTCGCTGGGTAACACCTTTCTGATATTGCTCCACTATCTTTCTGCGCAACATTGTGGGAATTGGTGATCCTCTACCCATCTTGGCTTCTGAGAGACACTGCCACTCTGAGAAGCTCTTTTTATACCCAATCATGTTGCCAATTGACCTAATTAGTGTTAATTGGTCTTCCAGCTCTTCGTTATGCTCAAATTTACTTTTTCCAGCCTCTTATTGCTACTTGTCCCAACTTTTTGGGGATTTGTTGACACCGTGAAAATTGGAATCAACGTATTTTTCCTTTAAAATGATACATTTACCCGGATTAAACGTTTGATCTGTCATCTACGTTCTATTACAAATAAAATATTGACATTTGCCATCTCCACATCATTGCATTCAGTTTTTATTCACAATTTGTTTAGTGTCCCAACTTTTTTGGAATCCGGTTTGTATTTAAAAAATATATATTTTTACTATTTTTCTTACACTATTTTATAGTTCCTATAACGGGAAGAACATCGTGTCAGCACTCTGTCAAGGAGGGCTAAGCCATGGGCCCTGCTTGGCACACGTGTTTAATCTGGTTATAAAGCAGTTCCCGAAGTCTTCCACCTATCTACAAGACATCCTGAAAATGGCCAGGAAACTGTGCATGCACTTCAGACACTCTTAACCTGCACAGAAGGGTGTTCTTCAACATCGGCTGATATGTGATGTTTCCACCCGTTGGAACTCCACCCTCCACATGTTGCACTGACTATATGAGCAGAGGAAGGCCGAAAATGATTTCCTAATGATGCAGGTGGATAGGAGTGCTCCACTATGTAACTTCAACATTAGCCAGTGGCAGCTCATGCATGACACCTGCTGTTTGCTTAGGCCCTTTGAAAAGGCCACTTTATTTGTCAGTCGCGAGGACTATGCGATGAACAACGTCATTCCACTGCTTCATGTCCTGGAGAAGATGCTGATAAATCGACGTGGCGCCACATTCATGCACAAGCAATGTATACATAAATGGGTGGTTTTTCTGCACAGGTGACAGGAGACCAGGCAGATGACCCCGAGACACAATGGCAGTATGCAGTGGAGATGGAGGCAGGGAGTCCCTCCGAGTCCCTTGCACAAATGGCCCGATGCATGCTCAGTTGCTTGTGTAGTGATAGCCGAAATGTCACAACTCAGCAGAGGGATAACTACTGGCTCTCCACCATGTTAGACCCTCGCTAACGGTCCAAAATGGGGGCCTTTTTTCCACCACTGAGAGGGAGGATAAACTAAACTACTATCGAGACATCCTATGTAGTAAGTTGGCCGCTGCCTATGTACGCCATCGCCCATCCTCACGAAGTTCTGACTGGGGGGCCCTCTGGTCATGTTCCACTACTATGGCTGCTGGAGGGGGTGGGCAGGAGCAGTACCAGCTCCATCAGCAGCAACTTAAGTCAAGAATCTCTGATGAGCAGTGTTCTTCACACACCTACTGAAGAAACCACCCACCCACCAGCAGCAGCAAGACATGGAGCAGAACCTGAACCAACAGCTAGTGGCTTACTTGGACTGCACCCTGCCACCCCACATCGACAAGCTTACCTGCCTGGCTAGTAGTGTAGCATCAGAGTGGCAGTTTAGTGTGGCTGAGGCCATAGTTACCCCAAGGAGAACTCGCCTTTTCACCCAAAATGTGGAGAGACAGACCTTTGTGAACATAAGTCAGGCATGGATCAGCCAGGATTTCCACACACCAGTGCCTGATGCATCAGGCTAAATTATTCTCGGTGCCACACCAAAACTTTGTCACCTGCTTCCCCTCTCCTCCTCCACTACCTGCTTCAGTCACTATTCTGATGCTGCCACCCGCCTGCTGCCATGCGCTCCTACTGCCACCCACCATCTTGTGCTGTTACCACCACTGCTTTTGCCCTCCACCTCCCCACTCTGTGACTGGGCCACAGTGTGGACCCCTCATGCTGTTGCCACCTCACCACTCTATGACGTGGCCTTTATTTTTCCTGTTTGGCCTTATTGACATCACCATTTATTTTACCCTTCTTCTGATCTGTCAGAATGATGGAAAAATGAGACACACAACGGATCCCGTCTTTGGAGCAGCTGTAAGGCTTGTATCACATGGTCCCTATTTTGCATCAGGATTGGTTCATGATTTCATATCACAAGACTATTAATGATAAGCAAAAGGTAGCAGTTATCTAAAGACCGATCAAAGGCCATTTAAAATAGGTGAACCTTTTAGACAAGAGGGAGGCTCTGCAAAAAAAAGTAAATGTGTAAAGTACTTTTACCAAACTAGTCTTTGGTCAGTACAGGCCAGCATCACAGGAGATGTTGCAGGAAGCCCAGCAGGGTAGCAGGGGAAGGTAGGCGGAGAGGGCAGTTTTGCAGATACGAGGAGATCAAAGGATTTCTAGACTGATGGGAGCAATACTGATGGATTACTGACCAAATGCTGACCGTGTGAAAGAGGATGCTTCACAGACAGGATCCGTTTTTTTGGGGTTGCTCTTATGACAGATCAGAAGAACGGCAAAATAACCAGTGACGTCAACACAAACTTACTGCTGACACCCGCTCGACTCTGTCGGGGGGGAGGGGAGGGGGGAGCAGGCTCTACTTGTATCGGTGTATAACAGAACAGGTTCTGTAGAAATCTGTGGAATCAGCTGATGACAGTGTAAAAGGAGTGCGCACTTTCACTCTATAGTAGAATCTTGGGCCACTGCACGGTTCTTCATACCAGGCGCCCAGGCGCTAACCTTGACCTGTAAGGCTGAGTTCACACTTGAGTTATTTGGTCAGTTTTGGCCCCGTAACTGACCAAATAAGTGAAATGTGAAGTGACGCCTGTCATCTGCGTGTCATCCTGACTCACAGTACTATTTCACTACCACAGCGGAGTCCCTATGCATCTTTCTGCAATGCACAGTGTCCTACACCAATATACAGGCTCTCTGCTGCCGGGAAATAGCAGTTTTTTAACGCGATTCGTCATGAATAAATTTGGATCTAATCATTTTTGGAAATTCGGCACCAGTCCGAATAATTTAAAAAAAAAAAGTGCTTATCTCTACTATCAACATTGAGGACCAAGGTGAGTTTATCTCTCTCCTGCCCTCCTATTCGTCTCTCTCTCCCTGGCACTCCCCCATCGGGCCACCCAGTTACTTTATTGGTGTCTGTGGCTGACCGCAGCATAGGGAGGGTGAGGGACGTTCTCCCTTCTTCTCCACTGTGCAGCTGCTTATGAGAAGTGACCGATACTAAGCTGCACAATAGCAAAATAATGCCAATCCCGGTATCGAATCAGGTACCAAACTATTGAAAAAGTATAAAGACTTCGGTACCTGGTGCAACCCTACAGGGTACACTATAAGAGGGCATTCTAATGTGGGTGGCTGTAGTAGTGCAAACAGTATTAGCAGCACCAGCCGCCCGGCTAGTAGTAGTAGTAGCAGACCACAGTTCTCCCTTGCTTCTAGTAGGCGCCAGAATATTATAGAGGACAAAGACGATGAGTTTGTGGATTGGATCTTTTACTCTCAGTCACATCAGGCTGATGTCAATTTTCACCTCTGAGTCTGACAATGTGCCATTGAGCCAGGAGTCACAGCATTCCTCCTGCTCTCCTCCTCGCGGCTCCAGAGAAGCTTTTCATTTGCATCATCTCTGTCTCTTAATTGCGCTCTTCTAATGAGGGACCTTCTTGTTTCCTAAGAAGCAACAAAACCCCATGTGCTGTGGAAGATAATCCAAATAGTCTTCCTGTTAATGACTTGTGTGAAAAGTGTCAGAGTTAGGACTGCCATAAGGAGGAGGTTCAGGCAGAGGCGGAGGACCCAATGCATAGCTGTTTTGGTGGTGATGGCAGTAGTAGTGACAGTAACAGCAATAGTATCTGTGGCAACAGTGTGACTTGGGTCAAATGGGCAAACCCAGAACAGGGAATCGGTGGGGGGGGGGGGAGGGGGGGGCAAGGATCCCATGATGACATATCACTTTCTAAAAAAAGTGATAGGAAGGGTTAGGACTATGAGGATAATGATTTTGTGGTGGACAGGACATGGGATCGGGATCTGTGTGCTGAGGAGGGGGCGGCATCAGAGGAGAAGGGTGATGGCGTGGCTGCAATAAAGAGTGGAGGCAATGTATGGCCAGAGCCAGATCTACTCCTATTTTGATGAGCTTGGGAACTGGTGATGCCACTGAAAACAAGTTTGGCTGCCGCTATATCTGTGCAAGCAACTCATGTATGGCTGTTTTTCTCCACAAGGCCAAGACACAAAACTGATCTGCAGGATTAAAATATGTCATTGACATTTAAACACAAGCATTGGCAACAGAGCTGTATTGCAGCACATGAGACGGCATCACCAAATCCAGTGGGAAAATAGAACTGGCCAGGATTCGATAAAGTCTGTCCTCTTTCTCCCAGTCTCCTTTGTGACAGCCAGGCCACATTCCCAAGCAGTACAGTGACCTTATCATCATCAGCTTCTTCTTCTCCTGCTCATACTCCTCCTTGTCTTTTGTTCCATCATGAGAAATCGATAACAGAATGTGCGGCCATGAGAAATCTATTCGCAACCAGCAATTAGCTTATGTGCAAACTGAACTCCCACTTGGCCAAGTTGCTGGCAGTGCAGTTGCTGCTGTACCACTTAGTTGTGGTAATTGCAGTGCAGTTCCATTCCTTCATCAAAATTTAAGTCATTACTCTCCCGCTGTCTCTGCTACAAAATGTAGCAGAAGCTGCTTCCCCAACCTGATGCAGTAAATGGACATGCATTGTCTGAACAGCTAGGTTCAGTTGTTCCTGGACTATGCCCTTTCTCTGGCACACACCCTGTTCCCTGACCCTATGGACTTCTGGAAATGCAGATTGGAACAGTGGCTGGAAATAGCCAAGTTTGCTATCACAGTACTATGTTTTCCAGCCTCTTGTGTCATTTCAGGGAAGGTTTTCCTCATGGCAGGTGGAATTTTCCCACCCAAACAGGCAAAATTGTCCTACGCGTTTGCAAAACATTAGCTTTGTCAAAATAATTCAGGCACATGGATCCTTGAGGATTTTCACACATTTCCAGCAGATGACAATGAATAGATCTGCCATTCCTGGCTATTTATGATCAGCCCAGTGATGTTACTGCCTGTTCATGGTGTTCCATACTGTACTGCAGTTGCTGCTCCGCCTGGTGCCATTACTACTACCCCTAAATGGCTGCACATTGCCTGCCATTTTTGTGAGGTTTCTCATTGCACTGCTGCTCCCAAAAAAGGGAGAATTTTTGGGCAGGCATCTGCCTCCAATACGGGACAACTATTGTAATGTTTTTACTTTTAAAAAGCATAACACATGCGACGGCACAGTGTCTTTTTAAACAGGCTGCTTCTTAACACTGTCAATAATGCATCCAATTGTGTGAAAGGGTTAAAAAGACACTGTGCCGTCGCATGTGTTATGCTTTTTAAAATGAAAAACATTCCAATAATTGTCCCATATTGGAGGCAGATGCCGGCCCATATACACAGAGCTAAGAAAGAAGAAAATAAAAAAGAAACACAAGAGAAATAATATGTGTCCTATGAGATCTTAGAGTGTGATATACCAGTTCTCAGGCCAATCGGAGCACTTGTAATTGAGGTAGAATCGATTCAGACCCAAATCAATTTCTTGGAGTGATTCGTTCGAATTGGACCCAAAACAAATTTAAAGAAATTCGCTCATCTCTAAGGCTACTTTCACTTCTGCCCTTTCCGCCTATTGAGATCCGTCATAGGATCTCAATAGCGGGGGTAAAATGCTTCCGTTTTGTCCCCATTCATTGTCAATGGGGACAAAACTGAACGAAACGGAGAGCACCAGAATGCATTCCGTTCCGTTTGGTTGCATCCCCATCGCGAACAGAATAACACTGCAAGCAGCACAATATAAGTCAATGGGGACGGATCAGTTTTCTTGGACATAATAGAAAACGGTTCTGTCCCCCATTGACTTTCAATGGAGTTCATGACGGATCCGTCATGGCTATTTTAAAGATAATACAACCGGATCTAGATGCAGACGGTTGTATTATCATGACGGAAGTGTTTTTGCTGATCCATGACGGATCCAGCAAAACCACTGGTGTGAAAGTAGCCGAATTCATGTCTTGTAGAAGTGTTTCATTTTTGCCTGGACATAAGAAGAACTAGCAGCGGGGTATATTTTTCTCATATCTTTCATCTTGCAGGAAAGTTCTGGTGAAACGACGAGTGGACTTGAAAAACCCATATCAGTGACTGTGAATGGTAAATCATAAATCTTTCATAAATCTTTTTGATTGTAAATGTCTTTATTAATGGGACAATTGATAGGAAGTTCAGAGAAAACTCCTCTTCATCATTATTAATGATACAATTAATATTAAGAATAAATGTAATGCCATAATACCCCTTGATCTTCATTGGCACCAGTAAAATGTGACAGTGTGAATAGATTCAGTCACAAATACAAAAATGATTGGAGGGTAAATGCTGATTCAGAATAAAGGTCACATGATACGATAGGCCAAAGAACCTGTAGTATGTGGACCCTACATACTGGGGTCCTTCTCCAGTCAGAGTGCTCCGGTTGTCCATATGCTCTCTCAGACAGGTTCCCACCTTGCAGGGAAGATCAGTAGTACAGGATGTAAGCTATCAGTCAGATTAATAAATGTGTAAAGTACTTTTACCAAACTAGTCTTCATTCAGTACAGGCCAGCATCACAGGAGATGTTGCAGGAAGCCCAGCAGGGTAGCAGGGGAAGTGTCACGGATGATGTTGCAGATAGCTGGAAGTTATGGATAAACATCCGACTGGCTTGATCCCAAACTAAGGAACATAAAGGTGACCCCTATAAAACCCTAAGAGCTCACCCTGACTGCTAAGCACATACAAGGGTCTCAGAGGTAGACGATTGCATGCCCTCTTACCTAGACTGTATGACACCTGAAAACCCTAAAATAGTGAGGGGACACGATCACCGGCTCCCTGCACTTAATACGGAGGGAGTCAGGGTCACCTAGAATCAAGCCAGCAAGTAAACACAATATATGAAAGGACTTATCTGAACAAGCAGCAACAGAAGTCTCCAGCAGTGAACACTTCAAATCCAGGAAGTAGTATAAACCGCAAAGTGAGGCAGTATGGGAGGGAATATAAAGGAAAGAGGATTAGTCTAAATAGGTGACACCTGGGCGAAGGAAATGAGATGACAAAGTGAAACCAAAACAAAGAACATCATGCAAGAGGTAGAAAAGGACGTCTGTCAGACCTTCTCACAGAAGTGGTGGTGACAGGAAGGTGCGGGGAGAGAGCAGTTTTGCAGATCCGAGGAGACCAAAGGATTTCTATACTGATGGGATCCAGTTAAGAAGGAAATTGCCAAGGAGGGCCAGGCAGCCAATATCAGAGGAGGTAGATCTTGATCGTTATGGAATCCTGAGTCTGAGAATAGAGCTTCACCTATTTCTGACAAAAAGGGCAAAGGGAATTGCCAGTGATAGGAGATCCCTCAATCCTGAAACAAGTCAACCAGTGGTTTTAGAATGACACATTGCACCAATATGTAGTGGGGAAAAGTTTATGGCAGTGTGTTTATGCAGGGGATGCTCCAGGTTATTGAAGATGGTAGTGATCACATTTTCCTGGCTTGCAATTGTCTCAATAAAGCTGTGAAAATAATATAATTTTGTTTCATTTTCCAGTGGAAGACGGGATGAGCGACTCCTATGAACATCTCCATTTATCTTCCCATCATGAAGCAGAAAATAACAATACCACACAGGATGATTCAATAACTCCTAATGTACCCTCAGTCCTTCACAGCAGAGATCTGTCTACTGATACTGCTGGTCACAAGAAACCTTTATCCAAGCAATTACTGATTAGAAAAACAAGAACTAAACAGAAAAGTGGGAATTTTTTTTCTAGTGAGAAACGTTTTAAAAAGAAATCTAATCTTTTTTTGGATGAGAGAAATTGCAGAGATAACAGGTCATTTTCATGCTTGACATGTGGAAAATCTTTTAGCATGAAATACATTCTAGTTAGACATCAGAGAACTCACACAGGGGAGAAGCGCTATTCATGTCCTGAATGTGGGAAAGGCTTTCACAAGCAATCAAATTTTATTCAGCATCAGAGAACTCACACAGGGGAGATCCCATATTCATGCCCAGAATGTGGGAAAGGCTTTAACGATCAATCAAATTTTATTCGTCATCAGAGAACTCATACAGGGGAGAAGTCATTTTCATGTCTTGAATGTGGAAAGTACTTTAGTCAGAAATCCATTCTAGTTACACATCAGAGAACTCACACAGGGGAGAAGCCATTTTCATGTCTTGAATGTGGAAAGTGCTTTAGTCAGAAATCAAATCTTGTTGCACATCAGAGAACTCATACAGGGGAGAAGTCATTTTCATGTCTTGAATGTGGAAAGTACTTTAGTCACAAATCCGTTCTAGTTACACATCAGAGAACTCACACAGGGGAGAAGTCATTTTCATGTCTTGAATGTGGAAAGTGCTTTAGTCACAAATCTGTTCTAGTTACACATCAGAGAACTCACACAGGGGAGAAGTCATTTTCATGTCTTGAATGTGGAAAGTGCTTTAGTCGGAAATCAAGTCTTGTTGCCCATCAGAGAACTCACACAGGGGAGAAGCCATTTCCATGTTCAGAATGTGGAAAGTGTTTTAGAGTGAAACCATTGCTTATACAACATCTAAGAAGTCACACAAGAGGGAATCCATTTTAATGCGCAGAATGTGGGAAACGTTTTAGCCAGAAATCAAATCTTGTGAAACATCTAAGAACCTACTTAGGAAAGAAGCCATTTTCATTTCTTGAATGCGATAAATCTTTTGGTATAAAGCAAATATTGTTAGACGTCAGAGAACTCACACAATAGAGAAGCTATTTTCATGTTCAGAATGTGTGAAATGTTTCACCTGTCAAGCAAGTGTTGCTCGATACTGCCGAACTCACTGCCATATTTATGTGGAAATGTGAGAAGTCGTTTATTCAGAAATCAAGTCTTGCTAAACATGAGAGAATTCACTTAGAAGAGAAGCCATTGTAATGTTCAGATTGTAAGACGTGAGAGATATGGAGTTTCATTGTGGAATCTGCTGCCTAATCATGTCTTCTTTATAACTTAAAATGGTTGTGCAGTTTCCCATATTAATAACCTATCCTCAAGAAAGTGAGTCGACCAGTATGCACCAACATTGAGAACGTGTGGAAGAGATCTGGGAACAGATTTCATTTGAGACATGCTTGAATTTGATCAATAGCTTGCCCAGTACTGACAGACTGCAGAAGGAGAGACATTGCTACTCTCTCCCTGTAAACTGTACATGGCTATCACGAGTAAGGAAGGTAGAGAGGAAGTGCACCCCCTTGACTGCCACCCTCAACCCTGTCCCTGCCTACTTGCACCACCCACCCTAGGTGATGGGGCGCCACTGGGCGATGGTCCCTTCCCTACGTAAGTGCAAAGTAGAGAGGATAGAGACAGAGAGGAACCGGAAAGCAAGGCAAAGAGCGGTATACGAGACGTAGGCGAACCGACAGACAGGGAAGGGGACAAGAGAAAGGTACCCAGTAATGGGAGAGGCAATGGCGGGTCAACTAGCCGAGGTCAGGTCCAGGAGGTCACGTCAATACAAGGGAGAAGGCAGGAGACAAATCCGAGAATGAGCAGAGGTTAAATCCTAGAGATAGCGTCAGTAACAAGGGAGCAGGCAGAAGGGAGGTCAGGAAACAATTAAGGTCAAATACCAGAGGTCAAGTAAGATGATACTATATAATACACACTGCCCAAGAGACTAAATCACAGGCAACCTGTGGCCAGCAGGTTGCCTGTTTAAATATTGGAGGAAAGGGGTCATGTGATGTGGCCAGTGTCACATGACCTTTCCTCCCTGACAGTAGCCGAGTGCCTAGCTCGGCGCTCAGCCCCACCTGGTTCCTATAGTGACGGGGAATGCCGGTCGCTCCTGCAGGAGGAGTGCGGCCGGATGTACCGCATCCCCCGTCACCATGACGACGGAGACGCCGTGAGCTGAGAAGAGCAGTCGGACGCAGCGAGCGTCCGGGCTGCCATGAGAACGGGGACCGCCGGCAGCGCAGGGGGACAGACGCCCGCTGCCTGAACCCAACAATCGCAGACAGGGCTTCTCAGGGTGTTCCCGGTGAAACGGAAGCATGCATCCTAGACAGCGGTACCCAGGACCTCTCCTCAGGTCCAAAACCTTTCCAGTGGACCAGGTATTGAAAGGAGTTTCTAACATCCATGATTCTAGAGATGACGAATTCCTCCTGACCTTCAACCTCCACAGTTGGGGGAGGTTTTTTAGAAGGAATGCACTGGTGACACATATCTCTTGAGTAAAGACTTATGAAACACATTATGTATACGAAGGGAGTCGGGTAGTTTTACTCTAAAAGACACCGGGTTAATAACCTCAATAATATCATATGGTCCTATGAAACGCGGAGAGAATTTCCTAGAACAATGTTTCAAAGAAAGATTCTTTGTCGACAACCTCACTTTATCGCTGAGTACAAAATTTACTCCCTTGGAACGTTTCTTATTGGCATGTTTACGCTGAATCTCCTGGGCCTTTTACAGGTTCGCTTGAACCTGTGCCCAGACTGTGCACAGTCTAGAGGTGAAAGAATCTGCCTGCGGGTTGAGTGAGAACGTGGATGAAAACCACTATTACAAAAAAAGGAGATACCCTCGTGGACAGATTAACCCGATAGTTGATGGCAAACTCTGCCAATGGGAGGTATCTCACCCATAAAAGCTGATTGTGCGATACATAACACCTCAGAAAAAGCTCCACTGCCTGATTTAACCGTTCCGTCTGCCCATTAGTCTCTGGATGGAAAGCAGACGAAAAGGATAAAGAGATGTCGCATCTTTGACAAAAAGCTCTCCAGAACCCAGAAACAAACTGAACGCCCCTATCAGAGACGATATTTTCAGGGACACCATGCAGGCGTACCACATGTTCAATAAACAAGGATGCTAAAGTTTTCGCATCAGGGAGCTTACTTAAGGGAACAAAATGCACCATCTTGCTAAAACGGTCAACCACTACCCACCCCACTGATTTCCACTCGGAGGGGGGCAGGACAGAAATAAAATCCATGGAAATGTGTGACCAAGGCTTGCAGGGAATGGGTAGTGGGTGTAGTTCACCGGCGGGATGTGTCCTCGGGGTTTTAGATCTGGCACATACCTCACAAGCCAAAACATAAGATCGTACATCTTTAGACAAAGTGGGCCACCAGAAAGACCTCAACAGCAATTCCTTAGTGGCAACGATGCCCGGATGACCACACAGAACGGAGTCATGGCACTCGCCCAATAATCGAAAACGAAAAAGCTCGGGAACGAACAACTTATGTAAAGGTGTTTGTGGAGGAGCAAGTTGCTGAGCCCGTTGAATCTTAGAGGAAAGATCCGAAGATATCGCTGCCACAAAGATGCTCGCCAGCAAGATAGGTTCAGGAGGGGTGTCAGGAGATTGGACGGCATTAAAACTCCGGGACAAGGAATCTGCTTTAATATTTTTACTTCCTGGTCTGAAAGTAACAGAGAAGTTAAAACGAGTAAAAAACAGGGCCCACCTGGCTTGCCTAGGATTAAGGCGTTTGGCCGCCTCAAGAAACACTAAATTCTTATGATCAGTGAGGAACGTAACACAGTGTTTAGCCCCTTCTAAAAAATGCCTCCATTCCTCAAATGCCCATTTTATGGCCAGCAACTCGCGGTTTCCAATATCGTAATTTCTCTCCGAAGGAGAGAACTTGCGAGAGAAGAAAGCACACTGTCTTAAATTTGTGAAGTTGGAAGACCCCTGGGAAAGGATGGCCCCCACGCCATCCTCCGAGGCATCTACCTCCACCACAAAAGGTTCCTCAGGATTAGGCTGAACCAAGACTGGGGCCATTTGAAAACAATTTTTCAGAGTCTCAAAGGCCTGACAGGCCTCCAATGACCAGTTGACAAGATCAAACCCTTTCTTAGTCAAATCAGTAAGAGGCTTGGCAATAACAGAATTTTTTTTTATGAATTTACGGTAAAAGTTGGCGAATCCTAAAAAAAGCGTTGAAACACCCCATATGTGGTCAAAAACTGCTGTATGGCCACACGGCAGGGCGCAGAAGGAACAGAACGCCATATGGTTTTTGGAGGGCAGATTTCACTGGGATAAGTTTAACTTGCCATGTCACATTTGAAGACCCTCTGATGCACCCCTAGAGTAGAAACTACAAAAAAGTGACCCCATTTTGGAAACTACGGGATAAGCTGGCAGTTTTGTTGGTACTATTTTAGTGTACAGATGATTTTTGGTTGCTCTATATTGTACTTTTTGTGAGGCAAGGTAACAAAAAAATAGCTGTTTTGCCACAGATTTAATTTTTTGTTATTTACAACGTTCATCTGACAGGTTAGATCATGAGCTATTTTTATAGAGCAGGTTGTTACGGACGCGACAATACCAAGTTCTCAAGGATTTTTTTGTGTCTCCATTTATTTATTTATTTTGGCGACTGTCATATGTAGGGGCTCATTTTTTTCAGTATGAGATGACGGTTTGATTGGTACAATTTCGGGGTGCATATGACTTTTTGATCGCTTGCTATTACACTTTTTGTGATGTAAGGTGACAAAATGGCTTTTTAATACTGTTTTTATTTTTTTTTAAAATTACGGTGTTCACCTGAGGGGTTTGATATTTTTCTAGAGAAGGTTGTTACGGATGCGGCGATACCTAATATGTATCATGATTTAGTGTCACCATAGTTTAACCCCTTCACGCAACATCACGTACATGTACGTGGGGGAATGTGGTGCCTCACCGCATCCCCACGTGCATGTACGTGATCGGCTTTCACTGTCAGTGCAGGGAGCGAAGCGCTGAAGCTTCAGTGAAGCCGGCGTGCTGGGGTTGCTAGGCAACCAGAGAAGCCGGCAGGAGCTGTATTGGAGCTCTGACCCGCCCGCGATCGCTGTGATTGGTCCATTACTGCAGAGGGACCAATCACAGCGCATCGGGGCAGGTAAGGGGGGGTTAGGGAGGGACTATGTGCTTCTCCTTCTCTGATCGCCCCAATTCCTGTCAGGGAAGCGATCAGAGAAGGAGAAAGTGTGAAAATCTTCCCCACCTATGACGAGTATACTCGTCATGGCGCACTGCTACTTAGCGCGCCATGATGAGTATACACGTCATGGCATAAACTGTCACCATGTCTGCAGACATGGTGACAGCGCTGAGATCCCGGCTGTCACACACAGCCGGGCACCTTAGGTCAATGCCGAGGGGGGTCCTGTGACCCTCCCATGTCGGCGATCGCTGCAAACCGCAGGTCAATTCAGACCTGCGGTTTGTAGCGCTTTCTGATCCGCGGGGATCAGAAACTTTAGTATGCCCAAAATAAAGATGTTTCACCCCCCCTGCACCCCTGAATGATGTTATGTGGGCGGGTGGTGCAGGGGGGGTGTCGCAGGCGGTGCCGGAGGTGCGGTAAGGTGCGGGAGGCGGGCGGTGAGGCAGGCGGGATCGCGATCCCCCGCCCGCCTCCCCTTCAATGATCGTTGGTGTCTAGTGGGTATACCAGGGTGCCAGCACATTGCTGGCACCCTGGTATAAACGGCTGACATCGGTGATGCGATGTCAGCCGTTTAACCCTTTCCATACAGCGGTCCGTACGGACCGCTGTATGGAAAAGGTTAACAGCGCAGGGAGCTCCCTCCCTCTCCCATCGGGGGGCTGCTGTGCCTTTGCAGCCCCCCGATGGGAGAGGGAGAGAGCCCCTCTCAGCCCTGTACTTACCCTTCCCCGTCTGCGCAGTTCTGACCAGTACTGAGCAGACGGGGAAGGTTCCCATGGCAACAGGACGCCTCTCAGCGTCCTGCTGTCCATGGTGCTGAACAGATCTGTGCTGAAGGCATAGATCTGTTCAGACAAGTGTAAAATACAGTACAGAACAATATATATTGTTCTGTACTGTATTATACAGACATCAGACCCACTGGATCTTCAAGAACCAAGTGGGTCTGGGTAAAAAAAAAAGTAAACAAAAAAAGTGAAAAAAGTAAAGTTTCAAAAAAACACATTTATCACTGGATAAAAAAAAAATAAAAAAAATACACCACACATATTAGGTATCGCCGCGTCCGTAACGACCTGATCTATAAAACGGTCATGTTACTTTCCCCGCACGGTGAACGCCATGAAAATCAAAAAATAAAAACTATGAGGAAATTGAAATTTTGCCCACCTTACTTCCCAAAAAAGGCAATAAAAGTGATCAAAAAAGTCGCATGTACGCCAAAAAAGTACCAATCAAACCGTCACCTCATCCCACAAAAAATGAGCCCTTACATGAGACAATGGCCCAAAAAATAAAAAAAACTATGGGTCTCAGACTATTGAGATACTAAAACATGATTTTTTTTTTGTTTCAAAAATATTATTGTGTAAAACCCTGATAAATTATAAAAAGGTAGACATATTAGGTATTGCCATGTCCGTAAGAACCTGATCTATAGAAATACCACATGACCTAACCCCTCAGGTGAACACTGTAAAAAAAATTAACTAAAAACGGTGTCAAAAAAGCTATTTTTTTGTTACCTTACATCACAAAAAGTGTAATAGCAAGCGATCAAAAAGTCATGTGCACCCCAAAATAGTACCAATCTAACCGTCATCTCATCCCGCAAAAATGATACCCAACCTGAGACAATCGCCAAAAAACTGAAAAAACTATGGCTCTCAGATTATGGAGACACTAAAACATGTTTTTTTTTGTGTCAAAAATGATATTATTGTGTAAAACCTAAATAAATAAAAAAGTATACATATTAGGTATCGTCACGTCCGTAAGAACCTGCTCTATAAAAATAGCACATGATCTAACCTGTCAGATGAACGTTGTAAATAATAAAAAATAAAATCAGTGCCAAAACAGCTATTTTTTGGCAAATTTTCCATTTTAATTCATTTTTTCCCATAACAAAGCAAGGGTTAACAGCCAAACAAAACTCAATATTTATTGCCCTGATTCTTTAGTTTATAGAAATGCCCCATATGTGGTCGTAAACTGCTGTATGGCCACACGGCAGGGCGCAGAAGGAAAGGAGCGCCATATGGTTTTTGGAAGGCAGTTTTTGCTGGACTGGTTTTTTGACACCATGTCCCATTTGAAGCCCCCCCGATGCACCCCTAGAGTATAAACTCCAAAAAATGACCCCATTTTGGTAACTACACCCCTCAAGGTATTCAAAACTGATTTTACAAACTTTGTTAACCCTTTAAGTGTTCCACAAGAGTTAATGGCAAATGGAGATGAAATTTCTGAATTTCTATTTTTTGTTACTTTGCCTCACAAAAAAGTGTAATATAGAGCAACCAAAAATCATATGTACCCTAAAATAGTACCAACAAAACTGCCACCTTATCCCGTAGTTTCCAAAATGGGGCCACTTTTTTGGAGTTTCTAACCTAGGGGTGCATCAGGGGGCTTTAAATGGGACATGGTGTCTAAAAACAATCCAGCAAAATCTGCCTTCCAGAAACCATATGGTGTTCCTTTCCTTTTGCGCCCTGCCGTGTGGCCATACAGCAGTTTACGACCACATATGGGGTGTTTCTGTAAACTACAGAATCAGGGCCATAAATAAAGAGTTTTGTTTGGCTGTTAACCCTTGCTTTGTTACTGGAAAAAAAATATTAAAATGGAAAATCTGCCGAAAAAGTGAAATTTTGAAATTTAATCTCTATTTTCCATTTATTCTTACGGAACACCTAAAGGGTTAACAACGTTTGTAAAATCAGTTTTGAATACCTTGAGGGGTGTAGTTTCTTAGATGGCGTCACTTTTATGGAATTTCTACTCTAGGGGTGCATCAGGGGGGCTTCAAATGGGACATGGTGTCAAAAAAAACAGTCCAGCAAAACCTGCCTTCCAAAAACCGTATGGCATTCCTTTCCTTCTGCGCCCTGCCGTGTGCCCGTACAGCGGTTTACGACCACATATGGGGTGCTTCTGTAAACTACAGAATCAGGGCCATAAATAATGAGTTTTGTTTGGCTGTTAACCCTTGCTTTGTAACTGGAAAAAAAATATTAAAATGGAAAATCTGCCAAAAATTGGAAATTTTGAAATTGTGTCTCTATTTTCCATTAAATCTACAGTCTTGTTTGGCTGTTAACCCTTGCTTTGTTAGTGGAAAAAATGGGTTAAAATGAAAAATTAGACAAAAAAATGAAATTCTCAAATTTCCTCCCCATTTGCCAATAACTCTTGTGCAACACCTAAAGGGTTAACAATGTATGCAAAATCAGTTTTGAATACCTTGAGGGGTGTAGTTTCTTAGATGGGGTCATTTTTGGGTGGTTTCTATTATGTAAGCCTCGCAAAGTGACTTCAGACCTGAACTGGTCCCTAAAAATTGAGTTTTTGTAAATTTCGGAAAAATTTCAAGATTTGCTTCTAAACTTCTAAGCCTTATAACATCCCCAAAAAATAAAATATCATTCCCAAAACAATTCAAGCATGAAGTAGACATATGGGGAATGTAAAGTCATCACAATTTTTTCTCCATAGTCAGAGCCATTTTTTTTAATTTTTTGGGCGATTGTCCTATGGAGGGGCTAATTTTTTGCGGGATGAGGTAACGGTTAGATTGGTACTATTTTATGGGGGATACGCTTTTTGATTGCTTGGTGTTGCACTTTTAGTGATGTAAGGCCTGGCCACCAATGAATGTAATACAGGGGAGGGAGGGGGGGCCGCACTGGCCACCAATGAATTTAAAACTGGGGAGGGAGGGGGGTCTGCCCCCTGCTGCCTGGCAGCACCTGATCTCTTACAGGGGGCTATGATACGCACAATTAACCCCTCAGGTGCGGCACCTGAGGGGTTAATTGTGCTGATCGAAGCCCCCTGTAAGAGATCGGGTGCTGCCAGGCAGCAGGGGGCAGTCATGTACACAGTTCTTAGTATATTCTAACTTGAAGCGTCCCCATCACTATGGGAACGCCTCTGTGTTAGAATATACTGCCTGCGGCTGGATCTCCTCGGCACCGGTAGAAGGCAGGTCCCGATGTCGTGCAAGGCATTGGGCAGCTTCTGCACGGCATCTGGCTACCTTGTCACGCATCAGGTACCCACCACAGCAGTGCGGGGACTCGACGCGCTGCTTCACCCACCGCAAACCACTTCTATGTCGCGGTCAGAGCGGACCGCGGCATAGAAGGGGTTAATCAGCCGGCATCGCTGTAAACAGTGATGCCAGCGGATACAGCAGGGGCCCGGTTACCAGGGACTGCTGGACCCCTGCAGTAATCGGGCGCACACCGCTCCGGTGCCCGCCCGATCATCCAGCCGTGCATGTACGGCGGAATGCATTCTGACAATGCATCCCCCGCCGTACATGCACGGCGTTCTGCGTTAAGCGGTTAAGGAATACGGCTTTTTCACAGATCAACATATTATTAACTTTTACCCTGAATTCCTCCAATGTTGGAGGATTTCCCTGTATCCAGTGTAGGGCTATCAGTTTTCGGGCTACGTATAACAGTCTACCCACCGCAACCTTTCTATAATCATCTGTCCCCACCTTAGAGACATATCCTAAAAGACATATTTTGGGATCCCTATCTACCCTCACTGACATTTTATCATGTATTATCTCCAATATACCTTTCCAATATCCGTCTAAGCTCTGACATTGCCACAGCATGTGGAATAAATCAGCTGGCTCAAAAGAGCACCACCTTGGGCATTTTGCATCTGTTCTGACGCCTATGTGCTTCAGAAGTATTGGAGTTTGGTACTCTCTATTGGCCAGATTTATTAATGGTCCTTTAATACTGTGATAAATGTGGTTTGACGGTAGCAGTTTATCCTTCAGTAAGCGGCTTTACAAAAGTCGCATGTCTTTACGAAAAATTTGCATGTTCTAATAAAAAGTCGCATAAGATAAGCATTTTTTTGCGACTTTTTAAATTGTCGCAATAGTAAATCTGTCTAGAGATTAATTAACGTAAAAAAATACGCCCACTTTCAGAAAACTGGCGAGCATAGGGCAGAGCCAATAAAATTCTCAAATTTTTGCGCAGTTTTAGCGATTGCGCAAAAATTTGCGACTTTTTCACTCATTATTTTGACTTGAGCTAATGATAAATCTGGCCCTATGGACAGTATGATAAAGAGTTGAGATAGTTTACCTTGTTCACTCAGTGAGGTCAGCGGGATCGCCTCTAAGATGTCTTCCCATTGATCTTGTCACAGCCCTCCCAGATCTCTCTCCCATTTTTTCATTCTACAGGGTGGGCCATTTATATGGATACACCTTAATAAAATGGGAATGGTTGGTGATATTAACTTCCTGTTTGTGGCACATTAGTATATGTGAGGGGGGAAACTTTTCAAGATGGGTGGTGACCATGGCGGCCATTTTGAAGTCGGCCATTTTGAATCCAACTTTTGTTTTTCAATAGGAAGAGGGTCATGTGAAACATCAAACTTATTGGGAATTTCACAAGAAAAACAATGGTGTGCTTGGTTTTGAAGTAACTTTATTCTTTCATGAGTTATTTACAAGTTTCTGACCACTTATAAAATGTGTTCAATGTGCTGCCCATTGTGTTGGATTGTCAATGCAACCCTCTTCTCCCACTCTTCACACACTGATAGCAACACCACAGGAGAAATGCTAGCACAGGCTTCCAGTATCCGTAGTTTCAGGTGCTGCACATCTCGTATCATCTGAAGGCAATCGTCTATGCTGTGAAGATACAAGATGTGCAGCACCTGAAACTACGGATACTGGAAGCCTGTGCTAGCATTTCTCCTGCGGTGTTGCTATGAGTGTGTGAAGAGTGGGAGAAGAGGGTTGCATTGACAATCCAACACAATGGGCAGCACATTGAACACATTTTATAAGTGGTCAGAAACTTGTAAATAACTCATGAAAGAATAAAGTTACGTTAAAACCAAGCACACCATTGTTTTTCTTGTGAAATTCCCAATAAGTTTGATGTGTCACATGACCCTCTTCCTATTGAAAAAACAAAAGTTGGATTCAAAATGGCCGACTTCAAAATGGCCGCCATGGTCACCACCCATCTTGAAAAGTTTCCCCCCTCACATATACTAATGTGCCACAAACAGGAAGTTAATATCACCAACCATTCCCATTTTATTAAGGTATATCCATATAAATGGTTAACGGATGAGAATCCAGGAACTTATCCAGTAATAAAGTATACAGCATAGATATCAGGCCTCTCCTTCCACCTCCTGTGAGAATTAGTTTTTGGCCTTTTTCTAATTTAATGATGCTAGTACCTTTTTTTTTAAAGTAGTATCATACGCGTGTCGCAATTAAAGATATTGATAAAAGCTAGTGCAAGAAATACAGAATCTCTCCTGTATATCCTTAAAGGACCTAAACACTCCATTGTCTAAAAGATCTCATATTCTAAGGGTCCCTTTGTTTTTCCATTCTTGAAGGCCAGACAGAGAGAGGAACTCTTGGAGTATGGGATTGTTCCATATGGGAAATATTTCACTAACGCCTTTGACCCCTCTCAGCTGCTTAACCTTATCTTAAACTTTTTTCATCATTTCAATTGAAGGCAACTTTTCCTCCAAGATATGAATTCCCATACCCTCCAAAATCCACACCAGGTCACTCTTACCTATTGTATGACGTAAAATCTGACTAGTCATATCTTTAAGCGTACACTCCATCCACCCCTTAAGATGCTGACTCTGCGCTGCTAAATAATAAATCCACGGATTTGGTACCGCCAATCCCCCCTCCGTTTTAGCATATTGCAAAATCTCCAGTTTAATGCTGGGCTGACCTCCTCTCCATATTAAGTCCCTAAATATTGCATTGATTTTATGAAATCTATCCAGTGGAAACCAGACCGGGGCATTATGGAGTATATATAACAGTTGTGGCATCATTATCATCTTCAGGAGGTTTACTCTGCCCACAATTGAGAGAAATAGTTTGCACCATGCTTTAACCAGCAGGGACAGATTTAGCTCTTAAAAGTCTCTAATCCTGGGTGAAATGTGGATACTTTAAGTATTTAATAATTTCCACACATGGAATATTATTAGCAATGGCCGTGGCAGATACATCCTGACCATCAATAGGCATCAGCGCTGATTTTTGCCAATTGATAGAAAGTCCTGACAGTCTACCAAACCGCTCTATAAGGAACATGGTGGCCGAAAGGGAGGTTGACGTGTCCCCCAAGAATAGGGGAGTATCGTCCGCATACAACACGATTTTATTGTGTATCTGTCCATATTGGAATCCCTTAATTTCTGTAGATTTCCTCACAGCTGTTGCTAATGGCTCAATGGCTATAGCAGAGTAGAGGCGATATTAGGCAGCCTTGTCTAGTTCCCCTAGCCAACTGAATATAGTTAGACGCTCCCCCATTAGCCCGAATCCGCACCTTCGGTTTAGAGTATAGGACCTGTACCCATATAATAAATCGCTGTCCAAATCTCATACATTTCAACGTACCCCAAAGATATCCCCACTCCACACTGTCAAAGGCCTTGGCAGCATCAAGTGACAGAATTGCCCTATCTCCATAGTTATCTGCCGCAATCTGTATACTGGTATATACTCTACGAATATTAAAAGCCTTAGATTTCTGGGGCATAAACAATAGTCGTTAACATCTGCCGTTAGAAGGGATATCGGCCTGGGCGAGTCGGGATATCTCGGGTCCTTTCCTTACTTTGGAATCACTACTATTAGGGCCTCCTGCATAGAAGACAGGAGAGAGCCTACCTCCAACGAGTAATTGAAAACCCTTAACAGTTCTGGTAACATCACTCCCTGAAAGCTCTTGTATACTTTTACTGTGATACCATCCGAACCCGGGGGCTTTGTCACTAGCCATATTTTTAATGGCCTCCTCCAACTCCTCCAGAGCAATAGGCTCCTCTAACATTTCTTTCTCTTCTACTGAAGATGGGTCTGCCTCCTCAAGAAATCTTAACTCTTCCTCCGATTCAAAGCCTCTAGAGGTATAGAGTGAGGAATAGAATCCCTCAAGCACTCCCAAGATATCCTACAAATCTATGCATGACTTCCCCTGGGGATCTAACAATTCAGTCATACATGATGACCCTTGCTGAGCCCTAGAAATAACAGATAGCATATGTCCCACTTTTTTGCCTTCAGCAAAAAAGTGTTGCTTATAAAAGTTTTGTTTGCTGTCTGCAACCTATAATAGATGACATCTCAGTTGTTCCTGTGTCATTCTCAATGCCTCACTATAGGCCTGGGATTTTATGCACCCTATCATCCGCTTCCCTAGATCTGGTTTTATGCACGCTAATAGACTTGGTCAATAGTCCCCTTAGATATGCTTTCATAGCATCCCATACAGCATGCGGGTGTCACCGCCAGTTCTGTGAGAAGGTCTGTTAGACGTTCTTCTCTACCTCTTGCATGACGTTCTTTGTTTTGGTTTCACTTTGTCATCTCCTTTCCTTCTCCCAGCTGTCACCTATTTACACTAATTGTCTCCCTTTATATTCCCTCCCATACTGCCTAACTTTGCGGTTTATACTTCTTCCTGGATAAGTTGTTCACTGCTGGAGCCTGCTACTGCTGATTCCTCAGATAAGTCTTTTTCCTTTATTTGTTTCTCCTTGCTGGCTTGATTCTAGGTGACCCTGACTCCGTCCGTATTAAGTGCATGGAGCCGGTGGTCGTGTCCCCTCACTATTATAGGGTTTTCAGGTGTCACACAGTATTAGGTACGAGGGCATGCAATCGTCTACCATAAAGACCTTTGCATGGGCATAGCAGTCAGGGAGAGCTCTAGGGGTTTTATAGGGCTCACCCATATGCTCCTTAGTTTGGGATCAAGCCAGTCGGATGTTTATTTATAAGTTCCAGCTTTCTGCAACACCATCCGTGACATTATAAACCGCCATAACCGTCTTATGCATGGATCCGGTTTCAGCCTTGATTGACCGCATGCAAGGTCTTTCGCTGGAGGTAGCAGATATCCATAAAACTGTGTCTCAGTTTCAGGTGACCGGTTCTGCTTGCGTTCATGGAGTATGTTCAGAGCCTAAGATCTCGCTTCCGGATACGTTCTCCAGGGGGTAGTGAGAATTTTGTTTGCTTTAGAGAGGCTTGCAAACTCAATTTTCGCCTACTTCCCCATTACTCTGGTGATGAGGAGCAGAGGGTGGGGATCATCATCTCGCTGCTCAGGGATAACGCTCAGTCTTGGGCCTTTTAACTGCCGATGGGGGCACGGCCCCTCCGATTGGTGGATGAATTTTTTGTAGCCCTGGGGCAGATATATGATGACCCGGATCATATTGCTCTGGCTGAATCTAAACTGCGTCTTTTATGCCAGGGTAAACAGTCCGCAGAGATATATTGTTCTGACTTTTGGAGATGGGCAGCTGATACTGGTTGGAATGATGCTGCACTCCAAAGTCAATTTTGCCATGGTCTTTCGGAAAGATTGAAGAATGCATTTGCTTTTCATGAGAGACCAGCCTCGTTAGAATCTGCCATGTCTCTAGCTGTTCATATTGACAGACGTCTTAGAGGGAGAGAGGAGACTACTCTTTCCTGTCATATTCAGATCAAGGACAGTGGGGCTGTTTCATTCAGTGCGCAGGGGTCTCAGTCTCTCCCAATCCCCTCTGAGGAGGAGGCCATGCAGCTGGGTTTGCTTGCCTCTGATAGTAGAGGATTCAGCTCTCAGAGGAGGGTTTGTTTCTGTTGTGGGGGTATAAATCATTTGGCTAATGTTTGCCCCTCTAGGAGATTCATGGAGTTTTCTGAGGGAAATAAAAGAAAAACAAAAAGAAAAAAAGCCTCTAAAAACTTTCCATTTGCTACTATTGGCAAGGTTGATGCGCAAATTGAAGGTTTGTCGTTTACTTGTAGTTCCCGTTTTCTCCTACCTGCCAGGGTGGCGCTAGACAGCAAGAACATTGTTTGTAAGATTTTTGTAGATAGTGGAGCAGCTGTCAATCTCATTGATAATCAATTTGCAACAACGCATGGTTTCCAGGTATGCACTTTGGAAAAGGATATACCTGTTTTTGCTATCGATTCCGCTCCACTTTCTCAAAGATCGTTAAAGGGCATAGTTCACAATATCCGTTTGACTGTGGGTGATGCTCATGTTGAGGATATGTGTTGGGGCTACTCTGGCTCACTAAACATAACCCGACTATTGATTGGCAAGCAAGGCAAATAAATGGTTGGAGTGAGTTTTGCAGAGAGAATTGCCTCACGGCGTCTTTTTCAGAGGTTTCTACCAAGACTGTGCCATATTTTCTCTCTGAATTTTCGGATGTGTTTTCCGAGAGTGGTGTCCAGGAGTTGCCCCCGCACCGGGAGTACGACTGCCCTATTAATCTCATCCCAGGCGCCAAACTGCCAAAATCACGTTTATACAATCTCTCCCAACCTGAAAGAGTCGCTATGCGTACTTATATCTCTGAGAGCCTGAGAAAGGGACACATCCAACCCTTGAAGTCACCTGTTGCCGCTGTTTTTTTTTTGGTTAAGAAAAAAGATGGTTCTTTAAGACCTTGTCTGGATTTCAGGGAGCTGAACTGTATCACGATTCGTGACCCATATCCGCTTCCTCTGATCCCGGACCTGTTTAACCAGATTGTTGGGGCTAAGGTTTTTTCTAAGTTGGATTTAATAGGGGCATACAACCTAGTCAGGGTCAGGGAAGGGGACGAATGGAAGACGGCCTTCAATACCCCTGAGGGTCATTTCGAGAATTTGGTTATGCCCTTTGGTTTGATGAATGCTCCGGCCGTCTACCAACATTTTGTGAACAGCATTTTTTTATCATTTAATTGTAGAAATTTGTACTGGTGTATCTAGATTACATTTTGATTTTTTCTCCTGATTTTAAGACTCATCGAGAACACCTACGTCAGGTCTCGCTGATTCTGCGGGATAATAAATTGTACGCTAAACTGGAAAAATGTGTGTTTGCGGTTCCGGAGATTTCTTGGTTTTCTTCTCTCCTCTTCTGGTTTTCGCATGGACCCTGAGAAGGTCAGCGCTGTGCTTGATTGGGAGCTTCCTGACATTCAGAAGGCGCTGATGCGGTTTTTGGGTTTTGCCAATTATTACAGAAAGTTCATTTTGAATTATTCCTCTGTTGTTAAGCCACTAACTGATATGACTAAAAAGGGGGTAGATTTTTCTTTGTGGTCGGTAGATGCGTTTAAAGCCTTTACTAGTATCAAAGAGAGTTTTGCTTCTCTCTACCTTTTATTGTTGAGGTGGACGCTTCTGAGGTGGGTGTTGGTGCGGTCTTATCTCAGGGTCCCTCTCCTGCCAAATGGCGACCGTGTGCCTTTTTCTCAAGGAAACTCTCCTCTGCAGAGAGAAATTCCGATGTGGGAGATAGGGAGCTGTTGGCCATCAAACTAGCTTTTGAGTAATGGCGCCATTGGTTAGAGGGAGCCAGACACCCTATTACCATGTTTACAGACCATAAGAATCTGGCCTACTTGGAATCGGCCAAGCGTCTGAACCCGAGACAGGCCAGATGGTCTTTGTTCTTTTCTAGGTTTAATTTTGTTGTTACATTCCGCCCTGGGGTTAAAAATGTGAAGGCGGATGCCCTGTCACGTTGTTTTCCGGGAGGGGGGATCTTTGAAGACCCGGGTCCCATTTTGGATGAAGGGGTGGTCGTCTCTGCTCTTTATCCTGATTTGGAGGCAGAGGTTCAGGCAGCCCAGGCAGAGGCTCCTGATCTTTGTCCCCCTGGGAGGTTGCTTGTGCCTCTCGCTTTACGACACAAAGTTTTTAAGGAGCACCACGATACTGTCCTTGCTGGGCACCCGGGGAGTAGAGCCACAGTGGATCTCATTGCTCGGAGATTCTGGTGGCCGGCTCTTTGTAAGACGGTTGAGGGTTTTGTGGCAGCCTGCGAGACCTGCTCTCGTGCCAAGGTCCCTCATTCACGGCCATCGGGTTCTCTCCTCCCGTTACCCATTGCTTCCCGTCCTTGGACGCATCTGTCCATGGACTTCATTACGAACCTGCCTCGTTCCTCGGGGAAGACTGTGATTCTGGTAGTAGTGGACCGTTTTAGCAAAATGGCGCATTTCATTCCCTTTCTGGCTTACCCAATGCTAAGACGCTGGCGCAAGCGTTTGTTGATCACATTGTTAAATTGCATGGCATTCCTTCAGACATCGTTTCTGATAGGGGCACGCAATTTGTTTCCAGATTCTGGAAGGCCTTCTGTTCTCGCTTGGGTGTTCGGTTGTCGTTCTCTTCTGCTTTTCACCCGCAGTCGAATGGTCAGACCGAACGCGTCAATCAGAATCTGGAGACATATTTGCGCTGTTTTGTGGCGGAGAATCAGGAGGATTGGTGTTCTTTTTTGTCCCTTGCCGAGTTTGCTTTAAATAACCGTCGACAGGAGTCCTATGATAAGTCACCATTTTTTGGTGCATATGGGTTTCATCCGCAGTTTGGGACATTCTCTGGAGAAGGGTCTTCTGGTTTACCTGATGAGGAGAGATTTTCCTTGTCTTTGTCATTTATTTGGCAAAAGATTCAGAGTAATCTGAAGAGGATGAGTGAGAGATATAAGCATGTGGTGGATAAGAGACGTGTGCCTGGTCCGGACCTGAATGTGGGTGATTTGGTGTGGATGTCTACAAAGAATATCAAACTGAAGGTTCCCTCCTGGAAGTTGGGTCCTAAGTTTATTGGGCCTTACAAGATCTTGTCTGTCATCAATTCCGTTCCTTCCGTCTTGATCTCCCTCAGACTTGGAAGATCCATAATGTTTTTCACAGGTCCCTATTAAAACCTTATGTCCAACTTCAGTACCTCGTTCATTGGGAGGGTTATGGTCCTGAGGAGAGGATGTGGGTCCCACTCGTGGACATTAAGGCCACTCGTCTCATCAGGGCTTTCCATAGGTCTCATCCTGAGAAGGTGGGCTGTGAGTGTCCGGAGTCCACCCGTAGAGGGAGGGGTACTGTCATCGCCAGTTCTGTGAGAAGGTCTGTTAGGCGTTCTTCTCTACCTCTTGCATGACGTTCTTTGTTTTGGTTTCACTTTGTCATCTCCTTTCATTTTCCCAGCTGTCACCTATTTACACTAATTGTCTCCCTTTATATTCCCTCCCATACTGCCTCACTTTGCGGTTTATACTTCTTCCTGGATGAGTTGTTCACTGCTGGAGCCTGCTACTGCTGATTCCTCAGATAAGTCTTTTTCCTTTATTTGTGTCTCCTTGCTGGCTTGATTCTAGGTGACCCTGACTCCGTCTATATTAAGTGCAGGGAGCCGGTGGTCGTGTCCCCTCACTATTATAAGGTTTTCAGGTGTCACACAGTATTAGGTACGAGGGCATGCAATCATCTACCATAAAGACCTTTGCATGGGCATAGCAGTTAGGGAGAGCTCTAGGGGTTTTATAGGGCTCACCCATATGCTCCTTAGTTTGGGATCAAGCCAGTCGGATGTTTATTTATAAGTTCCAGCTTTCTGCAACACCATCCGTGACAGCGGGGACGCCGTACCCACATTCATCTTGAAGTATTCTTTAATGGAGTCAGCCATATCTGAAAGGTCACCTAAGATTTGTAGCCAAAACGCATTACACTTCCATAATTTCACCGGTCTGGTCCCCCCAAGCTTTAGCTCCACTTTCCCTTCATCCAATTTTAATGTGGATACCCTCAAATGAAAGCTAAAAGACTTTATGTTCATGTCCATTATATAACTATAACTTGAATATGTTTTAGTAAACAAATAATAAAAAAAAAATTTGTGTCAGTATCCAAATATATATGGACCTAACTGTATATTGGGAGAGTATGAAAAAGATAAAGAAGCCGTGGAAGTTCCACTATTTTAACTAAATTGGCCACTACTAAGTATGATAGAGTGAAATCTTTCCATTTACCTAATGTGGATTCCAGGTTATTAATATAGAGATTGATGTTGAATCTATATAATTTAGCCGGGTGTCTCGTTACGAATATTCCCAGGTACTTTAAAGAGTCAGTTTTCCATTGACAGGGAAAGGCTAAGGACCATAGTGATTTGGAAGGGCCGCGGAGTAGCAGTACCTCTGTCTTGTCCCAATTAATAGTGGAGCCCGACAGACTCCCTGTGATTTCCAGTTCTCGTATGAGGCCATGCATGACTTGTTTGGGGTTGGTGACTACAAGCAAGATATCATCAGCAAATGCCGCTACCTTCAGTTCTCTAGCACCCACCCAGAGTCCCTCAAAAGCCGGAGTTCGCAATAAGTGACACAGAATGGGGTCTATGGAGAGATTAAACAATAGGGGCGACAAAGGACAACCCTGACTGGTGCCTCGAAATAGATCTATCATTGGTGATTTACACCCATTGACCACCACACAGGTCGTTGCATTCATATGAAGGTATTCCATATAGTATTGATAGTTATGTCTGGCAACACAATAAAGAAGCAGATTGAAGACTCAGGGGGAGATTTATTAAACTGCAGTAAAGTAGAACTGGCTTAGTTCCCCATAGCAACCAATACAATTTCACCTTTTAGTTTGCAAAGGAGCTGTGAAAAATGATTGGTTGCTATGGGGAACTAAGCCGGTTCTACTTTACTGCAGTTTGATAAATCTCCCCCTTATTGTCCCACCGCTGGCCTCCCTATAAGGCTGTCTGTGGTCAGGTCAGGTCCTGAACTGAAATAGTATATAGCCGGTTCACAGTGAATTGGCTAAATACGATACAGGTCCATAAGGAGAATAGGATTTAGCCAAGTCACTGGGAACCGGCTATATACTATTTCAGTTCAGGACCTGACCACTAGGGGGCAAAAAGGTCCTTCTCGGTGATAGGAAATAGCCAGCTCACACTAAGTTGCTATATACTATCACTGGTAAGGACCAGGTTCTTATGGAGTATAGTATTTAGTCACAACCCACAGTGAGTTGGCTAAATAATATACTCCGTAAGGAGTCCTACATATATACAGGACACTTGTTTACAAACCCCCAAATATATAGTATCACGGTCTCTACCTGTATATGTGGACGATCATTAAGTAGTTTAGTTCTAATGTTCCAAGTAGCGCTAACAGTTCGTCCAGAGCGCTTCTGGCTCTACTCACACTTCGCGCGCAGCTCCGGCCGGCAGCTAGCGCACGTGTGGAGGAGCCTGCAGGGATGAGTCCAGGAGCGTCTGGAAACATCAGCTGCAGAGAGAACAGCACGGCAGCGCAAGTGTCACTCACCACGTAAGTTTAGCTTATACTCCGTAAGGACCTGGTCCTCACCAGTGATAGGAAATAGCTGACTCTACAGGAGCTGTCTATTTCCCATCATTTGTAGGGACCTCTTCTTCTGCCTCGTTGATCCGGTTACTGAACTGTGTTAGGATTTAGTTGTTTCTCAATGACTTGGCTAAATCCCCTTGTCTATTAGGACCTGGTCATTACCTATGTCCAGTAACACAGCTTCAACATGGATACAGTGTTATAGTCTACAATAAAGGTATATAGGTGACTATTGTAGAATAAGCCTCTTTTATGTTTATTTCTGAAAAATTTACAATAAACAATAAAAAACTGTCATGTGACTTCTGAGCACTTGTATCTGAAGAACTCTCCGGTCCTGTGATATTCATGGTAAAGCACTTTACAGAAACATCTCTTCATGTGATCTCAGTACTTTCATAGAAGTTAAATGGGTAATCCGACACTGAAAATATCCCCGCCAATGCCCGGGCACCTTGTATGGATTATACTTACCTGCTCAGTGGCACCCGCATCGCTGCATCTCCCTGTCGCTCAGATCAAAACATCCAGTGCGGGGGGCATTTGGTGACGGGGGAGCAGCCAATAGCAGGCCGCAACGGTGACCAGACCCAAGGGGACTCGTCCCAGTCCCAGCCTGCTATTGCCTGCTCTTTCCGTCGCCAGATATTTTGATCCAAGTGACGGGGAGATGCAGCAGTGGCCATGCAGGGACCCGGAGTGACACCAGTGCCCTGAGCACGTATAATATATACAAGGGACCTGGGCATTGGCGGGGATACTTTCAAAATTAGAAATTTCCTATATTCTCAAAAGGACCTTTTCCATCTATTATATACTAGGAAGGATTCATACTGCTGAGGTCTTTTTCAGGGATAGGATTTAGAAGACTCACACTGAGGTGGCTATTTCCCGTACTCCAAAAGGACCCTTTCCCTCTATTATGGAGTATGGAGGATTCATATTCCTGAGCCTGAGGTCCTTTTTAGGGATAGGATTTGGCCGACTCACACTGAAGTGACTATGTTCCTTACCCCCAAAAGGACCTTTTCCATCTATTAACAAGGAAGTTGTTAAACAAACTTTATTCAGTGATCATGATCGTGGTTCAGAAATGAAGAAGCAGCTTTTTTTTAAATGGCCTTTCAAAATGCATCCCTTTAGGAGGGGCAGATCCTGGATGGAGCTGACACATTACTAGTGGACGGGGGCAGTGAAATGAGATGTCAGAATAGTAAGAAGAGGCAAAAAATGAGGGTGACGTCACTGTCAGAGGTAACATCATCCTGTTGTCAGATGATGTTGTTGATGGCTCAGTCGTCCTTTCCACATTTTCATCTCCTTTATCCATAATAACAGTCGCCCAACAGTTAGTGGAGTCACTGGTTAAGGCCTCATGCACATGACCGTTTTGGCGGCTCGGATGTGGACCCATTCACTTCAATGAAGCCGCAAAAGATGCGGACAGCCCTCCATGTGCTGTCCGCATCCGTGGCTCCGTTACACTGCCCCGTATGCTTGTTCACCCAAACATGTTTCGGAGCTTAAACTCGCTCCTTCCTCAGTGGTCCTCAGGAGCGAGTTTAAGCTCCGAAACATGTTTGGGTGAACAAGCATACGAATACTGAAATTACATCACTGGAGCGCTTCAGGAGGAATTGCATTTAAAGACACTCACGAATACCTTTAAAGCGGAACCCCGGCAGCTAAAAAAGTGATAAGGCGATCGGAACACTGAAGGGGCGTTGCAAACATTGAATAGAGACGCCGCCATACCATGTGGCACGCCGACTTTTGAAGTAAGCTATTACCGGAGGTCCCGAACTAGAAAGGTCAGTCTGTTCTCAGAACAAGAGCGGGACGCCGCTTCTATCCACAGCTGAACCGTGAGTAAAACATCCTAATGTGCACTATAAAAATGAGACTGCATCTTTTTGTATAAGAAGAGAAGAAAAAGACTAAAGAGTCACTCAGTGACTAATCACAGTTGCGCTCAAACAGCCAAAACTGAACACTGCTGCTATAATATATAGCCAATTGTTCATTGAACAAAAAGTGGATCACATTACATGGGGATTGCTATATTGAACTATATTCCACCAGTTTCATTTTAAAGGATAATCCTGCATTTTATATTTATATTTCTATTTATATAATACTAATGTTGCGTATATCTGCTATTATCCTTCAATCGTTATTTATCAATTGATTATACTGCTATTTATGAATTGTTATATATATTGATACTGCTACTGCTGCTAGAATATTTATATGAATTAATTGTATTCAATTGTGGCTATTTTGTGAGTTTTTATGCCTATTTTACTCCATTTTAATATTTAATAAAACTGCCTGCCATGAGCCCATAAATAGAGTGCCTGCTCATCTATACTTTATCTTAAATCTACTTTCAAAATTGACTAGGGTGAGTCAAATTGAGCAAGAGCACCTTCTCCAGAAAACCAGTGGAGAGCCGCCTCCTTCTGTTATATAATTTCTCTTCTGGCAACCTAGCTACCATGTTGTCGGAGTCCAACACAATACCTAAAAAGGTGATGACAGTGGAAGGGCCTTCGATTTTCTTAGGTGACAGGGGAACCCCAAGCTTGGAAAAGACTGCCAGCAAGGTGTCAAGGGCCTGCGGAGGTCTGTCAGGGGATTCGATCAATAAGAAGTCATCGAGGTAATGAATGAATGACGTGATCGCAGTGAAATTCTGTTTCTAAGATCCAGTGAAGGCTCTGTAAGAATTGGTCAAAAAGCCAGGGGCTACTCTTGGAACCAAAAGTAAGCTTGGTGGCAAAATAGTAAAGGTCCCGCCACTTGATGCCATGCCATGGCCACAGCGAAGGTATGATAGGGAGGAGTTTAAAAGCATCAGATATGTCGGCTTTAGACAAGTAGGTGCAGGGCCCACACTGCATTATGGTGGCTATAGCATGGTCAATGGTTGAGTATTTCATGCTCACTTCTTCGGAAGGGATTAGGGAATTGAGGCTGGGAATATGGGAACCGTGAGGGGCAGAGAGATCGTAAATTAATCTTTCTTCATTGCTGAACTTGCCCGTCACTACCCCTACCGGACTGACCCTCCAGCGATCGAACGGTAAGGTCACGAAAGGCCCTATAAGAAACCCTTTTCCGAGCTCGGTTTGAATCAATGTGTCTATAGCATTGGGTGCTTCAATGTGTCTATAGCATTGGGTGCTTTATTGGCCGACTGTAGGTTGCTGCATTTGTATGTCACCTCAGGAAGTGCGATCAAACCTGTATGGAAGCCCTTCTTGAACCCCGAGATGAGAAAAGTAACGAACTCAGTGTCGTGATGACCCTGCAGACAGTGCTGTAAATAATCAGTATCCACTACGCTCAGGTAGGATTTATCCGATTTTAATGTACACACCACCTTGGGGTGAGCCCGGAAACAATTGGTGCACACGTGGAGAAGGCGACATTGACCATAGTTACAGGCTGAGAAATTGTTATTTTTACATATTTGGGATCTACCTAGAAACTTGACAGGACGACCCAATTTGTCAACCGTGCCAAAGCCCTTGTTGGCCTCTGATGGGCTGGCAGCAGAGGTACTGGGTGTTATGTCCATACCTCCAGCTGCCAGGTGACACCAGTCGGTGGTGTGAAAAATAGATTGACACCGAGCACAAGATGGGCCTTTGAGGCCTGCAAAATGTCTATAGAAGAGCTTGGTTTCAATATTGGCCCAGTTAGTGGAGAACTGGAACTGACTAAGGGCTGCGGCGGCTTTTGCAGAAAAAGAGCAATGGTAATGTCACGGAAGGTGTACAGAAAACTAGAAGACACAAAATGAAGATCCGACTGACTGGATTCAAAACTAAGGAACCAAAGGGATAGCCCTGCAACAGACCTGGCTCTCTCCCTAACTGCTCAGCCTATGCAAAAATCTCAATGGTAGATGATCGCATATCCTCGTACCTCGACTGTATAACACCTGAACACCCTATAATAGTGAGGGGACACGACCACCGGCTCCCTACACTTGATACGGAGGGAGTCAGGGTCACCTGGGATCCAGCAAACAGGGAAATACAAATGAATGAACAAAACTTATCTGTAGAAGACTCAGTAGTAGCATCCAGCATGCATACACTCCAGGAAGTTGTATAAACCGCAAAGTGATGCAGTATGGGAAGGGATTTAAAGGGATGCAATCAGTTCAACTACATAACAGCTGAGAGAGGCTAACGAGATGAGAAAATGAAAGCAAAACAAAAGGAACCTCAAGGAGGAGGTTCTGAAGGACGTCTGTCAGAGCTTCTCAGATGTCTGGTGGTGACAGGTAATCATAAAATGCGGTACCGCCGTACTTATGCCCCAAGTCAATCACTCTGTAAAGATACAGATCCAGCTCTTCTCTTCTATCTGGGCGTACTGAGCAAATTAAATCTCGATACAGACTAAATGCCAGAACAAACTCAGGAATAGTGAGTTTCTTATTGAGCCTGTGGTTACGACTCCAGAGTACCACGGAAACGTCACCACAGGTGATGACCTTGTTGTCAGAAATATCCCTGGTGGCCATTAATAAAGATGCGAGATTCACATCTCTGCCCTCTAGAATGTCTTTCTTGATGTTAGCTGGGATGAAATGAGCCGGCATGATGACGGGCACAGAGGGTATAGTACTTGAGGAACCTGCGGCTGAGGTGGAGGCAACTGGAAGATACTGAGAGGGATTACTGGCGGGGACCTGCCGGGCCTCTCCAGTCTAACCGTGCTTGGATGTTATTAATCGTAGATGACAAGTTGTTGACCATTGCAATTGGGTAATAGAAGTCTGTAGAGTCGACATAGACTCCTCCTCTAGCTGTGGGCCTGTGGTACTGGCAACCATTAAGCGGTACAGTTCCGCCTTCCTAGCCGAAGCCGAGAAGGGGATACCCCTTTTCAATAACTCAGAAGTAAGCCTAGGAACAGTCCAACTCTGGAGTGACGGAATACTGCCTGCTTCAGAGATCCTTGTGACATTCTCATCCACCGAACCCTCCACGATATAAGACACATGCGACATTGCTGACTGTGGACAAACATCAGTATTTTAGAACGGTACAGCGTTAAGGTGCGCCGTCACCTGAGTGAACAACCATGCGCTGCCATCATGAGTGGGACGTGCATGCGCCAGCACGGAAGCAATTTGTAGAACCGTGATGTGAACCCACGCCCCTGACACAAGAACCACCTATATGACACTGAACTCGTGACGAGGCGAACACCGTGAAGCTGAAATCGAGGAAGCGTGGCAGAAGAAACTGACAGCAACCATGCCAACGTAGGTCATGGCGTGGACTTACCGAGACTTCAGAAAGAAAGAACTTATAACGAACATGATAACAGCAAAATGAAACAAAGAAGTAGTAACGACCCCTGCACCTGTACATGCATATATATATATATATATTCTCTTTTTTTTCTACCTGATCCAACGGAAAATGAAGCCACGGAAAAGGTGAAGCTGCAACCTAAAAGAAGATGATTGGCAATTACCTTGCGACACACGCTGCGAAACCTTAAATAGTCCCCTTGTATATGATATATCCTTTTTTTCTTTATTTTTTTTTTAACCCAAACTACCACTTTTTTTTTTAACAACCCAAACTCCCTTTTTTTTTTTTTAACCACTACCACCTGCTGCCTGGAGGCTCCAGCAGACCAGATGAATCAAGAGCCTACCAGAAGAAAAACAGCCTTGCATGCACCCCTGCCTCACTACGAGCACGGCGGCCCGTGCTATACATTACAATGTGTCGGGAGCGGAGTCGCGCTGACTCCTGCAACCTGAGAGTCTGCCGCATGGGGAGCCGATGCTGCCAGGCAGAAACGTTCTGGTGCGGTGGTGCTCCCTTAGCTAAAGGAGCCGACACACACCGCCGGCCGGAATGAGAGGACAAAAGACCGCCGTAAGTGACTTACCCAACCTGGATGCCGAGAGGCAAAAAGAAACACGTGAAGCAGAGCAGGTGAGCCTCCTCAAGCAGGACACACGTAGCACGCCGAATCCACACAGGACGAGGTAGCGTGGGTGCGCCTAGCTATATGAAGGCGTGGAGGAGGGGAGAGGCGCCCCTCCCACAAATACAGGCCAATAAATCAGCCTTAATACCTATCCCTAAATCTATCCAGCTAATATTTAAATAAATATTTGCTTGTATTCGCACACTAAATTGCTGACACTATCAACACTCACTTGGCTTGTGGGTGAAATATCAGGATGAACCTAAAATGCACTCTAACCTTTACTGGTGAACTTAATGCGATCTTCTCTAAACCTTTGAATGCACATGTCCAACTGTTTAGTGTTTTCAGGACTTTTTGCACAACTTGCTGTTCTCTAAGGCTACTTTCACACTAGCGTTTTTCTTTTCCGGAATAGAGTTCCATCACAGAGGATCTATACTGGAAAAGAACTGATCAGGCATATCCCCATGCATTCTGAATGGAGAGTAATCCGTTCTGGATGCATCAGGATGTCTTCAGTTCAGTCTTTTTGACTGATTAGGCAAAAGATAAAACCGTAGCATGCTACGGTTTTATCGCGGGCCAAAAAAAACTAAAGACATGCCTGAATGCCGGATCCGGCATTTTTTCCCATAGGAATGTATTAGTGCCAGATCCGGCATTCAAAATACCGGAATGCCGAATCCATCCTTCCCGCCTGCGCAGACCGGTAAAAATGTGAAAAAAGATACATGACAGATCCGTCTGTCCGCATGACAAGCGGAGAGACGGATCCGTCCTTGCAATGCATTTGTGAGACGGATCCGCCTCACAAATGCTTTCAGTCAGCGGCAGATCGGCGGACAGTTCCGATCATGCTGTTTAATTAGTATTTAAACAGTCCTCCTCATCATGCTGTTCACATTTTACCATCATGAGACCAAGACGAGACCTAGCCATTCATCAGCAGTACTTCGCCATTGTGAGGCTTCAAGCAGGATGTTCTCAGATGGAAGTGGCCACTGAGCTTAGTGTCACAGAGAGTCATCAGCAGGTTGTATCAGAGATACTGGAAGAGTCACAGAAAGGCAGAGAAGTGAACGTCCTTTGGCCACATCCCATACTGATGACCACTTTATTGTGAGCAATGCCCTGCGGAACCAGATGATGAATGCCATACAACTCCAGGCACAAGAGAGGTGAAAGGCAGCAAATTGTCACGTCATACCATTGGAAACTGTTTACATCAGCGTGGTTTGCGTGCTAGACGACCTGCAAGGGTACCTGACCACACCACCAGGCACAGGCATCATCGTCTTGCATGGGCCAGGGAGCATCTACGCTGGACGAAGGACCAGTGGGCCTCAGTGCTGTTCAATGATGAAAGTTGATTTACACTGAGCAGAAATGATGGCTACCAACGATGTTGCAGATATCAAGGAGAGCGCTAAGCTTTAGCCACTGTTGTCATCAGACGAGCCTTTGGTGGTGGTGGTGATACAGTGTGGGCAGATGTTTAGTCAATACAGAACCTCCCTAAACTTTTTGAATGGCCCATACTACTTGAACATCATTAATCCAGTCATTTTGCCTCAGCAGGAACAACACAGGCCTAATGTCATCTTCGTGGAGGACAATGCGCCAGTTCATCGAGGTCCATCATTAGGGAACGACTGCTGGAGACTGGGGGACCATGAAGAGGCTCGTACTCCAGAACCTCAATGTCCTGTGGGGCGCCCTTCAAGAAGAGTGGGATGCCATGCCTCAGAAGACAATAAGTCGACTTGTGAACAGCAGGAGACATCATTGTCAAGCTGTAATTGATGCTCAAGGTCACATGACAAGTTCTGGAGACATTGAAACAAACAATGGGACGGCACTGCGCTCTGTTAAGGTCTGGGTGCACGGTCAGTAGGTCGGATCCCTCTAGTAATATATTAGAAAGACCAGCACTCCGTTTTGCTGAGCTGAAAACTTCTTTATTCGTCACCCATGTGACGTACGTTTCGGCATAAAATTTGCCTTTCTCAAATACAGGTGATGATAGCTCAATACAACATATACAATGCACCATTTAAATACACCTTTTGAATAACCCGCCCCTCATCATGTGAGCGGTCATGTGGCTGTGATTGAAGGCATACGCCCCCAGCCACATGACCAGTCACCTGATCGCGGCGTCATGTTGCTATGTAACTCAGTATAAACAGAACTCAATCAATGGAAAAGAAACAAGATACGGCAGAGTATGTATCTACATTCATACATTACTACAGCGTCTGAGTTATCAATGATCCATTATAGAACCAAATACAAACAAACCTATTGTAATACATATATTTTTTTTTCACGTGAAACTGCTCAATGAATATTCTTTATTGAGGCCTTTGGGGGCAAGCATCTCGAGTCGATGGATCCAATATGCTTCACGCTGGTGGAGCATCTGGATACGATTTCCTCCACGTCGTGGTAGGGTCACTTCCTCTATAATTTGGAAACGTAATTGTGAGATGTGATGTTTTTTCTCAATGAAGTGTTGAGGGATAGGCAGCAAAATATTCTCTTTCCTGATTGTGGATTTGTGTTTTCCCACTCTATCTTTAATACGCATTGTTGTTTCTCCAACATAGCACAACCCACACGGACATTTTAGTAAGTAGATAACAAAGTAAAGTGACCCCGTACTGGAATTTATTGTCCTGTGTGTGGGTGTGATATGTTGGAGCCCTTAATGACATTGGAGCAGTGAACACAGTTCAGACAGGGAACTGTCTCTACTTTCTATTGTCCTACGACGTAACTACTTCTTATTTCAAGATACATTTTTCCAGCAGCGGTGTGGGACCGCGATGGGGTCCAATGCCGCACCGCCTTACGCAAATTGTTATATGGCATATTTTGAGAGAGAGTATATCTAACCAAATGTGCTATATCAAAACCATTGTATATTTTGGAAACGTTTTATCGACGATATTTTTTGCGTATGGCGGTGCGGCACTGAGACCCTTACGTCTTTTATAGATCACATCAACAGCATAAGACCTGAACTAAAATTTACACTGCATCAAGATCCACATCGTGTTTCTTTCCTTGATACATGGGTAATTAGGGGTATTAATAACAGGATTACAACTGATCTATATGTCAAAGAGACTGACAGAAATAGTCTGTTATTATTTCACAGCAATCATCCTGCAGCTGTAAAAAAATCACTACCCTTTTCGCAGTTTAAAAGAGTGGCCGACATTGTAACGGATCCTGATACACGTAGTTTGAGGATGCAGGAAATGACACAAAAATTTGTCAACAGAGGTTATCCATCTAAGCTGTTAGATGAACAAAGGTACAAGGAAGAAAATCCCACAATAACACAAAAAAAAGATGACAAAAACACAGAGAATACCACTCATTGTTAAATATCACCCCCGGATGGATCGAGTAAGAGCAATTGCCAATAAACACTGGCATATTTTACAAAGATCATACCCAACAATTCAGGAATATAGGGAGTTACCTATGATGTGTTATAAACGTAATCAAAATATTAGAGATAAGATCATCTGGGCGGACATAGGTAGTGACAGGACGTCATTGCGACAGCTCACTTTCTCCACAGTCAGAAAGGGAACATTTCCCTGTCTGAACTGTGTTCACTGCTCCAATGTCATTAAGGGCTCCAACATATCGCACCCACACACAGGACAATAAATTCCAGTACGGGGTCACTTTACTTTGTTATCTACTTACTAAAATGTCCGTGTGGGTTGTGCTATGTTGGAGAAACAACAATGCGTATTAAAGATAGAGTGGGAAAACACAAATCCACAATCAGGAAAGAGAATATTTTGCTGCCTATCCCTCAACATTTCATTGAGAAAAAACATCACATCTCACAATTACGTTTCCAAATTATAGAGGAAGTGACCCTACCACGACGTGGAGGAAATCGTATCCAGATGCTCCACCAGCGTGAAGCATATTGGATCCATCGGCTCGAGACGCTTGCCCCCAAAGGCCTCAATAAAGAATATTCACTGAGCAGCTTCACTTAAAAGAATATATATGTATTACAATAGGTTTGTTTGTATTTGGTTCTATAATGGATCATTGATAACTCAGACGCTGTAGTAATGTATGAATGTAGATACATACTCTGCCGTATCTTGTTTCTTTTCCATTGATTGAGTTCTGTTTATACTGAGTTACATAGCAACATGACGCCGCGATCAGGTGACTGGTCATGTGGCTGGGGGCGTATGCCTTCAATCACAGCCACATGACCGCTCACATGATGAGGGGCGGGTTATTCAAAAGGTGTATTTAAATGGTGCATTGTATATGTTGTATTGAGCTATCATCACCTGTATTTGAGAAAGGCAAATTTTATGCCGAAACGTACGTCACATGGGTGACGAATAAAGAAGTTTTCAGCTCAGCAAAACGGAGTGCTGGTCTTTCTAATATATAAAGTTCTGGAGACACTGACATTTTGTGGGGGTATACCCAGCACTGGTGTTGGCTTTTGTTTCAATAAATTGTTTGAGATGAGGAAATCGCCATTGATGCTTCTACTGCAATGCCCGACTTTCATGATATAATATCACTGGAGCCGGAGAGTTTACATTTTCTATAAATTTCACCTGAAAGCCAAATACCCCTAACTTTTTGTTAGTTGTGTATGTTTTTATTCTTTTTTTAGTACTTTGCTGGCAGATTAGCACATATATGATGCTGTCTAGTCTCTTTTTTCTTCCACACAAAATGGCACCGTTCTGGGCATCGTTGATCCTATCAGGAAACGCATTCAATGCTGCAACCAAACATGATTAAAGGGGTTATCCGAAAACAAAACAGCCCGGCACTAGTGGTAATGCTTACCTGGTCCTGGTTTGTATGACGTCACACATGACATAAGGGGAAGAGGTCACCGCCGAAGCCTGTGATTGGCGATGACACATGTTGATGCCGATGCAGAAGTGCCGGTCCAGGAGCCACACAGGCCGAATTCAGCAGCAGATGCCGGATGTAGGAGGGCTGTTTTTGTCTTGGATAACCCCTTTAACCCATTCAGGACAGGGCCATTTTCGTTTTTTAACTGCCATCGCCATATTCTGACCCCCATCATTTTTTTTTTTTTTATATGTACGGAGCTGTTTTTACTGATAACATATTCATTTTTTATAAAAAATTGTTGGGGAGGTGAAATAACAAAATAGTGACAAATCATTGATTTTGAAGGTTTTTTTCCCCATTACGCCATTCGCCGCATATGTTTTTATATTTTAATAGTACAGGCGGTTTCACATGCATCGATACCAATCATTAGACTGCGCCTCTCATAGACTCCAATGCACAGACAGGGTCTTCATAGGAACATAGCTGTGGCTTGGATCATTCAGGAGGATGAGGTTGCTGCACACACAATCCGCCTCCCCTGATCCTCGCTAGGGGGAGACAATGCTCAGGGCAGGGAGCAGGTTTTCATGGTTTTTCAGCTCCTAGATGCCATGGTCACACTTGCTGCTGTGTGAGATTGTATGGAGGGGGGCTGCTGTGTGAGATTGTATAGAGGGGGGAGGGGGGGCTGCCGTGTGAGATTGTATGGAGAGGGGGCTGCTGTGTGAGATTGTATGGAGGGGGGCTGCTGTGTGAGATTGTATGGAGGGGGGCTGCTGTGTGAGATTGTATGGAGGGGGGGCTGCCGTGTGAGATTGTATGGAGGGGGGGGGTGCTGTGTGAGATTGTATGGAGGGGGGGGGGTGCTGTGTGAGATTGTATGGAGGGGGGGGTGCTGTGTGAGATTGTATGAGGGGGGCCTGCTGTGTGAGATTGTATGATGGAGGGGGGGCTGCTGTGTGAGATTGTATGGAGGGGGGGCTGCTGTGTGAGATTGTATGGAGGGGGGGCTGCTGTGTGAGATTGTATGGAGGGGGGCTGCTGTGTGAGATTGTATGGAGGGGGGGCTGCCGTGTGAGATTGTATGGAGGGGGGAGGGGGGGCTGCTGTGTGAGATTTTATGATGGGGGCTGCTGTGTGAGATTGTATGGAGAGGGGGCTGCTGTGTGAGATTGTATGGAGGGGGGCTGCTGTGTGAGATTGTATGGAGGGGGGGCTGCTGTGTGAGAGTGTATGGAGGGGGGGCTGCCGTGTGAGATTGTATGGAGGGGGGGCTGCCGTGTGAGATTGTATGGAGGGGGGCTGCCGTGTGAGATTGTATGGAGGGGGGCTGCCGTGTGAGATTGTATGGAGGGGGGCTGCTGTGTGAGATTGTATGGAGGGGGGCTGCTGTGTGAGATTGTATGGAGGGGGGGCTGCTGTGTGAGATTGTATGGAGGGGGGCTGCCGTGTGAGATTGTATGGAGGGGGGGGCTGCTGTGTGAGATTGTATGGAGGGGGGCTGCTGTGTGAGATTGTATGGAGGGGGGGCTGCTGTGTGAGATTGTATGGAGGAGGGGGGCTGCTGTGTGAGATTGTATGGAGGGGGGGGCTGCTGTGTGAGATTGTATGGAGGGGGGGCTGCTGTGTGAGATTGTATGGAGGGGGGAGGGGGGCTGCTGTGTGAGATTGTATGGAGGGGGGGCTGCTGTGTGAGATTGTATGGAGGGGGGCTGCTGTGTGAGATTGTATGGAGGGGGGGCTGCTGTGTGAGATTGTATGGAGGGGGGGCTGCTGTGTGAGATTGTATGTATGGGGGGGCTGCTGTGTGAGATTGTATGGAGGGGGGCTGCTGTGTGAGATTGTATGTATGGGGGGGCTGCTGTGTGAGATTGTATGGAGGGGGGGGGGGGGTTGCTGTGTGAGATTGTATGGAGGGGGGGTTGCTGTGTGAGATTGCATGGAGGGGGGGTTGCTGTGTGAGATTGTATGGAGGGGGGGTTGCTGTGTGAGATTGTATGGAGGGGGGCTGCTGTGTGAGATTGTATGGAGGGGGGGCTGCTGTGTGAGATTGTATGGAGGGGGGGCTACTGTGTGAGATTGTATGGAGGAGGGGGGCTGCTGTGTGAGATTGTATGGAGGGGGGGGCTGCTGTGTGAGATTGTATGGAGGGGGGGCTGCTGTGTGAGATTGTATGGAGGGGGGAGGGGGGCTGCTGTGTGAGATTGTATGGAGGGGGGGCTGCTGTGTGAGATTGTATGGAGGGGGGCTGCTGTGTGAGATTGTATGGAGGGGGGGCTGCTGTGTGAGATTGTATGGAGGGGGGGCTGCTGTGTGAGATTGTATGGAGGGGGGGCTGCTGTGTGAGATTGTATGGAGGGGGGGTTGCTGTGTGAGATTGTATGGAGGAGGGGGGGCTGCTGTGTGAGATTGTATGGAGGAGGGGGGGCTGCTGTGTGAGATTGTATGGAGGGGGGGTTGCTGTGTGAGATTGTATGGAGGAGGGGGGGCTGCTGTGTGAGATTGTATGGAGGGGGGGTTGCTGTGTGAGATTGTATGGAGGGGGGGTTGCTGTGTGAGATTGTATGGAGGGGGGCTGCCGTGTGAGATTGTATGGAGGGGGGCTGCCGTGTGAGATTGTATGGAGGGGGGGCTGCCGTGTGAGATTGTATGGAGGAGGGGGGGCTGCTGTGTGAGATTGTATGGAGGGGGGGTTGCTGTGTGAGATTGTATGGAGAGGGGTGTCTTGTGGAAATCTGCTGAGACTCATATACATATTTATAAAATGCTGGATTTCTGTGCAGTTAGATTACTATGGGTATGAGGACATCCGCACAGCAGCCCCCACTGCATACAATTCCAATTCTCAACCCACCCCTCCCCCCATCTCTCCAGCGCTGTCACACTCTCTCCCCTCTCAGTGCTACAGACGCTGCTGAGCCGCCATCCCTGACCTTCCTACTCTACAAACAGTCGGTCTATTCTAGTGATAGAAGAGCGCTCCGGCTGCCGACCCACGTGACCTAAGGATGTCACGTCATATTGTGACGTCAGGAGGTCCTTACGGAGTATAGTATTTAGACATTACCGTTTAGAAAGATACTACCGATATTATATCCTAGTGACTTCAGGACCTTTGATGATGTCACAGTCATGTGATCAGTCACATGAGGGGAGGAGTAAAGCAGTGGAGGTCTTTCACTGTGCAGCACTTCCTGTCATGTGACCAGTGTGACGTCATCGCAGGTCCTGCAGCCCCAGGAGGTGAGATCTGCAGGTCAGTTATTGGTCTTGGTTCTGGGTTTATTAGAATGGAGCGGTTCTATAGGTGACATATAGCAGGTCCAGCCAGCAGGGGGCAGCACCGGCCATAGAGAGTCTCTGCTCACACAGTCTGGAGGTCAGGAGGGGAGTTCTCCTCAGACATGTCTGCTCTCCCCCTGGAATATTTGTAGAAAGTATACAAGTCCACCCGCGCTCCCAGATACACTCAAAACTACGTATCAGGCAGAGAATCGCTGCAGGTTCACTGCCACGGTCTGCTGCAGCGACCGTAATGTGAAAGTATTAACAAGGTCTGATTTGGACACAAATCAGAATCGGAACCTGCGCTGATTCAGATACGTTGCAGATTATTGGGTGGGTATGTAGAGGAGGGGGTATTCACAGTGTTAGGTGGGTGTGTAAGGGAAGAGATATTCACAGTGATCTTTGGTGCGGTTACCTTATTTTGCAGGTAGTCTATCCGTGGAGTGTCCGTCTTTCTGGATCCGGTGGGTAGGTTTCCCAGGTGCCTTCAGGTTCAACCTCTAGCGTAGGTGATGCTCCGGCCGGTAGCAGATCACTCACGCGAGGGAACCCCAGTTGAAGTCCGGGAACTTGGCGTGTGACGTCACCGCACTGAGTATGGAAGCCTTCAGGGGACAAATTCAATCCGACGCGTTTCTGACACGTCCTGTTTGAGCGTTTCTGAGTTTAGGCTCAGAAACGCGTCGGATTGAATTTGTCCCCTGAAGGCTTCCATACTCAGTGCGGTGACGTCACACGCCAAGTTCCCGGACTTCAACTGGGGTTCCCTCGCGTGAGTGATCTGCTACCGGCCGGAGCATCACCTACGCTAGAGGTTGAACCTGAAGGCACCTGGGAAACCTACCCACCGGATCCAGAAAGACGGACACTCCACGGATAGACTACCTGCAAAATAAGGTAACCGCACCAAAGATCACTGTGAATATCTCTTCCCTTACACACCCACCTAACACTGTGAATACCCCCTCCTCTACATACCCACCCAATAATCTGCAACGTATCTGAATCAGCGCAGGTTCCGATTCTGATTTGTGTCCAAATCAGACCTTGTTAATTCTCCCCCTGGAATATTAGGAGACCCCCAGACCCCTGTAAGAGGGGCTGTTCTCCTAGATTAGAGGGGTCTTCCATCACACACTGTTCTGTGATATCACTAGGATATGGAGTCAGTGTGTGGTCGGTGGGGACAACCTCTTCTGCTGTCCCCTTAGTGCCCCCTCACGATAGTGCTGCCCCCTCACGATAGTGCTGTCCCCTTAGTGCCCCCTCACGATAGTGCTGCCCCCTCACGATAGTGCTGTCCCCTTAGTGCCCCCTCACGAAAGTGCTGTCCCCTTAGTGCCCCCTCACGATAGTGCTGTCCCCTTAGTGCCCCCTCACGATAGGGCTGCCCCCTTAGTGCCCCCTCACGATAGGGCTGCCCCCTTAGTGCCCCCTTACGATAGGGCTGCCCCCTCACGATAGGGCTGCCCCCTTAGTGCCCCCTCACGATAGGGCTGCCCCCTCACGATAGGGCTGCCCCCTTAGTGCCCCCTCACGATAGGGCTGCCCCCTTAGTGCCCCCTCACGATAGGGCTGCCCCCTTAGTGCCCCCTCTTGATAGGGCTGCCCCCTTAGTGCCCCCTCACGATAGGGCTGCCCCCTTAGTGCCCCCTCACGATAGGGCTGCCCCCTTAGTGCCCCCTCACGATAGGGCTGCCCCCTCACGATAGGGCTGCCCCCTTAGTGCCCCCTCACGATAGGGCTGCCCCCTCACGATAGGGCTGCCCCCTTAGTGCCCCCTCACGATAGGGCTGCCCCCTTAGTGCCCCCTCACGATAGGGCTGCCCCCTTAGTGCCCCCTCACGATAGGGCTGCCCCCTTAGTGCCCCCTCACGATAGGGCTGCCCCCTTAGTGCCCCCTCACGATAGGGCTGCCCCCTTAGTGCCCCCTCACGATAGGGCTGCCCCCTTAGTGCCCCCTCACGATAGGGCTGCCCCCTTAGTGCCCCCTCACGATAGGGCTGCCCCCTTAGTGCCCCCTCACGATAGGGCTGCCCCCTTAGTGCCCCCTCACGATAGGGCTGCCCCCTTAGTGCCCCCTCACGATAGGGCTGCCCCCTTAGTGCCCCCTCACGATAGTGCTGCCCCCTTAGTGCCCCCTCACGATAGTGCTGTCCCCTTAGAGCCCCCTCACGATAGTGCTGTCCCCTTAGTGCCCCCTCACGATAGTGCTGTCCCCTTAGTGCCCCCTCACAATAGTGCTGTCCCCTTAGTGCCCCCTCACGATAGTGCTGTCCCCTTAGTGCCCCCTCACGATAGTGCTGTCCCCTTAGTGCCCCCTCACGATAGTGCTGTCCCCTTAGTGCCCCCTCACGATAGTGCTGTCCCCTTAGTGCCCCCTCACGATAGTGCTGTCCCCTTAGTGCTCCCTCACGATAGTGCTGTCCCCTTAGTGCCCCCTCACGATAGTGCTGTCCCCTTAGTGCCCCCTCACAATAGTGCTGTCCTCTTAGTGCCCTCTCACAATAGTGCTGTCCCCTTAGTGCCCCCTCACGATAGTGCTGTCCCCTTAGTGCTCCCTCACGATAGTGCTGTCCTCTTAGTGCCCCTGTAACGTTACATTACCCTACTTCGTGAGATTTCCCTACCTCCTAAGTTCCTGTCGCACCAGAAATTAAGTGTGGAGGCGTTCCTTAGTTTTGACGATCTGGTCATGCGCAAAAGGACAGTTTAGGGAAAATCTCACTGCGGAGTTCAGCAGCATATTGGGACACTGCGCATGCGGATAACTCCTGAAAAATTACGAGAGAAATTACATCTAAGTGCGCAAGCGCCGAGGGTAGTATAAATATCCATTTCGCAATCGCTGCTAACCCTTTGCTGGAGCTATTGATGGATTTTCACAAGTTATACGCGCTTGCGCAATGGGCCGTAATATTTCCCTACTTCGGCTCTCCTGCGCATGCACAGTGTCCCGGTGTGCTGCTGAACTCCGCAGTGAGATTTTCCCAAAACTGTCCTTTTGCGCATGCGCAGTTCGTCAAAACTAAGGAACGCCTCCACACATCATTTCCGGTGCGACAGGGAGTTAGGAGGTAGGAAAATCTCAGGAAGTAGGGTAATGTAACGTTACACCCCCTCACAATAGTACTTTCCCCTTAGTAGTGCCCCCTCACGATAGGGCTGCCCCCTTAGTGCCCCCTCACGATAGGGCTGCCCCCTTAGTGCCCCCTCACGATAGGGCTGCCCCCTTAGTGCCCCCTCACGATAGGGCTGCCCCCTTAGTGCCCCCTCACGATAGGGCTGCCCCCTTAGTGCCCCCTCACGATAGGGCTGCCCCCTTAGTGCCCCCTCACGATAGGGCTGCCCCCTTAGTGCCCCCTCATGATAGGGCTGCCCCCTTAGTGCCCCCTCACGAGTGCTGTCCCCTTAATAGTACCCCTCACAATAGTGCTGTCCGCTTTATAGTTGTAACAGTCCTACGGCTCACCTGAGTCAGAGGACAGCTGGCTGGAGGTAGGAGTGGAGCCCAGTGGCGAGGACCGCAGGCAGTTAGTAGGTGCAGGAAGTCTGGCAGAGGCGTAGTCGGTAGGCAGTAAGCGTGGTCAGACAATCCGGATGGCAACGGTGGTAGCAGTTCAGTAGGTAGGGACAAAGCAGAAGAGTAGTCGGTAGTCAATTCCTGGTCAGCAGTGGACTTCCAGTAGTAGCAAGAGCAGCAGATGAGGAGAAGCTTGATCAAGGCTCAGGAACTCAATAATCAGCAAACTGAAGTGCAAGGGGCTGGACTTATATAGGGAAGTAGCAGGTGTGGGGAATCAAGGGTGATGAGCAAGGCTTGGCAAGACTGAAGTTAACTAATAGGCTTCAGGGAGGAATGTCCAGAGAGGACGGTAGCCTAGTAAGGAGGGCTACCGCCTGGGATGTACTCCCCCCCCCTTCCAAGGTGACCTCCGGGCACCGCAGGGGCAGGCTTACCGGGGTGCCGTTGGTGGAACTCTTTTACCAGTCTGGGGGCATGGACATTGTCTTTTGGCTCCCAGGAGTTATCCTCGGGAGGGTAACCCTCCCACCCAATTAGGTATTGTAGTCTTCCCCGGTGGATCCTGGAGTCGAGGATCTTTGCGACAGCGTATTCTTCTTCACCCTGTACCCTCACGGGTGGTGGAGGGGGCGAGTGGCGGCCTGTGAAGGTGTTCTCCACGTATGGCTTGAGGAGTGAGCAATGGAAGACAGGGTGCACCCTAATGGAGTCCGGAAGGTCGAGCCGGAACGTGACCTCGTAGATTTGTGCGGTGATCCGGAACGGACCCATGTATCTTTGGGCCAACTTTTTGGAGGGGACCTTCAATCTGAGGTGCGAGCCTGTGTTAGCAAAGAAGGGGCTGTGCTTGGTTGAGCTGTGCTCAGCATTGTTGTAGGCGAACTCGGCCATGGGGAGATGATCAAGCCAGTCATCCTGCAGGTGGGAGCTGAAACAGCGTAGGTACTGCTCTAGGGTCTGATTAGTTCTCTCCGTCTGCCCGTTTGACTGAGGGTGGAAAGCGGAGGACAGGTTCACTTTAACCCCCGAGCTCCAGGCAGAAGTTCTTCCAGAACTTTGAGGCAAATTGTATGCCTCGGTCGGAGACCACGTCGTCCGGGATCCCATGCAGCCTGAAGACCTCTCTGAGAATAAGATCGGCCGTCTGTTTGGCGGTGGGTAGGCCTTTGTAGGGGATGAAATGGGCCATCTTGGTGAGACGGTCGACCACGACCAGGATGGTGTTCATCCCTTTTGAAGGAGGAAGGTCTACCACAAAGTCCATGGAGATCGAGCCCCAGGGGCGGGAGGGAATCGGGAGGGGTTGTAGCAGACCCACGGGAGAGGAACGAGGAGTCTTATTGCGGGCACAGACCGTGCACGAGGAGATGTACCTCTTGATGTCCTCCTTGTATGTTGGCCACCAGAAGGAGAGGGAGAGAAGCTCCTGGGTATTTCTTGTGCCAAAATGGCCGGCCACCTTGGAGTCATGGTTGAGTTTGAGCACTTCGAGCCGTGCGATTTCTGGTACATATAGTTGTAGGTCCTGATGAAACCAATGACCGTGCTTAAACGTAAGGCTGACATTCCCTGTGGGGTGGGCGAGGAAGGGGTCATTTTCATATCCTTCTTTGATTGTGCCCAGGAGTTCTTTAGAGTAGGTGGCCCCTACGACCCTTCTCTCGGGTAGGATGTTATTTTGGCCCTTGTTACTCTGTGAGGGCTCGGAAAACATTCTGGAGAGGGCATCAGCCTTGCCGTTTTTTGATCCGGGGCGATAGGTGATGAGAAAGTTGAAGCGGGAAAAGAATAGGCTCCATCTGGCCTGTCTGGCTGAGAGTCTCTTAGCGCTGCGGATGAACTCGAGGTTCTTGTGGTCAGTTATTACGATTATTGGGTTGGTGGCTCCCTCCAGCAGGTTCTCCACTCGGAGAAGGCATCCTTGATCACCAGTAGTTCTATGTTCCCGATGTCATAGTTCTTCTCGGAGGGGGACATCTGGCGGGAGAAATATGCGCACAGGTGTAATAGCATCCTCTCCCCTGTCCGTTGTGACAAAACTGCCCCCACCGCGGAGTCTGATGCATCTACTTCGACTGTAAATGGCAGCTCGGGGTTCAGGTGGATTAGGATTGGAGCAGAAGTGAAGAGGAGTTTCAACTTGGTGAAGGCCTCCTGGGCCTCGGGTGTCCAGGAGAAGGGGACTGCCTTCTTGGTGAGTTGGGTGATTGGTGCTATGACCTTGGAGAAGTTCCGGATAATATTTGTATCTCCTTCTCATTTCTCGGAACGGGCCAGTTCATCACAGCTTGGACCTTCCCCGGGTCCATACTTAGGCCCTCAGGGGAGATGATGTATCCGAGGAACTGAGTGGTGGTTCGCTCAAACTCGCATTTCTCTAGCTTGATATAGAGAGAGTTCTGTTGGAGTCTCTGCAGTACCCTGCGGACGTGTTCGCGGTGCTGCTCGAGGTCTTCAGAGAAGATCAAGATGTCGTCCAGGTAAACGACTACAAACAGATCCAGCATGTCCCTGAGGACGTCGTTAATGAAGTGCTGGAAGGTGGCGGGAGCATTGCAGAGTCCGAAAGGCATGACCAGGTACTCGAAATGACCATAACGTGTCCGGAAGGCGGTCTTCCATTCGTCCCCAGGGCGGATTCAGACGAGGTTGTAGGCCCCTCGAAGGTCGAGTTTAGTGAAGATCTTCGCTGCCCGGAGTCTCTCGAGGAGTTCTGAAATCAGTGGGAGCGGGTACAATAGCACTACCTACATTTAACCATGTTTGTCGTATAATGTGATTTACAATAAAGGATTTAATTCAGTACCAGCGGTCTGGCATCTTCTATGTAGGTGGTCTACCTACAATAGTGCTGTCCCCTTAGTGCCCCCTCACAATAGTGCTGTCCCCTTAGTGCCCCCTCACAATAGTGCTGTCCCCTTAGTGCCCCCTCACAATAGTGCTGTCCCATTAGTAGTGTCCCCTCACAAAAGGGCTGTCCCCTTAGTGCCCCCTCACAATAGTGGTATCCCCTTAGTGCTCCCTCACAATAATTAATTTTGTCTACATGATAAATGCCACTTGCTGAAGTGAGACAACCTGTAACAGCGACCGCTGTTTCCCTGCTTACCTCCACGGTCCCGGGCGCCGTGCTCAGCGGTGATCGCTGGCCAGTGCTTCCCAGTCACAGCTGCAGTCCTGGGCTCTGTCTGTGTAGGTGCTGTTGCTCTGGGATCCGCTCCACAGCTTCCTCTCAGCCCTGGCCACATGCTTGCTGTTTGTTCTTACTACACTCCCCTAGGGGCGGCGCGTGTCACTTCCTGGGCTGTATGGGTTGGGTCATGTGACCTCACTGACCAACCCTACCCCTCTTGCACATATTTTAGTGTCTCAGCCCTCTTCATAGATGCCTGTGTCAAGGTCCTTGTGTTTGCTAAGTTCCTGATACACACGTGTGTTCCTGACCAGTGATGGCCAGTTTGCAGTGTTCGACGGCGAACACATGCGAGCTGCCATCTTAAAGGGTTTCTACCACCTCATTTTGACCTAATTAGCTCTCAGACACTAGCGATCTGCTAGTGTCTGATCTACCTAACCATGCTATTCTCAGACCTGTGTGTGGATCCGTTTCACAAAAAAACAAACTTTTATTAATATGCTAATGAGCCTCTAGGTGCTATGGGGGCGTCTTTTCACCACCTAGAGGCTCGGTCTACTCACATTGTATGCCGCCCCGCTCGTCCGTTAAGCCCGCCCATCTCCTCTTGAATGCCATCCTCCATCTGAGCCAGCGGACGAATTCTCGCGCCTGCGCCGTGCGCGTCTGTATTCGGCGCAGGCGCAGTAAATGTCTGACCGCTGCCTGCACAGACATCTCGGTCATCGGCGCAGGCGCAGTGGAGATGTCTGTGCAGGGAGCGGTCAGACATTCACTGCGCCTGCACGGAATACAGACGCGCACGACGCAGGCGCGAGAGGCTCATTAGCATATTAATAAAAGTTTGGTATTTTTGTGAAACGGATACACACACAGGTCTGAGAATAGCATGGTTAGGTAGATCAGACACTAGCAGATCGCTAGTGTCTGAGAGCTAATTAGGTCAAAATGAGGTGGTAGAAACCCTTTAACTCACAAGTCCGGCGCTGCACAGTTAAGTCCTTACCTGTGTGCGAGCCGGTCTGAAACAAATGCGGTCACCGGGAGAAGGTATTTCCGTGAACAGCCGCCGGGGGGCCTTCATCTGGCTGTTCTCGGAACTGCCTGCTCCCGGTTACCTGTGCTTCGCCGGACTTGTGAGTTAAGATGGCAGCTCGCATGTGTTCGCTGGCGAACACTGCGAACTGGCCATCACTGTTCCTGACTTCTACTTCATTCCTGGACTCCGCTAACCGTCTGATCCCTGCCTGCTTGCCTTGACTCTCCTGTTGCTGATCCCGATTGCCTGACCTGTACCTTTGCTGCCTGCCCTGACCTTTTGCCTGTTTGTCTACGCCTCTGCCTCATCCTTCGGTCCTGCACTGTTGCTCGATGGTAACGACTCTGCCTGTCTGACTAAGATTGTACTTCTAGTCTGCCTGGACCAGGTGCTTCGTGTGCCTGCCCTCCTCAAGAGGTAGCGACCTGGTGTTCCCCTCGGGAAAGTCTATTCCCACCATCAGGGGTGCTGTGAAGAACGAGGGGTTCACTTAGACAACGCCCTGAAGAGGAGGTAAGACACGTGGCACATGGGTTTACAACCCCTTTAATCCAATTACTTCACATTAAATCCCAGTGACCGAAATACAATCAAAGAAATTAGGAGTCATTATACAGAAACATTACCCAGACCCAGAAGATGGACAAGAGGAAGTGGGGGATGTCAGAGCTGGCTGAGATCCTGACCCTGATAAAATAACTGCTTCTACAAAGCTTCTGAGCCTCCTGCCTTTCTGTAAGTGTGATTTATCCCTCTTTATCAGCTTTCTGAGCTTGTTAGAAAAAAACATAGTGGAAAGTAAGGGAAGTGAGATCACTGCATACAGTACCTGTAGAAGGGAAACACCCCCTGCTTGTGAGTGAAATGCATCTAGCTGTGCAGCTGAAATGAGATAATATGGCTGAAATAAACTTACGGTAAGCCCAAACATAACAGTTCCTTCACAGACTGTACAAAGACGCACTGCCATTATGCAAACCTTTTTTGAAAACTCAGGTACACTTTAAACACAGTCCTGAGACCAAATGTGGGTCATTACATTGGAAAACTTTCAAATTCTCAAAGGCTGCAGAAAGCATGTCAGATCAAGTGTCTGTGAACTTTCTATCAGTCGTCCCATTAATAAAGACATTTACAGTAAAAATAAAATGAGAACCGTCTGCTGTATGTGGTAGACTGCGATGTGTATCCTGTGTAACACTGTATTCACTGTATAGCAGGAGGCCGGCTGACTGATTTATTATGGTCACCAGTCTGGTATGTATAGGACACCTCAATAGCTAAGTCATCTCCGTTGTACAATATTGGTAGACTTTTGTCATTCCTAATTTTTGAGACACTTTACTTCATGTAAGATGTGATTTTGTTCACAATCCTCCTTCTTTCCCTCAGGTTTCTTAGGTACAGGACTCTCTTCTTTTTAAAGACAATGGTCCTTTCCATTAAGGACCCACCAAGGATGGAGAAGGACAGACACCACATGGCTGCAAGGATACTAGACCTCACCCTGGAGATCATCTCCTTGATAACCGGAGAGGTGAGAGTCTCACATGACACCACTCTTATCTCTAGTAATAAACCAGGGAAATGTCTGGAAAGGTGAAGGATTCTTAGAATCTCTGTAGTGATCGGCGTCTCCCCATACACAGGATTACACAGTAGTGAAGAAGTCGTCTGGTGAGTGTGTGACACCCCGTGTGTCAGGAAGATGGAGCAGGACCCAGAGCCCCATCACCGAGCCTCCACCTCATTCCCTGATACATGAGCAGAAGATCCTAGAACTTACCACCAGGATCACTGAGCTGCTGAGCGGAGAGGTGAGCGCTGCTGGGAATGCTGGGACATTATACTATAACGCCAAGGGAGGGGTCTGGTAATGACTGTGTCCTTGTGTTGTCAGGTTCCTATAAGGTGTCAGGATGTCGCTGTCTATTTCTCCATGGAAGAGTGGGAGTATTTAGAACAACACAAGGATCTGTACAAGGACATAAACCACATGTCTGCAAGGATATTAGACCTCACCCTGGAGCTCATCTCCTTGATAACTGGAGAGGTTAGAGTCTCACATGACATCACTTTTATCTCTAGTAATAAACCAGGGAAATGACTGGAAAGGTGAAGGATTCTTAGAATCTCTGTAGTGATCGGCGTCTCCCCATACACAGGATTACACAGTAGTGAAGAAGTCGTCTGGTGAGTGTGTGACACCCCGTGTGTCAGGAGGACGGAGCAGGACCCAGAGCCCCATCACCGAGCCTCCACCTCATTCCCTGATACATGAGCAGAAGATCCTAGAACTTACCACCAGGATCACTGAGCTGCTGAGCGGAGAGGTGAGCGCTGCTGGGAATGCTGGGACATTATACAATAACGCCAAGGGAGGGGTCTGGTAATGACTGTGTCCTTGTGTTGTCAGGTTCCTGTAAGGTGTCAGGATGTCGCTGTCTATTTCTCCATGGAGGAGTGGGAGTATTTAGAAGGACAAAAGGATCTGTACAAGGACCTCTTGATGGAGAATCACCAGTCCCTCACATCACCGGGTAAGAGGAGACCTTCCATGACTGTAGAGGAGAGAACAGTTTTGAATCAGAGTGCAGGTGTAGATGTGCTGTGCCACAGATTTGGCTGGGGCTACTGCTAAAGGAGCAGCTAGATTACCTTCCCCCCCATCCCCAGTCTTTACCCTTTAATCCATATGGACATCACTGCAGGGGAACCACTAGGCCACTACCTTTGGAAGTAGTCTCTGTTCAGTGGCTGCTGACCCTCTGGGATCAAGAGATACCAATGAAAAGCACCAAGGGATCAGTCAGAACTGTAGCCACAAGACAAGCAAAGACAAGGAGCGTTTGTGTAATGCAGTAAACAGTGCAAAGATCAGAGTAGGCAGCACAGGGTCAGTACTAGAAACAGGCAGAGGTCAGGTCAGGCAGCAATAAGTTAAATCCAGTTAACAGGCAGAGGTGAATAAGGCCGCTTTCAGATGAGCAAGTGTCACGCTCCAGACTCGCAGCACAGCACCCGTCCTGACCTCCCAGCACTGCCGGGGTCGCATTATACTGATTTATGGCGCTATGTAACGCTTACAGTTCTGGAACGTATTGGATAACACTGACATCATAATGTTTGTGTTATCCAATCCATTCCAGTCCTCTAAGGGTTACATAGCATCATAAATCAATATAATGCTATGCGACCCTAGCAGTGCTGGAAGTTCAGGACGGGTGCTGCGCTGCAAGTCTGCAGCGTCACACTCGCTCGTCTGAAAGCAGTGTAAATGTGCAACTGAACTCAAGAGTGGATCTCCTTGTCAGGAATCTAGCAACTAGAACCTCTTACTCAGGCTCCATTCCACAGGGGAGGGTGCCTTAAATATCCCAGGGAGGCTAGCCATAGAGTGGACAGATTAGGGCCACACATGCTGGCCCTTTAATAACCAGAGGAAGCACATGCCCTACAGGCGGTCAAAGCCACTGCAGGCCAAGAGCTGGCCACAGATCAGCACGCTGTGGACAGAACAATGAAATGTCAACAGGTATGGACCACCGGAGCAGGGAGTTGGGTAAGAGCTCCAACGACCTCCAAGGAACAAGGAGATGTCAGCAGCCACGGACCGGCCACCATCACAGATTCACTCATCACTGGATATAGACAATGTATTCAGTCACCGTGTGTTTTTCCTATAGATGGATCCAGTCAGAGAAATCCACCAGAGAGATGTCCCAGTCCTCAGTATTCCCAGGACTGTCCAGGGGAGAAACCAAATATCCCACTGGATCATCAGGTAGGTTTCTACAAAAGCCATTTTTTGTCATCTTACATCACAAAAAGTGTAATAGCAAGCGATCAAAAATTCATATGCACCCCAAAATAGTGCCAATCAAATCGTCATCTCATCCCGCAAAAAATGAGACCCTACCTAAGATAATCGCCTAAAAACTGAAAAAACTATGGCTCTCAGACTATGGAGACACAAAAATATGATTTATTTTTGTTTCAAAAATGAAATCATTGTGTAAAACTTTCATAAATATTTTTTTTTTATACATATTAGGTATTGCCGCGTCTGTGACAACCTGCTCTATAAAATTATCACATCATCTAACCTGTCAGATGAATGTTGTAAATAACAAAAAAAAAATAAAACTGTGCCAAAACAGCTATTTCTTGTTACCTTGCCTCACAAAAAGTGTAATATAGAGCAACCAAAAATCATATGTACCCTAAACTAGTACCAACAAAACTTCCACCCTATCCCGTAGTTTCTAAAATGGGGTCACTTTTTTGCAGTTTCTACTCTAGGGGTGCATCAGGGGAGCTTCAAATGGGACATGGTGTCAAAAAAACCAGTCCAGCAAAATTTGCCTTCCAAAAACCACACGCTCCTTTCCTTCTGCGCCCTGCCGTGTGCCCGTACAGCAGTTTACGACCACACATGGGCTGTTTCTGTAAACTACAGAATCAGGGCCATAAATATTGAGTTTTGTTTGGCTGTTAACCCTTGCTGTGTAACTGGAAAAAATATATTAAAATGGAAAATCTGCCAAAAAAGTGAAATTTTTAAATTGTATCTCTATTTTCCATTAATTCTTGTGGAACACCTAAAGGGTTAACGACTTTTGTAAACTCAGTTTTGAATACCTTTAGGGGTGTAGTTTTTTATATGGGGGTACTTTTATGGAGTTTCTACTCTAGGGGTGCATCAGGGGGGCTTCAAATGGGACATGGTGTCAAAAAAACCAGTCCAGCAAAATCTGCCTTCCAAAAACCGTATGGCATTCCTTTCCTTCTGCGCTCTGCCGTGTGCCCGTACAGCAGTTTACGACCACATATGGGGTGTGTCTGTAAACTACAGAATCAGGGCCATAAATATTGAGTTTTGTTTAGCTGTTAACCCTTGCTTTGTAACTGGAAAAAAAATATAAAAATGGAAAATCTGCCAAAAAAGTGAAATTTTGAAATTGTATCTCTATTTTCCATTCATTCTTGTGGAACACCTAAAGGGTTAACGACGTTTGTAAAATCAGTTTTGAATACCTTGAGGAGTGTAGTTTCTAGAATGGGGTAATTTTTGGGTGGTTTCTATTATGTAAGCCTCGCAAAGTGACTTCAGACCTGAACTGGTCCTTAAAAAGTTGGTTTTTGAAAAAAAAATATTTACTCCATTTTACCAGTGTCATGAAGTACAATATGTGACGAAAAAACAATCTCAGAACGGCCTGGATAAGTCAAAGCGTTTTAAAGTTATCACCACATAAAGTGACACTAGTCAGATTTGCAAAAAATGGCCAAGTCCTTAAGGTGCAATAGGGCTGTGTCCTTAAGGAGTTACTTACCGATTGTAATTCGCATTTTAGCTTATTTGAGGGCCTCAGTATAAAAGTTTAATATAATGTATTGTATAGCATCATTATACCGTGCAGTTTAATATAATGAATTGTACAACTGCATCAATATACCAGTTATTTCACGTGTTGTACTGCATCAATCTACGCTTTTATTCAACGCATTTTACTGCATTGATAGGACATTGTATATTGTCAATACCAGTGTGCAGTGTTTTTGTAGATGGGGAGGGATGTTTAATTGCAGCTTTGTCAGTTAATTACCAAAATATATGTGAGTATATATAGTGGAACACTTTTTTCTACTGGCACAAATAAGGGGACATTTTTTTTTCTACTAGCAGAACTATAAGGGGGCAATTGGAAAAGGATTTAGGAAAACTAGAGGAATGGTTAAAAATCTGGCAACTAAAATTTAATGTTGATAAGTGCAAGATAATGCACCTGGGGCGTAAAAACCCAAGAGCAGAATATACAATCAGTGATACAGTCCTAACCTCAGTATCTGAGGAAAGGGATTTAGGGGTCATTATTTCAGAAGACTTAAAGGTAGGCAGACAATGTCATAGAGCAGCAGGAAATGCTAGCAGAATGCTTGGGTGTATAGGGAGAGGCATTACCAGTAGAAAGAGGGAGGCGCTCATGCCGCTCTACAGAGCACTAGTGAGACCTCATCTGGAGTATTGTGCTCAGTACTGGAGACCATATCTCCAGAAGGATATTGATACTCTAGAGAGAGTTCAGAGAAGAGCTACTAAACTAGTACATGGATTGCAGGATAAAACTTACCAGGAAAGGTTAAAGGGCCTTAACATGTATAGCTTGGAAGAAAGACGAGACAGAGGGGATATGATGGAAACTTCTAGATACATAAAGGGAATCAACAAGGTAAAAGAGGAAAGAATATTTAAAAGAAGAAAAACTGCTACAAGAGGACATAGTTTTAAATTAGAGGGGCAAAGGTTTAAAAGTAATATCAGGAAGTATTACATTACTGAGAGAGTAGTGGATGCATGGAATAGCCTTCCTGCAGAAGTGGTAGCTGCAAATACAGTGAAGGAGTTTAAAGGGATTCTGTCATGAGATTTGAGCCCTATAAGCTAAACATATGGCCATCCCCGTACTAATAACATGAATCCTAAACTGCCCTTATTAAACCTGCTTGTGGCTCTATTAGCCCAAAAAATTGGTTTTTATAAGCTGTCACTCACCTACCTAAGGTGCCCAATGGGTTTTATGTTAACCCAGGGTGCCCGCCCCCGCACCCCTCGCCGTCTGGTGCTCAACGAAGCCGCTGCCAGGAGTCTGTGGTGCATCAGGCTGAGCCTAGTGCGCAGGCGCCGGATCTAGCAGAGGGACGGGAGGATTGCGGAGGCGGGGCTGAGGTGAGGAAGGCAGCGCTGGGCACCAGACGGTGAGGGGTGCGGGCGGGCACCCTGGGTTAACGTAAAACCCATTGGGCACCTTAGGTAGGTAAGTGACAGCTTATAAAAACCATTTTTTGGGGCTAATAGAGCCACAAGCAGGTTTAATAAGGGCAGTTTAGGATTCATGTTATTAGTATGGACCTGGCCATATGTTTAGCTTATAGGGCTCAAATCTCATGACAGAATCCCTTTAAGCATGCATGGGATAGGCATAAGGCCATCCTTCATATAAGATAGGGCCAGGGGCTATCCATAGTATTCAGTATATTGGGCAGACTAGATGGGCCAAATGGTTCTTATCTGCCGACACATTCTATGTTTCTATAAGTACTACTGCAGACTAGAGTTTGATACCAAGTAAAAGTATTGCAATACTCTATACCATTCGATGCAACACAAAACACAAAAAATACACAACATGAGGTTAATGTGTATTTTTTTATTTATTTTTATTTTTTGTGTGCAAAATATCGATTGCCCATTATGTGAGGAACTTGATTAGCACATGGAAGTTTAGGTTCATAAACCATATGCCTCACATTAGTAGTAACCTCATCAACTTACTCTTCACATACTGGGCAACATGGTGGGGTACATGTGAGGTACATGAAGGAGTTAATTACTATTGATGTGGTTCATTTAATAACATATATACGCCACTTTTTGACCCGTCTCATGTGTCATTTTCTATGCCTGTTTTAGGTGTAGAAAATGGTCTAAGTCTATATTATCAAGGGAGCTGGCATAGATTTAGACAGGCAGTGAATCCGCCAAAGTTATGTAGAGGCCGGCTGTGAGGAATATGCGGAGTGATGATTTAATGCCTGCCATCTGCTCAGGGTGAGGGGTAGTTGGGCAGAGGAAATCGGGCTCCACAGGTGGCCCTGCTTCAAAACAGGAGGGAGGGCGTCACTGACTGAGGGTTAAAATGACCGCGCAGGGCACAGGCCTTGGTCCTTCTCTGAAGGGGGTCACGTCGTGTAACGTGTTTGGAGGAACCTTGGAAAACCTGCTTATGTCACTGCCCCCCGTGTGGCTACAGCATTCACCATCTGTCACGACCATGGTTATGGTCGTGACTCAGGATCCGCATGCTGTTGCCTGCGGTTTGGTTTTATTTTCATCCACAGGTGAGGGCCGCTAGTTTGTTGCCTCACTTGTGGTTGCCGCTGGCAACATGTGGTTGTATTGCAGTTTGGCAGCCTGAGCTGGTGCTGGGCAGCTTGCTGCAATGTGCATGCGGTTGCACCTGGCAACCTGCCTTTATAGGTGTGCACAGGGTTTGAGTTGTGTGCACTTTCCCTTAAAGTTGCTGTCTTCCCTTCCCTGGTGTGTGAAGGGTTAATTCCCTTCCTAGTGTGTGTCCACTGGGTGTGTCTGATTGTGGGTGTGGCTACTTGGGCATATATAGCTTCTGTGGTGTTTCAGAAGCTGAGGGGTACTCCAGCCTTGTAGTGGGCTGGAGGCACCCTCCTGGTCTCAGATACCATCTGCCAGTAAGGGCCACCCTTGTGGTCATAGAATGTGATACCCGATGTTATGAAGATGTGTTTGTGTTATGCTTGATTATTACAGCGTATGGTTTCCTGGCTTCCTGTGTGGTGTGTGCTCTGTCTCTTGTGTTTGTGGACAGCAGCACTTATACTTGGGTTCCAGGCTCCTTTGTCTGTGGCAGGTAGGTGTGGTACTTGTTGCACTTACCTGCCATTGCCATATGTCTGTTTCTGTTCCCCTTTCTTTATAGCTTGGCCACTTTAGACTCCTGTTGCTCCGCGTCCAGGAGGAATGGGCTGTCTACCCAGCTCCTAGTTCAGGGTTCGGCGGAGGGTCAGTAGGGATCCGAGGTTCCTGAGCATGAGCCCTCCTACCTTCAAGGGCGGCTCATGCAGCTAGGAGTCAGGGTCAGATTAGGGAAGCTCTAGGAGGTGACCTGCTCCCTAATTCTGTGGTTCTGGCCAAGTAGCAACCTTTCCATCTTCTGGCATCGCACGGCTGAGGGTTTTCCCCATCCTCAGCCGTAACACCATCGCAGCTAAAGTATTACGCCTTTATCCGGGAACTGACTTTCATTTGCTAATTGATAGTACCATCTGTATTTGTACATCTGGCCATTGTATATATCTGTGTGTAGTAGGGCTGCACGATAAATCGAAAAAATTATCGAATCGCGATTATCGGCAAATGCGATATGGCAAATGCCGCGATTATATATTAAGGGGCTCCGCGCACATAACTGGCTTTGTGTGTAAAGTATTTTACTAGTGTGTGAAACAAGCTCTCTCCTATTGATAACATGGCAGCCTCTGTACTCACTGTCACTATGAACGCACGGCAGCGAGCGGGACCGGCGGCGTGTGACTGACGTCACTTAGTAACGCTCCTGCTTCCTGAAGTGGGAGGAGCGTTACCAAGTGACTCACACGCCGGCCGGCCCGCTCGCTGCAGTGCATTCATAGTGACAGTGAGTACAGAGGCTGGACCTGTTATCAATAGGAGAGAGATTTTTTCACACACTAGTAAAATACTTTACACACAAAGCCAGTTATGTGCGCAGTTTAGGACACATGAGGGGACACATAGGGCCATGAGCGGGGCCAGCATAAAACACACATATAGCATCTTATGCTGGCCCCCCTCATGGCCCTATGTGTCATAGCACACATCCCCCATAACAGCGTCCTCCACAGATCCCCCACAACAGCGTCCTCCACAGATCCCCCACAACAGCGTCCTCCACAGATCCCCCACAACAGCGTCCTCCACAGATCCCCCACAACAGCGTCCTCCACAGATCCCCCACAACAGCGTCCTCCACAGATCCCCCACAACAGCGTCCTCCACAGATCCCCCACAACAGCGTCCTCCACAGATCCCCCCACAACAGCGTCCTCCACTGATCCCCCACAACAGCGTCCTCCACTGATCCCCCCACAACAGCGTCCTCCACAGATCCCCCACAACAGCGTCCTCCACAGATCCCCCACAACAGCGTCCTCCACAGATCCCCCACAACAGCGTCCTCCACAGATCCCCCACAACAGCGTCCTCCACAGATCCCCCACAACAGCGTCCTCCACAGATCCCCCACAACAGCGTCCTCCACAGATCCCCCACAACAGCGTCCTCCACAGATCCCCCACAACAGCGTCCTCTACAGATCCCCCACAACAGCGTCCTCCACAGATCCCCCACAACAGCGTCCTCCACAGATCCCCCACAACAGCGTCCTCCACAGATCCCCCACAACAGCGTCCTCCACAGATCCCCCACAACAGCGTCCTCCACAGATCCCCCACAACAGCGTCCTCCACAGATCCCCCACAACAGCGTCCTCCACAGATCCCCCACAATAGCGTCCTCCACAGATCCCCCACAACAGCGTCCTCCACAGATCCCCCACAACAGCGTCCTCCACAGATCCCCCATAACTATGTCATACCCAGCCACGTCAGCGGCTCATATGGGAAAATCCAAGCAAATAGACCTCTAGCACAATTCCCTTAAAATATTGCATCGCACATCGTTATCGCAATTTTTAGGGCCCTAATCGCAATCGCACAAAATTCCCATATCGTGCAGCCCTAGTGTGTATAAAGTGTTGTGTCTAGTGCGCCCTTAAGGCAATTAAATATATAAATTAATCTTGCACTGTTCTGCATCTCGATCCACAAATCCCCATGTCCGTGTTTCCGCATTATGTCATACGCTACCCGGGTTGGTTCCAGACTCAATATAATCCCGTTAACGGACCGGGCTTATCTCTAACGAGGAACTGGTGACAGTCTACTGGGCTGGCAGTGCTCTGTTTCACTGGGGCAGTGGAAAGGCTCTCTCAGCTTGTCAGGGTTGTGAGCGAGTGTTGTATCATGCTGAAGGTAGCGTGGATCACCCTCTCTCACTCCCCGTGCCTTCCTGTGCCCATGCGGACAAGAGGTATCTGTGTAAACTGTGCCAGGCTGACCTTATGTACTCTCAGGGAGGGCGTAACATCACGTTTTTGGTAACCAGTGACAAAACCGTAACGTGTGACGCTATACGGGGCTGCGAGGTCTTTTGCAGGACAGTTGCATTTTCTAATTCCAACCTTTATTATGTGGAGCTGGAAAAAAAATTCTAATGGGGTGAAATTGGAAAAATTACACAATTCCGCAGCAGTTTTATGGGTTTTGTTTTTACAGCGTTCCCCATACCGTATAACGGTGATACCACATGTGTATAGTATTGCATTTTAATACTGAAAAAAATGTTTCCTCTTCATCTCCATATACTGATCCCTATAATGTTTTTGTAGTTATGTGTACGGAGATGCTCATTTTTTTGCGGGGCAATCTTTGCTTTTCATTGATACCAATCTGGGATGTGTAAGGCTTTTTGATCAATTTTATATATTTTTTTTTTTGTGGGACGTGAAGTTAAAAAAAACTGCGAATTGTCCATTTTTACTTTTTTCCATTTCGCCGTTTTCCATATGGGAAAAATATTTTTATATTTTAATGGTACAGGCGTTTTCGCATGTGGTGATACCCATGATGTGTATATTTTTTTTATTGTTTACATTTTTATTTAGAGTACATGGGGAAAGGGGGGTGATTTTGAATTTTTATATTTAAATTTTTTTATATTTTTTAGCATTTTTCTTACACTATTTTATAGTTCCCATAACGGGAAGAACATTGTGTCGGCACTGTGTCAAGAAGGGCTGAGCCATGCCCCCTGCTTGCCGCACGTGTTTAATCTGGTTATAAAGCAGTTCCTGAAGTCTTCCACCCATCTGCAAGACATCCTGAAAATGGCCAGGAAACTGTGCATGCACTTCAGCCACTCTTAAACTGCACAGCACACCCTTCTTGAGCTGCAAAGGCAGAATGGCATTCCCCAACATTGGCTGATATGCGATGTTTCCACCTGTTGGAACTCCACCCTCCACATGTTGCATCGACTATATGAGCAGAGGAAGGCCGAAAACGATTTCTTGATGATGCAGACAGATAGGAGTGCTGCACTGTGTAACTTTGACGTTAGCCAGTGGCAGCTCTTGCGTGACACCTGCTGTTTGCTCAGGCCCTTTGAGGAGGCCACTTTATTTGCCAGTCACGAGGACTATGGGATGAACAACGTCATTCCACTGCTTCATGTCCTGAAGAATATGCTGCTAAATCTGGCTGGCCAGGGGACAGGAGACGTGGCGCCTACATCTCACGGCCACATGAGCCCTGTGGGGGCTGTACTAGAGGAGGACATTCATGCACAAGCAATGGATACAGAAATGGGTGGTTTTTCTGCACAGGTGACAGGAGAGGAGGAGCAGGAGGAGCTACAGGGCAATGAGGGAGACCCGGCAGATGACCCCGAGACACTGTGGCAGTATGCAGTGGAGCAAGGGCGTACATAGAAATCATGGGGCCCCATAGCAAAACTTAGTATTAGGCCCCAACCCCCCCCCCCCCCTCCCCCGCCTCGCAGATATAAAGTACAACATTTGTAACTAATTTTATCTATCTATCTATATTCTGAATCCAACCCCCTCCCCCAGCTCTACTGTTAAAGACATGTGGATGGACATTACATACAGCACACATACCTCTTACATACAGTGATGTCTCATCTGATGTAGACGTTCTCATTTGTCATCTTCTACATTCAGACCAGACCTCCATGACAGATTATTTCAGCCGTGTCTCGTCTCTGCAGAGTTTGACAAAAACAACTTATATGCCTCACTATTCTAGCATCATCCTCCTTCTCCTGGTGCCCCAACATTGTCATCCTGCTGCTAACCCAATACTGTGCCCGCTGTCATCACCAGTGCTCCAAATGCTATACTGCAGAAATAATAGTGCCATTCAGATAGTTGACCCCATAGTAATAGTGCTCCCAGACTGCCCCCAGTAGTAACTGTGCCCCCTACAGTACCCTAAATAGCAACCCCGTTAGTAGTAATGCCCTCCATATTGTGGTCAATAATAATGCCCACAAAGTACCCACAATATAAAAAATTCCCCTATAGGGCCGGTAGTAGAAATATAGGCCCCTACAGTGCTCCAACAGTAGCAAGGTCCCTCTACAAGGCACCCCTATAGAGACCACAGTAGTCATAAAGCCCCCTATAGTGCCCCAGTATTTATAAAGCCCTGCTGCAGTGTCCACGGTAGTTATAATGAACCCCTGTATTATAATACCCCTGTAGTGCCACTACATATAATGCACCCCCTGTAGTGCCCATATGTATAATGTCCCCTGTAGGATAATGCCCCCTGTTGTGCTAGTATGTAAAATGCTGTCACAGACCCTCTCATAGTATAATGCAACTTCTGTATTCATAGTATATATAGAATGCCCCCCTCCCCCATAGTATATGCAATGGCCCCCTCTATAATATATATAATGCACCCCCCTCTACCCTTAGTATATACTATGGCGCCCTCTTTAGTATATATAATTCCCCCCTCCCCCTAGTATATTCAATGATCGCTTCTGCACTATATTTAATGCCCCCAATGTATTGTTATATATATATATATACACACTAGCAATACAGAGGGGTGCATCATATATATATATATATATATATATATATATATATATACAGTGGGGGAAATAATTATTTGACCCCTCACTGATTTTGTAAGTTTGTCCAATGACAAAGAAATGAAAAGTCTCAGAACAGTATCATTTCAATGGTAGGTTTATTGTAACAGTGGCAGATAGCACATCAAAAGGAAAATCGAAAAAATAACTTTAAATAAAAGATAGCAACTGATTTGCATTTCATTGAGTGAAATAAGTATTTGAACCCCTACCAACCATTAAGAGTTCTGGCTCCCACAGAGTGGTTAGACACTTCTACTCAATTAGTCACCCTCATTAAGGACACCTGTCTTAACTAGTCACCTGTATAAAAGACACCTGTCCACAGAATCAATCAATCAAGCAGACTCCAAACTCTCCAACATGGGAAAGACCAAAGAGCTGTCCAAGGATGTCAGAGACAAAATTGTAGACCTGCACAAGGCTGGAATGGGCTACAAAACCATTAGCAAGAAGCTGGGAGAGAAGGTGACAACTGTTGGTGCGATTGTTCGAAAATGGAAGGAGCACAAAATGACCATCAATCGACCTCGCTCTGGGGCTCCACGCAAGATCTCACCTCGTGGGGTGTCAATGGTTCTGAGAAAGGTGAAAAAGCATCCTAGAACTACACGGGAGGAGTTAGTTAATGACCTCAAATTAGCAGGGACCACAGTCACCAAGAAAACCATTGGAAACACATTACACCGCAATGGATTAAAATCCTGCAGGGCTCGCAAGGTCCCCCTGCTCAGGAAGGCACATGTGCAGGCCCGTCTGAAGTTTGCCAATGAACACCTGAATGATTCAGAGAGTGACTGGGAGAAGGTGCTGTGGTCTGATGAGACCAAAATAGAGCTCTTTGGCATTAACTCAACTCGCTGTGTTTGGAGGAAGAAAAATGCTGCCTATGACCCCCAAAACACCGTCCCCACCGTCAAGCATGGGGGTGGAAACATTTTGCTTTGGGGGTGTTTTTCTGCTAAGGGCACAGGACAACTTATTCGCATAAACGGGAAAATGGACGGAGCCATGTATCGTGAAATCCTGAGCGACAACCTCCTTCCCTCTGCCAGGAAACTGAAAATGGGTCGTGGATGGGTGTTCCAGCACGACAATGACCCAAAACATACAGCAAAGGCAACAAAGGAGTGGCTCAAGAAGAAGCACATTAAGGTCATGGAGTGGCCTAGTCAGTCTCCGGACCTTAATCCAATCGAAAACCTATGGAGGGAGCTCAAGCTCAGAGTTGCACAGAGACAGCCTCGAAACCTTAGGGATTTAGAGATGATCTGCAAAGAGGAGTGGACCAACATTCCTCCTAAAATGTGCGCAAACTTGGTCATCAATTACAAGAAACGTTTGACCTCTGTGCTTGCAAACAAGGGTTTTTCCACCAAGTATTAAGTCTTTTTTTGTTAGAGGGTTCAAATACTTATTTCACTCAATGAAATGCAAATCAGTTGCTATCTTTTATTTAAAGTTATTTTTTCGATTTTCCTTTTGATGTGCTATCTGCCACTGTTACAATAAACCTACCATTGAAATGATACTGTTCTGAGACTTTTCATTTCTTTGTCATTGGACAAACTTACAAAATCAGTGAGGGGTCAAATAATTATTTCCCCCACTGTATATATATACAGGGAGTGCAGAATTATTAGGCAAGTTGTATTTTTGAGGATTAATTTTATTATTGAACAACAACCATGTTCTCAATGAACCCAAAAAACTCATTAATATCAAAGCTGAATATTTTTGGAAGTAGTTTTTAGTTTGTTTTTAGTTTTAGCTATTTTAGGGGGATATCTGTGTGTGCAGGTGACTATTACTGTGCATAATTATTAGGCAACTTAACAAAAAACAAATATATACCCATTTCAATTATTTATTTTTACCAGTGAAACCAATATAACATCTCAACATTCACAAATATACATTTCTGACATTCAAAAACAAATCAGTGACCAATATAGCCACCTTTCTTTGCAAGGACACCACAGCCTCCCAGACACTGTTCAGAGAGGTGTACCGTTTTCCCTCCTTGTAAATCTCACATTTGATGATGGACCACAGGTTCTCAATGGGGTTCAGATCAGGTGAACAAGGAGGCCATGTCATTAGATTTTCTTCTTTTATACCCTTTCTTGCCAGCCACGCTGTGGAGTACTTGGACGCGTGTGATGGAGCATTGTCCTGCATGAAAATCATGTTTTTCTTGAAGGATGCAGACTTCTTCCTGTACCACTGCTTGAAGAAGGTGTCTTCCAGAAACTGGCAGTAGGACTGGGAGTTGAGCTTGACTCCATCCTCAACCCGAAAAGGCCCACAAGCTCATCTTTGATGATACCAGCCCAAACCAGTACTCCACCTCCACCTTGCTGGCGTCTGAGTCGGACTGGAGCTCTCTGCCCTTTACCAATCCAGCCACGGGCCCATCCATCTGGCCCATCAAGACTCACTCTCATTTCATCAGTCCATAAAACCTTAGAAAAATCAGTCTTGAGATATTTCTTGGCCCAGTCTTGACGTTTCAGCTTGTGTGTCTTGTTCAGTGGTGGTCGTCTTTCAGCCTTTCTTACCTTGGCCATGTCTCTGAGTATTGCACACCTTGTGCTTTTGGGCACTCCAGTGATGTTGCAGCTCTGAAATATGGCCAAACTGGTGGCAAGTGGTATCTTGGCAGCTGCACGCTTGACTTTTCTCAGTTCATGGGCAGTTATTTTGCGCCTTGGTTTTTCCACACGCTTCTTGCGACCCTGTTGACTATTTTGAATGAAACGCTTGATTGTTCGATGATCACGCTTCAGAAGCTTTGCAATTTTAAGAGTGCTGCATCCCTCTGCAAGATATCTCACTATTTTTGACTTTTCTGAGCCTGTCAAGTCCTTCTTTTGACCCATTTTGCCAAAGTAAAGGAAGTTGCCTAATAATTATGCACACCTCATATAGGGTGTTGATGTCATTAGACCACACCCCTTCTCATTACAGAGATGCACATCACCTAATATGCTTAATTGGTAGTAGGCTTTCGAGCCTATACAGCTTGGAGTAAGACAACATGCATAAAGAGGATGATGTGGTCAAAATACTCATTTGCCTAATAATTCTGCACGCACTGTATATATACTACATATATACGCTGCTGATGCTTTTATATAGGACATTGTGCGTCTCCCTAGCCTGCTGAGTCTGACAATGTGCCATTGAGCCAATAGTCACAGCATTCCTCCTGCTGCTCTCCTCCTTGCGGCTCCAGAGAAGCTTTTCATTTTCATCATCTCTGTCTCTTAATTGCGCTCTTCTAATGAGGGACCTTCTTGTTTCCTAAGAAGAGGCAACAAAACCCCATGTGCTGTGGAAGGTAATCCAAATAGTCTTCCTGTTAATGACTTGTGTGAGAAGTGTCAGAGTTAGGACTGACATAAGGAGGAGGTTCAGGCAGAGGCGGAGGACCCAATGCATAGCTGTGGTGGTGGTGGTAGTAGTGACGGTAACAGCAATAGTATCTGTGGCGACAGTGTGACTTGGGTCAAATGGGCAAACAAAGAACAGGGAATCGGTAGGGGGTGGGGTGGGGGCAAGGATCCCACTATGACATATCACTTACTAATAAAAGTGACGGGAAGGGTTAGGACTATGATGATGATTTTGTGGTGGACAGGACATGGGAGCGGGATCTGTGTGCTGAGGAGGAGGCGGCATCAGAGGAGAAGGGTGATGGCGTGGCTGCAATAAAGAGTGGAGGCAATGTATGGCCGGAGCCAGATCTACTTCTATTTTGATGAGCTCGGGAACTGGTGATGCCACTGAAAACAAGTTTGGCTGCCGCTAGCTCTGTGCGAGCGACTCATGTATGGCTGTTTTTCTCCACAAGGCCAACACACAAAACTGATCTGCAGGATTAAAATATGTCATTGACATTCAAACACAAGCATTGGCAACAGAGCTCTATTGCAGCACATGAGACAGCATCACCAAATCCAGTGGGAAAATAGAATTGGCCAGCATTCGATAAAGTCTGTCCTCTTTCTCCCAGTCTTCTTTGTGACAGCCAGGCCACATCCCCAAGCAGTACAGTGACTTTATCATCATCTGCTTCTTCTCCTGCTCATACTCCTTCTCCTTGTCTTCTGTTCCATTATGAGACATCGATAACAGAATGTGAGGCCATGGGAAATCTATTCGCAACCAGTAGTTAGCTTGTGTGCAAACTGAACTCCCACGTGGCCAAGTTGCTGGCAGTGCAGTTGCTGCTGTACCACTTAGTTGTGGTAATTGCAGTGCAGTTCCATTCCTTCACCAAAATTTAAGTCACCACTCTGAACAGCTAGGTTCAGTTGTACCTGGACTATGTCCTTCTCTGGCACACACCCTGTTCCCTGACCCTATGGACTTCTGGGAATGCAGATTGGAACAGTGGCTGGAAATGGCCAAGTTTGCTATCACAGTACTATGTTTTCCAGCTTCTTGTGTCATCTCAGGGAGGGTTTTCCTCATGGCAGGTGGCATTTTCCCACCCAAGCAGGCAAAATTGTCCTACGTGTTTGCAAAACATTAGCTTTGTCAAAATAATTCAGGCACATGGATCCTTGAGGATTTTCACTCATTTCCAGCAGATGACAATGAATAGATCTGCCATTGCTGGCTATTTATGATCAGCCAGTGATGCGACTGCCTGTTCATGGTGTTCCATACTGTACTGCAGCTGCTGCTCTGCCTGGTGCCATTACTAATACCAAATGTGTGAAAGGGTTAAAAAGACACCGTGCCGTCGCATGTGTTATGCTTTTTAAAATTAAAAACATTCCAAAAGTTGTCCCGTATTAGAGGCAGATGCCTGCCCAAATACCCAGAGCTATACATATCAGTGTCATTCTGACATTATTTAATGTTAAATGGCTTAAAAAGGGGGAGCGGAGAGAAGAAATGAAAAAGAGACACAAGAGAAATAATATGTGTCCTAGGAGATCTTAGAGTGTGATATACCAGATCTCAGGCCAATCGGAGCACTTGTAATTGAGGTAGAATCGATTCAGACCCAAATAGAATTCTTGAAGTGATTTGTTCGAATTGGACCCAAAGCAAATTTCAAGAAATTCGCTCATCTCTAAGTCTATTTTCACTTCTGCTCTTTCCCTTTCCGCTATTGAGATCCGGTTTGTCCCCATTCATTGTCAATGGGGACAAAACTGAACTGATGAAAATGGAGAGCACCAGAATGCATTCCATTCTATTTGGTTGCATCCCCATCGCGGACAGAATAACGCTGCAAGCAGCGTTTTTCTGTCCGCGATGTGGTGCGGAGCAAGACGGATCCGTCATGGCTCACAATATAAGTCAATGGGGACGGATCCATTTTCTTGGACACAATAGAAAACGGATCCTTCCCCCATTGACTTTCAATGGAGTTCTTGACGGATCCATCATGGCTATTTTAAAGATAATACAACCGGATCTAGATGCAGACGGTTGTATTATCATGACGGAACTGTTTTTGCTGATCCATGACGGATCCAGCAAAACCGCTGGTGTAAAAGTAGCCTAATTTATATCTTGTAGAAGTGTTTCATTTTTGCCTGGACATAAGAAAAACTAGCAGCAGGGTATATTTTTCTCATATCTTTCATATTGCAGGAAAGTTCTGGTGAAACGACGAGTGGACTTGAAAAACCCATATCAGTGACTGTGAATGGTAAATCATAAATCTTTCATGAATCTTTTTGATTGTAAATGTCTTTATCAATGGGACAATTGATAGGAAGTTCAGAGAAACCTCCTCTTCATCACCAGGAATGATGCAATTAATATTAAGAATTAATTTAATGCCATAATATTCCTTGATCTTCATTGGCACCAGTAAAATGTGACACAATGTGAATAGATTCAATCACAAACACGAAAATGATTGGAGGGTAAATGCCGATTCAGAATAAAGGTCACATGATATGATAGGCCAAAGAACCTGTAGTATGTGGAACCATGGGGTACATCTCGAGTCAGAGTGCTCCGGTTGTCCATATGCCCTCTCAAACAGGTTCCTACCTTGCAGGGGAGATCAGTACAGATTAGGGCCTGGTCCTAAGGATGAAGGGTAAATAGCTGTTGAAATAATAACTGGAAAAGTGAAGGCATCTAATGATAAGAGAAATAAGGGGAGGAGGACACCTGCAAATTAGCTAGTAAAAACTGATAAAACCAAACCTGCTGAGATGAAAGTACTTTTGATTTTCAAAAAACTGTTTTCCACATCACAAGACCATCAATGATAAGGACAAGATACCAGCTATATAAAGACCGATCAAAGACAGTTTAAAATAGGTGAACCTTTTAGACAAGACGGAGGCTCTGCAAAAAAAAGTTAATGTGTAAAGTACTTTTACCAAACTAGTCTCCGTTCAGTACAGGCCAGCATCACAGGAGATGTTGCAGGAAGCCCAGCAGGGGAAGGTGGGGGAGAGGGCAGTTTTGGAGATCCGAGGAAACCAAAGGATTTCTATACTGATAAGGTCCAGCCAAGAAGGAAGTAGCCAAGATCACAGGAGGTAGATCTTGATCCTGAAGGACTTGAATAGATGAGCCTCACCTATTTCTGACAAAAAGGGCAAAGGGAATCGCCAGTGATAGGAGATCCCTCAATCCTGAAACAAGTCAACCAGTGGTTTTAGAATGATACGTTGCACCAATATGTGGTAGGGAAAAGTTTATATCAGTGTGTTTATGCAGGGGATTCTACAGGTTACTGAAGATGGTAGTGATCACATTTCCTGGCTTGCAATTGTCTCAGTAAAGCTGCGAAAATAATATAATTTTGTTTCATTTTCCAGTGGAAGACTGGATGAGCGACTCCTATGGACATCTCCATTTATCTTCCCGTCATGAAGCTGAAGATAACAATACCACACAAGATGATTCAATAACTCCTAATGTACCCTCAGTCCTTCACAGCAGAGATCTATCCACTGATACTGCTGGTCACAAGAAACCTTCATCCAAGCAATTACTGATTGGTAAAACAAGAACTAAGCAGAAATGTGGGAACATTTTTTATAGTGAGAAACGTTTTAAAAAGAAATCTAATCTTTTTTTGCATGAGAGCAATTGCAGAGTTAATGGGTCATTTTCATGCTTGACATGTGGAAAATCTTTTAGCATGAAATCCATTCTAGTTAGACATCAGAGAACTCACATAGGGGAGAATCCGTATTCATGTCCTGAATGTGGGAAAGGCTTTAACGATCAATCAAATTTTATTCGGCATCAAAGAACTCATACAGGGGAGAAGCCATATTTATGTCCTGAATGTGGAAAGTGCTTTAGTCAGAAATCTATTTTAGTTACACATCAGAGAACTCACACTGGGGAGAATCCATATTCATGTCCTGAATGTGGGAAAGGCTTTAACAATCAATCAAATTTTATTCGGCATCAGAGAACTCATACAGGGGAGAAGCCATTTTCATGTCTTGAATGTGAAAAGTGCTTTAGTCAGAAATCCATTCTTGTTACACATCAGAGAACTCACACAGGGGAGAATCCATATTCATGTCCTGAATGTGGGAAACGCTTTAACAATCAATCAAATTTTATTCGGCATCAGAGAACTCATACAGGGGAGAAGTCATTTTTAGGTCTTCAATGTGGAAAATCTTTTAGCATGAAATCCATTCTAGTTAGACATCAGAGAACTCACTCAGAGGAAAAGCCATATTCATGCCCAGAATGTGGGAAATCTTTTAGTCTGAAAACGTGTCTTGTTAGACATCAGAGAACTCACATAAGGGAGAATCCATATTCATGTCCTGTATGTGGGAAAGGCTTTAACAATCAATCAAGTTTTACTAGGCATCAGAGAACTCATACAGGAGAGAAGCCATTTTCATGTCTTGAATGTGGAAAGTGCTTTAGTCAGAAATCCATTCTAGTTACACATCAGAGAACTCACACAGGGGAGAATCCATATTCATGTCCTAAATGTGGGAAAGGCTTTAACAATCAATCAAATTTTATTCGGCATCAGAGAGCTCACACAGGGGTGAAGCCATGTATGTGTCTTGAATGTGGTAAGTATTTTGATGCGAAATCAATGCTTATAAAACATGTAATAAGTCACACAGGAGAGAAGCCATTTTCATCTTCAAAATGTGTGAAACCTTTTAGCAAGAAATCACATGTTGAGGAACATGAAAAACTCCACTTAGAGGAGAAGCCATTTATATGTTCACAATGTGGGAAATGCTTTAAGACTCAAACAAGTTTTTTTCGGCATCAGAGAACTCACACAGGGGAGAAGCCCTTTTCATGTCTTGAATGTGGAAAGTGCTTTAGTCTGAAAACATGTCTTGTTAGACATAAGAGAACTCATACAGGGGAGAAGCTATTTTCATGTCTTGAATGTGGAAAGTGCTTTAGTCGGAAATCAAATCTTGTTGCACATCAGAGAACTCACACAGGGGAGAAGTCATTTTCATGTCTTGAATGTGGAAAGTGCTTTAGTCGGAAATCAAATCTTGTTGCCCATCAGAGAAGTCACACAGGGGAGAAGCCATTTTCATGTTCAGAATGTGGGAAATGTTTTGGTCAGAAATCAAATCTTGTTAAACATCAGAGAAGTCACACAGGGGAGAAGCCATTTATGTGTTCTGAATGTGGGAAGTGTTTTGGTGTGAAATCATTGCTTATACAACATCTAAGAAGTCACACAAGAGGGAATCCATTTTAATGCTCAGAATGTGGGAAACATTTTAGCCAGAAATCAAATCTTGTGAAACATCTAAGAACCCACTTAGGAGAGAAGCCATTTTCATGTCTTGAATGGGGTAAATCTTTTGGTATAAAGCAAATCTTGTCAGACATCAGAGAACTCACACAAATGAGAAGACATTTTCATGTTCAGAATGTGGGAAATGTTTCACCTGTCAAGCAACTGTTGGTCGACATCACAGAAGCCATATTTATGTGGAAAATGTGAGAAGTCTTTTATTCAGAAATCAAGTCTTGCTGAGACCTGCTGCCTAATCATGTCTTCTGTATAACTTAAAATGGTTGTCCAGTTTTCCATATTAATAACCTATCCTCAGGATAGTGAGTCGACCAGTATGCACCGACATTGAGAACGTGATTTCAGTTGAAACATGCTTGAATTTTATCAATAGCATGCCCAGTACTGACATTGCATGTGATCAAACCCTTTTCCACCATCAATCAGACAGCATACTTGCAAAACGGTAAAAAGGAACTCTGTGGGCAATATTGAACCTATGAGGTCTGGACTAAAGGAAATGCAGCCGGTTGGGATGCTGTATGTGGTCCTGAAGTGAACTGAGCCAAGCTCGGAGTGGCCCACAGGGGTACAGGTGAATCTACCGGTGGGCCCCTGAGCAAGGTGGACAACTAATCTCCCACCTCTTGCATAAGTGGCATATAACATTGTAGACTTGCTGCACTACATAAATATACAGTTAGGTCCATATATATTTGGACAGAGATGACATTTTTCTTATTTTTGTTCTGTACATTACCACAATGGATTTTGAACAAAACAATTCAGATGCAGTTGAAGTTCAGACTTTCAGCTTTAATTCAGTGGGTTAGATTTTAAACTCCATACCTTCATTTCAGGGGTTCAAAAGTAATTGGACAAATTAAATAATTGTCAATACAATTTAAAACCCTTTGTTGGCAATGACTGCCTGACGTCTTGAACTAATGGACATCACCAGACGCTGTGTTTCTTCCACTTTAATGCTCGGCCCGGCCTTTACTGCAGCGGTTTGTTAGTTGCTGTTTGTTTGTGGCCTTTCTGTCTGAAGTTTAGTCTTTAACAAGTGAACTGCTCTATTGGGTTCAGATCGGTGGCTCGGCCATTCAAGAATATTCCACTTCTTTGCTTTAATAAACTCCTGGGTTGCTTTGGCTTTATGTTTTCGGTCATTGTCCATCTTTATTATGAAAAACGCATACCAATCAGTTTGGCTGCATTTGAGCACACAGTGTGTCTCTGAAAACCCCAGAATTCATCCGGCTGCTTCTGTCCTGTGTCACATCATCAATAAACACGAGGGACCCAGTGCCACTGGCAGCCATGCATGCCCAAGCCATCACACTGCCTCCGCCGTGTTTTACAGATGATGTGGTATGCTTTGGATCATGAGCTGTACCGTGCCTTTGCCATACTTTTTTCTTTCCATCATTCTGGTAGAGGTTGATCTTGGTTTCATCTGTCCAAAGAATGTTCTTCCAGAAGTGTGCTGGTTTTTTAAGATGTTTTTTTTTATTTTTAGCAAAGTCCAATCTAGCCTTCTTATTCTTGAGGCTTATGAGTGGCTTTCACCGTGCAGTGGACCCTCTGTATTTACTTTCATGCAGTCTTCTCTTTATGGTAGATTTGGATATTGATACGCCTATATCCTGGAGAGTGTTGTTCACTTGGTTGGCTGTTGTGAAGGGGTTTCTCTTCACCATGGTAATTATTCTGCGTTCATCCACCCCTGTTGTCTTCCATGGGCGTCCAGGTCTTTTTGCATTGTTGAGGTCACCAATGGTTTCTTTCTTTCTCAGGATGTACCAAACTGTAGATTTTGCCCCTCCTAATAGTGTAGCAATTTCTCGGATGGGTTTTTTCTGTTTTCGCAGATAAAGGATGGCTTGTTTCATCTGCATGGAGAGCATCTTTGACCGCATGTTTACTTCTCAGTAAAATTTTCTAAATGCAAGCACCACACCTCAAATCAACTCCAGGCCTTTATGTGCTTAATTGAGAATAAAATAATAAAAGAATTGCCCACACCTGCCCATGAAACAGCATTTGAGTCAATTGTCCAATTACTTTTGGTCCCTTCAAACTCTTACGGACACAGGGCGTATCTGTACGCCCTGATGTCCCAGTCCTTAAGGATACAGGGCATAGAGGTACGGCCTGTGTATTTCCGATCACCGCAGCGTATCAGCGATCGCTGCAGTTTAACCCCTTCTATGCCGCTGTCTGCACTGACCACGACATAGAAGTTGTTTGTGGTTGAGGGAGCCCATTGAGTCCCCGCGCTGCTTTAGCGGGGACCTGATGGGTGAGAAGGCAGCCCGATTCGCTGTGTTCTACGGGAGCCAAGAAGATCCAGCCTCAGGCTGGGTCTCCTAGGCAACCTGTTAGTGTATGACTCAGTGTCATACACTAACGGGCAATGCATTACAATACAGACGTATTGTAATGCATTGCAGAGGGGATCAGACCCCCAAAAGTTGAAGTCCCAGAGTGGGACAGAAATAAGGTTTTAAAAAAAAAAAATGTGTTTTCAATAAAAAAATATAAAGTTTCAAGTTAAAAAAAGAAAAAACGCCCCTTTCCCTTAATTTTATAATAAAAAAATGAAGCACACATATTAGATATTGCCGCGTCCGTAACGGCCGGCTCTATAAATATATCACATGATCCACCCCTTCCAATAGACACCATAAAAAATTAAAAAAAAACAGTAAAAAAAATGCCATTTTTTTACCTTACATCACTAAAAGTGCAACACTAAGCGATCAAAAAGTGCAACACTAAGCGGTAAAATATTACTAATCTAACAGTCACCTCATCCCGCAAAAAATGAGCCCCTACATAGGACAATCGCCCAAAAAATTAAAAAAACTATGGCTCTCAGACTATTGAGACACAAAAACATGATTTTTTGGTTTGTTTCAAAAATATTAGTGTAAATAAAAAAAGTATACATATTTGGTATCGCCGCATCCGTAAAAACCTTCTCTATAAAAATATTACATGATCTAACCCCTCAGGTAAACACCATAAAATAAAACTGTCAAAAAAGCTAATTTTTTTGTTACCTTACATCACAAAATGTGTAAAACCAAGCGATCAAAAAGTCATATGCAACCTAAAATAGTACCAATCAAACCGTCATCTCATACCGAAAAAAATTACCCCCCCTTACATAAGACAGTCGCCCAAAAGCTAAAAAAAAACTATGGCTTTCAGAATATGGAGACACTAAAAAATTATTTTTTTCAAAAATACTTCATTATATAAAACTGAAACAAACAACAAAAAATGTTTTCATATTTGGTAATGTCGCGTCCGTAACAACCTGCTCTATAAAAATAGCTCATGATCTAACCTGTCAGATGAACGTTGTAAATAAAAAATAAAAACAGTGCCAAAACAGCTATTTTTTTGTTACCTTGCCTCACAAAAAGTGTAATATAGAGCAACCAAAAATCATCTGTACCCTAAAATAGTACCAACAAAACTGCCACCTTATCCCATAGTTTCCAAAATGAGGTTACTTTTTTGGAGTTTCTACTCTAGGGGTGCATCAGGGGGTCTTCAAATGTGACATGGCAAGTTAAAATTATCCCAGTGAAATCTGCCCTCCAAAAACCATATGGTGTTCCTTTCCTTTTGCGCCCTGCCAGGTGAAGTTTACGACCACAAATGGGGCATTTCTGTAAACTACAGAATCAGGGCAATAAATATTGAGTTCAGTTTGGCTGTTAATCCTTGATTTGTTAGCGGAAAAAAATTATTAAAATGGAAAATCTGCCAAAAAAGTAAAATTCTGAAATTTCATCTCCATTTTCCATTAATTCTTGTGGAACACCTAAAGGGTTAACAACGTTTGTAAAATCAGTTTTTAATACCTTGAGGGGTGTAGTTTCTAAAATGGGGTCATTTTTGGGTGGTTTCTATTATGTAAGCCTTATAAAGTGACTTCAGACCTGAACTGGTCCTTAAAAAGTGGGTTTTGGAAATTTTCTTAAAAATTTCAAGATTTGCTTCTAAACTTCTAAGCCTTGTAATGTCCCCAAAAAATTAAATGGCATTCCCAAAATGATCCAAACATGAACTAGACATATGGGGAATGTAAATTATTAACTATTTTTGGAGGTATTACTATGTATTATAGAAGTAGAGAAATTGAAACTTGGAAATTTGCTAATTTTTCCAAATTTTTGGTAAATTTTTTATTTATTTTTTTATAAATAAAAATTATTATTTTTTACTCCATTTTTCCAGTGTCATGAAGTACAATATGTGACGAAAAAACTATCTCAGAATGGCCTGGATAAGTAAAAGCGTTTTAAAGTTAAAGGGTCATATTTGCAAAAAAAATTGCCTGGTCCTTAAGGTGAAAATGAGCCCGGTCCTTAAGGGGTTAAAAACAGGGCGCCACATGTAAAGCAGCTGAAACTCCTAAACCCTTCATCCAATTTTAATGTGAATAATCTCAAATAAAAGCTAAACGTCTGGACTTTATGTCCATGTGCATTATATAACTATAACTTGAATATATTTTAGTAAACAGATAATAAAAACTAAATTTGTGTCCAAATATATATGGACCAAACTGTATTCAATGTACAGCACCTCAACCAGCCGATGTTCATATAACAAACTTCATAGATAATAAAGAAACTCCTCAGTTTATTATTATAGACAGGATCAGATAGCTGAGATGTCTTCTAGGTACAGAGGAAAGCTAGCCAGTATCCTCTTTTCCCCAGGACCTACCTTCTCAAAGTTGATGCAGGGACCTCCATATTCAAGCATCTGGTAGCATCTTGCTGCTGTGTGAGCAGGTAATATTTGAATGTATCCGTATGGTGGACCCCAGTCCGACATTGAACTGAGCGTACACTATAAACCCTCCCAATGTGTTGATTGCTGCTAAATGGGGGATATTACTGGTGTAATATGGGTCACTTTTCACTTCTAATCTTTCATAAAATATGCTTAAATTTTCAACCTAACGTGGAATTTAATTTGCTGAGTTGCAAACTATTACCGTGGAGTGGACAAACTCTAGGATTCAGTTTGCCTATTAATGTGCCTTAGGCCTTTTGCACACGAACGTGTGCGCCCCATTGCCGTATTGCGGAGCGCATTTGCGGATCCGCAATACACGGGTGCCGTTCCGTGGGCATTCCGCATCACGGATGCAGACCCATTCGTTTTAATGGGTCCGGAGATGCGGAATGGTGCAAAACCGAAGCATGGAACGGAAGCACTACGGAGTGCTTCCGTGGGGTTTTGTCCCGTACTTCCGTTCCGCAAAAAGATAGGACATGTTCTATCTTTTTGCGGAACGGCCGGATCGTGGACACATTAAAGGGAATGGGTCCACTGCGGCTGCCCCACGGACTGTGCTCGTGCATTGCGGCCAGGATTTTGCGGGCCGCAGCACGACCACGGGGCGCACACGTTCGTGTGCAAAAGGCCTTATAGTGTGGATTGTTCGCTATTAATAATAGATTATCCTGTTCTCTTCCTACTGCATAATATCATAATGGGCAGCACGGTGGCTCAGTGGTTAGAACTGGTGCCTTGCAGAGCTGGGTCCTAGGTTCGAATTTGACCAAGGACAGCATCTGCATGGAGTTTGTACGTTCTCCCTGCGTTTGCGTGGGTTTCCTCCAGGCAAAGCTTGATGATAATGTCTGTAAAGGGCTGCGGAATATAGTAGCGCTATATAAGGGCATAAAATAAATATGTATAATATATTGAGTGATCTTTTCATATTGTTCATTAAATTTCTTGTGTTTATACATAATGTATATCCTATAGTCAGGTTTCTTAAAATATAAAAAAATAAATGTCCTTGTAACTGTGTTGATATTGTAAGAGTAATTGTGGTGAAACATCAAAAATAATATAGACCTGACCAGCCACATCTGTCCATAAGAGTCGAACAATAAGTGGGCGTGGAACCACTGTGTCCACCAAACGGTTTGTCTTTGGGCTAAGCCTACGATTGTTATCCTGGCAGTCCCCTGGTATTCACATTTTAACACTTATACAGGGATCTGGAATTCACTATAGTGGTGCCACCAGGCTGCTATCTCCTGGAGTAGTCCTGTTTGGTAGACAGCTGACCCACAGGAGTCAGAAACACCGATGCGTGGCCGTGAGGGATCAGGTAAAACTTGTAACAGGCCAAGGTCAGGGCAGCAGAGTTTGTGTAAATCACATATTCAGAATTGCAATTGATATATGACTTTATAGGAAAAGTATGTTGTGGAAAATTATTGTTCGCCGTATAGTCGCCATCTATCCTATGGAGATGCGCAGATTTGTTTGCATTACGCAGAAACTTTCGCACGATAGTGTGGTCGTCCCGACCTGTAACTGATTTGTGCCCAGCCTGGTATTACTGCAGGATACCAGTGTCATGGCTGAGGCTGGAGGGATGGAGACCGTCGAACAAAAGTTTCTTCATCCGCGAGTATAAGCGCGGCAACGAAAAGGGCGCGAATAAGGGTGCGAACGCAAGTTTGCGCGATCATTCACATCTTCGCCAACCAATCACTTCACACCATAACCTGTCTCCCTATTGGTCATGATTGTAAGACCCCCTTCCAGCCAATCACCTGTCTCCCCATTGGTCATGATTGTAAGACCGCCTTCCATCTTCTGGTAAAAATAAACCTCGCCTAGCTGTTGGAAGCAGGCACATTATTGGATCCTACTTGAGAACGTCTCTGTGACGTTATTTTGGAGGAATTGCGCACACCTTGACGCACACTACACCAAGGATTTCCCGATTGTACTTCTGGCGGTCGTTTTCGGTTGTGAGAACGAGATAAAGGAGCAAACGGCGATCTCAGTTGGCGAGCACAGTTAGGGAGTTAATTTTTTCCCCCATTATCAGCAGAACTTAAAGGAGACACAGCTTCATTTTCAAAAAGCAAAAAAGGCCGGCATAAGGTGAGAAAATCCTTTTCCATACTCTCATTTTTGAGAAAGTTTTGCTCTTTGTGAATTGAAATCTGTGTACTCCAATCTGCTCATATCAGGAAAAAATCTACTGAAAGAACCTTTTGGTGTATGTGGTTGATGTTTTTCCAATAATCGCTGCCAAGATACTTGTTGTTGCTGTGGGGGTTTCTCAACTGTAAAGGGCTGTTCAGTGCCCTGCTGGGACAAGTGATCTATGGTGAGAGATCCAACAGAGGGCTTTGTGTGTAAGGTCAGGTGGTTAAAGTTTAACACCACAGCAGGCAGATATTGCCATCAGTATCCAAACAGGGGGTTTGTTATGTCTGTGATTAGTTTAGTTGTGCCCTAACTGTTGTATTGTTAAAAACTGTTCCGGAACATATTTTCCTCTCTCTCTCTCTCTCACCCTCTCTCTCTCTCTCTTTCCCTCTCTTTTTCCCCGCTCTTTTTCCCTCTCTTTCTTTTTCTCTCTCTTTCCCTCTCTTTTTCCCTCTCTTTCTTTCTCTCTCTCTTTCCCTCTCTTTTTCCCGCTCTTTTTCCCTCTCTCTCTCTTTCCCTCTCTTTTTCATGCTCTCTCTCTCTCTCTCTCTTTTTCCCTCTCTTTCTCCCTCTCTTTTTCTCTCTCTCTTTCCCTCTCTTTTTCCTGCTCTTTTTCTCTCTCTCTCTTCTCTGTAGATTTGGGGCTCTCGTGATATTGTGTGGGAACTACTGTCTGAATTCAAGGGTTGCTGCTGAGCGAGAGTTTTTTGATCAGTCACTGCAAAAAGGGCTTCGGCAAAGGAAAGTGAGTTGATGATTTTTTTTTTAAGGAGACAAGGTGGTATATATCACCCGGGCATACCAATAGCTGTGTGAGTAACCCCTTTCCCCACTGGAGTACTGTGTGTTTCCTGTATGCCCCTCGTCCCCACAGGGGTACTGTGTGTTCTCTGTGATGACTCCCCTTTTCCAACAGCTGGTATTGTGTGTTCTCTGTTGATCCTTCCCCCATGGGAGTACTGTGTGTTTCTTGTGTGCCCCTCATCCCCACAGAAGGTACTGTGTGTTCTCTGTGTGTACCCCGTCCCCACTGAGGGTACTGTGTGTTCTCTGTGCGCCACTTTTTCCACAGGAGTACTGTGTGTTTCCTGTGTGCACATTACACTCCAGGTCAATTGGAAGCCCTATCCTGTGGTCAGGTCACTATTTAGAGCCAAAACCGAGGCTGGTATATCTCATTAGGAGACTCTGAGGGCCGCTGTGTGTCAGCGAGAGCCCTTTTCCTCACGCTACTACTCCTTTTCCTGAGGTCTAACTAGGGTGAAAGGAGTCCGTGTGTCGGTGCCAGAAATCCTAGGGCAACTCAGAGGCAAACTAAGGGGAGTAGCAGGCGTGTGTCGCAGGACACTGTAGGTGGACGCACCTACTTTTAGAAGGCTCGAGCATGGGTGTAGGGAAATCTAGGGAACAGAAGGGTACCACTTCTGAGGATAGGACAGCCAAGCAGCACATAAAAATCCATCTATGGAGGAGAAGTTGTTAAGCCCCTCAAAGATTGGCACCAATGGACTGTAGGTTCAGAGTGGACCATCCCCAAAGAAGGGACCTTTGAGGTCTGGATTTGGGAAAAGTTCATCCATGAATTCCCCACTAGACTCCAATGCCATGGTTCCCTCCAGAAGGCAGAACTGTGGCTGCACGAATCCATCGAGCTCCAGCAACAGGGCATTCGAAAGTCCCAGACAGTGTGAACTAACACTGTCATGTACTCCCGTCCAACTAAAATCAGGGATGAGACCGAGCTGCAGGCAGGCTTAAACCTACTGGCTACTCAGGCCATACCAGCAGCCTCAGCCGCTCTGTCTCCATCACCAACTCAGGGAAACGGCAAACCAGTGTCAGCTCATGTCAATCTGTTTCTTGAGGAATTGCCATACCCTCTATCCTGCCTCATTGACACCAGTGCAGCCATAACTGTCCTAAAAACCCAAGACCTTAGAGGCAGGATTCCACTCTCTGGCAAGACTACCCCCACTGTTGGACTTACAGGTCAATCAGTGACTCTCAGAGAGACTAAACCATTGCACTGGAAGTTAGGCCAACACACAGAAGCAGTTAGATCTTTGTTGATCTCAGATGATGTCCCTATTAACCTTTTGGGGGCAGACATTCTGTTGGAAATTCAGGCCAAAATCTCCTATACCCCGGAGGATGTTGTGGTTACTAGTGCACTCACAGACGAGCTGCTGTGTGCAGTGGTGGCAGTTCCGTATACTGGAGAACCTGGCAACTTTGTGTCCCTGGACGTACTGGCCGAGGTAGATCCTAAACTTTGGGCTGTTGACAAGTATGACGTTGGCCTATTTCCAGTGCCTATTTCCAGTGCCTCCAGCCCCTGGTTGCGTATTACCAAGATTACCACAGTACCCAGATCGACAGGTATCTCCAAATCGGGGTCTTGACCCCAACTCAATCCCCATGTAACACTCCTCTATTCCCGGTGGCAAAGAAATCAGCCAAGGGCCAGGAAGTCACTTACCGACTGGTCCATGATCTCAGAGCCATTAAAAAAATCATTGTCTGTGATAGTGCCTAATCCTCACACATTACTTGCTTCCATCCCTCCTAAAGCTTTGTACTTTAGTGTCATCGACTTGTCCAATGCCTTTTTCTCTGTACCACTGGATCCCCAGTGTCAATATCGCTTTGCTTTATCATTCCAGGGTAAACAACTTACATGGACCCGGTTACCACAAGGGTCCATGACTAGCCCGTCGGAATACAGTTGAAAGCTAAAGGTGGTATTAGATCAGTGGGTGCCAGAGGATCTGGAGGTCGCCCTATTGCAATATGTGGACGATTTGTTGGTTTGTTGCCCGCATAAGGAGTCCTGCTATAGGCATACCATTTCGTTGCTTAACCATCTGGCATCCACTGGGAATAAGGCTAGCAAGGAGAAATTGCAGTTTTGTATGGAGAAGGTTACTTTTCTAGGTCACTGTATCTCAAAAGGAACCAGACATTTGACAATGCAACGGATGCAGACTCTCAAAGAATTTACTTGACCTCGTAATCCCTGACAGTTGAGAGTCCTTCTAGGTCTAATCAATTATAGCAGAGATTGGATCCCTTACATCTTATCCAAACTGGGTCCTCTCTATACTCTTCCGTCACAAACACCATTTCAATTAACTGATAAAAACTGGTCAACCCTCCAGGATCTGATCCAGGAACTTTCTAGAGCCTATTCCCAACCACAACCTACCCTTTTCCACGAAAGTAAAGGGCATGCCACTGGGGTACTGACCCAATTACACGGATCCAGGTATAGACCCATCATGTACATTTCAACTGAACTGGATCCGGGCATCAAAGGCTCACCTGGGTGCGCCCGAGCTGTAGCCGCCTGCGCTGTACTATTGCACAAAGTAGGTGATATAGTTTTAGATTCCTCTTTGACCCTTTTCACCTCACTCTCTGTCCAAGAGATCCTTAACTAGGTCCAAACCAAACATCTTTTGGCCACCCGTTTGACCAAATATAAAGTGGCTCTCCTCACCCCTATTAACCTTACACTAAGACAATGTAAAAATGAGATACACAAGGGGGGAGGTCAATTGAACGGAGTTCAACTGACCAAGGGAGATGGAGAAACGTACGAAAGCGCCAAACCATGGTGAGAGTGGGTGCAGAATGTAAGGGTATCATTCTTGCTCCTGATAAAGGGGAAACCTTGATCCCTGAAACGCGTTGAGCCATATATTATACAATAAAGGTGATTTGATCAGAAGCGCTATGCCTCGCTGCCATCATTCACTGAGATTCTACACACAATCCTGGCCAGGGGGGAACCGTCACAGGTGTCATGTGCTTCTCCTGCTGACGACCCCCCAGTGAAGTAAGGCCTCTTTCACACTTGCGTTGTCCGGATCCGGCGTGCACTCCATTTGCCGGAATTACACTCCGGATCCGGAAAAACGCAAGTGTACTGAAAGCATTTGAAGACGGAACCGTCTTCCAAATGCGTTCAGTGTTACTATGGCAGCCAGGACGCTATTAAAGTCCTGGCTGCCATAGTAGTAGTGGGGAGCGTTATACTTACAGTCCGTGCGGCTCCCCGGGCGCTCCAGAATGACGTCAGAGCGCCCCATGCGCATTGATGACGTGATCCATGCGATCACATGATCCATGCGCTTGGGGCGCCCTGACGTCACTCTGGAGCGCCCGGGGAGCCGCACGGACGGTAAGTATACTGCTCCCCCGCTCCCCGCTACACTTTACCATGGCTGCCAGGACTTTAGCGTCCCGGCAGCCATGGTAACCATTCAGAAAAAGCTAAATGTCGGGTCCGGCAATGCGCCGAAATGACGTTTAGCTTAAGGCCGGATCCGGATCAATGCCTTTCAATGGGCATTAATTCCGGATCCGGCCTTGCGGCAAGTGTTCCGGATTTTTGGCCGGAGCAAAAAGCGCAGCATGCTGCAGTATTTTCTCCGGCCAAAAAACGTTCTGTTCCGGAACTGAAGACATCCTGATGCATCCTGAACGGATTTCTCTCCATTCAGAATGCATTAGGATAATCCTGATCAGGATTCTTCCGGCATAGAGCCCCGACGACGGAACTCTATGCCGGAAGACAAGAACGCAAGTGTGAAAGAGCCCTAAGTGCCTAACTGGATGTTTCCCATCCATTTTATCTCATATTTCTTGTTTTAACCACTTGTTTTTAATCTCCTGCTGATACCGTTGCGGGAAGTGACCTTTGTCTGTCTGTCTGTTTTAATCTACCTTGTATTTTTTTATATATTATGTACTACTATACCACCAAGACATTACATTCTCCACCCACTCTCAGCTTGGTTTGGCGCTTTCGTACGTTTCTCCATCTCCCTTAGTCAGTTGAACTCCGTTCAATTGACACCCCCCCCCTTGTGTATGTAATTTTTACATAGAGTGCCTTCATTGGACACTTCTTCAGCTGCCTTCCTTGCGCTACTCGGACCTACTGTACCACCACTGTCGGCGCCTACTTTCACACACTCTGGGATTTTTCTAGATCCTTGAGTTGTTGAATAAACTTCCCTTTTTCTTCCTACTAAGACGATGTACCATCCTCAATCCTGCATCTCTTCTCCCGACCCAATCGGACTCGGAAGAAGAGAGGGGGGACGAAAGGATTGCGAGTGCGACCAATGCTAACACGACCATGACTGAAAACTCAGATGATCACAACTGTCTCGAGCTCATGGAGCTTGAGACAGAAGCAGTTAGCCCTGTGAAGGGAGCTCCCCTTTCTGGAAGCAATAGATATTTTTGTAGATGGTTCCAAGTATTTCACATTAGATAGTAAACCTCACACGGGCTACGCTGTAACAACAGTCGACAAAATAGTAGAAAAAGGCTCACTCAGCAGCCACATGTCGGGCCCAGAGGCCGAACTACGCGCATTGGCCAGAGCCTGTGAGAAACATGAAGGATTAAGTACGATCCTTTCTGAGGTTGTCTGTCGATGGGGAGTACCCGAAGCCATTAATCTGACCGGGGGACTCACTTTACGGGACAAGTTTTTAAGGAGATATATGAGGCTCTCCACATCAATCAGGGTCTCCATACTCCTTATCATCCCCAAAGCAGTGGTAAGGTGGAGAGACTAAACGGTACTATCAAGAACAAGATCTCTAAGCTCTCCGCCGACACGGGTAAACCGTGGCCCGAGTGTTTGTCCATTGCTCTCTACTCTGTGCGCAATGCACCAAGACGGCCCCATGGGCTGTCCCCATATGAGATTCTGTTCGGGAGTAGACCAAAGATAGGGTTGTACTTTCCCCAGCAACTGTCATCTTTACATTCTCAGCTGACGGGGTATGTGCAGTCTCTTCAACGGGAACTCCAAAAGATACACCAGAGAGTTTATGAATCTATTCCTGATCCAGAATCTATAACTGGTTTGCATTCCATACAACCAGGCGATTGGGTGGTCGATAAAAAACATCAGTACCAGGGACTGGAGGCGAGATATACCGGGCAGTACCAGGTTCTATTTACAACACCAACCTCCCTCAAGGTCGAGGAACGTGACAGGTGGATCCATGCCAGCTATTGCAAGAAGCTACTGGACCACAAAGCGCAATGATCAGGTACCTCGTATTCCTTTATTCTTTCTGTCTAATGCACTTTGGAAAATGTTATGAGGAGTCACATCCGAATTTGTTATTCAGAATGCATTTGCAGTTAGCAAAGACGGCAAATAGATCCAACTGCTGGGTGTGCTCCAAAGCACCTCCGGGTCAGAGCCTTCCGGCCACGGCGGCAGTTCATGCCCTTTATGACATCAGGGTGGGCATGAGGAAAATCAACCCTTTAGGTAAATCTGTTGAGTGTCACCTATCCATAGAGTTCAACCATACATTCTTAGATGGTAACGTCACTTATGGTCTTGATATCAGCCCTGAGACTTGTAGTAGGCTTAGTATGCCTTAGTACGTGTGGGTATCCGGTCAATTAGGGTGACCCCAGATTTGTTTTAATATCAGCTCTGGATTTGGAGCATGGGTCGGACTGAATGCCCCTCTGGGATCACTGTCCAGATCGACCATAGAATCCCTGACCATAACAACCTAACCACCAGACATGACTATATCTGCTGGGGGGGAGGGTGTGACATTCAGGACAGTGCAGCAATCCCTTTATCCATCCAGATGTTGCTCAACCGTAACCGGAACCCTAATGACCTTTGTGTCTCTCTAACCGGGCCCTATTCCTTCTTGTGTGGGCAGGCTGCTTACAGAGTCATTCCCACAAATGCTAGAGGGTCATGCTCTTTAGTCAAGTTAGTCCCCGCCTCCTATATTGCTGATGGTCACGAGGATCTGATGGTGCAGAGGAGGGTGAGTATGGGAAGAAGGACTAGGAGGGAGCTGTTCTCTGCAGGGGACCGTGCTTGGGCATGGTTTCCGGCATGGACCGGATGGGGTATAGAACTTATTAAGCGGCTGAACAAATTTTCTACCATAGTGGAGATGTTCAACGAGACAGTCGAAGCCATGAGAGAAGTCTCCTCCGAACAGTGACAGTTAAAAACTCTTCTCCTCCAGGAGAAGATAGCTCTCGACTATCTTTTAGCTGAAAAGGGGGGTTTCTGTGAATTCATTGGGGAGGATTGCTGCACCTGGGTGGAAGATACTGGTGACAAGGTTCAGGCCCATCTAGATGAGTTAAGGCGTTACAGGGGCAAGCACGTGTGATTGCAGATGAAGGTTGGAACCCCTTTTAAAGGTGATATGTTGTTTTCTATAGGATATTGGCTTAAGGAAATAGGAGTGTATGTCCTGTTACTGCTGTGCTTTCTATTTCTTTTCTATGTGGCGGTGAGAATGACCTGCTGCTTGATGAATCGAGTCGCGAGGAGCCATTCAGAGGACCACGTTATGATCACAGAGAACCATCGCCCGGAGCAACCAGATTCTTTCTTCAGGAGGACCGACCCAAGAAGAACCACCGCATTTTAAGGAACAGTCATGGAGAATAACTATTCCTTTTGAAGGCATTTCTTTAATAGAGACACTTTAGAGACTTTTCACTGTCACTACCCTTGCCGGACGTCGCTGTCAAGCAACCGAAGAGGCCCAAGAATGATAGGCCAGGTTCTTCTTGTTAGTTCATCTGTAGTGTAGCATGTTCCCCTTTACATGTTTATTCCCTTTAGAGGTCTGGTTTGAGTGATTGCAGTGTTAGGGAGCCGCTGAAATGACGACATATGGCGAAAAAGGGGGGAGCTGTTGTGGAAAAATTATTGTTCGCCGTATGGTCGCCATCCTATGGAAATGCGCAGATTCGTTCGCATCGCGCAGAAACTTTCGCATGATGGTCTGGTTGTCCCGACCTATAGCTGATTTGTGCCTGGCCTTGTATTACTGCAGGATACTAGTGTCATGGCGCTGGCTGAGGCGGGAGGGATGGGGAGTGTCGAACAAAGGTTTCTTCATCCACGAGGATAAGCGTGGCAACGAAAAGGGCGCAAATAAGTGTGCGCACGCGCGAACATAAGTTTGCGCTATCATTCATATCTTCGCCAGCCAATCACTTCATACCATAACCTGTCTCCCCATTGGTCATGATTGTAAGACCGCCTTCCAGCCAATCACCTGTCTCTCCATTGGTCATGATTATAAGACCGCCTTCCAGCCAATCACTTGTCTCCCCATTGGTCATGATTGTAAGACCGCCTTCCATCTTCTGGTATAAACCTCGCCTAGCTGTTGGAAGCAGGCACATTATTGGATCCTACTTGAGAACGTCTCTGTGACGTTATTTTGGAGGAATTGCGCACACATCGACACACACTATACCAAGGATTTCCCAATTGTACTTCCGGCGGTCGTTTTCGGTTGTGAGAACGAGACAAAGGAGCAAACGGTGTCAGTATAAATACGCAATAATGGCCACAAGATGAAGAGATTGTATCCTGCAATTGATTATTCTGATAACTGTAGGATTCATAGTTTCTTATTTTTTTTATATATATTTATAAATTCTTTAGGGAATATCCTTGCAGTTGGTGCAAATCCATAGCTATCAAAAAATATGTCCTTTTTTTCAGCACATAACACAATATATAATGGCTACCACTCTGACTTGAATTGTCATTGTGGTAAAATAAAATCACATGGGAACACATCTGCAAATATATGTCTAGTATAGGGATCTGATTTTAAAATATCTGTAATCTCAAGAGTATTTAGTAGTCAAATAAAAGTTCATGATGGTTCATGACGATATTTGTACATTTTCCATCCTGATAAAATGTGCAAATCAGCCAACAAATGAGTGATTCCTTGTTTATTGGCTGATCAGCACAATTTCAGCTGCCAGATATGAGCTTTCCTATGAAGACTTGTTCCCAGTAATTGTCTCAAATAATATGCTGCAGCATGGCCCCTGAAACCAAAGAGTTATACTTACCTGCTCCCCGCAGCTCCGATCCTCCGCACTGCCCCCACTGCCTCCATCTTTTGGTCCCTGTGCTGTTTACACCTGAGAGTGCATAGCCATGGTCACATGCACCTCTCCAGCCAATAGCGAGCTTCAGCGGTGATGTGGCCACAAGCAGCATGTCACTGCTGAAGCCAGCCATTAGCTGGAGAGATGCATGTGACCATGCACCAGTGCAGGGATCGGAAGATGGGGGCAGCGCAGAGGACCAGAGCGGCGGGAAGCAGGTGTCACTGTGGGGAGTGGGGGAAACTCCCCACCGTAATAACAAGATAGCAACTAGGCCAGTGACTGGGATAAGGTAGCTGGTCACCTCCTAAAGCATCCCTAATCTTCACCCTAACTCCTCACCGTATGAGCGGACCTAGATGGTAGGACAGCTCATACCCAGGAAACCTATGACCCTAAGTCACCCTGATAATCTTTCAAATAAAGAAAGGGCAGAGACGACCTGTTCATCCCAGACACGGATAAACAGGAGTCTGCAGCGGCTTAGCTGCAAGGAAAAAAAGGAGACTGTATACAGTAACTGGATCGGCAGGTAAGCACACCATACAACACACCTGTCGCAGCAACACCGACTGGAACCCGAGCATGAGTACTGATGCCCACACACCATACAGGACACAGTACAAACAAACACACCCAAGTATCCAGCACACCAGTTACTGCCTGGAAACCCCCATGCAAACAGGACGCATGGCGGCCCCAGGCAAAGCAGCATACAGACTTGTAGTTCCCCCTCCGGGGAACCCTGACACCCCCTTCTGGAGGCACACCACATAGGGAACATGTCTAGCAAACATGCTGGACTATAAACACCAACAGACCAGACATGTAACAACATCTAGACAATCCGCGCAAACATATGCAAGGGTAGTGAAGAGAAGGAGAACAATGGGAACATAGGAGAGAAATCATGGTGACCTTGATGTTCCACAAGGCGGCCCTCAAGCACTGGGCAGATAGTAGAGGCCTGGCAGGAGCACAGCTCCAGCACACAGCAAGGCTGGAGGAACACTGAACCCAGCCAACAGGCCACAGGCAATATAAACCTCGTATCCACACCCAGGACACACCTAAATCCCCACTAGCTAGATAATTAACCCCTCTGGCACCAGACAGGAACGGCCCCAGGAGAAAGGAGGAGGCATCTACATGCTGCAACCACAACACGTTGCCGCTGGCAACAGCATGCACGGCAACCGTGTCATGGCGCACACCAAAGGCCGTGACAGATGACAGCAGGTAAGTATGAATCTTTTGTTTCAGGGGCCATGCTGCAAGAACTTGTTAATAATCATTTTTACTGGAAAAGTGGCGACATTTCCTTCCATCCTGCCTCCTATTCATAAATCAGAGCTTTCCTTCACTGCAGAGGATGGCGTTCATTGGTTATTACCGCCTCCTGTCCCCCAGTTACAGGCACCATGCAATAATCAGTAATCACTTTACCTTACTAGCAGCGAAAGTGCTCATTGGTTAACACTTTAATTACCAGGTCTGAAAATGCCTTAATTACCACGTGGTGATTCAAACTGTTATAACTATCTTATTTGTTAAACTACCAAAATAATTTTTGCAGCAATTTTTTACGTGACACATAGGGCCTTATCATTTATTTTTTTAGTTTTATTTGGGGGAAATTGTACAAAACATTTATTTTTTTTTTTTAACTATAACTCCTTAGTCTTCAAATATGCAAATAAAATAGATTATAATAATATTTTGTGTTCTCTGTTTTGTTATATTATATGTATAGTTTCACATGAATGGGGTGATAATGGAGACGGTTTTGGTTGGTGTGGGTGCTTTTTCTTTTATGTATTTTATTTATTTTTATCTTTTTTTAACCTAATTTTTAATATATTTCTGCTACATATGTCCCTCAGAAGGTCATAAAAAGACCATTGGGGGACAATGACACATTAAAAAAAAAAAAAAAAATTGCACTTTTTTTTTCTTTCTTACTTTTATTTGTATTTAATTAATATTTTATTGTAATATTTTTTTTATAATTGGTTTATTTCTTATGTATTTCTATATTTTTGCCACATAATATGTCCCACAAGAGGTCATAAAAAGACTGCTGGAGGACAATGAACATTATTATTTTGCACTTTTTCCTTTTTAATTTTTAAATTTATTTATGGTATGAGATTCGGGGGTATAAACAGTTCTTTTTACTGGATCAAAACGTAGTTTGTAGATTTCGCTTGATATTTTCAAATTATCAATCCAATCGTTGATTTATTTTATAATATCACCAGCGCTCGAATAAAATCGTGACCTGATGTAATATTCTTTTATCTCCTCATCACGCTTTCCAATGAAAAAAAACTTTTTGGCTACCAACTGTGTACCAAGACCTCGGGTATGACATTTCTGTAAGACTGACCTCATAGGATCCATTAAGATAGACCGGTTTAGCTAATTTAGTGGTGTAGGTTGAAATTGTGTTTTCTGGGTACATTTTAGAAGATGCATTACTAGGCAGTGTTATATAGAATGAGCCCTCCTCCATAACTTAGATCTCAGTCAGCTGATCACCTTTAATCCAGCTATTAAATTTTTCAGGATATCCTAGCCACTTTACAAAATAAAAAGTTTGGCCGCCGCTATGTCTCTTTTTTAGTATGTTTTCTACCCTGTAGACACTGTTCTCATCAAGAGGTATCTTTTGTAACTCTTCGTTATAAAAGGATCCCTCTATAGGCTCTCCATCCAGATCACCAATTTTATACATTGGTTTCCTGAATCGTGTATTGACAGCTGAGATCACAAAAATTTCATCTGTGTAAGTTTGCTCGAGTCGTAACCTTTATCGAATGTCCCCTTATACTGAGAGATTCTCACATGGTTGCCGATTTTAAAAAAAGCCTTCATAGGTTTAGACAGATTTACTGCAAGTGATTCGCCATATTCTAACATAATAGCATAGAAACATAGTACATTAGGCCGAAAAAAGACATTTGTCCATCCAGTTCGGCCTGTTATCCTGCAAGTTGATCCAGAGGAAGGCAAAAAAACATCAACAGTGAGGTAGAAGCCAATTTTCCCCACTTTAGGGGAATAAAAAATTCCTTCCCGACTCCAATCAGGCAATCAGAATAACTCCCTGGATCAACGACCCCTCTCTAGTAACTATAGCCTGTAATATTATTACACTCCAGAAATACATCCAGGCCCCTCTTGAATTCCTTTATTGTACTCACCATCACCACCTCCTCAGGCAGAGAGTTCCATAGTCTCACTGCTCTTACCGTAAAGAATCCTCTTCTATGTTTGTGTACAAACCTTCTTTCCTCCAGACGCAGAGGATGTCCCCTCGTCACAGTCCTGGGGATAAATAGATGATGGGAGAGATCTCTGTACTGACCCCTGATATATTTATACATATTAATTAGATCTCCCCTCAGTCGTCTTTTTTCTAAAGTGAATAACCCTAATTTTGATAATCTTTCAGGGTACTGTAGTTGCCCCATTCCAGTTATTACTTTAGTTGCCCTCCTCTGGACCCTCTCCAGCTCTGCTATGTCTAACTTGTTTACAGGAGCCCAGAACTGTACACAGTCCTCCATGTGTGGTCTGACTAGCGATTTGTAAAGTGGTAGGACTATGTTCTTATCACGGGCATCTATGTCCCTTTTGATGCAACCCATTATCTTGTTGGCCTTGGCAGCAGCTGCCTGACACTGTTTTTTGCAGCTTAGTTTGCTGTTTATTAAAATTCCTTGATCTTTTTCCTTGTCAGTGTTACCGAGTGTTTTATCATTTAGTATGTACGGGTGACTTGCATTATTCCTTCCCATGTGCATAACTTTACATTTGTCAGTGTTAAACCTCATCTGCCACTTCTCTGCCCAAACCTCGAGTCTATCCAGATCCCTCTGTAGCAGTATACTGTCCTCTTCAGTGTTAATTACTTTACACAGTTTAGTGTCATCTGCGAAAATTGATACTTTACTATGCAAGCCTTCTACAAGATCATTAATAAATATATTGAAGAGAATAGGGCCCAATACTGACCCCTGAGGTACTCCACTAGTGACGGTGACCCAATCTGAGTGTGTACCGTTAATAACCACCCTCTGTTTTCTATCCCTCAGCCAGTTACTTACCCACATACAGACGTTTTCTCCCAGTCCGAGCATTCTCATTTTATATACTAACCTTTTATGTGGTACAGTGTCAAATGCTTTGGAGAAGTCCAGATATACGACATCCATTGATTCGCCGCTGTCAAGTCTAGAACTTACCTCCTCATAGAAACTGATTAAATTAGTCTGACATGACCGATCCCTCACGAAGCCATGCTGATATGGCGTTATTTGCTTATTTCCGTTGAGATGCTCTAAGATAGCATCTCTCAGAAAACCTTCAAACAGTTTACCCACAACAGATGTTAAACTTACCGGCCTATAGTTTCCAGGCTCTGTTTTTGGCACTTTTTGAATATTGGCACCACATTTGCCATGCGCCAATCCTGTGGGACATTCCCTGTCAGTAGAGAGTCCGCAAATTTCAGAAATAAGGGTCTGGCTATGACATTACTTAATTCCCTTAGGATACAGGGTTTATGCCATCCAGTCCTGGCGAATTGTCTATTTTAATCTTTTTAAGTCGCTGATGTACTTCTTCCTGGGTCAGACAGGACACTTTTAATGGGGAATTTATTTTTACATTCTGCATGTCATCTGACAGTTTATTTTCCTCAGTGAATACATTGGAGAAAAAAATATTTAACAGCTTTGCTTTCTCCTCGTCGCTCTCTGCGACTCCCCCCTCATTACTCTTTAAAGGGCTGACACCTTCAGATTTATACTTTTTAACATTTATATAATTGAAGAACATTTTAGGGTTAGTTTTACTCTCTTTGGCAATTAATCTCTCGGTCTCTAGTTTGGCCGCTTTTATTTGTTTTTTACATGTTCTATTTTTTCCTTATAGTTTTTCAGTGCTACCGTGCTACCCTCCTGTTTTAGTGATTTATATGCTTTCTTTTTGTCATTTATTGCTTTCTATACAGTTCTATTTATCTACATTGGTTTCTTTTTGTTCCTTAACCTTTTATTCCCATACGGAATTCTTAATGAGTTATGATTTGTTATTTCAGATGGCTTGCACTGAATTGTGGAGTGGTATGTATGATTATAGCTAGAGATGAGCAAATTTTTCAAAAATTCAATTTGACCGGTTCGCTGAATTTAAAAAAGATTCGGTTCGATACAAATTAATTTGCAGCGAATTGCGTTATAGTGGTATAGAGCCTTTATAGTGGTGTAGAACACTGTGCCTTGCAGTAACACACATAGGGAGTCTGCTGTTGTAGTGAAATAATACTGTGAGTCCGTATAGCATGCAGATGACAGGCATCGCTCTTAGAGTCACTGCACACTTCACTTATTTGGGCAGTCACGGGGTCAAAACTGACCAAATAAGTCACGTATGAACTCAGCCTTACTGGTCGATATTAGCGTCAAGAAGAAGCGCACTCCTTTTACACCGTCGTCAGCGGATTCCACATAGATGTCTACAGAACCTGTTCTATTAAACTCTTTTACAAGTAGAGTAGGTTGTGTTGACGTCACTGATTAATTTGCCCTTCCACTGATCCGTCAGAACAATAACCCCCAAAAAACGGATCCAGTCTGTGGAGCATACGCCTTCACTCGGTCAGTATTTGGTCAGTAATCCATCAGTATTGCTAATGCCAAAAAAAACAGGAGTGGATCCAAAACAGAGATGACACGTGAATGGAATATTTGTATGTCTTCTGTGTTTTATAACCACTCCTGCTTTTGGCTACCAAATCATAAGCCAATTCTGATGGGAACCATACAGGCCTTACAGCTGCTACACAGACAGGATCCATTGTGCGTCTCATTTTTCTTTCCTTCTGGCAGATCAGAAGAAGGATCAAATTAATGATGATGTCAGCCAGGCCAAAAGGCAAAATAGTGGCCCAGTCATGAAGTGGGGGTGGGGGGTGGGTACAGCATGAGAAGTCCACAGAGTGGCCCTATGACATAGTGGTGAGGTGGAAGCAGCATGAAGAGACCACAGAGTGGCCCAATGACAGAGTCTGGAGGTGGCATCAGAATCAGGAGGCAACAGAGTGGCACAATGACAGAGTATGGAGGTGGCGACCGCATAAGGAGACAAAAGAGCGCTACAATGACAGAGTGTGGAGGTGGTGGCAGCATCAGGAGGCCACAGGGTGGCACAATGACAGAGTCTGGAGGTGGCGTCAGCATCAGGAGGCCACAGAATGGCAAGGTGACATAGTGTGGAGGTGGCAGCAGCATCAGGAGACACAGAGTGGCAAGGTGACATAGTGTGGAGATGGCATCAGCATCAGGAGACCACAAAGTAGCAAGGTGACATAGTGTGGAGATGGCAGCAGCATCAGGAGACCACAGAGTGGCAAGGTGACATAGTGTGGAGGTGGTAGCAGCATGTGGAGACCACAGAATGGCAAGATGACATAGTGGGGAGATGGCACCAGCATCAGGAGACCATAGAGTGGCAAGGTGACAGTGTGGAGATGGCAGCAGCATCAGGAGACCTCAGAGTGGCAAGGTGACATGGTGTGGAGGTGGCAGCATCATGTGGAGACCACAGATTGGCAAAGTGACATAGTGTGAAGATGGTAGCAGCATCAGGAGACCACAGAGTGGCAAGGTGACATAGTATGGAGATGGCAGGAGCATGTGGAAACCACAGAGTGGCAAGGTGATATAGTGTGGAGATGGCAGCAGCATCAGGAGACCACAGAGTGGCAAGGTGACATAGTGGGGTGGTGGCCTCAGCATGTGGAGACCACAGAGTGACCCGGTGACAGAGTGAGGGGGTGGCACTACCAGTACCCGCTGATGAAGGTAGGTGTAAGAAGGAGCACTTGGCATCAGATGTGTGGCATCAGGCGGGTGGCAGCATCAGAGTAGTAGCTGAGGCAGGTAGCCAGAAGAAACCAGTCTCTTTTGTCAAGGTTTGGGTGAGTGTTAAAGGGAATATTAATTATGGATATTTTGGGTAATCTCAATAATTAATATTCATAAATAGGCGTGAGTCGTCTATTGATTACTCCACCTATTTATACCTTAAATAAATCTTCCTCTGTTGCCTCACTCTACACTGAACTATATGCGACTTACTACTGTGACGGCGGATACTGCTACTACAATAAATGACCACAAGCTGTACTTTGGATAATAAAAAGATTTTATTGAAACAATTACACGCTTACAGTCTAATTATTGCTATAAGTATACATATTTATATCAATGAACATATAAACATATATACCTTTAGTCGCACACAGTAATATATATTAACAACGCTACAATACAACCTAACTACACTACACACACAGTACAATATCTTACACAATTCCACCCCACACACTACCTAAATAGTATACAGAAGCACCCACCCAAACCGATCTACACACTGTCCCTATGGGGATTAACACAATCTGGCACTGCAAGGGTTGATTACAGAAAGGGTTAACACAGGGTAATGGCCAATGCAGGGATAGGGTACAGGGGAAGGCAGGGGTAAGCAGGGATATAGGCTATGGCAGGGGCAGTCCAGTCAGGGTAGGGGTTAATGGACAGCATGGGCTGTTTTATATTGGTGGTTCAGGGGTAGGGAAGGGTACTTAGCCATCAGCCTCTCCATGGTGCTGCTCCGTCCATCTTCTGAGTGCGCTTTCCTCCTGGGGCTGGGGGCTGTTTCCTGAGTGCTGCCTGCGCTCTCTTATGAGGGTGTCCAGACTTCTCTCCTGGAGCGCAGTGCCGCCAGGGAATTTAAACCCCGCGGCGCTCCCTCCCATCCTCCCGCACACGCCTGCAGCCAAGTCCACGTGGGCTAGCGCGGCGATATGACGTCACCACATAAGCCCGCGCGTCCTGGCGCGCGCTTTCAGGCGGGGGATGATTTGAATCTCCTGCCTGTGAAGCGCACGCATACCTCTGACATTGTAATTACAGCCCCGGAGGTATGTGACACACAGGGGCAGAGGAACTCCTTGTTCCCCTGTCCCTGTTATGCGAAGCATCTCCGCCCTTCCCGGAGATGCTATCAAAGGGCAGATGATCTGTATTGATTCTCTGTCCTTTAAAGTGGCCGAAACTGGATATAATTGTCCAGTTGTCGGCCTCCCCTCCTGCAGGGGCATTCTAGATGGTGGGGGGCACCCGCGCTGGGGGACATGTTGGCAATACAGGGGATATATTTCCCTATTGGCCATATAAGTGGTCAATATATATATATATATATATATATATATACTGTATATATATATATATATATATATATATATATATATACAGTTGTGTTCAAAATAATTGCAGTGTGTTTAAAAAAGTGAAACAAGCTCAAAATCCTTCTAATACCTTTTATTTAGATACACACATATGCATTGGGAACACTACACATTCTATTCCAAATCAAAACATGAAGAAAAATATATCACATTTATGTTGTTCCTCTAAATAAAAATGGAAAAAAAAGTGAATATTAGAGTGTTAAAAAAATAGCAGTGTTTGTATTCTTCTTTACAAACTCAAACATTCACTATATAAACTGAAGAATGTTTGAAGATTTTGCTTTCCTTTGAATCACTTCACTAATATTTAGTTGTATAACCACTGTTTACAAGAACTGCTGGACATCTGTGTTGCATGGAGTCAACCGACTTCTGGCCCCTGTGAACAGGTATTCCAGCCCAGGATGATTGGACTACATTTCACAGTTCTTCTCTATTTCTTGATTTTGCCTCAGAAACTGCATTTTTGATGTCACCCCACAAGTTTTCTATTGGATTAAGATCCGGGGATTGGGCTGACCACTCCATAACGTCAATCTTGTTGGTCTGGAACCAAGATGTTGCACGTTTACTGGTGTGTTTTGGGTCGTTGTCTTGTTGGAACACCCATTTCAAGGGCATTTCCTCTTCAGCATAAGGCAGCATGACCTCTTCAAGTATTCTGATGTATTCAGACTGATCCATGATCCCTGGTCTGCGATAAATAGGCCCAACACCGTAGTATGAGAAACATACCCATATCATGATGCTTGCGCCACCATGCTTCACGGTCTTCTCAGTGTACTGTGGCTTGAATTCAGTGTTTGGGGGCTGTCTGACAAACTGTCTCCAGCCACTAGACCCAAAAAGAACAATCTTACTTTCATCAGTCCACAAAATGTCTCTTTAGGCCGTCAATGTGCTCTTTGGCAAATTGTAACCTCTTCAGCACATGTCTTTTTTTCAACAGTGGGACTTTGCAGGGGCTTCTTGCAGATCGCTCGGCTTCACATAGGCGTCTTCTAATTGTAACAGTACTCACAGGTAACTTTAGACCTTCTTTGATCTTCCTGGAGCTGATTGTTGGCTGATTCCTTGCCATTTTGGCTATTCTTCTATCCATTTGAATGGTAGTTTTTCACTTTCTTCCACGTCTTTCAGGTTTTGGTTGCCATTTTAAAGCATTTACGATCAATTTAGCTGAGCAACATATCATTTTCTGCACTTCTTTATATGTTTTCCCCTCTCCAATCAACTTTTTAATCGAGGTACGCTGTTCTTCTGAACAATGTCTGGAACGACCCATTTTCCTCAGAATTTCAGAGAGAAATGCACTGTAACCAGCATGTACAACTTTTGCTGCCTTGCTTCCTTAAATAAGGGCAATTGCCACCTGTTTTTCAAAGAATGAATGACCTCACTAATTGAACTCCACGCTGCTATTATTTTGAACATGCCCCTTTCAATTAGTGATTCAATTACACAGAATCAGCAGCATGCATGTCATGACTGTTGGGTCTGTTGGATTTGTATTACTCTACTACACCTGCTAGTAAATTATTTGCCATGTAGAAATATAATTTCTACCAAAAACAGTGATTGATTAGGTTAGTGATGTCTGACTGCTATTATTTTGAACACAACTGTATATATTTTTTTTTATCCTTTTTTTTTTTTTTTTTTTTGGGCAATTAGTAGGACGCAGTACCAATTAATAAGCTTTATAAGTTTAGGTACACTTAAATTATATAGGTGACATACGCTATTGTAGAGCATATATTAGAGCCATACAGTGGGCGTATACACAGGTGGTGGGTAAATGTTCATGCTGAATTTGCTTCCACTCATTATAAGTATTATACATTTTTGGAAATCTTGTTTATTGACTTTGAACATATTATATTTTATGGTCTGGATAGAATTCCCTACAAGGGATTACATATATTCTGGGAGCTTTGCAGACAAGAAACTCATGAAAGCTATTATATTTTCTAAGATCTTTGTACATGTGATTTACTTATTGAAATTGTACACAGTCATTTTTTTCTTACATCTATTTACTTTGTTTCCAGGCTTGCTGTTGTCTCAATAAAGCTCGATTGGTTAATAGAAAAAAAAATATTGCTTTGGTAAAATAAGAAAATTTTGTTTCATTTTCCAGTGGAAGACTGGATGAGCAACTCCCATAAACATCTCCATTTATCTTCCCATCATGAAGCAGAAGATAACAATACCACACAAGCTAATTCAATAACTCCCAATGTATCCTCAGTCCTTCACAGCAGAGATCTATCCACCAATACTGCTGCTAACAAGAAGTCTTCATCTAGGCAATCACTGATTGTCAGAAAAAGAGCTAAACAGAAGCGTGGGAAACATTTTAAAAATAAATCTGATCTTTCTTTGCATGAAAGAAATCACAGAGACAAAAAGCCATTTTCATGCACAGAATGTGAAAAATCTTTTTCCAAGAAATGCCTTCTAGTTGAACATCAGAGAACTCACACAGGAGAGAAACCATATTCATGTTCAGAATGTGGGAAATGTTTTACTCGGAAATCCCTTCTCGGGAGCCATCTAAGAGTTCACACAGGGGAGAAGCCATTTTCATGTTCAGAATGTGGGAAATGTTTTACTCATAGGTCAAGTTTTATTCGGCATCAGACAACTCACACAGGGGAGAAGCCATTTTTATGTCCTGAATGTGGGAAATACTTTGCTAAGAAATCATTGCTCACAACCCATCTAAGAACTCACACAGGGGAGAAGTCATTTTCATGTTCAGAATGTGGGAAAAGTTTTACTCGGAAATCCCTTCTCGGGAGCCATCTAAGAGTTCACACAGGGGAGAAGCCATTTTCATGTTCAGAATGTGGGAAATGTTTTACTCATAGGTCAAGTTTTATTCGGCATCAGACAACTCACACAGGGGAGAAGCCATTTTTATGTCCTGAATGTGGGAAATATTTTTCTAAGAAATCATTGCTCACAACCCATCTAAGAACTCACCCAGGGGAGAAGCCATTTTCATGTTCCGAATGTGGGAAATGTTTTACTCAGAAAGTGGATCTTCATAGACATCAGAGAACTCACACAGGGGAGAAGCCATATTCATGTTCCAAATGTGGGAAATGTTTTGCTCTAAAATCAGGTCTTGATATACATCAGAAAAATCACACAGGAGAGAAGCCATTTTCATGTTCAGAATGTGGGAAATTTTTTACTGATAGGTCAAATTTTGTTCGGCATCAGACAACTCACACAGGGGAGAAGCCATTTGTATGTCCTGAATGTGGGAGATATTTTGCTAAGAAATCATTGCTCACAACCCATCTAAGAACTCACACAGGGAAGAATTCATTTTCATGTTCAGAATGTGGGAAATGTTTTACTCAGAAATCCCTTCTTGGGAGCCATCTAAGAGTTCACACAGGGGAGAACCCATTTCAATGTTAGAATGCGGGAAATGTTTTACTCAGAAAGTGGATCTTCATAGACATCAGAGAACTCACACAGGGGAGAAGACATTTTCATGTTCCGAATGTGGGAAATGTTTTGCTCTAAAATTAGGTCTTGTTATATATTAGAAAAATCAAACAGGAGAGAAGCCATTTTCATGTTCAGAATGTGGGAAATTTTTTACTCAGAAATCAAATCCTATGAGCCATTTAAGAACTCACACAGGGGAAAAGCCATTTTCATGCTCAGAATATGGGAAATGTTTTAGTCAGAAATCAGATCTTGTGTAGAATCTCAAAATCCATTTAAAGGAGAAGCCATTTTGATGTTCAGAATGTGGAAAAAGATTTACTTGTCAAGTAGGGCTTATTCAGCATCAGAGAACTCACACATTTCCTACAATTTTTAGATTGTAGGAAATGTGACAGATGTGGAGCCTTGTTGTAGGATATGCTGCCTAATGATGCCTTCTGATGTAGAACTTAACACCTTGAGAATTGGTGTTGTATTAGTACGGTATAGCCAAGAGTACTCATGCAGATCTATTATGATGTTCTGATCACATGGGCTCTGCCATTATGCCTGCAAGAGTGGGACCTTAGCTGCAATACATTTGCAGATAACACTAAACTGTGTAAAGTAATTAACACTGAAGAGGACACTATACTGCTACAGAGGGATCTGGATAGATTAGAGCAGTGGTGGCGAACCTATGGCCTGGGTGCCAGAGGCGGCACTCGGAGCCCTCTCTGTGGGCACCCGCTCCATGGAAAAGGTCTAAGGTGTACCAATATGCCATAGACTTTTCCTACCATTCATCAGCGCAGGGCGCACTATTAACAGCACAGGCAGCCAGGGCGCACTATGAACAGCACAGGCAGCGCACTGAATGTAGGCAGGATATTATACACTCACCTAAAGAATTATTAGGAACACCTGTTCTATTTCTCTTTAATGCAATTATCTAGTCAACCAATCACATGGCAGTTGCTTCAATGCATTTAGGGGTATTGTCCTGGTCAAGACAATCTCCTGAACTCCAAACTGAATTTTAGAATGGAAAAAAAAAGGTGATTTAAGCAATTTTGAGCGTGGCATGGTTGTTGGTGCCAGACGGGCCAGTCTGAGTATTTCACAATCTGCTCAGTTACTGGGATTTTCCACGCACAACCATTTCTAGGGTTTACAAAGAATGGTGTGAAAAGGGAAAAACATCCAGTATGCGGCAGTCCTGTTGGCGAAAATGCCTTGTGGATGCTAGAGGTCAGAGGAGAATGGGCCGACTGATTCAAGCTGATAGAAGAGCAACGTTGACTGAAATAACCACTCGTTACAACCAAGGTATGCAGCAAAGCATTTGTGAAGCCACAACACGCACAACCTTGAGGCGGATGGGCTACAACAGCAGAAGACCCCACCGGGTACCACTCATCTCCACTACAAATAGAAAAAAGAGGCTACAATTTGCACATGCTCACCAAAATTGGACTGTTGAAGACTAGAAAAATGTTGCCTGGTCTGATGAGTCTCGATTTCTGTTGAGACATTCAAATGGTAGAGTCCGAATTTGGCGTAAACAGAATGAGAACATGTATCCATCATGCCTTGTTACCACTGTGCAGGCTGGTTGTGGTGGTGTAATGGTGTGGGGGATGTTTTCTGGGCACACTTTAGGCCCCTTAGTGCCAATTGGGCATCGTTTAAATGCCACGGGCTACCTGAGCATTGTTTCTGACCATGTCCATCCCTTCATGACCACCATGTACCCATCCTCTGATGGCTACTTCCAGCACGATAATGCACCATGTCACAATGCTCGAATCATTTCAAATTGGTTTCTTGAACATGACAATGAGTTCACTGTACTAAAATGGCCCCCACAGTCACCAGATCTCAACCCAATAGAGCATCTTTGGGATGAGGTGGAACGGGAGCTTCGTGCCCTGGATGTGCATCCCTCAAATCTCCATCAACTGCAAGATGCTATCCTATCAATATGGGCCAACATTTCTAAAGAATGCTATCAGCACCTTGTGGAATCAATGCCACGTAGAATTAAGGCAGTTCTGAAGGCAAAAGGGGGTCCAACACCGTATTAGTATGGTGTTCCTAATAATTCTTTAGGTGAGTGTAGCTAAATGATAAAGTACATGGAAGATATACTATATTGGCATTCATATTGAATTGCAGTGTTGACACTTTGTGATAAAAAGTGGGTTTTGGGTTACAGTTTGGGCACTCGGTCTGTAAAAGGTTCACCACCACTGGATTAGAGGCTTGGGCAGAGAAGTGGCAGATGAGGTTTAACACTGACAAATGTAAGGTTATGCACATGGGAAGGAATAATGCAAATCACCTGTACATACTAAATGGTAAAACACTGGGTAACACTGACATGAAAAAGGACCTAGGAATTTTAATAAACAGAAAACTAAGCAGTTAAAACCAGTGTCAGGCAGCTGCTGCCAGGGCCAATAAGATAATGGGTTGCATCAAAAGGGGCACAGATGCCCGTGATGAGAACATAGTCCTACCACTTTACAAATTACTAGTCAGACCACACATGGAGTACTGTGTACAGTTCTGGGCTCCTGTAAACAAGGCAGACATAGCAGAGCTGGAGAGGGTCCAGAGGAGGGCAACTAAAGCAATAATTGGAATGGGGCAACTACAGTACCCTGAAAGATTATCAACATTAGGGTTATTCACTTTAGAAAAAAGACGACTGAGGGGAGATCTAATTACTATGTATAAATATATCAGGAGTCAGTACAGAGATCTATCCCATCATCTATTTATCCCCAGGACTGTGACGAGGGGACATCTTCTACGTCTGGAGGAAAGAAGGTTTGTACACAAACATAGAAGAGGATTCTTTACGGTAAGAGCAGTGAGACTATGGAGCTCTCTGCCTGAGGAGGTGGTGATGGTGAGTACAATAAAGGAATTCAGGAGGGGCCTGGATGTATTTCTGGAGCGTAATAATATTACAGGCTATAGCTACTAGAGAGGGGTCGTTGATCCAGGGAGTTATTCTGATGCCTGATTGGAGTCGGGAAGGAATTATTTTTTTCTACTTAAGTGGGGAAAATTGGCTTCTTTTTGTTTTTTTTTGCCTTCCTCTGGATCAACTTGCAGGATGACAGGCCGAACTGAATGGACAAATGTCTTTTTTCGGCCTTATATACTATGTTGTTACTATGTTACATAGCCATTATCCCGATTCACTGTTTAACTCTTTGTCTGCTGTGATTGAAGCTCATTGATGCATATGTACAGTAGGTGTTTGTGAGATTGTGTTTTCAGCACGACAGCGTCGCGCTGATACTCGGCGACGTGGTGCCGAGATCTCGCACTCACTGGGATAGCGACAGCACATCCCAGCAAGCGCGTCATAGAAGCGACGGGAGATCCGACTTGGATTCCCGCCAATTCTACACGTGTGCGGCGTTTGTTATGAATCCTGAGGGGGAAGTCCCCGCCGGATTTTAAATAAAAATCCGACCTGGGTCCCGCCCTCAGGAGCATACCGGGCCCTTAGGTCTGTTATGGGTTGTAAGGAGAGCCCCCCCTACGCCGAAAAAAACGGCGTAGGGGGTCCCCCTACAATCCATACCAGACCCGTATCCAAAGCACGCTACCCGGCCAGCCAGGAAGGGAGTGGGGACGAGCGAGCGCCCCCCCCCCCCCTCCTGAGCCGTACCAGGCTGCATGCCCTCAACATGGGGGGTTGGGTGCTCTGGGGCAGGGGGCGCACTGCGGCCCCCCCACCTCAGAGCACCCTGTCCCCATGTTGATGAGGACAGGGCCCCTTCCCGACAACCCTGGCCGTTGGTTGTCGGGGTATGCGGGCGGGAGGCTTATCGGAATCTGGGAGCCCCCTTTAATAAGGGGGCCCCCAGATACCGGCCCCCCACCCTAAGTGAATGAGTATGGGGTACATCGTACCCCTACCCATTCACCTGCAAGAAAAGTGGTAAAAACACAAATAAACCACACAGTGTATTAAAATATTTTATTTTTCTGCTCCGGAGGCCGCCCCCTGTCTTCTTTATTAGCTCTTTTACCAGGGGGGGTCTTCTCAACTCTCCGGGGTTCTCCTTCTGTCTTCTCCTTCTGTCTTCTGTCTCCGGGGGGGCTCTTCTTCTTCCGATATCCCGACGGGTCTTCTCCGCTATCCGGGGGGGTCTTCTCAACTCTCCGGGGTTCTCCTTCTGTCTTCTCCTTCTGTCTTCTCCTTCTGTCTTGTTGTCTCGGCGCACCCCGATTCTTCGTCTTCTCTTCTTGTTTTCGCCTCTCTCTGTTGTTGACTCACCGCACCCCGGTTCTTCGTCTCGCGAGACTCGGCGCACCCCGATTCTTCGTCTCGCGAGACTCGGCGCACCCCGATTCTTCGTCTCGCGAGACGAAGAACCGGGGTGCGCCGAGTCAACAACAGAGAGAGGCGAAAACAAGAAGAGAAGACGAAGAATCGGGGTGCGCCGAGACAACAAGACAGAAGGAGAAGACAGAAGGAGAAGACAGAAGGAGAACCCCGGAGAGTTGAGAAGACCCCCCCGGATAGCGGAGAAGACCCGTCGGGATATCGGAAGAAGAAGAGCCCCCCCCGGAGACAGAAGACAGAAGGAGACAACAAGACAGAAGGAGAAGACAGAAGGAGAACCCCGGAGAGTTGAGAAGACCCCCCTGGATAGCGGAGAAGACCCGTCGGGATATCGGAAGAAGAAGAGCCCCCCCCTGGTAAAAGAGCTAATAAAGAAGACAGGGGGCGGCCTCCGGAGCAGAAAAATAAAATATTTTAATACACTGTGTGGTTTATTTGTGTTTTTACCACTTTTCTTGCAGGTGAATGGGTAGGGGTACGATGTACCCCATACTCATTCACTTAGGGTGGGGGGCCGGTATCTGGGGGCCCCCTTATTAAAGGGGGCTCCCAGATTCCGATAAGCCTCCCGCCCGCATACCCCGACAACCAACGGCCAGGGTTGTCGGGAAGGGGCCCTGTCCTCATCAACATGGGGACAGGGTGCTCTGAGGTGGGGGGGCCGCAGTGCGCCCCCTGCCCCAGAGCACCCAACCCCCCATGTTGAGGGCATGCAGCCTGGTACGGCTCAGGAGGGGGGGGGGGGGGGGGCGCTCGCTCGTCCCCACTCCCTTCCTGGCTGGCCGGGTAGCGTGCTTTGGATACGGGTCTGGTATGGATTGTAGGGGGCCCCCCTACGCCGTTTTTTTCGGCGTAGGGGGGGCTCTCCTTACAACCCATAACAGACCTAAGGGCCCGGTATGCTCCTGAGGGCGGGACCCAGGCCGGATTTTTATTTAAAATCCGGCGGGGACTTCCCCCTCAGGATTCATAACAAACGCCGCACACGTGTAGAATTGGCGGGAATCCAAGTCGGATCTCCCGTCGCTTCTATGACGCGCTTGCTCTCCATCGCGGCAAGCCAGCTCGGCGCTGGCTCCCGCGATGGGGCTCGTATGTGCTCAATCTCGCCGAGAAATACAGCGAGATTGACACAAAATCGGGTTCACCTACTGTAGTGCCCTGAAGCAGGGAGTACTTCTATATTTGGACATTTGTGGACATTTGCCTATTTCCCCTATGCAAAGTTAAAACTTTTTACTTTATTTCACTTGAAAATGTTAACTTGCACTGTTTAAAACTGTGTAATTACATTTTATATGTGTGTTGTGATATACACTCACCTAAAGAATTATTAGGAACACCATACTAATACGGTATTGGACCCCCTTTTGCCTTCAGAACTGCCTTAATTCTATGTGGCATTGATTCAACAAGGTGCTGATAGCATTCTTTAGAAATGTTGGCCCATATTGATAGGATAGCATCTTGCAGTTGATGGAGATTTGAGGGATGCACATCCAGGGCACGAAGCTCCCTTTCCACCACATCCCAAAGATGCTCTATTGGGTTGAGATCTGGTGACTGTGGGGGCCGATTCGAGCTTTGTGACATGGTGCATTATCGTGCTGGAAGTAGCCATCAGAGGATGGATACATGTTCTCATTCTGTTTACGCCAAATTCGGACTCTACCATTTGAATTTCTCAACAGAAATCGAGACTCATCAGACCAGGCAACATTTTTCCAGTCTTCAACAGTCCAATTTTGGTGAGCTTGTGCAAATTGTAGCCTCTTTTTCCTATTTGTAGTGGAGATGAGTGGTACCCGGTGGGGTCTTCTGCTGTTGTAGCCCATCCGCCTCAAGGTTGTGCGTGTTGTGGCTTCACAAATGCTTTGCTGCATACCTCAGTTGTAACGAGTGGTTATTTCAGTCAACGTTGCTCTTCTATCAGCTTGAATCAGTCGGCCCATTCTCCTCTGACCTCTAGCATCCACAAGGCATTTTTGCCCACAGGACTGCCGCATAATGGATGTTTTCCCCTTTTCACACCATTCTTTATAAACCCTAGAAATGGTTGTGCGTGAAAATCCCAGTAACTGAGCAGATTGTGAAATACTCAGACTGGCCCTTCTGGCACCAACAACCATGCCACGCTCAAAATTGCTTAAATCACTGTCACGAGGGTATCAAGAGCCACGTCTGACTCCGTTATACCCGGGGTCAGGAAGTCGCAGCGGGTGGCTGCGCGCTCTATATCGAAAGATCACGTTGTTTCTTAGTGATTGTTTTCTGTGTTTGCCTTGCTATCCTTTTTGTCTCTCTCAGGGATCCGTAGCTTCTCCTCCTTAGCTGTTTCTTGTCTGCCACTCCCTACCTCCTTATATTCTCCCCTCACACTTCTCTAGTTGCCAGTTTTAGAGCTTCCTGCCTGGACATCTATACTGACCCACTGGAGTGGTTAATCCTGGTTGTCGTTCCTGAGTGCTACCCTCCGGATCCCTGTTGGGCTTATTGTTGTCTCCTATTGTCGCCCACCTGGGAATATATGTTGAGTCTGTGTTGTCTGTCCTCCCCTTGGTGTTTTCCCTTAGAGTTAGTGGTGCGGACTAGTGTTCCCATCACCCTGTTCACTACCTAGGGCTCAGCTCAGGGAAAGCCAGGGCTTTAGGCACGTGATCGGCGTACGGGTGAGGAACCCGTCTAGGGACGTCAGGGCAGCCAGGTGCCAGCCGCCAGGTGAGTCAGGGGTCACCATCTTCCCTCTCACTTGGGCAGGGCCTTCCTCGTTCCCTCCCTCTGTGTCACGTATGTGATAGCCACGCCGACCGTGATATTGGGTCACCATCTTCCCTCTCACTTGGGCAGGGCCTTCCTCGTTCCCTCCCTCTGTGTCACGTATGTGATAGCCACGCCGACCGTGATATTATAACTGGCCATACTTTTTGAGAAAAAATAAATAAATAAAAATTTATATAATTTTTTGTTTGTTGTTTTTTTTTTTCTCTCTCTACTTAGAATCCAATATGGATCCTATTGATGCCTTGGCAGAACAGCTTCAAAGCCTGTCTTTGGAGGTGGCAGGATTGAAGGCGTCTGTTCTCCAACAACAGCAGCAAATGCAGCAGACCGCACCCCCAGCGGTTGCTATGGGTAACCAGGTTGTCACTGAACCCAAGGTTGCTCTTCCCGACAGATTTTCTGGGGGAAGGGACAAATTTGCGACGTTCCGTGAGGCCTGCAAATTATATTTTAAGTTGCGCCCTTACTCCTCAGGTCATGAAGAACAGCGGGTAGGGATTGTCATTTCCCTGCTTCAGGGGGATCCGCAATCCTGGGCGTTCTCGTTACCCCCTGGTTCTCAGGCTCTTCGGTCAGTGGAGGGATTTTTTGGGGCTTTGGGTCTCATATATGATGACCCTGACCGAGTCGCCCTGGCTGAGTCGAAGTTACGGAGACTCCTACAGGGAGATCGGTCAGCAGAGGAATATTGCTCAGAGTTCCGTAGGTGGGCTACGGATACTCAGTGGAACGACCCGGCTCTCAGGAGTCAGTTCTGCTCTGGGTTATCTGAAAGGGTTAAGGATGCACTGGCGCTGTATGAGACCCCCCTTTCCCTTGATGCTGTTATGTCCCTCTCTATCAGAATAGATAGACGTCTTAGGGAGAGATCGAAAATTCCGGAGCAATTGGTTACCTCTCCCCAGCAACAGTCAGCCTGTACTGACTTAGATGAGCCTATGCAGCTAGGCGGAACTTCTCGTCAGGTCCGTCCTCCCGAGGTTCGCCGTAGGGGGGGGGCTTGTTTTTTCTGTGGGGGGAGGGGTCATTTCATTAATGTCTGTCCCTCCTTTCTCAAAAAAAAAAGACCGTCGGAAAACTACTAACCCCGGGCTGTGCGGAGGATGTCAGCTGGGGGGTATACGTTTCCTCCATACGAACATCTCAATTTGTGTTACCAGCGGTCATTGTTTTTGGTGTTAAGACGGAGTCTATTTCTGTTTTTCTAGACAGTGGAGCAGGGGTAAACTTGATTGATGCCCATTTTGCCCGCACTATGGGTTTGTCTCTCTGTACGCTGCAGAGACCTATTCCCGTATTCGCTATAGATTCTGCTCCTCTGTCTCAGAGAAACCTCACCCACATTGTTCGTAATTTACACCTTCGGGTAGGGGACCACCATAATGAGTGTCTTTCATGTTACGTTCTGGAGGGCCTTCCCTCTCCGGTGGTATTGGGTCTTCCCTGGTTGGTAGCGCACAATCCAGTGGTGGATTGGCAGGCCAGGGAGATATTGGAGTGGAGTGAGCATTGCAGAGAGAATTGCTTAAATAACAATTGCTTAATCGCCTCCATAGCTTCCCTACCTACATTTATTTCGGACTTTGAGGACGTTTTTTCTGAAAAGGGTTGTCAGAAACTACCACCTCATCGTCCTTATGATTGCCCGGTTAACCTGATTCCCGGGGCAAAATTACCCAAGTCCAGGTTGTATAATCTTTCGGGTCCCGAGAGACAAGCCATGAAAGATTATATCTCCGAGAGTCTGGCTAAGGGACACATCAGACCCTCTTCTTCACCCGTGGCTGCAGGGTTTTTCTTTGTTAAAAAGAAAGATGGGGGCCTGCGTCCTTGCTTAGATTTCCGTGAGTTAAACCAGATAACCATCCGTGACCCATACCCTCTTCCTCTCATTCCTGACCTTTTTAATCAGATTGCGGGTGCTAAGTGGTTCTCCAAACTTGATCTTAGGGGGGCCTACAATCTGATTCGTATCAGGGAAGGGGATGAGTGGAAGACAGCTTTTAACACCCCTGAGGGGCATTATGAAAATCTAGTTATGCCTTTCGGTCTGACCAATGCCGCTGCTGTCTTCCAACATTTCGTTAATGATATTTTTAGTCATCTCATCGGCAGGTTTGTAGTCATATACCTAGATGATATCTTAATTTATTCGGCTGATCTGAAAACACATGAGGTGCATGTCAGGCAAGTACTGCAGGTCCTACGGACGAATAAATTATATGCGAAAATTGAAAAATGTGTCTTCGCTGTTCAGGAATTACAGTTCCTGGGATATCTATTATCTGCTTCAGGTTTCCGCATGGATCCTGGGAAGGTCCAGGCAATTTTAGATTGGGATCTTCCTGATAACCTTAAAGCCCTACAACGGTTTTTGGGTTTCGCTAATTTCTATAGAAAGTTCATTAAAAATTATTCAGTGATCGTTAAACCCCTTACCGACATGACTAGGAAGGGGACGGATTTTTCCAAATGGTCTGACGCCGCTAAAGATGCATTTTCCTCTCTAAAGGAGAGGTTTACCTCGGCACCTGTTCTAATTCAACCTGATGTCTCCCAGCCTTTTATTGTCGAGGTAGATGCGTCAGAGGTGGGAGTGGGAGCTGTATTGTCTCAGGGTCCGTCTCCTGGCAAATGGCGTCCTTGCGCTTTCTTTTCCAAAAAATTATCTTCTGCGGAGAAGAATTATGATATTGGAAATAGGGAACTGTTGGCGATTAAACTGGCGCTTGAAGAGTGGCGTCACTTCTTAGAGGGAGCAATCCACCCCGTCACGGTGATTACGGATCACAAGAACCTTCTGTACCTAGAATCGGCTAAGCGTCTCACCCCTAGACAAGCTAGGTGGTCGCTATTCTTTACCAGATTTAACTTTGTAATCACCTATCGTCCTGGGGCAAAAAATACCAAGGCAGACGCATTATCTCGTAGTTTCCCTGGAGGGGGTAATGTTTGTGATCCGGTACCTATTTTACAAAGAGGAGTGGTTGTCTCTGCTGTACACTCTGTTCTAGAGGGAAAGGTGTTAGAGGCTCAGGGGGACGCCCCGGCCTCTTGCCCCTCAGAGAAATTGTTTGTACCGTTAAACCTGCGTCTTGAATTATTAAAAGAACATCATAATTCGGCACTTGCTGGACACCCGGGTAGTAAAGCAACCTTGGAGCTTTTATCTCGTCGTTTTTGGTGGCCAAGGTTGTGTCAGGATGTAATGGATTTCGTGTCTACTTGTTCTACTTGTGCACGCGCGAAAGTCTCTCATACACGTCCAGCAGGGTCTTTATTGCCACTTTTCATCCCCAATAGGCCATGGACACATCTGTCAATGGATTTCATCACTGACTTACCGTTGTCGGCGGGTAAAACTGTTATCTTGGTAGTAGTAGACAGGTTTAGCAAAATGGTACACTTTATTGCGCTACCCGCACTTCCTAATGCTAAAACTCTTGCTCAGGTGTTTATCAGTGAAATCGTGAAGCTTCACGGGGTCCCTTCCGATGTGGTTTCGGATCGGGGAACCCAGTTTATTTCTAAGTTTTGGAAAGCTTTTTGTTCCCGTTTGGGGGTTCACTTGTCCTTTTCCTCAGCTTTCCATCCTCAGTCGAATGGACAGACTGAGCGTACCAACCAAAACCTAGAAACATATTTAAGGTGTTTTGTGTCTGAAAACCAAGAGTTGTGGTCATCATATTTACCGTTAGCTGAGTTTGCCATAAATAATCATTATCAGGAGTCCACTGGCAAGTCACCATTCCTTGGTGCATACGGTTTTCATCCCCAATTTTGTACTTTCAAAGATGGGGGGTCTTCTGGGGTTCCCGAAGAGGAAAGGTTTTCTTCATCTCTTTCATCGGTATGGCAGAAGGTGCAAGTTAACTTGAAAAAGATGAGTGGTAAATATAAATGCATGGCCGATAAGAAACGGTCGCCAGGTCCGGACCTAGGAGTGAATGACTATGTGTGGTTGTCTACTAGGAATATTAAGTTGAAGGTTCCTTCTTGGAAACTGGGTCCTAGGTTCATTGGTCCCTATAAAATAGTAGCCGTCATTAACCCTGTGGCTTTTCGCCTGGAGCTACCTCAGACTTTTAAGATCCATAACGTCTTCCATAAATCGTTACTCAAGAAGTATGTTCCACCTCTAGAACCATCGCCGCTGCCACCTCCTCCTGTCATTGTGGCTGGTAATCTGGAGTTTCAAATAGCCAGAATTGTTGATTCTCGTCGGGTCCGCCGCTCTCTTCAGTATCTGGTGCATTGGAGGGGTTACGGTCCCGAGGAAAGAATGTGGGTTCCAGCGTCAGAGGTAAACGCCAACAGGTTAATTCAGACTATCCATCCCTCTCATCCGGAGAGACCTGGTCCTGAGTGTCCGGAGGCCCCTCGTGAAAGGGGGGGTACTGTCACGAGGGTATCAAGAGCCACGTCTGACTCCGTTATACCCAGGGTCAGGAAGTCGCAGCGGGTGGCTGCGCGCTCTATATCGAAAGATCACGCTGTTTCTTAGTGATTGTTTTCTGTGTTTGCCTTGCTATCCTTTTTGTCTCTCTCAGGGATCCGTAGCTTCTCCTCCTCAGCTGTTTCTTGTCTGCCACTCCCTACCTCCTTATATTCTATCCCTCACACTTCTCTAGTTGCCAGTTATAGAGCTTCCTGCCTGGACATCTATACTGACCCACTGGAGTGGTTAATCCTGGTTGTCGTTCCTGAGTGCTACCCTCCGGATCCCTGTTGGGCTTATTGTTGTCTCCTGTTGTCGCCCACCTGGGAATATATGTTGAGTCTGTGTTGTCTGTCCTCCCCTTGGTGTTTTCCCTTAGAGTTAGTGGTGCGGACTAGTGTTCCCATCGCCCTGTTCACTACCTAGGGCTCAGCTCAGGGAAAGCCAGGGCTTTAGGCACGTGATCGGCGTACGGGTGAGGAACCCATCTAGGGACGTCAGGGCAGCCAGGTGCCAGCCGCCAGGTGAGTCAGGGGTCACCATCTTCCCTCTCACTTGGGCAGGGCCTTCCTCGTTCCCTCCCTCTGTGTCACGTATGTGATAGCCACGCCGACCGTGATAATCACCTTTCTTTCCCATTCTGACATTCAGTTTGGAGTTCAGAAGATTGTCTTGACCAGGAACACACCCCTAAATGCATTGAAGCAACTGCCATGTGATTGGTTTACTAGATAATTGCATTAATCAGAAATAGAACATGTGTTCCTAATAATTCTTTAGGTGAGTGTATATCTTGTTCATTATCACTGTATTTACATGGCTATGTGGAAAGGGTTAATAAATACTGAGAGACTGCTAGGACTTTGAATGAGAAGCTGGTAATTTTCCACAGCTGCCATACAGTTTAAAGAAGACCATGTTTTGGAGGGTAAAAGCCAGACGTTGTTTACCACAAAACCCAGACTGACCTTTTGAATGTCTGGTTTAGCTATGTTGTTATGTCTGGAAACTTGTTTTTGTCTGGAAAGACTGCTATGTCATTAAGTGTCATTGAAGCTCTAATGTAAGTCTATGAGAGACAGAAAGTGTTACAATGTATCTGTGCTGGGCGTCTCCAACTCCACCCCTCCCAATAGAAGGTTCTGGTCTAGCTAAAACTGTATATAAGGAGAGCAGTCAGAGCCCCTAGTGTTCTGCAGTTAGGGACCAGTGCTTGGAGGGGAGTCTCTGCCAGACTACATGACTGACCAGATGAAGATGCTGAGATGGGGACACTGAGCCACAGACCATGGGTCACTAGCCCTGTGACCAAGGAGCAACCGGATTACTAAGCTACAGACAGTGGGCCCTTGACCAGGATGCCAGCCTTCTGAGAGAGAGAAGGACAGCTAGCTCGGGCCTTTCCTAAGCATCAAACCCTTCTTCTGCCAGGGAGGAGACTGGAGAAGCCAGCCCTATTCCTCGCTTGTATTGTTTTGCACCTGAATTCCTACAGTAAAGATGCACACTGGTTTACTGAAGACCCTGACTTTCTGGACTTATTTCCTGTTGGGGTGCACCACGCCTTACCATCCCTTCCGGAGAGCAGCAACAAGTGGTGACACCTCGATGGTGTGTGGGACCCGCCCCACACCGGCCACTGCAAGAACATAAAGGCTGGAAAATTGCAGCAGTGGCATGATGGACGCAGAAACAGCTGTATAGAACATGATGGTTGGCAGGCTGCAGCAGTGTCATGATTGTGGCAGTGCCGTGATGGAGGCGGCTGCAGCTGTACAGAGCTTGATGGTGGCGGTGGCATGATGGAGTGAGCAGCAGCTGTACAGAACATGACGGTTTGCAAGTCGCAGCAGTGACATGATGTTTGGCAGGCTACAGCAGTGGCATGATAGAGATAGCAGCAGCAGCCATACGGAACATGATGGTTGGCATATCACTTTTATCAGACTGTGAAATACCATGGTGGGCTCCGGGATCCCCCACCCCTGCGTTTTTCCCTAACTGCCACTGTCGCTGCCCCTACCGCCAATGTCGCGGATACAGATGCCACTATTACCACCTCCATTAACACATGGGGTCTCCAGCCTTCTCCCTTAGGGCAGCCTAAACGGTGACAGCTCGAACACAAGTCGTAAACTGGGAGACTCTCTTGACTATCTGCCGTAGGGCGTGGTGGGGTTTTCTTGCCACTTCTTAGGAAAAAGGGAGGTGCCCGTCTAGGAATGGGCATTGAAGACTGATAGGGCTCCACTAAATGCATTCTCTGGGGCTGCTCCACTGAACCGGGTCGGACTCCAAAGTCACATCCACGTCATCCTGCTGTGACTGAGAGGAGGAGTGAGCAATCCAATCCACAATCTTATCCTCTTTCTTCTCAACAATAATGTTGTGCCTTTCCAAAGCCAGCAGGAATAACGGTTGGAATACATGTTTTTTGGTATTGCTCAATTTAATGTGAAATGTTGAGTCAAGCCTGGCCCTCAATCATCCGTTTTTCATTTTGTTTTATATCCACACAGTTGGAACTTAGGGGCACATTTACTAAGACTGGCATGACACTATCATACGCCAGTCTTAATAACTCTATAGCTGGCGGTGGATCACAAAAGTTATGTAGATGCGATGTTCTCTACATGACTTCAACGGATCCACCGCTGCTTCTAAATGTAAGACAGCTTCCTAGCTATCTTACATTTGGACTATTTTCTACACCTAAACCAGGCGTGGAAAATGGTAAATCAGACGGTCCTACCAGCCCGTCCCCTTCTCCGCCAACTCCACACCCATTTTCTTAGACCTGGCATGAGCGGGGAAAAGTTGCAGATTCTGCTGCACCATGGTGTGCAACAGAATATGCGCCAGATGTATACCACAAAAGTGGCGTACATATGTTCGTAAACGACCATCTTAATTTTTTGGAGGATTGTTCTATTTAATTAAACCAGCATATATACGTTATTACTGCAATACACAGGGTAGCGCACAAAGTTATCTTTGAATGATAATGAATTCCATTTCCCTTTATTTCTGTCTTTACACGTTTCCATAAAAAAAATTGTGGGAAGTTGTTTATTATAGTCAAACCAGCATATATACAGTACATGATTACTGCATCAGTACACAGGGTAGTGCACACAGATGTCAGAGAGGGGGAACCATGGGGAGTGGTCTGTGTGAGAGAGGGGGAACAATGGGGAGCGGTCTGTGTGAGAGAGGGGGAACCATGGGGAGCAGTCTGTGTGAGAGAGGGGGAACCATGGGAAGCGGTCTGTGTGAGAGAGGGGGAACCATGGGGAGCGGTCTGTGTGAGAGAGGGGGAACAATGGGGAGCGGTCTGTGTGAGAGAGGGGGAACCATGGGGAGCAGTCTGTGTGAGAGAGGGGGAACAATGGGGAATGGTCTGTGTGAGAGAGGGGGAACAATGGGGAGCGGTCTGTGTGAGAGAGGGGGAACCATGGGGAGCAGTCTGTGTGAGAGAGAGGGGGAACCATGGGGAGCGGTCTGTGTGAGAGAGGGGGAACCATGGGGAGCAGTCTGTGTGAGAGAGGGGGAACCATGGGAAGCGGTCTGTGTGAGAGAGGGGGAACAATGGGGAGCGGTCTGTGTGAGAGAGGGGGAACCATGGGGAGCGGTCTGTGTGAGAGAGGGGGAACAATGGGGAATGGTCTGTGTGAGAGAGGGGGAACAATGGGGAGCGGTCTGTGGGAGAGAGGGGGAACCATGGGGAGCGGTCTGTGTGAGAGAGGGGGAACCATGGGGAGCGGTCTGTGTGAGAGAGGGGGAACCATGGGGAACGGTCTGTGTGAGAGAGGGGGAACCATGGGGAACAGTCTGTGTGAAAGAGGGGGAACAATGGGAAGCGGTCTGTGTGAGAGAGGGGGAACCATGGGGAACGGTCTGTGTGAGAGAGGGGGAACAATGGGGAGCGGTCTGTGTGAGAGAGGGGGAACCATGGGGAACGGTCTGTGTGAGAGAGGGGGAACCATGGGGAGCGGTCTGTGTGAGAGAGGGGGAACCATGGGGAGCGGTCTGTATAAGAGAGGGGGAACCATGGGAAGCAGTCTGTGTGAGAGGGGGGGAACCATGGGGAACGGTCTGTGTGAGAGAGGGAACCATGGGGAACGGTCTGTGTGAGAGAGGGGGAACGGTCTGTGTGAGAGAGGGAACCATGGGGAACGGTCTGTGTGAGAGAGGGGGAACCATGGGGAGCGGTCTGTGTGAGAGAGGGGGAACCATGGGGAGGGGTCTGTGTGAGAGAGGGGGAACGGTCTGTGTGAGAGAGGGGGAACCATGGGGAGCGGTCTGTGTGAGAGAGGGGGAACAATGGGGAGCGGTCTGTGTGAGAGAGGGGGAACCATGGGGAACGGTCTGTGTGAGAGAGGGGGAACCATGGGGAACGGTCTGTGTGAGAGAGGGGAAACCATGGGGAACGGTCTGTGTGAGAGAGGGGGAACCATGGGGAGCGGTCTGTGTGAGAGAGGGGAAACAATGGGGAGCGGTCTGTGTGAGAGAGGGGGAACCATGGGGAACGGTCTGTGTGAGAGAGGGGGAACAATGGGGAGCAGTCTGTGTGAGAGGGGGGGAACCATGGGGAACGGTCTGTGTGAGAGAGGGAACCATGGGGAACGGTCTGTGTGAGAGAGGGGGAACCATGGGGAACGGTCTGTGTGAGAGAGGGAACCATGGGGAACGGTCTGTGTGAGAGAGGGGGAACCATGGGGAGCGGTCTGTGTGAGAGAGGGGGAACCATGGGGAGGGGTCTGTGTGAGAGAGGGGGAACGGTCTGTGTGAGAGAGGGGGAACCATGGGGAGCGGTCTGTGTGAGAGAGGGGGAACAATGGGGAGCGGTCTGTGTGAGAGAGGGGGAACCATGGGGAACGGTCTGTGTGAGAGAGGGGGAACCATGGGGAACGGTCTGTGTGAGAGAGGGGAAACCATGGGGAACGGTCTGTGTGAGAGAGGGGGAACCATGGGGAGCGGTCTGTGTGAGAGAGGGGAAACAATGGGGAGCGGTCTGTGTGAGAGAGGGGGAACCATGGGGAACGGTCTGTGTGAGAGAGGGGGAACAATGGGGAGTGGTCTGTGTGAGAGAGGGGGAACCATGGGGAGCGGTCTGTGTGAGAGAGGGGGAACCATGGGGAACGGTCTGTGTGAGAGAGGGGGAACCATGGGGAGCGGTCTGTGTGAGAGAGGGGGAACCATGGGGAGCGGTCTGTGTGAGAGAGGGGAACCATGGGGAGCGGTCTGTGTGAGAGAGGGGGAACCATGGGGAGCGGTCTGTGTGAGAGAGGGGGAACAATGGGGAGCGGTCTGTGTGAGAGAGGGGGAACCATGGGGAACGGTCTGTGTGAGAGAGGGGGAACCATGGGGAACGGTCTGTGTGAGAGAGGAGGAACCATGGGGAGCGGTCTGTGTGAGAGAGGGGGAACCATGGGGAGCGGTCTGTGTGAGAGAGGGGAACCATGGGGAGCGGTCTGTGTGAGAGAGGGGAACCATGGGGAGCGGTCTGTGTGAGAGAGGGGGAACCATGGGGAGCGGTCTGTGTGAGAGAGGGGGAACCATGGGGAGCGGTCTGTGTGAGAGAGGGGGAACCATGGGGAGCGGTCTGTGTGAGAGAGGGGAAACCATGGGGAACGGTCTGTGTGAGAGAGGGGGAACCATGGGGAGCGGTCTGTGTGAGAGAGGGGGAACCATGGGGAGCGGTCTGTGTGAGAGAGGGGAACCATGGGGAGCGGTCTGTGTGAGAGAGGGGGAACCATGGGGAACGGTCTGTGTGAGAGAGGAGGAACCATGGGGAGCGGTCTGTGTGAGAGAGGGGGAACCATGGGGAGCGGTCTGTGTGAGAGAGGGGAAACCATGGGGAACGGTCTGTGTGAGAGAGGGGGAACCATGGGGAGCGGTCTGTGTGAGAGAGGAGGAACCATGGGGAGAGGTCTGTGTGAGAGAGGGGGAACCATGGGGAGCGGTCTGTGTGAGAGAGGGGGAACCATGGGGAGCGGTCTGTGTGAGAGAGGGGGAACAATGGGGAGCGGTCTGTGTGAGAGAGGGGGAACCATGGGGAACGGTCTGTGTGAGAGAGGGGGAACCATGGGGAACGGTCTGTGTGAGAGAGGAGGAACCATGGGGAGCGGTCTGTGTGAGAGAGGGGGAACCATGGGGAGCGGTCTGTGTGAGAGAGGAGGAACCATGGGGAGAGGTCTGTGTGAGAGAGGAGGAACCATGGGGAGAGGTCTGTGTGAGAGAGGGGGAACCATGGGGAGCGGTCTGTGTGAGAGAGGGGGAACCAAGGGGAGCGGTCTGTGTGAGAGAGGGGGAACCAAGGGGAGCGGTCTGTGTGAGAGAGGGGGAACCATGGGGAACGGTCTGTGTGAGAGAGGGGGAACCATGGGGAACGGTCTGTGTGAGAGAGGGGGAACAATGGGGAGCGGTCTGTGTGAGAGAGGGGGAACCATGGGGAACGGTCTGTGTGAGAGAGGGGGGACCATAGGGAGCGGTCTGTGTGAGAGAGGGGGAACCATGGGGAGCGGTCTGTGTGAGAGAGGGGGAACCATGGGGAACGGTCTGTGTGAGAGAGGGGGAACCATGGGGAACGGTCTGTGTGAGAGAGGAGGAACCATGGGGAGCGGTCTGTGTGAGAGAGGGGGAACAATGGGGAGCGGTCTGTGTGAGAGAGGGGGAACCATGGGGAACGGTCTGTGTGAGAGAGGGGGAACAATGGGGAGCGGTCTGTGTGAGAGAGGGGGAACCAAGGGGAGCGGTCTGTGTGAGAGAGGGGGAACCATGGGGAACGGTCTGTGTGAGAGAGGGGGAACCATGGGGAGCGGTCTGTGTGAGAGAGGGGGAACCATGGGGAGCGGTCTGTGTGAGAGAGGGGGAACCATGGAGAGTGGTCTGTGTGAGAGAGGGGGAACCATGGGGAGCGGTCTGTGTGAGAGAGGAGGAACCATGGGGAGCGGTCTGTGTGAGAGAGGGGGAACCATGGGGAGCGGTCTGTGTGAGAGAGGGGGAACCATGGGGAGCGGTCTGTGTGAGAGAGGGGGAACCATGGGGAGCGGTCTGTGTGAGAGAGGGGGAACCATGGGGAGCGGTCTGTGTGAGAGAGGGGGAACCATGGGGAGCGTTCTGTGTGAGAGAGGGGGAACCATGGGGAGTGGTCTGTGTGAGAGGGGGAACCATGGGGAGCGGTCTGTGTGAGAGAGGGGGAACAATGGGGAGCGGTCTGTGTGAGAGAGGGGGGACCATAGGGAGCGGTCTGTGTGAGAGAGGGGGAACCATGGGGAGCGGTCTGTGTGAGAGAGGGGGAACCATGGGGAACGGTCTGTGTGAGAGAGGAGGAACCATGGGGAGCGGTCTGTGTGAGAGAGGAGGAACCATGGGGAGCGGTCTGTGTGAGAGAGGGGGAACCATGGGGAGCGGTCTGTGTGAGAGAGGGGGAACCATGGGGAGTGGTCTGTGTGAGAGAGGGGGAACCATGGGGAGCGGTCTGTGTGAGAGAGGGGGAACCATGGGGAGTGGTCTGTGTGAGAGGGGGAACCATGGGGAGCGGTCTGTGTGAGAGAGGGGGAACAATGGGGAGCGGTCTGTGTGAGAGAGGGGGGACCATAGGGAGCGGTCTGTGTGAGAGAGGGGGAACCATGGGGAGCGGTCTGTGTGAGAGAGGGGGAACCATGGGGAACGGTCTGTGTGAGAGAGGAGGAACCATGGGGAGCGGTCTGTGTGAGAGAGGAGGAACCATGGGGAGTGGTCTGTGTGAGAGAGGGGGAACCATGGGGAACGGTCTGTGTGAGAGAGGGGGAACCATGGGGAGAGGTCTGTGTGAGAGGGGGAACCATGGGGAGAGGTTTTATCCATTGCTGTCTAGTTTCTGCAGCTTCACTAACTTATCTATAGAAGTTGTATCCTAGTGACTTCAGGACCTTTGATGATGTCATGGTCATGTGATCAGTCACATGAGGGGAGGAGTAAAGCAGTGGAGGTTTTTTTTCACTACTTAGCAATTCCTGTCAGGGGACTAATGTGATGTCATCAAAGGTCCTGCAGCTACTAATGCATCTATTTTAGAAAACTAATCACATGACTGTGACGTCATCGCAGGTCCTGCAGCCCCAGGAGGTGAGATCTGCAGGTCAGTTATTGGTCTTGGTTCTGGGTTTATTAGAATGGAGCGGTTCTATAGGTGACATATAGCAGGTCCAGCCAGCAGGGGGCAGCACCGGCCATAGAGAGTCTCTGCTCACACAGTCTGGAGGTCAGGAGGGGAGTTCTCCTCAGACATGTCTGCTCTCCCCCTGGAATATTAGGAGACCCCCAGACCCCTGTAAGAGGGGCTGTTCTCCTGGATTAGAGGGGTCTTCCATCACACACTGTCCTGTGATGTCACTAGGATATGGAGTCAGTGTGTGGTCGGTGGGGACAACCTCTTCTAGATGAAGGGGCTGCAGCGCTGTGTCCTCTCCTCACTGTCCCTGCACAGCGGAGGCCGGAGCTCTAATGAGCAGGGACTGTGGAGGAGATTCAGCAGTAAAGCAGCTCTGCAGCCCCTCCATTCCCAGGATTAGTGGGGTCCTGATACAGACGAGCCCCCACCTACCGAACACTGGTGACAACGTCCAAAGTGTTGTAAGATATTAATGTGATAAATGGAACTAATGAAAATGTCAAATAAAATATTAAAATAGGAAATATAAAAATTATTCCCATTAAAATCTGTTTGTGGTCTAAAAAACAAATAATTAAATAACATCACTGTGACCACTACAACCAAAACAATCAAATTATCGTGTTATTTAGGGGCTCATTCACATCATCGTTTTGTTTTCCATCAGAGGAAGGGAATAACAGAAAACTATCGGTTTTAATCCCCATTCGTTTGGATGAATTCTTTGCAAATCCTGTTGCTTTTGGTTCGTGTCACTTTCATCGGGTTTAAGATATTTTGGACGGAAGAAAAAGTCTTCTGCGCTTTATTCTGGAAAAATATCGGAAATAAGATTGAAAAATGTTTTATGTTTTTTTTTTTTTTAACATTGAAGTCAATTTCTGAATAGATACATAAGGCGTTCTGCTTGTGACCATCATTCAGTCGGTGAACGGATCATTTTATGTTTTGTTGTGTTTATGGAAAATACAAATCTGATGTGAACGGCATAAAATAAAAACCCAAAAGTAGTGCCAGGATTGCTGAGGGGTTTCTTTTCTCACTTTCCCTCCCAAAAATGGATAAAAGCAATACAAATGCTGCATGTACCCCATAGATGACTATTTACAGTACTCTGAGGGATAGTTGTCTGTGGTTATATGATACAGGTGTGTAGACCGCTATAGTGTAAGGGTCTATATACCTGTGTGTCTATAGAGGTGTAATGGGGCCGATTGCAGATGTTTTCTCAAATATGACTTTAATTCTCCTCGTTTCCCTCAGGTTCCCGGGTGCAAGATTGTCATACATGAAGTTTTCTGGGTCCTTTCCATCGATGACCCACCAAGGATGGAGAAGGACAGAGACCACATGGCTGCAAGGATATTAGACCTCACCCTGGAGATCATCTTCTTGATAACTGGAGAGGTGAGAGTCTCACATGACATCACTCTTATCTCTAGTAATAAAACAGGGAAATGTCTGGAAAGGTGAAGGATTCTTAGAATCTCTGTAGTGATCGGCGTCTCCCCATACACAGGATTACACAGTAGTGAAGAAGTCGCCTGGTGAGTGTGTGACACCCCGTGTGTCAGGAGGATGGAGCAGGACCCAGAGCCCCATCACCGAGCCTCCACCTCATTCCCTGATACATGAGCAGAAGATCCTAGAACTTACCACCAGGATCACTGAGCTGCTGAGCGGAGAGGTGAGCGCTGCTGGGAATGCTGGGACATTATACAATAACGCCAAGGGAGGCGTCTGGTAATGACTGTGTCCTTGTGTTGTCAGGTTCCTATAAGGTGTCAGGATGTCGCTGTCTATTTCTCCATGGAGGAGTGGGAGTATTTAGAAGAACATAAGGATCTGTACAAGGACGTCATGATGGAGAATCACCAGTCCCTCACATCACCGGGTAAGAGGAGACCTTCCATGATTGTAGAGAAGAGAACAGTCCTGAGAGTCAGATTCCCCCATCATCTGATCATCACATATAGACAATGTATTCAGTCACTGTGTGTATTTCTTATAGATGGATCCAGTCAGAGAAATCCACCAGAGAGATGTCCAAGTCCTCAGTATTCCCAGGACTGTCCAGAGGAGAAACCAAATATCCCACTGGATCATCAGGTAGGTGAAGCTGAGGTTTCTACAAATCCTCTATAGACTGATGTAATGAAGCTTTCCACTGACCTCCCCCAGCAGCAGTGGAGTATACTGTAGGCTCCATTACATCTTATTATTGTTGGCTGAAAATAGTTTCTAATGTCATAACACCAGAAATTCCGTTATGCATTCTGTCCTTGAATTGTGTTATAGTCCGTGGTCACGGGATCCATTACGCAATTCTGCGGTAAACTAAACTTCTAAAACAGAAGTTCGCTCACCCCTACTGATGAGTAGAATTCTTGGCTGAATGTGGATCCTGTCCGATCAACACTTTAGGAGTTCCTTGTCCTGTAGGACAGATTGGTTAATACCTTCTAGGGGTGTTTGATCTGTGCCTGGATATAAGATAAACTCGCAGTGGAGTATAGTTTTCTGTTTTCACCTGTCTTTAATGTTGGATCCTTGCAGGAAACTACTGGTGAAGTGAGGAGTGGACTCGAAAAACCCGGATCGGTGTCCGTGATTGGTAAGAACCTTTCACAAATCTCATTTTTACTGTAAATGTCTTTATTGATAGGAAAACTAATAGGAAGTTCAGAGAAACCTCCTCATTATTATTACTATCAGGGGCGGACACAGACAGCAGAGAGCCCCTGTGCAAAGAATGAGCCTGGACCCACCACCCACCCACCCTCCTTGCCAAATTCTCAACCTAACCTATTCCCTCCTAACATTACATAGAGCAATACAAAACATACAAGGTAAGGCTACTTTCACACCTGCGGCACTACAATCCGATCCGGAAGAGAATGCATGGAATCGGCCGGACACAAATTGCAGCATGCAACGGTTTGTGTTGATTCTCTGCATTTTTGCAAGATTGTGGTCGGATCTCTGCCGGACCCCATTATAGGTAATGGGACGGTGATTCCATCTGCATCCAGCAGTGCCAGATCCAGTGAGTTCCAGTAGGCTGTTCTCTGCAGATGTGACTTTTACATCCAGTGACGTCTCCTCTGATGTAGATGTTCTCTTTCCTCATCTTCTCCGTTAGGACCAGACCGCCATGATGATTTCTTTCAGCCATCTCTCGTCTCTGCAGAGTCTGACAAACAGACATCTTAGCTTCCTAGTATTCCATCCTCCTCCCCACCTTATGAACACCCCATCCTGCCTCCTCCAATACCGTGCCCGCTGTGCTCCCCAATACTATACTGCAGAAACAGTCCTCCTGAAAATACTGGTACCACACAGATAGTGCCCCTTCAATAATTATTGGCACACAGTGCCCTAAAAAATATGCACCCAGCAAATAGTGTCCCTGAAACTTATAGTGCCGTAAACAAGGTGTCCTCCAAAAATAATTGTGCTAAGCTGATACTGTGCCAGGGTGCCCACCACAGTAATAGTGCTCCCCAAAGTCCCACCAATAGTAATACTGTAGTTACCTGCCAGAGGGCACTTAGTAGTAATAGTGCTCCTACAGTAATAATGTCCCCACTATGTAATAAAGCTCACCATAATGCCCCAGGAGTAATAATTATTTTTAGAATATGCGCCAGTCAAGAAAATGCACCGTTGTGTGGCAGTAAAAAAAATACTGCCTCTTGGTGCCCCCAGTAGAGCCAATGTCCCTATAGTGCCCTCATAATGTGTGCCAATACCCCCTACTGTGTACAAAAAAAACTTTCTCAGTGCCCCTAGTTGAGCTAAGGTCCCCATAGTGCCCCCATAATTTGTGCCTTGATAAAATATTCCTATCTAGTGACCCCAGTAGATGCCCCCATAGTGCTCCTCCCCCTATCCCCATAGTGCCTCCCATAATGTGCCAGTATAAAATGCCCCTACAGAGTGCCCCAAGTAGATGCCCCCATAATGCTCCTCTTCCCGACAGTGGCCCAGACGTGTTTGCCAGTATAAAATGCCCCTATACATTAATTTTTCCTTATCGAATAGTTTATTAATCTCTGCAATGATTAACTCCTTCCCGACCGGCCAACGTAAATTTACGTAGGGAGTCGGGTAATTAGATATAGCGCCTGCTCGCGAGCGCAGCGGGAGCCATAGCCCCTGGGTGCCTGCTGTTTTAAACAGCAGACAACCGGAGTTAATGTATGCGATCGACGATAACGCGGATCACACACATTTAACTCCTCACAGCATCTGGGAGCTCAAAAACACTGGAGTGCGCAGGCTTGCAACGGGCGTACTACAGCCCCGCCCCAGCTGTGATTGGGGGAGCGGGATAGTGTGTGCGGCAGCCTCTGTCCTCCTGAATGATTCAAGGCTGCCGCAGGTAAGTTCCCGTGGACACCCTGTCATGCTTTGGGGTCAATGAGAGAAGCAATCAATTGATTGCCTATACAAGTTCCCTGGGGATCTGTTAAAAAGTGTAAACAAAATTTAAAAAAAGTTTTTAAAAATATATAAAAATTTAAATCACCCACTTTCCCCCCAAATTAAAATAAATAAAACATTAAAATAAACAAAATAAATGCCCAAACTATTAAAATATAAAAATTTTATCCCATATGGCAAAAATTTGCCATTTTTTTGTCACTTCACCTCCCCAAAATTTTTTAATAAAAAGTGATCAAAAAGTCATACGTACTCCAAAATTGTATCAATGAAATGAGCCATCACACAGCTCTGTAAACACTTAAAAAAATTTTTTATATGGCAATACAAAGAAATAATATTTATTTTTTTTCCAGATTTTTTTTCTTTTCAGTATTCAAAGGCAGAAAAAAAAACATATTGATGTGGTATCGTAACTGTACTGACCTGCAAAATGAAGGCCACAAGTCAGTTTTACCACATAGGAAACACTGTAAAAACAAAACCCGTAAAACTTTTCATAATTCCACCCTATTTAAAAAAAAAATTCCAGCTTCCCACTACATCATATGCAACAGTAAATGGTGCCATTAGAAAGTACAACTTGTCCCCCAAAAAGAAAGACCTCATCCGGCTGATATGAAGGAAAAAGTAAAATTATGGCTCTGGGAAGGCTGGGAGTAAAAAATAAAAACAAGAAAATGGCCCAGTCCTGAAGAGGTTAAAAGGGTTGTCCGCTTTATTTATATTAATCCTGATACTCAGGATAGGTCATCAATATCTGATCAGTGGGGGTCTGACTCCCAGCACCCCCGCCCCCGCAGATGAGCTGTTGGAAGAGAACAGGGCGCTGCCTTCTCGTCATTGTTCACTTGCTCGACGTCGACATCCCAGTGGTGAGCGGTGTAATTACAAGGAGCCGTCCCGTGCACTTCGATTGGATGGCTCCTTCCTGTCCAAGTGAATAGGATGGAGCCGTCCCATAGAAGTGAATGGGGCGGCTGAGATGCAATTACACCGCTCACCGTTGTGATGTCGACATTCAGCAAGGTAACAATGAAGAAAAGGCGGCGCTTGCACGAGCTTGTCCTCGGTGTATGCGCAGTGAAGCAGGGTGTATTTTTCTCAATCTAGAGCACATGCACAATACTCCACCGAAGCCATGGCAAATACATCCTGCTGCACCGGGCATGCGCGATGAATACGACCCAACGACATGTGAGATCTCCAAGGTCCGTCGATGACGTTCCCTTTTCTGTTAGGACGTCAATCAAGTCAATACTGATGGAGCAGGATTTGCGCGGAAAGAGCTTGGCTTCAGATCTCAACATCTCCACCTCCTTGACTCTAGGCCAATCATCTGTCTGCAGCATGAGCAGTGATTTCAGAGGATTTCTAGAAAAATGAAGTACTTTTTGTGGCAACTATGGATAGAACTGAGCACATGAGGAGCAGAGTGGTCAGGTACTACTGAGTGTACTCCAGCTGACAGGCGCCTGATTAATATATGGTCTAGTGTGAGGGAATCAGACCTGTTATGGGGTCAGTATTTCTTTAGGAGTCTGGTGGTATTTAGGGGGTTTGATCTGTACTTTTGTGGTATTTGTGAAGTGCATGTGATTACATTGTTTCTGGTTTTTCTACCACCTAGATTTTCTTCCTTGTGACAGCACATTACAACAGTCAGCAGAGTCTGAAGAGGAGAAGAGAGCAGTAACATGGACGGCGCCAGAGAGAGAGACAGAGTCCGATAATAGTGAGTATGTCTAGCTTCAGTATTGGCAGCAGGAAACCAATGGACACCCGCCATCCCTCCCCCTCCAAGTAAAATTTCTGGCTGCTCCTATGTGCAGGTCCCATTACTTGTGACATTATACACTATATGGACAACAGTAAACCTACAGGAACTTCTATGACATCCCATCCTAAATCCTTAAATTATTAATATGTAGTTGATCCCCCCTTTGGCCTTCTGGGAAGTCCTTCTACAAGATTTTGCAGGGTACGTGTGGGAATTTTTGCCCATTTATCTAAAAGAGCATTTGTGAGGTTAGACACTGATGTTGGAGGAGAGGCCCTGGCTGTCACGGATGAAGTTTGCAGATATCTGGAACTTATAAATAAACAAGTGACTCGCTTGATCCCAAACTAAGGAGCTTATAGGTGAGCCCTATAAAACCCTAAGAGCTCTCCCTGACTGCTATACACATGCAAGGGTCTCGATGGTAGACGATTGCATGCCCTCGTACCTAAGCCTGTGTGACACCTGAAAACCCTATAATAGTGAGGGGACACGACCACCGGCTCCCAGTACCCCTCCCTCTACGGGTGGACTCCGGAAACTCAGAGCCCACCTTCTCAGGATGAGACCTATGGAAAGCCCTGATTAGACGAGTGGCCTTAATGTCCGCCACTGGGACCCACATCCTCTCCTCAGGACCATAACCCTCCCAATGAACGAGGTACTGAAGAGAACTGCGGATAATGCGAGAATCCACAATCCTAGAGACCTGAAATTCAAGATTACCATCAACAATAATTGGAGGAGGAGGCAAAGAGGAGGGTACAGTGGGTTGGACATAAGGTTTTAATAGGGACATTATGGATCTTCCAAGTCTGAGGAAGATCAAGACGGAAGGCAACAGGATTGATGACGGACAAGATCTTGTAAGGCCCAATAAACTTAGGACCCAACTTCCAGGAGGGAACCTTCAGTTTGATATTCTTTGTAGACAACCACACCAGATCCCCCACATTCAGGTCCGGACCAGGCACACGTCTCTTATCCGCCACACGCTTATATCTCTCACTCAACCTCTTCAGATTACCCTGAATCTTTTGCCAAATAAATGACAAAGACGAGGAAAATCTCTCCTCATCAGGTAAACCAGAAGACCCCTCAGCAGAGAATGTCCCAAACTGCGGATGAAACCCATATGCACCAAAAAATTGTGACTTATCAGAGGACTCCTGGCGACGGTTATTTAAAGCAAACTCAGCAAGGGACAAAAAAGAATACCAATCCTCCTGATTCTCTGCCACAAAACAGCGCAGATATGTCTCCAGATTCTGATTGACGCGTTCGGTCTGACCATTCGACTGCGGGTGAAAAGCAGAAGAGAACGACAACCGAACCCCCAAGCGAGAACAGAAGGCCTTCCAGAATCTGGAAACAAATTGCGTGCCCCTATCAGAAACGATGTCTGAAGGAATGCCATGCAATTTAACAATATGATCAACAAACGCTTGCGCGAGCGTCTTTGCATTGGGTAACCCAGGAAAGAGAATGAAATGTGTCATTTTGCTAAAACGGTCCACTACCAACAGAATCACAGTCTTCCCTGAGGAACGAGGCAGGTCCATAATGAAGTCCATGGACAGATGCGTCCAAGGACGGGAAGGAATGGGTAACGGGAGGAGAGAACCCGATGGCCGTGAATGAGGGACCTTGGCACGAGCGCAGGTCTCGCAGGCTGCCACAAAACCCTAAACCGTCTTACGAAGAGCCGGCCACCAGAATCTCCGAGCAATGAGATCCACTGTGGCTCTACTCCCCAGGTGCCCAGCAAGGACAGTATCGTGGTGCTCCTTAAAAACCTTGTGTCGTAAAGGGAGAGGCACAAAAAACCTCCCAGGAGGACAAAGATCAGGAGCCTCTGCCTGGGCTGCCTGAACCTCTGCCTCCAAATCAGGATAAAGAGCAGAGACGACCACCCCTTCAGCCAAAATGGGACCCGGGTCTTCAAAGTTCCCCCCTCCCGGAAAACAACGTGACAGGGCATCCGCCTTCACATTTTTAACCCCAGGGCGGAACGTAACAACAAAATTAAACCTAGAAAAGAACAAAGACCATCTGGCCTGTCTCGGGTTCAGACGCTTGGCCGTTTCCAAGTAGGCCAGATTCTTATGGTCGGTAAACACAGTAATAGGGTGTCTGGCTCCCTCTAACCAATGGCGCCATTCCTCAAAAGCTAATTTCATGGCCAACAACTCCCTATCTCCCACATCGTAATTTCTCTCTGCAGAAGATAGTTTCCTTGAGAAAAAGGCACACGGTCGCCATTTGGCAAGAGAGGGACCCTGAGACAAGACCACACCCACACCCACCTCAGAAGCGTCCACCTCAACAATAAAAGGTAGAGAGACATCAGGTTGTACCAAAATGGGAGCGAAAGCAAAACTCTCTTTAATACTAGAAAAGGCTTTAAGCGCATCTACCGACCACGAGGAAAAATCCACCCCCTTTTTAGTCATATCAGTGAGTGGCTTAACAACAGAGGAATAATTCAAAACGAACTTTCTGTAATAATTGGCAAAACCCAAAAACCGCATCAGCGACTTCTGATTCTCTCAGGAAGCTCCCAATCAAGCACAGCGCGGACCTTCTCAGGGTCCATGCGAAAACCAGAAGCGCAGAGAAGAAAACAAGAAATTGAATCTCCGGAACCACAAACACACATTTTTCCAGTTTAGCGTACAATTTATTCTCCCGCAGAATCAGCAAGACCTGACATAGGTGGTCCCGATGAGTCTTGAAATCAGGAGAAAAAATCAAAATGTCATCTAGATACACCAGTACCAATTTCCCGATTAAAGGATAAAAAATGCTGTTCACAAAATGTTGGAAGACAGCCGGAGCATTCATCAAACCAAAGGGCATAACCAAATTCTCGAAATGACCCTCAGGGGTATTGAAGGCCGTCTCACAAACAATGTTCTTGCTGTCTAGCGCCACCCTGGCAGGTAGGAGAAAATGGGAACTACAAGGAAACGGCAAACCTTCAATTTCCGCATCAACCTTGCCAATAGTAGCAAATGGAAAGTTTTTAGAGGGTTTTTTTTTTGTTTTTGTTTTTATTACCCTCAGAAAACTTCATGAATCTCCTAGAGGGGCAAACATTAGCTAAAAAGCGAATGCATCTTTCAATCTTTCCGAGAGACCATGGCAAAATTTACTTCGGAGTGCAGCATCATTCCAACCAGTATCAGCTGCCCATCTCCGAAATTCAGAACAATATATCTCTGTGGACTGTTTACCCTGGCATAAAAAACGCAGTTTAGATTCAGCCAGAGCAATACGATCCGGGTCATCATATATCTGCCCCAGGGCTACAAAAAATTCATCCACCGATCGGAGGGGCCGTGCCCCCAACGGCAGCGAAAAGGCCCAAGACTGAGCGTTATCCCTGAGCAGCGAGATGATGATCCCCACCCTCTGCTCCTTAACACCAGAGGAATGGGGAAGTAGGCGAAAATTGAGTTTGCAAGCCTCTCTAAAGCGAACAAAATTCTCACTACCCCCGGAGAACGTATCCGGAAGCGAGATCTTAGGCTCGGAACAAACTCCATGAACGCCAGCAGAACCGGTCACCTAAAACTGAGACACAGTTTTACGGAGATCTGCTACCTCCAGCGAAAGACCTTGCATGCGGTCAATCAAGGCTGAAACCGGATCCATGCTTAAGACGGTTATGGCGGTTTATAATGTCATGGATGAAGTTTGCAGATAGCTGGAACTTATAAATAAATGAGTGACTGGCTTGATCCCAAACTAAGGAGCTTATAGGTGAGCCCTATAAAACCCTAAGAGCTCTCCCTGACTGCTATGCACATGCAAGGGTCTCGATGGTAGACGATTGCATGCCCTCGTACTTAAGCCTGTGTGACACCTGAAAACTCTATAATAATGAGGGGACACGACCACCGGCTCCCTGCACTTAATACGGACGGAGTCAGGGTCATCTAGAATCAAGCCAGCAAGGAATACACAATAAAGTAAAGGACTTATCTGAGCAAACAGCAGAATCAGCCTCCAGCAGTGAACACTTCATCCAGGAAGTAGTATAAACCGCAAAGTGAGGCAGTATGGGAGGAAATATAAAGGAAGACGATTAGTCTAAATAAGTGACACCTGGTAGAAGGAAAAGAGATGAGAAAGTGAAACCAAAACAAAGAACATCATACAAGAGGTAGAGAAGAATGTCTGCCAGACCTTCTCACAGAACTGGCGGTGACACTGTTCTCACAGTCTCCATTCTAGTTCATCCCAAAAGTGTTGGAGGAGGTTGAGGTCAGGGCTCTCTGTGGCTAGTCAAGTTCTTCCACAACAAACTCCTCCGGCTCCAACCATGCCTTTATGGAGCTTGCTTTGTGTACTGGGGCACAGCCATGCTGGAACATAAAAGTGCCTTCCCCAAACTGTTCGCACAAAGTTGGAAGCATTCCATTGTCCACAATGTCTTGGTTTGTTGAAGCATTAAGATTTTCCTTCACTGGAACTAAGGGGCTGAGGTCGACTTAATAGCATTATCCTTCCTCCACCAGGCTTTGAAGCTGGCACAATGCAGGTAACGTTCTTCTAGCATTCACAAGACTCATTCATCAGACTGCCAGATAGAGAAGTGTGATTGGTCGCCCCCCAGAAGACGTCTCCACAGCTCCAGAGTCCAATGGGGCAGTGTACTTTACATGACTCCATCTGACTCTTGGTAAGGCTTGCAAGCAGCTGCTTGGCCATTGAAACACAAGCCATGAAGCTTCCCGCAGAGCACAGTTTATGTTCTGATGTCAATGGTTCTGCAGTTATGGAGTCAGCAGAGCATTGGTGACTTTAACGCACTGTGCTCTTCATTACTCGGTGACCCCGCTTTGTATCTTGACGTGGTTTCCACTTCATGGCTGAGTTGCTTCTGCTTTACAATAGTGCCACTCACAGATAATGGTGGAATATCTAGGAGGGAGGAAAAGGATATTACAATGCCAGGCTTGAATTCAGTGAGCGCTTTAAAACAAGCAATTCTTTCACAAATGTTTGGAAAGGCGACTGCATGGCCGGGGGCTAGATTTTATACACCTGAATTCACTGATTAGGGGATGTGTCCCAATACTTTTTGTCCGTATAGGCAAAACCACACATGATGGATATGCAGATTTTTTTCCCCACAGCTTCTTACACTTTGATACAATGTACAGCAGTTGGTGTAACTTTGGTGTGTCCTCTAAATAACTCAACACACAGCCAATAATGTCTAGACCGCTGGCAACAAAAGTTGTTAAGTGAAAATGGCCAAATTGTGTCCAATTAGCCTTTTTCCCTCCCCGGTGTCATGTGACTCGTTAGTGTTACAAGGTCTCAGGTGTGATGGGGAGCAGGTGTGTTACATTTGGTGTTATCGCTCTCACACTATCTTATACTGCTCACTGGAAGTTCATCATGGCTCCTCATGGCAAAGAACTCTCTGAGGATCTGAAAAAAAGACTCGTTGCTGTACATAAATATGGCCGAGGCTATAAGAAGATTGCTAACACCCTAAAACTGAGCTGGAGCACGGTGGCCAAGACCATACAGCGATTTAACAAGACAGGTTCCACTCAGAACAGGCCGTGGTTGACCAAAGAAGTTGAGGGCACGTGCTAAGCGTCATATCCAGAGGTTGTAGGAGTGCTGCCAACATTGCTGCAAAGGTTACAAGGGTGGGGGGGTCAGCCTGTCAGTGCTCAGCGTCATATCAAAACAGTTAGCTGAAGACAAGCAGACTAAGGACGTGGATTACTGGAACCATGTCCTGGGGTCTGATGAGACCAAGAGAAACTTATTTGGTTCAGATGATGTCAAGTGTGTGTGTCGGCAACCAGGGAAGAAGTAGAAAGACAAGTGTGTCTTGCCTACAGTCAAGCATGGTGGTGCGAGTCTCATGGTTTGGGGCTGCATGAGTGCTGCCGGCTTATTGTGGAAACCATGAATGCCAATATGTACTGCAACGTATTGAAGCAGAGCAGGATCCCCCTCCTTTTGGATACTGGGCCGCATGGCAGTATTCCAACATAATAATGACCCCAAACACCTCCAAGACGACCACTGCCTTGCTAAAGAAATTGAGGGTAAACCTAAACCCTATTAAGCATCTGTGGGGAATCCTCAAACAGAAGGTCGAGGAGGACAAAGTCTCTAACATCCACCAGCTCCGTGATGTTGTCATGGAGGATGGAAGAGGATTCCAGTGGCAACCTGTGAAGCTCTAGTGACCTCCATGCCCAAGAGAGTGAAGGCAGTCTTGGAAAATAATGGTGTCTACACAAAATATTGACACTTTGGGCACGTGTATATATGAATAACCTTTTATAGGGTTATCTGAATATATATTATACATTTTTTGGGTTATCTGAATTTTGGAGCTTTTGTTGTCTGACATTGGGACAAATTATACTGTATGGTCTGGATAGAAACACCTGTCACTATCTCTACAAGGGATTATATTCTGAGAGCTTTGTAGACAAAAACTACAGACAACTGATATTTCTTATGAGTTTTTTATTTTATTTGCCTTTACACAAGCACATGTGATGTACTTACTAAAACTGTACATAATTCTGTTTTATCTTAATACATTATATTTCCTGGCTTGCTATTGTCTCAATAAAGTGGTTAATATAACTTAATTTTTTTGCTTTGGAAAAATAAGAAAATGTTTAATTTTCCAGGTGAAGACGAGATGAGAGACTCCCATCGACATCCTCATTTTTCTTCCCATGATGCAGAAGATAACAATGCCACACAAGCTAATTCAATAACTCTTAATGTACCCTCAGTCCTTCACAGAAAAGATCTATCCATCAATACCGCTGGTCACAAAAAAACTTCATTTAATCACTTCCTGCTGGACAGAACAAGAACTAAACAGAAATGTGGGAACATATTTACATGTGATGAACAGTTTAAAAACAAATGTAATCTTTCTTTCCATGAGAGAAATGACAGAGATAACAGGTCATTTTCCTGCTCTGAATGTGGAAAATGTTTTACGAGGAAGTTGAATCTGGTTAGACATCAGAGAAGTCACACAGAGGAGAAGCCGTATTCATGTTCAGAATGTGGGAAAAGTTTTATTCATAAATCAAATCTAGTAGACCATTTAGGAATTCACACAGGAGAGAAGCCATTCTCATGTCCTGAATGTGGAAAATGTTTTAGGTTGAAATCGTGTCTTGTTAGACATCAGAAAACTCACACAGGGGAGAAGCCGTACTCATGTTCTGAATGTGGGAAAGGTTTTATTCATAAATCAAATCTTGTGGAACATTTAAGAACTCACACAGGAAAGAAGACATTTTCATGTTCAGAATGTGGGAAATGTTTTACCCATCAATCAAGTTTTTTTCGGCATCAGAGAACTCACTCGGGGGAGAAACCAGTTTAATGTTTTTGTAGGAGATGTGACAGACATGTAGCGTTACTGTAGGACCTACTGCCAAATAATGCATTCAGATGTATAACTTAACGCCTTGCGAGTCGCGAGCCATATCTGTATGGTACAGGCAAGGTTACTCAAAAGACCTGCAGATCTATTGTGATGTTCTGATCACATGGACTGCCATTGTGCCCACAAGAGCAGGATTTCTGCTGTAATACTCAAGTAACATCCAGCTTGACCAACACCGATCACTGTTTAACTCCCTGTCTGCTGTGACCAAAGCTGATTGACGCCAAGACGGCATCTTGCTTGGCTTCATTCACACTTCATTGTGAAAACTCTGAAACAAAACAGTCATCTTACTGGTCAGAATTACATAATATTTTTTATTTTATTTAAAAAATTGCCCCTTCCACATAACTAAAAGGAAAATATGTGAACGACTAAGTCTGGACCAAAGAAAATGCAGCCAGTGGGAATGCTGTATGTGGTCCTGAAGTGAACTGAGCCTACACTATAAGGCCTCTTTCACACGACCGTATGGCTATTTCAGTGTTTTGCGGTCCATTTTTCACGGATCCTTTGTTCCGTTTTTTGTGTTTCCGTTCCCGTTCCGTTTTTCCGTATGGCATATACAGTATACAGTAATTACATAGAAAAAATTGGGCTGGGCATAACATTTTCAATTAATGGTTCCGCAAAAACGGAACGGATACGGAAGACATACGGATGCATTTCCGTATGTGTTCCGTTTTTTTTTGCGGACGCATTGACTTGAATGGAGCGATTTGCGGGCAATAATAGGACATGTTCTATCTTTCAATGGAACGGAAATACGGAAACGGAATGCATACGGAGTACATTCAGATTTTTTGCGGAACCATTGAAATGAATAGTTCCGTATACGGAACGCAAAAAACAGCCCGCAAAACGGAAAAAAAACGGTAGTGTGAAAGATGCCTAAACCCTCCCAATGTGTCGATTGCTGCTAAATGCGGTGTCATCATGGCCATAACAGATGACCAATGATAGAGAACTCCAGTAATGTGGTGCAAAAGGAATCATTTTTAATTGAAGATGCGGCATTTTTACACGGTAAACGTGTAAAATTGCCGCATCTTCAATAAAAAATGATTCCATTTGAACTGCATTACTGGAGTTCTCGATCATTGATACAACGGGGTGGGAACCCGACATCCAGTAGCGACATAACTAAGCAGGGCGCCACGACGCTATCTTGTAAATATACATAACAGATGACCGTCACAAATCCTTGTGCTGGATGTGATTTATCAGTGGCTACTGGAAGTGTGGATATGATCCCTAGAGCTGAAGATGAAGAGAACCCTACTATCTAATAGATAGTCCAAAAGGGTTGTCTTTGAGAAAACGGAAATAATAAAATCACTACTAAAGGGGGATATACCGTATATTACTGGGGTAGCAGCGATCAGTTTTCACCTATGATCTGTCATTGACTATCATTAAAATTTTCAACTTAACATGGAACTTCATTTATTGAGTTACACAGATCCAGAATGCCTATTAATGTGCCCAATTTTGTGGGTTTTTAACTATCAAAGGGCATCTATCAGCAGATTTGCACCTATGACACTGGCTGACCTATTGTTTTAATGATGTTTTAATATAGGCAACGGAGCCTCTAGGAGCAACGGGGGCGTTGCCATTACTCCTAGAGGCTCTGCCCTCTCTGTGCAACTGCCACTCCCTCTGCACTTTGATTTGACTGGGCCAGGCAGGCATGATGATGTTTACACTGCCAGGTCCTGTCCATCAAAGTGCAGCAGTTGCAGAGAGAGCAGAGCCTCTAGGTGTAATGGTAACGCCCCCGTTGCTCCTAGAGGCTCATTTGCATATATTAAAACCTCATTTTTCTCAGTAATGCGGACACACATGAACATGGGACCAACACAGATGCCTTCAGCTGCCAAGTGCACATGGAACAGGTCAGCCATTTTTTTTTATATGTCATGTTCCTCCTTACAACTTTTTCATTGATACCAAATTAAAATTACCCTACCGGGCCAGCACTGCACCCCTGATGTAATTAAGGCCCTTCCTGGGCCACATGCCATACAGGGATGCAGGTACCAACATGCATGCTGAGCCTACTCTTCTGTACCTCTCCTGGTGCCACATGGCTTCCAATAAATACAATGAGAGCAGCTACAGCTTTATACTTACTCTAATTAAAATCAGCCTATGGGGCAGACAGGATAGTCAGGGGTGCAAGACCAACTGGAGTCAGCTCCAGTACAACTGCAAAAAAGGGGGTCATCCCTGGATTTAATGGAGGCCGTTAAGGCACCAAAATGGTAAAAAGCAGAGTGGACCCAGCGTCCATGTGGAGCCTGCACTCCCTGAATTTTATGGCGGCCATTATGGCGCATAACAGGTAGGATTTAGTCTCAGGTTCCCGTCTTAGCCCTCTTTCACACGGGTGAGTTGAACGCATTGCACCCGCACTGAATCCCGACCCATTCATTTCTATGGGGCTGTTCACATGAGCGGTGATTTTCACGCATCACTTGTGCGTTGCGTGAAAATCGCAGCATGCTCCTCTTTGTGCGTTTTCCACGCAACGCAAGCCCCATAGAAGTGAATGGGGCCGCGTGAAAATCGCAAGCAAGTGCAGATGCAGTGTGATTATCACGCACGGTTGCTAGGAGACGATCGGGATGGGGACCCGATCATTATTATTTTGCCTTATAACATGGTTATAAGGGAAAATAATAGCATTCTTAATACAGAATGCATAGTACAGTAGCGCTGGAGGGGTTAAAAAAATAAAAATAAAATTAACTCACCTTAATCCACTTGATCGCGCAGCCGGCATCTCTTCTGTCTTCATCTTTGCTGTGCAGTAGGAAAAGGACCTGTGGTGACGTCACAACGCTCATCACATGGTCCGTCACATGATCCATTACCATGGTAAAAGAATATGTGATGAGCGCAGTGACGTCATCAAAAGGTCCTATTCCTCAAAGAAGAAGACAGAAGAGTGCAAAACATTGTAATGCGTTTTGCACGCGCTTGAGAAAAATCGGCTGGTTTGGTACCCAGACCCAAACCCGGTCTTCTTCACAGAAGTTCAGGTTTGGGTTCAGTGTTGTGTAGAGTGTATTAATTCCCCTTATAACATGGTTCTAAGGGAAAATAATAGTACAATAGGGCTGGAGGGGTTAAAAAAATTAAATAAAAATTGAACTCACCTTAATCCACTTGTTCGCTCAGCCGGCATCTCCTTCTGTCTTCTTCTTTGAGGAATAGGACCTTTGTGAAAATGCCTGAATAAAATGCCCGGAGCTCCAGAAAAAAAGTCCCATGGACTTTTAGCTAACATCTGAAGCTGTTGATTTTACTACAAAAAAAACACACCAAAAATTCAGGTGAGAAAAAAATAAAAAATAAAGTGCTCTCCAGGGCAGAATCCAAACTGATAAATGACTGCAGTTACCTCAGAGACCTGTTTGGAGCTTGATCCATAAGGGTAGGGCTACATGGTGACACTGGAGGCCAGGATCGCAGGGGCATTGCAGTGTAGCGGTGACCCCATAGAAATGTATGTAGTTGCACATGTGTCACAACTAGGGCTGCAGCTATCGACTATTTTTGTAATTTTGTATTCTATCAATTAATCCAGCGATTAATCGAGTAATCTAATAACAAGAAACTAATTAAAAGAACGTTTTCCTTTATAAAAACTTATCAGCTCCCCCCCAGTGCCATCAGCTGCCCCTTCAGGTGCTCCCCCCCAGTGCCATCAGGTGCTCCCCCCCAGTGCCATCAGGTGCTCCCCCCAGTGCCATCAGGTGCTCCCCCTCAGTGCCATCAGGTGCTCCCCCCCCCCCAGTGCCATCAGGTGCTCCCCCCCCCCCCAGTGCCATCAGCTGCCCCTTCAGGTGCTCCCCCCCCCCAGTGCCATCAGATGCTCTCCCCAGTGCCATCAGGTGCTCCCCCCCAGTGCCATCAGATGCTCCCCCCCAGTGCCATCAGGTGCTCCCCCCCAGTGCCATCAGCTGCCCCTTCAGGTGCTTCCCCCCAGTGCCATCAGATGCTATCCCCAGTGCCATCAGATGCTCTCCCCAGTGCCATCAGATGCTCTCCCCAGTGCCATCAGATGCTATCCCCAGTGCCATCAGCTTCCCCCCAGTGTGACCATCTCCCTCTCCTAGCCATGTTCCCAGCGCCAGTGATATAAAATACTTACCTTTCCTGTAGGGGCGCTGCCGACACTCAAGAAATCTTCCATCCTCTTCACGCGCTGCACTGGGACCTGACGTCACACAGCGTCAGGTCATAGTGCGCGCTTACGCTTACCATGGGGCGTTGAGTAATAGCAAGCACTTCACTCCAGTTCCGTCGTCACATGACACAAGCGAATCCTCGATGCAAACATTTTTAGATTTTTTTTGTGATTCAGGGGTCACAGTGGTGGCTGCGACCCCATTCATTTCTGCAGGATCACCTCGGCACTGCCATGCCTCTGCGATCCTGGCGGTGACAGCTGTGTTGTGCCACAAAGACCAATAGTTTCTACATGTTTTGCAATTTTAATGCTGTCAACAAGGGGACAGGACAAAGTCCCGATGGCCGGGGTCCCAACTGCCCATCCTGGCGAGTTCCCCCGTTGTAGGAAGGAGAGGGACAGATTGCTATTTACAAAGACACTGCAGAGACGAATCTGAGCCATTCTACAAGATTTATTACAATTATGAAACAAAAAACATATTCACCTTCTTCAGGAATAAAGGCTTTTTATCTGACGCCCGCAGCCTGCCTCCGCAAATAGAGGATTCCTACGTATCTGCTCCCCGCCGCTTCTGTCCTCTGCGCTGTCTCCCGCATGTCCATGTTCCGGTTCCCAGACTCTTTACATCTGGCGGTGTATGGTAGGGTTGCATGCTCGACTGCAGCCAAACTGGCTTCAGCAGTGATTTGCCGCTTATAACACCACCGTCTGCCCAGAAATTATAGACCTCCATATAACAGCTTTATTCTAGCCAGCTCAGTAGTCCCCAAGCTAGAATGGAGTTGCTGTATGGAGGACCTCCCAAGCTTGTCATAGCGGTCTGCCGGCAGAGCTTCACAGGCAGCCTGTCAGAGTCCCATAGACTGCTATATTGTATCGCCGTCTGTGGTACCAGTCCCCTAAGAGGACTAAAAATTACAGGGGAAAAATGTTTAAAAATACAATAAAAAATAAAAAAAATATTAAAACATTTAAATCAAACAATTTTACAAATAAAAATAAACCTAATGGGTTAATAATAAATCAGAATAATGGGTAAGGCTGTGTGAAAGGAAAAGTAAAAAAGTTATAGGGCCTGAAAAAAATGTTACGGGTTATTCCAGTTAAGACAAGTCCTGTGTATAGGGGATAATTAGCAGATTGGTGGGGCTCCTACTGCTGGGACCCAGTACCCTGTGAAGCCCCCTCATCTATCTCTGGCACGCATTTCCAACCAGCCACTCCGTCCATTTTCAGGTGGGCTCCACAGGGTATGGGGTCCCGTTCTCATGATGGGTGGGGGGTCCCCACCGATCTGATAGTTATCCCCTGTTCACCTTGTTAAAACCGGAATACCCGTTAAGTAACATGAAAATAAAAAAAAGTGTTAGATTTTTGATATTTCTATCACTATAAAATCAAGCCAAACCCCCAAAAAAGATAATAAACAGAAACAATAAAAAAAAAAACCTAAGAAAAAGACTGTGTGTGTGTGTGTGTGTACTCTATGGGTCTCATTTATCAAAACTGTGTAACAGGAAGACTTTTAGTTGCTCATAGCAACCAATCAGAGCTCACCTTTCATTTTTTCAGAACACTTTAAGAAATGAAAGGTGAGCGATGATAGGTTGCTATGGGCAACTAGAAGTTTTCCTGTTAAACAGTTTTGATAAATCTTTTACTATTAAAAAAAAAGTTGCAGGTAACTCTAATCTAGTCCTTTCTGCAGCGAGATGTCCAGACTGGAACTGCTCCTGGCAGTCTGGAAGAATTAGAGTGAGATGCTGTAGGAAGAACTTAGTGACTTAAGGACCTTTGATGATGTCATGGTCATGTGATCAGTCACATGAGGGGCGGAGTAAAGCAGTAGAGGATTATTGCCGTTTAACACTTCCTGTCATGTGATCAATGTGACGTCATGAAAGGTCATGCAGCCACAGTTACAAGGTCTCTCTCTAGTATGTAAGGGATCACATGACTATGATGTCATCAAAGGTCCTTCAGCCCCAGGAGGTGAGATCTGCAGGTCAGTTATTGGTCTTGGTTCTGGGTTTATTAGAATGGAGCGGTTCTATAGGTGACATATAGCAGGTCCAGCCAGCAGGGGGCAGCACCGGCCATAGAGAGTCTCTGCTCACACAGTCTGGAGGTCAGGAGGGGAGTTCTCCTCAGACATGTCTGCTCTCCCCCTGGAATATTAGGAGACCCCCAGACCCCTGTAAGAGGGGCTGTTCTCCTGGATTAGAGGGGTCTTCCATCACACACTGTCCTGTGATATCACTAGGATATGGAGTCAGTGTGTGGTCGGTGGGGACAACCTCTTCTAGATGAAGGGGCTGCAGCGCTGTGTCCTCTCCTCACTGTCCCTGCACAGCGGAGGCCGGAGCTCTAATGAGCAGGGACTGTGGAGGAGATTCAGCAGTAAAGCAGCTCTGCAGCCCCTCCATTCCCAGGATTAGTGGGGTCCTGATACAGACGAGCCCCCACCTACCGCACACTGATGACAACGACCAAAGTTGTAGGATTTTAACCCCTTAAGGACCGTGGGATTTTCCATTTTTGCGTTTTTCACTCCCCGCCTTCCCACTTTTTTTATTTTTCCATTCACATAGCCTTATGAGAGCTTATTTTTTGCGGGACAAGTTGTACTTTCTAATGGCTCCATTTACGGTTGCATACCATGTAGTAGGGAGAGGAAATAAAATTCCAAATGGGGCTTTTTCCGATTGTGATGTCTATATAGACACCATTGAACACTTCATTTGCACTATACCAATACAAGGCTGCCACCTAGTGGCTTATACTGGTATATTCCTGAAATAGGCACCGAAGCCTGCTTGAGGCTTCGAGCTATTTCAGTAATGCAACAGGTTCCCCGATCTCAGTCGGGAAACGCTGTTACTGGAGAGGAAGCGCGCGACCTCCGCTTCCGCGCTGATAAGATGCTGTGGTCACATTTGACCATGGCATCTGAAGGGTAAAATGTATGCGATCTGCCTTTTGGCTGATCGGATACATGTGCCGCGACTCTCTGCTATTTAAAATAGCAGAAACCAGGCGGCTTTGGCTCCTGCTGCACGTGCGAGCAGGCGCCATGTTTAGGAACCCGACTTGTACGGCGGAGGACCTTAAGGGGTTAAAGTGATAAATGGAACTAAAGAAGATGTCAGATAAAATATAAAAATATATATATATATATATATATATATATAATAATCAGCATTAAAAATTGTCTAAAAACAATAAAAAAAATTAAAATAACATCACTGTGACCACAACAACTCAAAGTATAAAATGATCGTGTTCGTTAATGGCTCGTTCACATCATCGTTGTGTTTTCCATTGGATGAATTATTCGGAGCACCAGTTTTGCTCGGTTTCTGTCACTTTCATTAGGTTTCAGTTATTTTTGATGGGAGAAAAAGTCTGCTGCGCTTTATTCTACAAAAAAACATGGAAACATGACTGAATGGAGCTTTCTGTTTTTGTGTTTTGTTTTTCTTTTAGTTTTTTTTATGTTGAAGTCAATGATGGATTCAAATGGAAAGTGTTCGGCTTGTAGCCATCAACCAGTCTGTTAACGGATGTATTTTTCTAATTTTTCTTCTGCTCATATATGTTCAACTAGAACGGAAATTTGGAAAAAATATGATGTGAAAAATAATGCCAGGATTGCTGTTGTTTGGTGGTCACCTCAATTGTTCAAACATAGTAAAAAAAAAAAAAAAACAGGCATAAATATGAATAAAAGAATAGAATAATCTAAGATTTCTTATGTAAATTGCAGATTCACATTTTTTTTTTTTGTCCTTCTTAAAAATAAAAATAAGATAAGCTAAGTTATATGAGGCCCAAAACTTGTCCTGCAAAAAACCAGACCCTTGAACAGCATCATACACCCAAAAAATAAATAAAAAGTTATGGCGAGTTCTGTGCTAGGATGAAAAAATTGACAGGTGTGTAACGTCCGAAATTGGTGTCCTTAGGGGGCAGGGTCGTGGTAGAAATTGGACTCGTATCCCGATTCTCGATACCAAATCAATACTTTGAAGAGCACAAAACAATTCCGACGCACTAACCCCATTATGTGAGGAGGTAGTTCATAGGTGACTAACCATTAATATGAGGCACGTGGAGGTCCAAATGGATAAAACTATGTTCTTCACAGTAATGGTAACTTACATAACGGACAACATGGGGTTGTGGCTTGTGAGGCACGTGGCTTCATCCATTTGGACCTCCATGTGTCTTATATTAATAGTAAACCTCATTGTGTACCTCACGTTAACCCCATGGTTGTGCTTTGTGTGTGGAGGTACTGGATGAGGTCACTTACTGTTACCGTGAGGCACAATGAGGTACTAAAGTCATAACGCCATATGCCTTCCATTAATAAGTGACCCCCATCCTTTAGCTCACAATGTTGGGGTTAATGTTAGTCACTCTCAGGGCTCATGCACACGACCGCGTGCTGGCCTTGCGCGCAAAGAGCGGGTCCGCAATCCAGAAGATACGGAGCTGAAGGCCGCGGAAGCACTACGGAGCGCTTCCGTGGGATTTTGTTTTGGTCAGTGCCTCTGCACTGCATACAAATAGAACATGCTCTATATGTTTGTGGTGAGGACAGATTGTGGACCCTTTCAAGTCGAACGGATCTCCAATCCGTCAGCAGCGGCCACGCAGACGTTGGCCGTGCTTTGGAGACCGCGGATGCACGGCACGGGCGGCACACATTCATGTGCATCAGCCCTAACCCCATAGTTCCTCTATGATTCTGGCTGGCTGTGGTGCAGGTCATCCGAAGCAAGTGGGACCTTCTGGTCACATGTGGAAGGTATATAGGCAGTGAACAGTCACTATATGTATGCAAAGTGATATATCGGTTAAATGACCTCGGGCGGATCGGTTTCTGTGTCGGGATTACTGTGCTATTCTCCATTTCTTCGCCTCCTGTTCTCATTGCTTACGTTAATCTTCATAGATCCCAGTACTCATTAGTTCACTCAGCGCGGACTTCTCTGGCCTCATCCCTCGTGTCGACTCCCCAGGTGTCATCCCTTATCTCTGCGCAGTGCTGTCTCTACCGGCTGTTCATCACAACATTCAGGTACTTTCTATGCAGAGTCTCGGACGTGGCCACCGTCCACCCATCCTGGTCACTAATCAGACAGGCCGGTGGACAGAGGATCTTCATGGGATCTCCTTCATTCTCCCCTGCCACAGACGTGCGGCCGCTGATAAGAACATGGTGTACGCCGCGTTGTGTGTGCGCTCCATGTTCTCCAATCAGAACTGCTGCTAATAAGCTACGCAATAGTGGAGACTAGTATCGTAAAACTGACAGAATCAGTGTGAAACTGAACCCGGTATCAAATTAATCGAAAAAGTACAGGTGTGTAGGCCGCTATACTGTAAGTATCTATATACCTGTGTGTCCATAGAGGCGTAATGGGGCTGATTGTTTGGAGATCTTCTTCGAAATGGGATTTTTCTCTCAGTCCTCCTTGTTTCCCCTCAGGTTCCTTAGGTCCAGGACTCTCTTCTTTTGAAAGACAATGGTCCTTTCCATTAATGACCCGCCAAGGATGGAGAAGGACAGAAAACACATGGCTGCAAGGATATTAGACCTCACCCTGGAGATCATCTCCTTGATAACTGGAGAGGTGAGAGTCTCACATGACATCTCTAGTAATAAACCAGGGAAATGTCTGGAAAGGTGAAGGATTCTTAGAATCCCTGTAGTGATCGGCGTCTCCCCATACACAGGATTACACAGTAGTGAAGAAGTCGTCTGGTGAGTGTGTGACACCCCATGTGTCTGGAGGATGGAGCAGGACCCAGAGCCCCATCACCGAGCCTCCACCTCATTCCCTGATACATGAGCAGAAGATCCTAGAACTTACCACCAGGATCACTGAGCTGCTGAGCGGAGAGGTGAGCGCTGCTGGGAATGCTGGGACATTATACAATAACGCCAAGGGAGGGGTCTGGTAATGACTGTGTCCTTGTGTTGTCAGGTTCCTATAAGGTGTCAGGATGTCGCTGTCTATTTCTCCATGGAGGAGTGGGAGTATTTAGAAGAACATAAGGATTTTTACAAGGACGTCATGATGGAGAATCACCAGTCCCTCACATCACCAGTTAAGAGGAGACCTTCCATGATTGTAGAGGAGAGAACAGGTTTGAGAGTCAGATTCTCCATCATCTGATCTTCACATATAGACAATGTATTCAGTCACTGTGTGTTTTTCCTATAGATGAATCCAGTCAGAGAAATCCACCAGAGAGATGTCCTAGTCCTCTATATTCCCAGGACTGTACAGAGGAAACACAGAATATCCCACTGGATCATCAGGTAGGTGAACCTGAGATTTCTACAAACGCTTTACAGACTGATGTAATGAAGCTTTCTACTGACCCCCCCACAGGAGTGGAATATACTGTAGGCTCTATTGCATCTTGTTGGCTACAGTTGGTTTCTGGTGTCATAAAAGATTGTAGTAAACGTCCTCCTGTTTTGACATTCATTTGGCAACTGAGATTCAATGTGAGTGAATGTAAAGTTTTGAGTTGCATTTTCAATTTTCTAAATTTGAATTTCATCACTTCTATGATACCTCATAAAATAGTTGTTAACATTCACCATATGTCTACTTTATGTTGGCCTCATTTTGTAACTGTTATTTCCCTGGCACCTCCACAGCTGCACTCTCAGGAGGATTCTCCCGCCTTTCAAGGGACATGACACAACATAGAAGCCACAGATAAAAAGCCTCTTCCCCTTTCACGATCAGTGTGGGGGGGAAACTCCACACTGAACACAGGGGGAAAGGGGAACAGTAACTGGGCCAGGAAACTAGGGAAGAAACAGGTCACCTCCTAAACAACCCTAATCCGGGCCCTAACTACTTATCAATATGAATAGACCTTGAAGGTAGGAATATTCATATGCAGAATACCTAGGCCCTTATTTCCCTATAAGGCCCTGGAATAAGGTTAGGACCAGAGACAACCCATTCCTCCACAGATGGACGAATGGAAGTCTCTGTCTCAGGCCCAGATACAAACAACAGGGAATATAACAAACACAAACAAACACGACACTTAACTTCTGTAGAGATGGATGAGCAGGAACACCAGAGATGACCTCACACCAGCTCAGCCAAACCCAAATGAGGCAATCTACCGCATAGTCAGAAGGGTGGGGTCAGACTATAAAGGGTAGAAGTGATGACCACTGAGCAACAGCTGAGAAAAAGGAAGGTGGTCATTAACCCTATCAACACTGAATCAAGAGAAATCAAGGAGGCTGTTAGATTCCTCCACACTCAGCCAGTCTCTTTGATCTCCTGACATCAGTCACCTGAGGGACCGTGACATCCCCATTATCTGCTTCAGTTTGTTTCCTGTTCCTTAGGGATGCATGGAAGCCTTCCTGCCAGGATTCTTTAGCAATAGTCGCTTAGCCTGTCTTCTTCCCCAGCTAGGCTGGGAGGGCTGAGTAGAGTACAGGGGCTTCGGGAGGAGTTTGCGCTCATCTTCCTTGTACTGGGCTTGATTCCTTCTAAGAAGGCAGCCCTGGGCTTTGATAGAAGGGATTGGCTGGTGTGTCTGCTGCCTTAGCAGATTGGGACTTCCTACAGGCAAGGGAATCCCATTTTCTTTTGGGGAAAATGTGGTCACATAATATTACACGCTGGAGCTACGCGAGTCCCGGAAATGGGGTGTTGCAGGGCGGATTGACTGCGTTTTTAACAGTTGGACTGTTGTTATCCACAGCTATGTCCGCACCAAGTGATTTCTCAGAACCTCCCTGCAAGATCCTTGCAGAGCTCTCAGCCTAGTAAATGTCCTCCCTATGGGGAAGTAAATGTTTTAGCTCATATGATGTTATGCTTGAAGAGGGTCTGTCTCCTCTGTTATTCTAGCAGTGCGAGTCACTTTTTATGGTGGTCTCCTTAAAGTAAGGACATAGGGTAACACCCCCCCCCCCCCACCCCCACCTCTGACCCTTAGTATAACAGTAGTGGGGCCCTCCTTCCAGATGGATTTTTGAGGAGTTTTTAATACGCTTCATTGCAATTTTCTCCAAAGCCTCTGGTAGTGAGAAGTAAAAAGTGTGCAAATTGCTAGAAGGCCTTATCTCCTCTGTGTACATATTGTGCGGAAAAAGTAGAGAAGGGAGAGTCTTTTTCCATTTTGGATAGCATGCGGACCCTCATTAGAGATGAAGTAAATTTGCAGTTGATCTTAGACTAACCTCTTCCTCCCCTCGCCCTTCTATGTGCAAATTCTGAACAGGACTAGATAAAGGGGAGCCGGCTATACAGTTGGAGCTAAATAACAGGGACTTCTTCTTGGAAGAGGACTCTGATTCATCTGAAGATGGCTTGGGTCAGACCACTATGAAGCTGGAAGAGATAAAGGAACCACAATCCATTCAGGAGCAGATGTTTCAGAAGAAGACTAAGAGAATCTTCCCTATCCATAGTAATGTTAAAAAACATATTTCTAAAGAATGGAAGCATCCAGATGGGAGATCCAGCATTTTCAGCGTACTCAAGAGGAAATACCAGTTTGCTGAAGAATACTCGGATGTAGGAAAAAATCCCCCAAAATTGACACCACGGTAGACTGTATCTCTTTGTAATTTATGGGCCTTTTAAGGGACCACATGAATAAAAAATTTGAGGGTCTCCTAAAGCAGGAATGCGAAACTAATACTGCTATGTTCCAGCCAGGGGTTGCTGCTACATGCACGGGCAGACCCCTTTCTCTTTGGATAAATCAACTGGTAAATGACTTAGTGACTGAAACCCTAAGAGAAGAGATCCTGTCTTCATTGCCGGTTTTGAAGCCAGCTTCAATTTTTTTGGCAGATGCCTTGGCGGACCTTGTAAGACTCTCAGCAAGGTCAGCAGTCTTATACAATGCCACATGTAGAGGAGTCTACTGGACGGGGGATGCAGGCTCTAAGAGCAAGTTGTGCTCCATAACCTGTGTGAGGGACAGGTTGTTTCAGCTCAGCACTAGATGACATCTTGGAAAAAGTGTCTGCAAAGAAGAAACGTTTTACTTCCGGGTCCAGTTTTTTTCCCTCGGCATCGTTCCTTTTGAAAACCTGCAAAGAATAGACAAGATCAAGAAAGGGAGGATGGGTTTGGGAAGTGGCAGTACTCCAAAGGAAAGGGTAAAGGATTTTTGTTTAATTCTGATAATGCCACCAAAAAAATGACGCCAGCTGTGAGATAGAGGGCAAGATTTTTTTTTATCAAGATTGGGAATGCAAGATAAGAGTCTGCCTCCCCTCCTCCCAAAAACATCTGGCGCTGAAGACAGAAAGTACTCACTCCAGTCCCTCTGTCTCAACAACAGGCCTCTACTTGCCAATCCTTCTGATTTAAAAAAAAGAATGACTGGCTCTGTCAGAACATTTTATCAGCTTAAGATCTCTAAACAGATATGTCCCCTACAAAAGATTCAAGATGGAGACTATAAAATCTACCAAGACTGATTTGTGGCGACCCTGAACCCAGCGGACGCCTATTATCATGTTACCATGCACAAGGGTTGCCAAAAGTTCCTGAGGATTGCGTTGTTCATAAAAGGGATCTTTGCCTCTTTCAATTTCAAGCTCTACCATGTGGACTATCAGCTGCGCCAAGAGTATTTGCGAACATCATGGCAGAGATCTCCAGTCATCTTCACCTAAAAACCCTTTTAATGTTTTACTCGACTTTCTGGTATTGCACATTTTGAGTTACTATATCTTACTGAAGAGGGTGTTGAACTTAACTCAACCTGATATGCCATCTCTTGCAATCGGCAGAGGTATGTTAGGCTAAAAAATCCACTAGAGGTCACTGTGTCTTTCAATAGTGCCGATTCAGTTCTCATCCATAGAGGAAGTCAGCAACAAGCAAAACACGTGGATTGTTTTTGGTGGAATTTTCAAAGGTAAGGATATTTTTTCAGTATATTATAGTTTCAGAGGTTTTGATGAACAGAATTATATAACTTTATACAACAAAAATAAGTCTAATAAGGGTAAAATAATTTTGGAAAAACATACGTTACCAAACGGTCTAATTGTCTCTTTAGGGTAAAGGTGGGTATGCTGCACTAATGTAATTAGAAATTACTTCTTGCTGTGAAATAAAAATCTCAATCTCAAAAATATCAGTGTGATTGTACTACTAAATACTGTAAATGTAGTAAATCTAGAATAAATATGTGTACTAGTAACAAACTGACATGTTGTACACTGCCTGTCCCAAAAAAAAGTCGCCACCTGAATTTAACTAAGCAAATAGTTATGAGCCTCCTATTGGATAATTATTGCATGGGCGATTATCTTTCAGCTGGCAACAAGTTATTTAACCCCAACTGGTGCAATGAGTTGCTTCTCATTTCTTAAACAACTATGTCGAAAGACACATCTCGTGGTCGTGGAAAAGATGTTAGTCTGTTTTGAGAAGGGTCAAATCATTGGCATGCATCAAGCAGAGAAAACATCTGAGGAGATTGCAGAAACTACTAAAATTGGGTTAAGAACTGTCCAACGCATTATTAAAAACTGGAAGGATAGTGGGGACCCATCGTATTCGAGGAAGAAATGTGGCGGGAAAAAAATCCTGAATGATCGTGATCGGCGATCACTTAAACGTTTAGTGAAATCAAATTGAAGAAAAACAACAGTAGAACTCAGGGCTATTTTTAATAGTGAAAGTAAGAGCATTTCCACACACACAATGCAAAGGGAACTCAAGGGATTGGGACTGAACAGCTGTGTAGCCGTAAGAAAACCACTAATCAGTGAGGCAAACCAGAAAAAAAAGGCTTCAATTTGCTAGGGAGCATAAAGATTGGATTCTGGAGCAATGGAAGAAGGTCATGTGGTCTGATGAGTCCAGATTTACCCTGCTCCAGAGTGATGGGCGCTTCAGGGTAAGAAGAGAGGCAGATGAAGTGATGCCCCCATCATGCCTAGTGCCTACTGTACAAGCCTGTGGGGGCAGTGCTATGATCTGGGGTTGCTGCAGTTGGTCAGGTCTAGGTTCAGCAGCAGTATGAGCTCCAAGAATGAGGTCAGCTGACTACCTGAACATACTGAATGACCAGGTTATTCCATCAATGGATTTTTTCTTCCATGATGGCACGGGCATATTCCAAGATGACAATGCCAGGATTCATCAGGCTCAAATTGTGACAGAGTGGTTCATGCAGCATGAGACATCATTTTCACACATGGATTGGCCACCACAGAGTCCAGACCTTAACCCCATTGAGAATCTTTGGGATGTGCTGGAGAAGGCTTTGCGCAGCAGTCAGACTCTACCATCATCAATGCAAGATCTTGGTGAAAAATGAATGCAACACTGGATGGAAATAAATCTTGTGACATTGCAAAAGCTTATCGAAACAATGCCACAGCGAATGTGTGCCGTAATCAAAGCTAAAGGCGGTCCAATGAAATATTTTTGGTGGCGACTTTTTTTTGGGACGGGCAGTGTATATTAAGTTATTACTAGACATGTTACAGATAACTAATAACACTTCAAGGTTTGTACATTTTTTGTGTTTGGTTTTACAAATAATAGATGGACACTAAAACATTTTATGGTACAAGACCACTGACTGTCCTGGCCCTCATACCAGAAAACCCTCAAGAATCTGATGTTGATTTGAGTGATGATGATGATGACCAAATAGAGGATCCTGATTTTCTGCCCACACAAGCAGAGGAATCTGGAGAAACATCTTGTGAATCCATGGATGATGAGAACATTGCCCCAACAAGTTAATCTTCTGAAGATGAAGACAAAATGGAAAAACTCCCTACAAACTGTTTCCGTAGAAGAGCCACAGGACACCAGTAACCTTACTTCACCCACAAGCCTAAACAAAAGAAGGAAGAAATCTGGAAACAAGAAGACATTGAGGCATTCCAGGTTCCTGATTCACGATTTGAGCCCCCTCATGGTGTAAATACACTCTTCCAGTACTTCAAAATACTCTTCACTGACAAGATGATTGAACATATTGCTCAACAGACCAATCTATACTCTGCCTAAGAGTTGGGGGATCTAATCAGGACTAGTCCACAAGAGATTGAAGATTTCTTGGCAATATTACTTTTCATGGGTGTTTTCAACTTCCCATCTATTGAAGACTAGTGGCACCTTGAGTCACGTTTCAGCATTATAGCTGATATCATGCCAAGGAGATGATTCAAGCTGTTCTGTCGGTTAACTCATTTCAACTATAATCAGCAGTGGAATGACAGTCCAGATCAAGCCTATCAATTGTCTTCTGTGACAACTGCTTCACAAGCTTCAAGTTGAACCTGAATGCAAACATGGGTGTCAAATGCATTGGCACTGTCCAATCAAGTGCAGAGGAACACCCTTGAAGACCAAAAGCTCAGAAAGAAAGGACATGGAGCTTTTGATAACAGGTCTTCCGATGGGGTGATTACAGTGAAATGGTTTGACAACAAATGTGTCAGCCTTTTGAGCAATGCCTGTGGGATCACCCTTCTTTCCACTGTCAAATGGTGGAACAAAGTTGACAAGACAAAGATTGTTGTCCCTTGCTCATCACTTATTTATGCCTACAATGAACATATGGGAGGCATTGATCTTTCGGACATGCTGGTGCACATGTACAAGACTCCTGCCAAGTCAAGGCGACTCAAACTCCTGGCTGGTCTACAAGAGAGACTGTAACCTACTGAATGAGAAACCAATGTGTCTGAAAAGTTTCTGCTTGTTAGTTGCCCATGCTTTGAAGCAAGTCAACAAGACGGCATCCAAGGTTGGCCGACCAGCATCCTCCTCTCCAACACCGATTTCTCAGAAGAAACCTCCCACGACCCTCGCAACCACAACCAGATGTGCGTTATGACAACTGTGGACACATGCCACTTCACAGTGTCAAGCGGGGGGTGGTGCAACTTCTGTCTAAAGGGTGTGTCAAGATGGAAATGTGAGAAATGCAAGTTAGCATGTCATGGCAATATTTTTTTGTATTTGTGGTTTATGTTCTGATTTTGCCACAAAGTGCCATCTCAACCGTTTGGTAGAGGTGTATATTTCAAAAACTGTGGGGGTCTTTAAAAAAATGTTTTTATTATTGCCCCAAACAAAAAATACAATAAAAAAATTTCCATAGCTTTTTTTCTTGCTGATGACATCCCATATATGGAAGATTTTTTGATGGCATCTGCCTCGATGGACTTGTTAACCACCCAGATACAGAATGTACTAAAAGTTCGATCTCCTTTAGGATAGCTGGTAGATCTAGGAAAGTCCAAACTTCTCCCGAGTCAATAAAATATATTTTTAGGAGATCTTATAGATTCTCATCTGCAATGAACAGGATTCCTTGGTCAGAAAAATGTATCTTTCCAGCATGCCAGGATGGCATCCATAATAGACATCATAGCAATCTGGGCCTGCAAACTTCCAGCATTCCCTCAGTCAAGTGGGCTCAGGCTCATTCAAGGGGACTTCAGACCTTCCTGTTGTCATCATGGGACAAAAATAGTCCTCCCTTGACAAGAAAGTAAAGGTTCCAAACCATGTGAAAATCTCTCTCTTAGCTGTTGGTTACTTAGGAAAAGCCTTCAGCATGGAATGCAGTGGCTTCAAGAGAAACAAATTGTAATTACCACTGATGCCAGAAGTTGGGGTTGGGAGAGTCACTCGGACCAGACTGGAGTCAGTAAATGAGTTTGGCCTCCTTAAATGTGCAAGAACTTACTGCAGTTTTTTAGATGCTAAAGATTTTAGAGTCCCTCATCAAGTTCAGACATGTAAAAATCTTGTCAGACAATGTGACTGTGGTATGTGTTACTTAAATAGCCAAGGGAGTACAAAAAGCAGAAAACTTGCATTAGTGGCAGCAAGAGAACAACTTAGACTCCTTATCTGCTGTTTATCTCAGGGGCAAGGAAAATTATCTGGCTGATTTTCTCATCAGGGAAACCCTGAGGGGGGGGGGGGGGTACTCTAACAAACCCCCCCTCCCCCCACCCCCCCACCCCCCCACCCCCAAAAAAAAAAATTCCCAAAATTTTGAGGAAATGGAGCACTCTTATACTCTATATACAAGTATATTGCTACAAGACAGAACCGGCAACTCCTAGCCTTTCACTCTCTGTCAGCACAGGACAGGTCGATGCAGGTGGATGCTCTTTCTCTCCCTTGTCCGAAGGGTCTACTCTATGGCCCCCTCCCCTTTTGCATCTGAGAGTACTAATGAAAGTGTGGCAATAAGGAGCACAAGTAATCCTGATAGCCACCTATTGGCACAAAAGAGCCTGGTTTCCTCTCCTCTTGAAACTGCCGGCATTGAAATTCTGGACTCTCCTGGCGACTGCCGACCTCCTAAGCCAGGGACCAGTTTTTCATCCCAATAGTCCTCAGTTGCAGCTGACAGCATGGTAGCTGAACTGGTTATATTGAAGGAAAGGGTGTTCTCAGATCAAGCAATTTTCACCTTGTTGCACGGCAGGAAAGAGTTAATATCAAAAATTTACCAAAGAGTATTGAAAAACGTCTTTTCCTTTGTCACTCGCAGATGAGATCCCTTTAAACCACCTGACTTGCTGGTAATCCTGGATTTCCTACAAGCAAGGTTGGATAAAGGTCTGAAAACCAGTACTCGTAAGGTGGAGATTGCCACCTTAAGTGCCTTCAAGGAGGTAAAACTACAGATTTTTGCGTAATTAAACGATTCATAAAAGGAGCTGGTAGACTATGTTCCTTCGTTCGATTGCTCCTTGGGATTTATATTTGGTTTTGTCAGTTCTCATCAATCTGCCATTTGAACCTATATCAGAAATCTCTCTCAGATTGCTCATTTACAGAACTACATTTTTATTGGCAATCACTATGGTCAGAAGGGTAGGGGAACCTCAAGCTTTTTCATGCAGACCACCATATCCCCGCAGGACTCAGAAATGAAGACGCCCCATATAGATTTAGGAGGACAGATTTCGCTAAAACGGTTTTCAGGTGCTATGTGGCATTTGAAAGGTCAGCCCTCCCATATGTATATTGTAGATCGGGATGCAGTCTGGCTTGGGGGTAGTGAGTACAGGGGCAGGGGAGCTGGTGTTACTGTGAACTTTGGTCAGTATAAGGACATCCATCTTATCCTTGTAATTAACCACTGATATGTTCTCATTCAGGAGAGCCCTGCTGTCGCCCATTATGAGTGGTTGTCCAAGCAGTGATCTAGGGAGGCCTCTCTAGGGACTTAAACAGGGTTACACTGTGTAATAGTTATCCACATAAAGGTAGTAACCCTGATCCTGCAGTGGGTGCACTAAGTGCCACACTGTTTTTCCTCTTACTCCTAGGACGGCGGCATTCTAAAGGTTCAGTCTGGCTGTCCTTTTCTTCATAAACCCGGAGCCATCTGGGTGCACCCAGAGGAACTTTTGCACAGCTTGTACGTTTTAATACCATACATTACCCTTTTGCTAAGCAGGTATTGGCAGAATCTTACCATCCCTTTAACAATTGTAAGTGACTTGTCTACATAGATGTTTTTTCGGGGATATACACCCCAGCAAACTTGATAAACGGTCAAATCTCGGGTCATCTTAGGGCGGGCATTGTGCATTATCATTGTAATGCTAAAATTTCAGAATCGATTCAAACTAATTCCGGATCAGGGCCATAATGTAAATAGGAGTCTGGTAAATAACATCTGCACTCCAAATCTGAATTATCCGTGACTCTTTTACAAGGCCGATATTTATCACAAGTCCCCAAAACGACATAAATTCAGCTGTGAGTAATAAATTGGTGGGCATATTTATTTATTACATTTACAAAGTCTTCAGAGAAAAAGATTTGGAAAAAAATACATTTCTGTGAAGTGCGCACCATGTCAACCAGGATTCCTGAGCTGCCCACAAAATCCGGAATCTGAGGCTGATCATCTTCAGGGGGTGGGATCCATATGGGATCACTCTGGGAGGTGGCCTCAGCAGCTGTCCTTCTGGATGATGAGGAGGAGGAGGAGTAGAGAAATTCGGGATCCTCTTCTCCCTTGCTGGCAGACTCTGTATCAGAGGTAATAATGGCTTATGCCTCCTCAGCGGAATGCAATCTTTGGGACGTTTTATATTTTCATTGGGTGGGTGTAATGTGCGCGATTTTATATATTGACAGGGGGGGTGTATGTAGTGATTTCACATGTGAAGGGGCTTGTAATAAATTTGAAAGAGAGAAAGAAAAAAATAAATAAAATTAAGCTAAAAATTTATTTTAAAGAGATCAGCGATCAGATTGGTACAACCTCTCAACCGGGACCCGTCACTGGGAGGGTAGCCATCTTAGCCGAGCCAACAGCTTTTTCGTAACTTCCCGTTACACTCTACATGTACAGCACCGGCTGCGAAGGGTTGTAACAGTCACTAATTCATTCATCAATACAGAATCTTACTACTTTTGCAAAACATTATTACCTCTTCATCTAGAATCAGATCACCACAAAGGACAAGAGCAAGTGGATATAAGGTTCAGTTTCCAGCAGCAATGACAGGCTCCTTACTAATTATAATAAATGTACCTATGTAAGAACTGGAGGTGATGAGCACAGAGTCTTCTCCAGGATAGGATCAGGTCATTTCATGCAGAAACCTTTCTGTTGATGTGTAAAATACTTGTCTGAATGTTGATCCTGTCTGATCACCACGTGAGGAGATCCTTCTCCTTTAGGACAGATTTTTGGGGTTTGATCTTCACCTGGATATAAGATAAACTAGCAGTGGAGTATAGTTTTCTTTTTTTTCTAACGTCTTTAATCTTGCAGGAATTTATTGATGGAACAACAAGTGAACTCGAAGAACCCATATCCGTGTCCATAATTGGTAAGAAACTGTCATAAATGCTATTTCAATGTAAATGTCGTCTATGGAAGAGTGATGTGTGCATGCTCTGTGACCTGTGCAGATATCACTGTGCAGGGAGGGAGAGGTGATGAGCTGTCATCACCATCACATGAAAATGCAACAAAATATCAGGAGGCTCAGCCTTGAGAGTTTTGCTGCTATAGGCACAACACTATTGTATACCAAAAAAAGTCCTTTTTGAGTCAGAGTGCTGCAATTGTCCATATTCCCAAATATATGATATAACTGTTTAGTCAGGTTGGGGCCGAGACCTAAAGATGAAGGGTAAATAGCCAGTTCCATGTAAATTCCCTATCATTTTAGGATGAGTGCTGAACTATGATAGTATTCTTCAGAGAGACTTGGATTTTCTTCTTGATGAGGAACTAGTCAGTAATCATTATCTAAAAGCTGCAGTAACTTTTTGATATTTTTTTTTACTTGGTCCAAGTTTGTTGCATTTGCTTTTTACAGTGTATGACAGTATTTTATGTAATATTTTATTTAAAGGAAACTTGTCTGATGGAAATTATCACCGAACTCAAAATAGAGAATGTTAGCGCCAGAACTTAATATGAAACCGTTCTTACATCCCAGCGGAAGCGATCCGGACTCTTCCTCCTCGAATGTCCACAATAAGTAATAGAGCCAGAATCCATCCATATTCAGGCCCCAGAATATCCTTTATTATGCCATAGCAGGTATACAGTAATCAGCGACGCTTCAACCCATAGTTACAGACTGGTCTTTATCAAGCTCACAGGTGAAATATACCCAGCGTTTATTTAAATCCACCTCCACCAATCACGTACAATAACCCATTATCCAATGATAATTGTCTACAACATGATGCATAATAATGCCCCCACATTACCCCCAGTAGTAATAATACCACCTCAGAGCTCCCTGTAGATATAAGCCCCTCCTTAATGCCCTCAGTAGTAATAAGGCCCCCTAAAGACACACAGTAGTTATATTGACACGTGCAGTTTCCACCGTATTTATAATGCCCCCGCAGACCCCCCTGTAGTAGTTATCCTTCCTTTATTGCCCCTAGAAATTATAATGACCCAGCCCCTCCAACATACAGTCCCATGTAAATAACATCACAACCCCTCCCTTCAGCCCCAACATACAGTTCCGTGTAAGAAACCATGCACTCCCTTCAGCCCCAACATACAGTCCTGTGTAAGAAACCATGCCCTCCCTTCAGCCCCAACATACAGTTCCGTGTAAGAAACCATGCCCTCCTTTCAGCCCCAACATACAGTCCTGTGTAAGAAACCATGCCCTCCCTTCAGCCCCAACATACAGTTCCGTGTAAGAAACCATACCCTCCCTTCAGCCCCAACATACAGTCCTGTGTAAGAAACCATGCCCTCCTTTCAGCCCCAACATAGAGTCCTGTGTAAGAAACCATGCCCTCCTTTCAGCCCCAACATAGAGTCCTGTGTAAGAAACCATGCCCTCCTTTCAGCCCCAACATACAGTCCTGTGTAAGAAACCATACCCTCCTTTCAGCCCCAACATACAGTCCTGTGTAAGAAACCATGCCCTCCTTTCAGTCCCAACATACAGTCCTGTGTAAGAAACCATGCCCTCCTTTCAGTCCCCTACAACGTACAGTCCCTTGTACTGTAAATAACATTGTTGTCCTCCCTCTAGCCCCTTTGAGAGTACAGTCCCATGTAAATATTCAAAAAAGAAAAAGTAGAATCTAGCTTCCCATAAATGAAAAAGCTTTATTTCCTTGTATAAAAATATCCAGACATCATGTACAAAACTTGTCTACGCGTTTCAGACCTTAGAAATAGTATGTCATGATGAAGGACCGCTATTTCTAAGGTCTGAAACGCGTGTTGATGTCTGGATATTTTTATACAAGGAAATAAAGCTTTTTCTTTTATGGGAAGCTGGATTCTACTTTTTCTTTTTGAATATTCACATGGTTGTGTCCGGGACTTCCTCCTTGCCTCCCAGAGAAAGCTCACAGGTGAGCGCTGCAGTTGGTGTTTTTGCATTGAGTCCCATGTAAATAACATCACTGACCTCCCTTCAACCCTTTCCAACATACATCCCATGTAAAGATCATCACTCCGTCCCTCAAACATACAGTGCCATGTAAATAACATCACTCCCTCCAGCCCCCTACAACGTACTGTGATGGTATACGCAAGTGGTGTGTACATGTTCATGATGAATTTTCTTCCACTCATGATATCTATTATATACATTTTTTTGGGATCTGTTGAATTTCTGGAGCTTTAGTTGTCTGTTCACATTGGAACGTATCATACTAAATGGTCTGGATAGAAACATCTGCCACCATTTCTATGGGAGTTTTGAAAAGAACTTATTTTCTATGATCTTTTTATGCTTTTGTACATGTGATTTACTTACTGAAATTGTACATTATCCTATTTTCTAACATCTCCTATTTACTTTATGTTTCCTGGCTTGCTATTGTCTCAACAAAGCTTGATTGATTAATAGAAAAAAATATATTTGCTTTGGGAAAATACAAAAATTTGGTTTAATTTTGCAGGTGAAGACGGGATGAGTGTCTCCCATGAATATCTCCGTATATCTTTATATGATGAAGCAGAAGATACCAATACCACAGAAGCTAATTCAGTATCTCCTAATGCACCCTCAGTCCATTACAGTGAAGATCTATTCACCGATACCGCTGGTCACGAGATTGTCAGAACAAGAATTAAACAGGAACATGAGGAAATATTTACATGTGAGAAACAGTTTAAAGAGGACTCTTATCTTTCTGTGCTTGATAGAAATCACGGAGATACGAGGTCATTGTGCTCTGAATGCGGGAAATATTTTATGCCGAATGTAATTCTAGTTGGAAATCAGAGAACTCACACAGGGGAGAAGCCATATTCATGTTCAGAATGTGGGAAATGTTTTATTCAGAAATCACATCTTGTGAGCCATCTAAAAATCCACACAGGGGACAAGCCACATTCATGTGTAGAATGTGGGAAATCTTTTCATCGTAAATCACATCTTGTGAGCCATCTAAGAACTCACACAGGGGAGAAGCCATATCCATGTTTAGAATGTGGAAGATCGTTTAGTCAGAAATTGTCCCTTGGTAGACATCAGAAAACTCACACAGGGGAGAAGCCATTTCCATGTACAGAATGCGAGAAATGTTTTAGTCATGAAACACAGCTCATTAGACATTTAAGAGTTCACACAGGGGAGAAGCCGTATTCATGTTCAGTATGTGGGAAATGTTTCACCTGTCAATCGAGTTTTATTCGGCATCGTAGAATTCACTCACGGCAGAAGTCATTTTAATGTTTAGATTGTAGTAAATGTGACAGATTGTGAGCATTATTGCAGGATTAGCGGCCTAATCATACTTACTGATGTATAACTTAACCCTTTGAGAATTAGTGTCAAAAGTACTCAAAAGACCAGCACTAAACTATTGCCATGTTCTTATCCCATGGGCACTGGCATTGGGCCGGCAAGAACAGGACTACAGCTGTAATACACAAGTATCATCCAGCTTAAACAGTAATTGTTGATCTGTTTTTTTCAACTCCCTGTCTGCTGTGATCGCAGCTGATTGATGCATAGAGGGGGGAATCAAAGGGGCATCTGGTTCGACTTCATTCACACTTCATTATGTAAATACTGAAGCAACGCTGTCATCCTTCTGATCAGGAGAACATTTACGATCAGTATATATTTCCTAATAAAGACAAAAAAGAAAAAGGCCCCATTCACACGACGGTATTTTTGATCTGCATCTGATCCGCATTTTTGGGGGATTAGATGTGGATCCTCTCATTTCAATGGGGCTGCAAAAAATGCGGAAGCTGTCCGCATCCATATATCTGTTCTGCAGTCCCCCCAAAAAAGAGAATATGTTCTAGTCTTTTCAATTTTGCTGACAAGAATAGGCATTGTGGCATTGTTACAATGGATCAGCAAAAAAAACAGATGCAACACAGACGTCATCCATATTTATAGCGGATTTGCATTTTTGCTGACCGTAAAATACATATGGCCATGTGAATGTACTCTTAAAAAAATTGCTCCTTCCATGTGATAATTTAACAGAACTCTGGACAATGTTGAATATTAGGTATGGACCTAAATATATATAACTGTCCCTATATATTGTAGAACCGCTCCTGACTGTCTCCCTGCCGTCTACGCTTACTGTCAGTAGTAAACGCTGACTGCCCGCTCTCCTGCATCTCCCAGTGGCTAGTTAGTTATCCACTGTGCCGGGAATACAGAAAATCATAGACTGTCAGAGTGGCACTTGCGGCTGAGATTGTAAAAATGGCAAGGAGACAACTCAGTTGGTCTTGATTAGAAATGTTTGGCCGTTTCTGAGATACAAGAGTTAACAAGTCAGTCTGTAAGCTGCCCTTTTGTGTTGTCTTTGAATCCCATCATCTGAAGGCTCATGTAGAGTCTATGATCTCTTTACTTCATAAACACTCATTATAGCTCAATTCTTATCAAACTGGTAAGAATGTGGCTTAAATAAGTATTTTTATGTCATTAGGTGAAAGATAAGTTCTACATAAGCCGTCAGCTGACGGGATTCAAAGAAAACACAAAGTGACAGCTTCCAAGCAGACTCATTTTTAACTTTTGTATCCCAGAAACTACTGAGTATTTTTAATAAAGACCAATTGGAAAAATTATTTGTAGTCCAAAATGACTATAATGCAATCGTAAAAAAATGCCTCCAAAAGGTGCACATAAGTAATAAGAGCCAGTTTTTTCATAGAAATGTACAAATTCACTTAATAAATTATATTACAAAAACATTCCTTGTCACTTCCCTTACACATTACAAAAAAAAATTCATGTGTAGAATGTGGGAAATCTTTTCATCGGAAATCACATCTTGTGAGCCATCTAAGAACTCACACAGGGGAGAAGCCATATCCATGTTTAGAATGTGGGAGATCGTTTAGTCAGAAATTGTCCCTTGGTAGACATCAGAAAACTCACACAGCCGGAGGTTAGCCATCACAGTTATAGGGCATGATCACACGGCATTGTGTGATTTACATGCAGCAAGTTCTTGTAGGGTAAAGCCACACGTGCCATAAATTCTGCAGATTTTCTCCACTGGAGTATAGTGCGCCAAATACTACATCATTTACAGTAGAAGTCAATGAGATTTCTCATCCTTGCACTGTCCACAGTAGAAACAGACTTTCACTGCACGTTTTCAATATGCAGTTTTGCCCTTTTTGGGAATTGTGCTTTGGATATTTTTGTTCAGGATGCTTTTATATTGATTTTAGCAAGAAAATGATTAGTTTGTATGTAGATAAGGTGCAGTTATATTCATCTCCTGGTACTGAATTGTGTTGTAGAAATAAAAATGTTGACATGCCAGTTCTTCGTGCGGTTTATGTGCGGGGGAACCACATGAGGATTAGTCCCACTGGTTGTGGATTATCTTCAGGCAAATTATGTGGTCGTACGAAATGTGACAGAAATCTGACGTTTAGCCTCGGATTTCTGGAGTTACACAGATAAAATGTTGTCGACATGGTTTGTATTTTTTTTTTTTGTGACATCGATTCACGTGTTAAAAATTTGTTCCATATGAACAGTGTCACAGATTCCTATTGATATCAATAGGTGGTGAATTATTCAAGGATTCCATGTTGATTTACAGGCCGTTCACAGAGTTTCCTGTATTTTTAGCTCCATAAAACGCACCAAGGATTTAGAGGAAGAAAAAAAAATATATATATATTATATATATATATATATATATATTTTTTTTTTTTTCATCAGAACTTAGATCAGACCCCCAATCTTTATCAGACCTCAGATCAGACCTCCAATCTTCATCAGACCCCCCCCAATCTTCATCAGACCTCAGATCAGACCCCCTAATCTTCATTAGTCCCCCAATCTTCATCAGACCTCAGATCAGACCCCCAATCTTCATCAGACCTCAGATCAGACCCCCAATCTTCATCAGACCCCCCAAACTTCATCAGACCTCAGATCAGACCTCAGATCAATCCCCCAAATGAGACCCTAATCCTCATCAGACCTTAGATTAAGCCCCTAATCTTCATCAGACCCCCCAATCCTCATCAGACTACAGATCGGAGCCTCATTCTTCATCAGACCCCAATTCCTCTTTAGATCTCAGATCGACCCCTATTCCTCACATCAGACCCCCATCGGACAGTAAATAAATGAACTTATCTCTCTTGCTCTGGACGGTATTGGCAGTCACATATCCAGCGGCTCTTTCTGCACTCGCTGCTTTCTGGTCTTCTCTGGGCACCTCACTGCACTATGTTCTGACACTTCAGAGTGAGGACAGTGCAGCACGGCTTCTATTATGTGTTTTCTATAAAACACATATAGCACTCACAGCATTAAAAACAAAAGTTAGACAGGGTGGTCCACAAAAAAGTGGCCCACCTCCAGCGATAATATGGCAAGATGAATGAGCAAGTGGATTGTTTTTTATTACCTGCAAGTCAGTAAAGATGCTGAAAGTGGTCCCCGTTCAGGTCTCTGCATCTTCGGGCACGTCGGATTATGTCGGCTGATACGGTTTGCAGCTCTTCAACAGTGATGCTGCAGTAGAAAAAATGTCCTGCTTTTGGGGCAACATGCCGCATCTCACAGAACTCACAGGACGGGTTCATGAACTGTTTACTGAGGAGCGAACTGTAAGCAAGGGGTTATGGCCACCACATTCCATAGACTTGTCCAAATTAGATTTTTATATGTGGGGATAATTAAAACAAAAAGTGTTCACTAACAATCCATATGGAGGAACTCAATACAGATGGAAGCGCTCATTGCTGGAGAGCCGGGATCTGCAGTCCTGTCACTCAGCTCCCCACCTTCTGTCTCTCCCGCACTGAATGATGAAGCAGGAAGACTTCTCCCTGTTCCACCATTCAGCCTGCAGGCACGGAACGCACTGCCGGCCTGTGTGGGAGGAGCCTGCACCCCGGGAATCTTCCTAAGCTCCGCCCACACAGTGCTGCAGAGTTATCTGTGTCTGCGGGGGAGAGAGGACTGTGAGCTTCAGGAACGGATAAGGTGAGTAGGTACTGTGTTTAGTTTTTTTTAACAGAGAGGGCATTTCTACTACAAAGGGGCACAGAGGGCATTACTACTACAAAGGGGGCACAGAGGGCATTACTACTACAAAGGGGGCACAGAGGGTATTACTACTACAAAGGGGGCACAGAGGGCATTACTACTAAAAAGGGGGCACAGGGCATTACTACTACAAAGGGGGCACAGAGGGCATTACTACTGTGGTGGTTGCACATGGGCATTATTACTATGGAGGGGGCACAGAGGGCAATACTATAAATAAATACTATAAGAGGGCATAACTACTGTGAGGGGGCATAACTTTTATGGCGGCACAAAGTGGGCTACTATGAAGGGGGCACAATGGGCATTTCTCCTGTGAAGGGGGTGGGCATAACTGTTATGGGGCACTGAGTCGGCTTTATTACTATGAAGGGGGGGGGGGGGGCACAATGGGATTTCAACTGTGAAGGGGCACAGATGTCATTATTACTGTTAGGGGGCACAGTGAGGGCATAACTACTCTAAAAGGGGCACAGAGAGGGCATTACAACTGTGAAGAGGGCACAGATAGAGCATAACTACTGTAAGGGGGACACAATGTGGGCATAACTACTGTTAAGGGGGCACAATGAAGGGATATGTACTTTAAGGGGGCACAATGTGTGAAAACTGTGAATGTTGTACAATGCAATGAGGGCAATACTACTGTGAGGAGGTACAATATTTTTTTTTAAGTATTGGGGGGGTGCCAGAGAAAGGACCCACCACAGGTGCCAAACACCCTAGGCACACCACTGCGCATGGGGTACACAGTTAAGTATTCCCTTGTGGTATATGTTTAACATATTTTACCACATATGTCAATGTTTGAAGTTAATCAGAATGCTAAAGAGCCACAAAAATTCACATCATTTCAAACAGTCCATAAACGATTGCGGACAAAGAACGCACCCTAAATGCTTGATTATGTGTGTGATGCCGTGTAGTCATACCCTAACAAAAAGCCTTGTGTGACATCACCCTCTGGGTGCATAATCCTCATTAAAATCAGCTGTAAAAAATTTTTAAAAAAAATTGACCATTTGTAAAGATGGCGTAAGCCTAGGCAGGCTGTCTAGACCTGCACCAGATTTATTATGGGGGCTCAGGCTGGATGATAATTGTGATGCAGGGATAAACCCTTTTCTCTGAGTCTATACCAATTTAAAAAATAAAAAATAACAGAAAACAAATAATAATGCACAATAGAGGCAAGCATTATATATGGACTAAGCCCTCATTCTGATATAATAAAATCTGAGATTTTTGCCACCCTAGGCAAAAGCTAATTTTGCCGCCCCCTTGACTCCGCCCATTGACCCGCCCCTTTTTGTCGGCCACGCAACATTTTACTTGACCAGCTGATTTTAGATATTCTACAGCAGTCCCGTTACAATCCCCCCAATCAGCCTTTCGACCAAATAATAAAAATAGTAAAATAGAACATTTAATTAAAACATTTTAATTGTAAACATTTTCTCATATGCGAAACATAAAATATCAGCATTGCACATATACAGCAGCACATACCTCTCACATCCAGGGCCTCCAGGTGACGTCTCCTCCAATGTAGATCTTCTCTGTCATCATCTCCATTCTGTCCGGACACGTCTCTCAGCCGCCTCGTCTCTGCAGAGTGTGACACACAGACATCTTAGTGTCCTCACTTTTCTATCATCATCCCCCAACCTGGAGTCCCCACAGTGTTATCCTGCTGCTCGCTGTGCTCCCCCAATACCTCCAAATACTGTCCTGAAGAAATAATAGTGCCCCCATATAAATAGTGCTCCTCATGATCCCACCAATAGTAATTCCCTTCTAGAATGCCCTAATTAGTAATTTGCCCCCCACACTGCTTCACATTTAGTAATTTGCCCCCCACACTGCCCCACATTAAGTAATTTGCCCCCACACTGCCCCACATTATGTAATTTGCCCCCCACACTGCCTCACATTAAGTAATGTGCCCCTACACTGCCCCACATTATGTAATTTGCCCCCACACTGCCTTACATTAATTTGCCCCCACACTGCCCCACATTATGTTGTTTGCCCCCCACACTGGCCTCCATTATGTAATTTGCCTCACACTAAGTAATTTTGCCCCCAGGTTGTCCTCCACTATGTAGTTTGATTCCCCCCCCCCCCCCCCCCCCATGCTTGTGTCGCTGATCCTGTACAGTCTGTACTTGCCGGCTGCGCGAGCATGAGTTCAGTTAAGTTCAGTGTCTTCAGCACGCAATCCCGTCCTGCGGCGCATTTTCCCGCGAGACCCACACTGAACTCATGCCCGCGCAGCCGGCAAGTACAGGATCAGATCAGCGACACAAATACAAGGGGGCGGGTGCTAGTGGTGTTGGAAACTCTTGGGTACGGCGGGTGACACCCATCAGACTGGTGTCACCCGGTGCGGCCCGCACCCGCCGCACCCACCTCGCAATGCCACTGGCGGCCATACTCCAGAGCGCCGGCGCCCTTAGCAAGAGTGCGCTCTACGCGATGGCCTACTCTGCTTATGGGTGGTCGCCGGCCCCGCTTAGCCAATATATTTTGAACAAAACACATTTGTGCCCGCCTACCCGCACAAAGGTGTTCTCAGTCAGGCAGGTCATACGCTAAACCTACCTATGCCGTTGGGCATCTATGTTCAGGAGAGCGGACTCTGCACATATAGTGTGCTGCTCCTAGTCACTTCAATGTTCATCCAGCAACCAATGAAAGGAAGAGCCCTCACACCTATATCTACCACTTAATCAAGGCAGCCTGTTAGATAGTAAAGGGCTACTCCCAGGATAAAATACGAGCACATTCACACTTGAAGGTGCCACTCCCTCAAGTAAAGATGACAAAAAAAAAGATAAAAAGCAAAGATCAAAACATCCTGCACTAAACGATAAATAAATATGTGGATGTCCATGGCTACATTTCTTTAAAAAAAACTAAAAAAAACGGTGATTTTAGGGTGGTACATACAGCTGTGCTTGCTCCTCCTCTCATCGGTTGCTGGATGCACATGGAGGTGACTAGGAGCAGCACACTATATGTGCAGGGTCTGCTCTCCTGAATATAAATGCCCATACGGCATAGGTAGGTTTACCTTGGCGTGGGTAGGTGGGCACGCAGGGGCAGACTGGGAACTTAAAGTGGCCCTGGAAAAAATACTAAAAGTGGCCCCGTTTTGTAGTTGGGTCCAAATTGATGGAAGGCGGGGCCAGCAATTCCATAATGTAGCACATTATACCGCCCCAACAGAGCCAAATACAGTCCATCACAAAATACTACCAGAAGCACAAAATACATCCCCAAAAACTTCCACTGGCCGGCCGTGAGGAGGGTTTAGTTGGCCCCCTGGGCATCAGCCCATCGGGAAATTTCCCTGTAAGGTCTATGGCAAATCCGCCCCTGCGGGCACAGATGTGTTTTGATCAAAATATATTGGCTAAGAGTCTCAGATTTTATCATATCAGAATGAGGGCTTAGTCCATATAATATGTTTGCATCTATTGTGTCAGTACATTATTATTTGTTTTCTGTGATTTATTTTTTCATAAATGTAGCCATGGACATCCGCATATTTAGTTATCGTATCGTGCAGGATGTTTTTATCTTTGCTTTTTATCTTTTTACTGTGATTTTTGTTTAGTTTATACCAATTACTTGTTGGCTTACTGTGACATAGATATTAATGGCACATCTTACTGGTCTTCACTTTCAATGTGTGTTATTTTCTGCCGGATTTTATATGTGGTGTTATGATCTATATTCCTAATAAAGCTTTGTGCATTTTCATAGTGTTTTGTACTTTGTTTTTGTTTTTTTACATGTGATAATTTACATGTTGCCAATAGATTCTGTGTAGCAAGGCATTTTAGTGGTTGTTTTCCCGTTAATTCCTTGTAATGTAGTTGGTTAGTGGTGCCATGTATCTGGCATTCTTGAAGTCTGAAGTAACGAGGAACCTTAAGGAGGGGCCAGGAGGCTAGAAAACATCTAGCTATGCAACAAACAGTTTAGCCCCATTGAGGACACCATCAGGGTAAGATGTGTCTTGCTACCACTACCTCTCTTTGTATCATATAGGCATCGGCCGGGTGCCATGTTGGGAACTGGCCGATTGTTCGTGGCTTTGGTGACTTACTTAACTCTGTATGTTATCTCTCTTGTATATATCTTTTATCATAGTCAAGTTGTGTTCTCTATTTTTTTCGCGAATCTCAAATTCACACGACCGTATGGCCGTAGTGCCTGTATTGAGGAGCGCAAATTGCGGTCTGCAATACACGGGCACAGGCCATGTGAACTCTGCTGTGGTGACTTGAATCGTGCTGCCGGCCTGTGTGGGAGGAGCCTGTAACCCCGGAATCTGCCTAAGCTGCAGAGCGGTCTGTGCCTGCAGGGAAAAGAGGACTGTGAGCTTCAGGAATGGGACAAGGTGAGTAGTTATTGTGTTTACTACTACAAAGGAGGCACAGAGTAGAGGGAATTACTACCACAAAGGGGGCACAGTGGGCATTACTACCATAAGGGGGCAGAGAGGGCATTACTACTACAAAGAGGGCACAGAGGGCATTACTACCATAAAGGGGGACAGAGGGCAATACTACTACAAAGGGGGCACAGTGGGCATTACTACTATAAAGGGGGCATAAAGCTGGCACAGAGGGCATTGCTACTATAAAGGGGGCACAGAGGGCATTGCTACTATAAACGTGTACAGAGGGCATTAAATCTATAAAGTGGACACAGAGGGCAAATATAAAGGGGGCACAGAGGGCTTTACTACTGTGAAGGGGGAACAATAAGCATTATTATTATGAAGGGGACACAATGGGCAATACTACTGTGAAGGGGCACAGTGGTCATTACTACTATGAAGAAGGCACAATGGGCATTACTACTGTCAAGGAGGCCAAGAGTGCATTATTAATGTGAAGGGGGCACAAAAAGGGCATAACTACTGTGAGAAAGCATAACTTTTATGGGGGCACAGAGTGGGCATTACTACTGTGAAGGGGGCGCAATGGGCATTACTAATGTGAAGGGGGCACAAAAAGGGCACAACTACTGTGAGGGAGCATAACTTTTATGGGGGCACAGAGTGGGCATTACTACTCTGAAGGGCGCACAGATGTGTCTGTCCCTGTGTTCCTATGTCTTGACATAGCTGCATTAGGACGTTCTGTGCGAGGCAAGAAGAAGAAGGAAGAGGAGGCAGCACCACCAGCATGGAATTCCGTGGGAGAGGCACTGGGAGGCACACTAAGGACGTAGGTAACACTACCACATCTAGACCAGTGTTATCTGTGGTTTTACATAGGACTGCAGGTAACACTACCGTATGACCTGCACTAATGTTATCTGTGTTGTTACATAGGACTGCATTTAACACTACCACATGACCTGCACTAATGTTATCTGTGTTCTTACATAGGACTGCATTTAACATTACCAGATGATCTGCAGTAATGTTATCTGTGGTTTTAGATGGACTGCAGGTAACACTACTACATTTTCTGTACTCAGATAGCCATTAGTGTTTGTCGAGCACCAAAGTGCTTGTGTGCTCTGGTGCTCGATTAGAACACTTCTACAGAGCACCAGAGCACAATGGAAGTCAATGGGAGAACCCGAGCATTAAACAAGGCACCCCCTGCTCTGAAGAGGGGAGGGTGTCGGGACTCTAGTTTCGCTTAGGAGTCCCTGCTCTGACTCCATATATAGCTATGTTCATATATGGAGTCAGTGCTTGGGGACACACTACTGTATTTAAATCTAATTTAACCTCTATTTTTGAAAAGTTTCTGATAGGAGTTGAACTCACAACCTTCTACATTACAGCCAAGAATCTTAACCACTACACTATAGAGCTGCATGGCCAGTTACTTAAAAAAAAAAAGAGACTTCTGCTTTATAGGAATACTTACTAGTAGTAAGTATTCCTATACAGCAGAAGTCTCATATTATTATTATTTTTTGTGACTGGCCATGCAGCACTATAGTTCAGTGGTTAAGATTTTGGGCTGTAATGTAGAAGGTTGTGAGTTTGAATCCCGTCAGAAACTTTTCAGAAATAGAGGCTAAATTTAATTTAAACATATATATAAGTTTTTAGCCATAATATATTTGCATATATTATTATATATTTAGAATATATAATATATTATAATATATGTAAATATAATATGCCTAAAACATCAGTAGTAGTTTCCCACGTTCTTATTATGCATTCATATACACTCACCTAAAGAATTATTAGGAACACCTGTTCTATTTCGAATTAATGCAATTATCTAGTCAACCAATCACATGACAGTTGCTTCAATGCATTTAGGGGTGTGGATCCGTTTGCAATTGCACCATATTGTGACAACGTCAAACGGATCCGTCCCCATTGACTTGCATTGTAAGTCAGGACGGATCCATAGTAAATGGGGGGGAATTTTAATTAGGAGGGGGGGAGACGGGAGGCCGCACTGGCCACCAATGAATGTAATACAGGTGAGGGAGGGGGGCCACACTGGCCACCAATGAATGAAATACAGGGGAGGGAGGGGGGCCGCACTAGCCACCAATGAATTTAAAACTGGGGAGGGAGGGGGGGGGGGGCGGCGCAGTTTTTATTTTTTGTTATTTACAGTGTTCATCTGACAGGTTAGATCATGTGCTATTTTTATAGAGCAGGTTGTTACAGACGCGAAAATACCAAATATGACAACTTTTTTGGGTTGTTTGTTTCAGTTTTACATAATAAAGCATTTTATTTTTTTGACTACTGTCTTATGTAGGGGCTTATATTTTGCGGGATGAGATGACGGTTTGATTAGTATTATTTTAGGGTGCATATGACTTTTTGATCGCTTGCTATTGCACTTTTTGTGATGTAAGGTGACAAAAAATGGCTTTTTTGACACAGTTTTTCTTTTCTTTACGGTGTTCACCTGAGGGGTTAGTACATGTGATATTATTTTACAGCAGGTTCTTACGGACACGGCGATACCTAATATGTATACTTTTATTTATTTATTTAGGTTTTACACAATAACAGCATTTTTGAATAAAAAAATAATGTTTCAGTGTCTCCATATTCTGAGAGCCATAGTTTTTTTTTTTTTGGGCGATTTTCTTAGGTATGGTCTAATTTTTTTAGACTTTTGGACCGCTTGCTATTACACTTTTTGTAATGTAAGGTGACCAAAAATGGCTTTTTTTACACTTTTTTTTTTTTTTTTACGGTGTTCATCTGAGGGGTTAGTTAATGTGAAATTTTTATAGAGAAGGTCGTTATGGACATGGAAATACCTAATATGTATACTTAAAAAAAAAAGTATTATGCAATGATATAATTTTTGAAACAAAAAAAAAATCATGTTTTAGTGTCTCCATAGTCTGAGAGTCATAGTTTTTTCCGTTTTTGGGCGATTGACTTAGGTAGGGTATAATTTTTGCAGGATGAGATAACGGTTTGATTGGCACTATTTTGGGGTGCATATGACTTTTTGATCACTTGGTATTACACTTTTTGTGATGTAAGGTGACAAAAAAAATAGCTTTTTTGACACAGTTTTAATTATTTTTTTTTACGGTGTTCACCTTAGGGGGTTAGGTCATGTGATATTTTTATAGAGAAGGTTGTTACGGACGCGGAGATACCTAATATGTCTACTTTTTCTTTTTTTTACATTTAACACTAAAAGCATTTTTTTAACAAAAAAAAAATCATGTTTTAGTGTCTCTATAGTCATAGACACTAGTTTTTTTATTTTTTGGGCGATTTTTTGCGGAATGAGGTGACGGTTAGATTGGTACTATTTTGGGGGGCATAAGCCTTTGTGATCGCTTGGTGTTGCACTTTTAGTGATGTAAGGTGACAATTTTTTTTTTTTTTTAGCACAGTTTTTATTTTATTTTTTTGACGGTAACCTGAGGGGTTAGGTCATGTCATATTTTTATAGAGCCGGTCGATACGGCTGCGGAGATACCTAATATGTCTACTTTTCTTTTTTTCCCTATTTTTTTTCAAAAAAAATGTAACTTTATTTCCTAAAAAGGACTCCTTTTTTCACTTTTTAACTTTTTTTTTCACTTTATTTTTTGTCCCACTCTGGGACTTCAACTTTTGTGGGTCTGATCCCCTTTACAATGCATTACAATACTTCTGTATTGTAATGCATTGGCTGTAAGTGTATTACTCACTGTAATACAGACCCCTGCCTCTGATCGGGCGGTCGCAGCTCATGATGCTAACATCGACCTGTAAGGCTGACTTTATACTTGAGTTATTTGGTCAGTGTTGGCCCCGTGACTGCCCAAAAAAGGACAGTTGTGCCGGGAAACGGTCCAGCAGGGCTCACCAGAGGCGTGGTGTAGGGACCGACAATTCGTGGTACCTTATCCGTTCAGGGCGGAGTTTTTGTGGATTGCGCACAAGATCCCGATGGCCAGATACCCAGGCGAGAGACGAAGCCACCCCTGGGGTGTCGGTCATCGAGTGTGTTGTGCGCTTCCAGGAAAAGGCGCAGGCCTTGTCACGGTTGGTGCCCGACAGTATGGGGCGGGCCCAGACCGTCCAGAAGCGGGGGTAGGACCAGATGGCTTGTGAGAGGACCCACCATGTGGGTCAGCAAGCCTGGATGCTGGTTACCTTATCTCAGGACAAGCTTCTGGCAGCCTGGGGGGGCCCGTACCTCAAGCACCAGCGACTCAATGCCAGGATGTACCTGGTCACCCTGGACCATGCCCGGGGAAGGCAGAAGGCCTTCCCCATGAAACTGATGCAGGCGCATTATGAGCAGGAGGCAGGTGCCCTCCCGGAATGCCGCCCCTTCCGGGAACTGTTCATCAAAACGCCAGGAAGGAAGGCGTCCACCGAGATGCCATTGGGCATGGAGTATGCCCCTGCCACTTCTAAGGGTATGAGGCCGCATACCTGGAGGTCATTGCCATCTTCAGTCCTACATGGGAGGATCCCCGAGAGCATCTGCCGCAGGCCTGCTCGGGCAGATCTGCCAGGCAGGCTTGACCCTTACACCAGGAAAGTGCCAGCTGGGCATAATCGAGGGGCACCGGGTAGGCGGGGAAGCTTTGGAACCAGAGCCTGGGAGAGTGGATGCCAGCGAATCCTGGCTCACCCTCCGGGACAAGCACCAGGTGATGTCCTTCCTGGGCACTGCTGGGTAATATAGAGGGTTTGCGCCCCACTATAATAGCCTGGCGAGGCCCCTGACAGACCACACCAGGAAGAAGCTGCCCTCCACAGTCGATTGGACAAATGACTGCGAGATGGCCTTCCAGTTTCCCGGTACTACAGGCAGCCAACTTCACGCGGCCGTTTATAGTACCGACTGATGCCAGTAATTGTGGCCTCAGTGTCGGGCTCAGTCCAGGTGACTCCACTAGTCAGGAACGAATGGGAGGTTGGTACGCGGGAGCCTGGCGCTCCAGCCGTACCACTTTGCCATTTGCCACCAGAGAGGGTGCAGATAAGTGCACGGGGAACCACAGGAGTGTGCTTCCCCTAGCGCCCTCTAAAGGGGGGAGGTGTCAGGAATATGGATTATCGTTTAATGGCAGCCATGATTTTCATTTAATTCACCTTGGTCAGTGTACATGCAAAATAAGTTCCCACACCAGCCATCAGCTGTCAGATAGCAGAGGTAGTGAACTCCACAGGAAGGGTCTGGCTTCAAAGCCCCAGCCATATGGCAGGGAACTTCTTGCAGGCCACCTTTGTTTACAATTCCACACCCCATTCAGACAGCATGGAACCTGCAGGATAACCTCCCTGCAGGGGGTTTAAGCCATTCCCCAGTTCAATCAAATCTAGCAGACAGCATGGAACCGGTGATTTATAAGGAATTATGAATCACCCGGCCATCGCAGGCGCAAATCGGATACCTATTTGTGTCCCGGTGGCCACGATGAACATGCCCATGGTCTTAGTTTGGTGGTGGGATGCCAGGGAAGGGAGATATACATCTTTCCCCCCAGAAACCCAATAACGGTACCATGCTTGGACTCTACTGGTAGCCGGAACCCAGGCGGATCCGTTGGTCCCACAACCATCTCCCTGTGACCTTCTGGCCTGGAGCTATGAACCCTTAAGGGTTTTGTGGGTCATTTGCTGCCAGCCCAGCAGAGGGGGGTGGACCCCTCCCAAAGGCCGGGAGGGGAGGGACCGGCTACAGGTTAAAAGGCTTGTGCCAGCAAGCGGGCGTGTCTTTTCTCTGAAGGAGGGTCACATTGTGCCATGTGTTTAGAGGGACCTGCAACCAGCTGACATCACTGCCCTCCATGTGAATACAGCAAAGGAACATTCATCTATCCGGTAACTGACTTGTGCTCTTTGTAATCCTGTTTGTACCATATTACCTGTATTTGTAACCTCAGACAACTGTATATATTCTTTGTGTATATTGTATTATCTGATGTCACATTTCATCCAACAGATGTCACGGTGCGAAAGCAAATGGATTTTTAGATTAAACAGCCTAGCCCCAAGGGGCTTAAATCAAGAATTGGAATTATTTGCTTTCTAAAATCATACACCTGACGGTCAATAAGACTGTAAACCTCTCTGTTAAACTTATGGACTATTGCACTATACCATCAATTCATCTAGGAATGCAGGCAGGATACATCACGAACGGAGGTGATAGCAGTAACCATGGGAACCGGTTACCTATTTATTTAACGGGACAGATTACAGCAGCCATCCCTGACAAAGAAGCCCGTAGGATGTTTTTTTGGTCCTTTGAAGTTTCTGTAGGACAGGTGTGACGTCACACTCCACGCTCCGGAATCCCTTACCAACACGCTCCTTCATGGGCACGACAGCTACCGGCCGGAGCGGCACGCGCTTTTTCGAAGTCGAGCAAGAAGCACTGCAACCTGCCCTGCATCATCGATGGTTTGAAGAATCTCCCTGCACTACAGCAGCATTGAGCAGCCATCCATCGGGACAGGTATTAACTATTATTTTCTGCGTTTCACTTTTCTCTATCCCAGCACTGGTACCGCAATTATCTTTATACATATATGCATGTTTATTTGGATCGGGGCAGCCATCATCCTTTAGGTATTTAGCAGCGGCTCTGTGCACTAATTGTTCACAGAGACAGGAAAGTGATTTATTGAGAGCGCAGGTACAATCACTTTATCTATTGTGTTATCTAGTGTGCCCTTAAGGCGATTAAATATATAATTTAATATTGTGCTGTCTTGTATCTCGATCGCGAATCCCCACGTCCGTGTTTCAGCCTAGTTATAAGCTACCGAGGGTTGGTTTCTCACCCTATATAATCCTGTTAGCGGACCGGGCTTATATCAAACGAAAAGCTAGTGGCAGATTACCCGGGCTGAGAAGGCGCTTTCACTGCAGCAGTGAAAAGGCTCTCTCAGCTTGTTGCGTCTCTGTGCCCGCGTGGACAGGAGGTGTCTGTGTAAACTGTATCAAGCTGACCTTACATGCTCCTCTGGGAGGGCGTAACATCACGCCTTGGTACCCAGGGTCCATACCGCGTCTCGTGAGCTCAACGTAGTTGACGTCAAGTGGGCACGAGGGGTTGGTATTCCTCACAGAAATAATCCCAACTAAAACTGGGCCCCCTCTTGCCCTGGGCCCCATAGCAGTCGCATAGTCTGCCGCTATGGTAGTTACGCCCCTGTTAAGGGCACAGGGCCTGCTCCCGGGCTATGCCAACTAAGGGTCATGTCTGACGAACCCACTGACTCTTGGCTGGGGGTGTCTGATGTCACTTGCGACGAAGTCGAAGATTGAGTCAACCACTCAAGAACCGCTGGGTTGCTGGTCACGACACAACCGCTAGCTGACACTGGGAGCTCAGGCCTCTTGAAGTGACCCTTGCTGCCACGGCCCCTTACTCTGCTGCGACCTTTGCCTGCGCCAAAAACATTTACGCCTCTGCCACTCCCCTGTGCAGAGCAAAGCACTTCTCTGTCTGACATACTGTTAGATCAAATACCCCCAAAAAAAGGAAATTAAAACACCCCAAAAAAGTCAGTAATTTTCTCACTTCACCACACAACGGCTAATAAGCCTTTTTTTCCCCCACTAATACACGCAAGACTTTAGAACAGATAACCACTGCTGAGCGGCAAATATATTTTTTCTTTTTCCGCTAATATTTTGGGTCAATATTAATAATTAATATTCATAAATAGGCGTAAAATCAAGCTATTGTTGACTCCGCCTATTTATTCCTTTATTCTACCTGTTGCTCTACCTTTTCCTGAACTACGTGCTTTTAATTACGACAGCGACAAAAGACTATAAACTGTATTAGAACAATAAAGTATTTATTAAACCAATAACACGTTTACAGTCAATTATTTACGCTATATCTACCGTATTTTCCGGCCTATAAGACAACCCCCAACTTTTCCAGTTAAAATATAGGGTTTGGGCTATACTCACCGTATAAGACTACCCCTCCAACGCTATTTACTTTGGCATCAAGATCTGCAGGTAATTGGTGTGCAATTTTCGTCTTTTGCCTCAGCACCATATTATGCCTTTCCAAGAATCTAGTACACCAGGATACAGTGGCCTTAAATCTGTTGCTGTGATCTGGGTTAGATTTGGCCACTGAAGTGCAAACAAATGTATTTTATTTAGTGTCACTACATAACCGTTTTGGCAATGCTCATTCACCATGTCTGCTACATGTTTTTCGAGTTCTGGCCAATGTGGGGTGCCTCTTTTTAATGCACACTTACCTCTTGGCATAATCTTTAATGCTTTTTCATTTGCTTTCCAGTCCCGAACCATCTTTTCTGTTACTCCATATTGTCTTGCAGCAGCGCAGTTATTATGTTTCATGGCAAAGTTTACAACTTTAAGTTTGAAACTGGTTTCATATTTCTTTCTTCTTGCTGGTAGAGCCATGATGGGGTCTTGACTGTTAGCCATTTGTATACTGTACTGTATGTACTGGTGCTGTACTGTATGTACTGGTGCTGTACTGTATTCACCACATGTATCTGCTCCACAGATAGACTCAGTTTTTTTACCACAGATAAGATGTACACCAAACTTCATTAGAGATCCGCCGTTCCAACATTAGAATTGGCTGAAGTGCAGATGCTCCTGCTTCCCCCTGCCTTCCCTCAGAATCGCCAATCCAACCCAGTATACAACAACCAGCCAATCACGGCAAGCGATGTACCAGTATTTTCTGTGCACACTGCATACAAAGCCTGCTTGGATTGGGTGGGTCATCTCTCCCTGCCTGCCCAGCCCTCCCTGTCTTCAAGACGATCTGAGCGGTAGTACGCAATGTTATACTGCCGGCATGAGAAAACCACTGAGAGCAGGGAGAGGGGGCTGCTTCAGGAGCTGCTGGCCGGGATGCAGTGCACGGTGGCTCAGCTAGAGGGCGCCTGTCCCTGAAGCTGGAGAAGGACAGCTTCTCCAGTCCGGCTAGGAAGTAAGTTTCAGCACGCCGTATACCGGCATATAAGACGACACCCGGCGTATAAGACGACCCCCGACTTTTGGGAAGATTTTCATGTGTTAAAAAGCAGTCTTATACGCAGGAAAATACAGGGTATATATATTTATATCAATGGTTATATAAATATATATACATATAGATGCACACGGTAATACACTAACAGCACTATAATAATACACACCTAACTATACTAACAACACAATCTACTATTCCACCCCACAATCTATCTACAGTCGTGGCCAAAAGTTTTGAGAATGACACAAATATTAGTTTTCACAAAGTTTGCTGCTAAACTGCTTTTAGATCTTTGCTTCAGTTGTTTCTGTGATGTAGTGAAATATAATTACACGCACTTCATACGTTTCAAAGGCTTTTATCGACAATTACATGACATTTATGCAAAGAGTCAGTATTTGCAGTGTTGGCCCTTCTTTTTCAGGACCTCTGCAATCCGACTGGGCATGCTCTCAATCAACTTCTGGGCCAATTCCTGACTGATAGCAACCCATTCTTTCATCATCACTTCTTGGAGTTTGTCAGAATTAGTGGGTTTTTGTTTGTCCACCCGCCTCTTGAGGATTGACCACAAGTTCTCAATGGGATTAAGATCTGGGGAGTTTCCAGGCCATGGACCCAAAATGTCAACGTTTTGGTCCCCGAGCCACTTAGTTATCACTTTTGCCTTATGGCACGGTGCTCCATCGTGCTGGAAAATGCATTGTTCTTCACCAAACTGTTGTTGGATTGTTGGAAGAAGTTGCTGTTGGAGGGTGTTTTGGTGCCATTCTTTATTCATGGCTGTGTTTTTGGGCAACATTGTGAGTGAGCCCACTCCCTTGGATGAGAAGCAACCCCACACATGAATGGTCTCAGGATGCTTTACTGTTGGCATGACACAGGACTGATGGGAGCGCTCACCTTTTCTTCTCCGGATAAGCCTTTTTCCAGATGCCCCAAACAATTGGAAAGAGGCTTCATCGGAGAATATGACTTTGCCCCAGTCCTCAGCAGTCCATTCACCATACTTTCTGCAGAAGATCAATCTGTCCCTGATGTTTTTTTTGGAGAGAAGTGGCTTCTTTGCTGCCCTTCTTGACACCAGGCCATCTTCCAAAAGTCTTTGCCTCACTGTGCGTGCAGATGCGCTCACACCTGCCTGCTGCCATTCCTGAGCAAGCTCGGCACTGGTGGCACTCCGATCCCGCAGCTGAATCCTCTTTAGGAGACGATCCTGGCGCTTGCTGGACTTTCTTGGACGCCCTGAAGCCTTCTTAACAAGAATTGAACCTCTTTCCTTTAAGTTCTTGATGATCCTATAAATTGTTGATTGAGGTGCAATCTTAGTAGCCACAATATCCTTGCCTGTGAAGCCATTTTTATGCAACGCAATGATGGCTGCACGCGTTTCTTTGCAGGCCACCATGGTTAACAATGGAAGAACAATGATTTCAAGCATCACCCTCCTTTTAACATGTCAAGTCTGCCATTTTAACCCAATCAGCCTGACATAATGATCTCCGGCCTTGTGCTCGTCAACATTCTCACCTGAGTTAACAAGACGATTACTGAAATGATCTCAGGAGGTCCTTTAACCCCTTAAGGACCGGGCTCATTTTCACCTTAAGGACCAGGCCATTTTTTGCAAATCTGACCAGTGTCACTTTAAGTGCTCATAACTTTAAAACGCTTTGACTTATCCAGGCCATTCTGAGATTGTTTTTTCGTCACATATTGTACTTCATGACACTGGTAAAATGAAGTCAAAAAAATTATTTTTTTTGCACAAAAAAATACCTAATTTACCAAAAATTTGAAAAAAATTAGCAAATTTCAAAGTTTCAGTTTCTCTACTTCTGTAATACATAGTAATACCCCAAAAAATTGTGATGACTTTACATTCCCCATATGTCTACTTCATGTTTGAATTGTTTTGGGAATGATATTTTATTTTTTGGGGATGTTATAAGGCTTAGAAGTTTAGAAGCAAATCTTGAAATTTTTCAGAAATTTACAAAAACTCAATTTTAGCGACCAGTTCAGGTCTGAAGTCACTTTGCGAGGCTTACATAATAGAAACCACCCAAAAATGACCCCATCTAAGAAACTACACCCCTCAAGGTATTCAAAACTGATTTTGCATACATTGTTAACCCTTTAGGTGTTGCACAAGAGTTATTGGCAAATGGGGAGGAAATTTGAGAATTTCATATTTTTGTCAAATTTTTCATTTTAACCCATTTTTTCCACTAACAAAGCAAGGGTTAACAGCCAAACAAGATTGTATCTTTATTGCCCTGACTCTGCCGTTTACAGAAACACCCAATATGTGACCGTAAACTGCTGTACGGCCACACAGCGGGGCGTAGAGTGAAAGGTGCGCCGTATGGTTTTTGGAAGGCAGATTTTTATGGACTGGTTTTTTGACACCATGTCCCATTTGAAGCCCCCTGATGCACCCCTAGAGGAGAAACTCCCTAAAAGTGACCCCATCTAAGAAACTACACCCCTCAAGGTATTCAAAACTGATTTTACATACGTCGTTAACCCTTTAGGTGTTGCACAAGAGTTATTGGCAAATGGGGATGAAATTTGAGAATTTCATTTTTTTGCCTAATTTTCAATTTTAACCCATTTTTTCCACTAACAAAGCAAGGGTTAACAGCCAAACAAGACTGTATCTTTATTGCCCTGACTCTGCCGTTTACAGAAACACCCCATATGTGGCCGTAAACTACTGTACGGGCACACAGTAGGGCGTAGAGTGAAAGGTGCGCGGTTTGGTTTTTGGAAGCCAGATTTTGCTGGACTGGTTTTTTGACACCATGTCCCATTTGAAGCCCCCCTGATGCACCCCTAGATTAGAAATTCCATAAAAGTGACCCCATCTAAGAAACTACACCCCTCAAGCTATTCAAAACTGATTTTACAAACGTTGTTAACCCTTTAGGTGTTGCACAAGATTTAATGGAAAATAGAGACACAATTTCAAAATTTCACATTTTTGGCAGATTTTCCATTTTAATATTTTTTTTCCAGTTACAAAGCAAGGGTTAACAGCCAAACAAAACTCAATATTTATGGCCCTTATTCTGTAGTTTACAGAAACACCCCATATGTGGTCGTAAACTGCTGTACGGGCACACGGCAGGGTGCAGAAGGAAAGGAATTCCATACGGTTTTTGGAAGGCAGGTTTTGCTGGACTGTTTTTTTTGACACCATGTCCCATTTGAAGCCCCCCTGATGCACCCCTAGAGTAAAAACTCCAAAAAAGTGACTCCATTTTAGAAACTACGGGATAGGGTGGCAGTTTTGTTGGTACTAGTTTAGGGTACATATGATTTTTGGTTGCTCTATATTACACTTTTTGTGCAGCAAGGTAACAAGAAATAGCTTTTTTGGCACGTTTTTTTTTTTTGTTATTTACAACATTCATCTGACAGGTTAGATCATGTGGTATTTTTATAGAGCAGGTTGTCGCGGACGCGGCGATACCTAATATGTATACATTTTTTTTTATTTATCTAAGTTTTATACAATAACTTCATTTTTAAAACCAAAAAAATGTTTTAGTGTCTCCATATTCTAAGAGCCATAGTTTTGTTCAGTTTTTGGGCGATTATCTTGAGTAGGGTCTCATTTTTTGCGGGATGAGATGACGGTTTGATTGGCACTATTTTGGGGTGCATATGACTTTTTGATCGCTTGCTATTACACTTTTTGTGACGTAAGATGGCAAAAAATGGCTTTTTTTACACTGTTTTTATTTTTATTTTTTTACGGTGGTCATCTGAGGGGTTAGGTCATGTGATATTTTTATAGAGCCGGTCGATACGGACGCGGCGATACCTAATATGTATACTTTTTTTTTATTTATGTAAGTTTTACAGAATGAGTTCATTTTAAAAAAAAAAAAAATCATGTTTTAGTGTCTCCATAGTCTAAGAGCCATAGTTTTTTCAGCTTTTGGGCGATTATCTTGAGTAGGGTCTCATTTTTTGCGGGATGAGATGACGGTTTGATTGGTACTATTTTGGCGTACATGCAACTTTTTTGATCACTTTTATTACCTTTTTTGGGAAGTAAGGTGGGCAAAATTTCAATTTTCTCATAGTTTTTATTTTTTTATTTTTATGGCGTTCACCGTGCGGGGAAAGTAACATGACCATTTTATAGATCAGGTCGTTACGGACGCGGCGATACCTAATATGTGTAGTTTATTTTATTTTTTTAATTTTTATTCAGTGATAAATGTTTTTTTTTTATCTTAACTTTTTTCACTTTTTTTTACATTTTTGTGACCCAGACCCACTTGGTTCTTGAAGATCCAGTGGGTCTGGTGTCTGTATAATACAGTACAGAACAATATATATTGTTCTGTACTGTATTTTACTTACACTGAACAGATCTGTGCTTTTAGCATAGATCTGTTCAGCACCATGGACAGCAGGACGCCTGAGCAGGCGTCCTGTTGCCATGGGAACCCTCCCCGTCTGCTCAGAACTTCGCAGACGGGGAAGGGTAAGCACGGGGCTGAGGGGGGTTCTCTGGGGGCTCTCTCCCTCTCCATCGGTGGGCTGCAAAGGCACAGCAGCCCCCCGATGGAGAGGGAGGGAGCTCCCTGACCGATGACAGTTAACTTTTTCCATACAGCGGTCCGTACGGACCGCGGTATGGAAAGGGTTAAACGGCTGACATCTTCACAGATGTCAGCCGTTTATACCAGGGTGCCAGCAATGTGCTGGCACCCTGGTACAACCACTAGAAGCCAACGATCGTTCATGGGGAGGCGGGCGGGGGATCGCGATTCCGCCTGCCGCACCGCCCGCCTCCCGCAACGCCCCCACCGCCTGCGCACCACCCTCCGGCATAAAATCGTGCAGGGGTGCAGGGGGGGGTGAAAAATATTTATTTTAGCCACTCTAAAGTTTCTGATCCCCGCGGTCAGGGACCGCGGCGATCAGAAACTGCAAAAAGCGCAGCAAACCGCAGGTCTGAATTGACCTGCGGTTTGCTGCGATCGCCGATACGGGGGGTCAAATGACCCCCCCCTGCATTGTTACGGGATGCCGGCTGAATGATTTCAGCCGAAATCCCGTTCCAATTAACCCCTGGGGCGCCGGAATACAGATTTTAAGTCAGGACGTACCGGTACGTCCTGGGTCCTTAAGGACTCGGGAAATAGGGCGTACCGGTACGTCCTAGGTCCTTAAGGGGTTAATGACAGCAATGAAATGCAGTGGAAAGTTTTTTTGGGGATTAAGTTAATTTTCATGGCAAAGAAGGACTATGCAATTCATCTGATCACTCTTCATAACATTCTGGAGTATATGCAAATTGCTATTATAAAAACTTAAGGGGCAACTTTTTCAATTTCCAATATTTATCTCATTCTCAAAACTTTTGGCCACGACTGTAGACATACACTTACATACACACACTATTAGTAGCGCCCACCCACCTGGCTTTACGCTGTCCCTATGGAGTATAAAGGGTTAATAGTGGCACTGCAAGGGTTAATATGCAGGCCAGGGATAAAGGCAGGGTAGATGTGGGATAGGGGTTAATGCAGGGGAGTTGTAGGCTACTTTCGGGGGAATGCAGGGGTGCAGTGGGATATTAAGGGGTTAATATTGCAGGGGTAAATATTGGTGGCAGTGGGATATTCTTGCAGGGGTAATTATTGGTGGCAGTGGGATTTTCAGGGTTTAATATTGTAGGGGTTAACTCATTGGTCTAGGGGGTAGGGAAAGGGTTACTCAGCCATATGCTCGTTTCCAGGGGTTAATGCCCGTCGTCCTGGGGCTGATCCTCCCTTCTATGCTCATCGTTCAGGGGTTAATCTTCATTTGGGGTTGCAGGGCTCAACTCATGTCCACTCTTCCATGTGTGAAGTCCTTCCTCTGTTTGTGGCGATGAGCCCAAGAGCGAGAGAGAGCCTTTGTCCTGGCGTGGGCTAATATAGGCCCATAGCAGCCCACCTCCCCCTCCTCAACCTAAGGCACAGGGATGTGACATCATTGTGTGTGTGACGGAATGCATGCACTCAGACTGTAAGGGTCTATTCACACGTCCATAATTTGGGTCCGTATTCGTTCCGCAATTCGCGGATGCATTCACTTTCAATGGGGCTGGAACGGATGCAAATCCACATTTCCTGGATCCGCATTTTCGGGATCCGCATCCGTTTTTTCAGGATCCGTTTTTTCGGGATCAGCAATTTCGTTCCTGGAAAAAGTAGAACATGTCCTATTCTTGTCCGCAATTGCGGACCAGAAAAGGCATTTTCTATTATAGTGTCTGTGATGTGCGGATCCGCAAATTGCGGATCGCACATTGCAGGTGTCCGTGTTTTACGGATCCGCAAAACACTTACGGACGTGTGAATGGACCCTAACAGATAACTGCCAATTGTCCCTCTGAGGCTCAGGATCTGTACAGACAAAGAAATCAAAGGAATTCCTGCCCAATGTGTAAATGAGAGCATCCCCCAGATACACCATGGCACCACACGCCCACCCATGTCATAAACAATCCCTAATCAGAAGGTGGGGGAGAGCATAATAACTAGGCTGATAATAACTAGGCTGCCATGCACCGTGATGCAGTACCTTTATAGCATGTGCTGATGTAGTCGTCTTTCCGCAGGGAAGTTGGGGGAAAATTTCTAAAGTATGTATTATGTGTTTTGGTATTTTATAAAAATCGATATAGCAATAATGACAAAATATGCAATATTTGTATTAAAGTAATACTTTATTATGCATTGACTCAGATATATGGATCAATGTACAAAAAATACTTTTTCTTTTTTCTCCAAAAAAAAATATACTTGATATATTTATATTTATATATTTTATATAAGTCATTAGGCAAAGGTCCTACAATGAAGCTCCACATCTGTCACATTTCCTACAATCTAAACATGAAAATGTCTTCCCCTGAGTAAGTTCTCTCATGTTTAGCAAGACTTGATTTCAGACTAAATGATTTCCCACATTCAAGATATATGGTTTCTCCCCTGTATGAGTGCTCTGATGCCGAATTAAACTTGACTGACGGGTAAAACATTTCTCACATTCTGAACACGAAAATGGCTTCTCTCCTGTGTGAGTTCTCTGATGTTTTCTAAGCAATGATTTCGAACCAAAGTGCTTCCCACATTCAGGACACATAAATGGCTTCTCTCCTGTGTGAATTCTTTGATGATCTATAAGCAATGATTTCACACCAAAATACTTCCCACATTCAGGACACATAAATGGCTTCTCTCCTGTGTGAGTTCTCAGATGTATATTAAGATTTGATTTCTGACTAAAACATTTCCCACATTCAAGACATGAAAATGGCTTTTTCCCTGTGTGACTTCTCTGATGCCGAATTAAACTTGATTGCCGACTAAAACATTTCCCACATTCTGAACACGAAAATGGCTTCTCCCCTGTGTGAGTTATCTGATGTTTTCTAAGCAATGATTTCGCACCAAAGTGCCTTCCACATTCAGAACACATATATGGCTTCTCTCCTGTGTGAATTCTTAGATGTTCTATAAGCGTTGATTTTGCACCAAAATACTTCCCACATTCAGGACACATAAATGGCTTCTCTCCTGTGTGAGTTCTCAGATGTATACCAAGATGTGATTTCAGACTAAAAAATTTCCCACATTCAAGACATGAAAATGGCTTCTTCCCTGTGTGATTTCTCTGATGCCGAGCAAAACTCGATTGCCGGTTAAAACATTTCCCACATTCTAAACATGAAAATGGTTTCTCTCCTGTGTGAATTCTTAGATGGTTCTCAAGATGAGATTTCTGACTAAAACATTTCCCACATTCGGGACATGAAAATGGCTTCTCTCTTGTGTGTGTTCTCAAATGTTTTCTAAGAAATGATTTAGCACCAAATTCCTTCCCACATTCAGGACAGATAAATGGCTTCTCCCCTGTGTGAGTTGTCTGATGCCGAATATAACTTGATTGACGGTTAAAACATTTCCCAGATTCCGAACATGAAAATGGCTTCTCCCCTGTGTGAGTTCTCTGATGTTCACCTAGACTGAATTGACTGGTACAAGATTTTCCACATTGAGAGCATGAAAATGACTTTTTATCTCTGTGATTTCTCTCATGCAAAGAACGATTGGATTCTTTTTTTAACTGTTTCTCACATGGAAATATTTTTCCACGTTTCTGTATAGTTCTTGTTCTGCCAACCAGTAATTGACTAGAAGAAGATTTCTTGTGATCAGCAGTATTGGTGGATAGATCTTCAATGTGAAGGACTGAGTCCACATTAGAAGCTATTAGATTAGCTTGTGTGGTATTGTTATCTTCTGCTTGATGATAGGAAGATAAATGGAGATGTCCATGGGAGTCACTCATCCCGTCTTCACCTGGAAAAAGAAACAAAAATTTCCTTATTTTCCCAAAGCTTTTTCATTTTTTATTAATGAATCAAGCTTTATTGAGACAACAGCAAGCCAGGAAACAAAGTAAATAGGAGATGCAAGAAAGCAGGATAATGTAAAATAAAGTAAATCACATGTACTTATATAACAGCAAAGAAAGATTATACTCTCAATACTGAACTTGCAGCACCAAGAAGGACAAGTTTTAAGTTAATGCAAATAGAGGAAGTAGCAGGTGTCGCTAAGATCTGCAAATGATCAAATGTTTAAGCACCTAACTTTAATCCGTGGTAGAGGCATAAAAGTCAGATTGAAAGCAAAGTTTCAAATCTTAAAAATCAGATCAAGTTGTGTGTGATAATTGTGCGATGCCTGGTGTTTGTCGACGTACCACTTATCAACACTTGTTTCAAGTTGAGAGGGACAGAACTGAGAGACCTTGGTTTATCACTCTGGCAGATCGTCACGCACCTAGCCCCAGATGTCAGCACTGTTCAACGTTCTGTTTCCCGGTGGTTGGGAGAACAATGACAAACTGGAATGACAACCTAAGGTGCACAGAGGGCAACCGAGATCTGCTTTTGTCTCAGACGAAATAATAGCCAAACATTGGTCTGGACCAAAAGCAACAATCCCTTTGCTTCGAGCATAGTTTTATATCTTACAAAATCTTTCCCACCATATATTGCTGCAACGTGCTAAAACCACTGCTAGACTGTTTTTTTGGATTGGGGGAGGAGGTGAGCTATCATCAGAACAACAGATCACTCATGATTCTTTCAAGATTAAGATCTATATCCTGTGATCTTAGCTAGATCTCATCACTCTAGATCTCCTTTGGCCCCCTCGGACCGTGTTTGAGGACTGGTAGTGTTCCTTCATCAGGATAAAAGAGGCAACGTGAAAAGGTACACACATCTGAAATAGTTGCTGACCACTGCTTTCAGTGCCCTTTCTTATTTCTAAACCCTTACATGAGTGTGCATTTTTTATGTTGTCTCTTGAAACCTTTTGGAGAGGCACTACTAGCCGAGAAACATGGTGTTTGATGGATAGATCCTCATGTGCTCTTCTGTGCCTGAAGGATGTCTGTCTGTGGAATGTGACTGAATGCTTATATCCTGTACTACTGATCTCCCCTGTGAGGTCATATGGACAATGGCGGCACTCTGACCCGAGAGAGACTTTTGTTGTATACAATAACCTTGTGCCTATAGCGCAATTCCTAAAGCTGAGCCTCTTGATTTTTCTGTTGCATTTTTGTGTATTGAACGTAATAACCCCTGTGGTGCATCTCTCCTGTTCTCCTGATAGCCCTGATTCTACTGCTAATAGAGAAGGGAAAATAGTCAAACCACTGTGAGCTGGCTGAATAGTACTTATACACTGCTCAAAAAAATAAAGGGAACACAAAAATAACACATTCTAGATCTGAGTTAATTAAATATTCTTCTGAAATACTTTGTTCTTTACATAGTTGAATGTGCTGACAACAAAATCACACAAAAATTTAAAAATGGAAATCAAATTTTTTAACCCATGGAGGTCTGGATTTGGAGTCACACTCAAAATTAAAGTGAAAAAACAAACTACAGGCTGATCCAACTTTCATGTAATGTCCTTAAAACAAGTCAAAATGAGGCTCAGTAGTGTGTGTGGCCTCCACGTGCCTGTATGACCTCCCTACAACGCCTGTGCATGCTCCTGATGAGGTGGCGGACGGTCTCCTGAGGGATCTCCTCCCAGACCTGGACTAAAGCATCTGCCAACTCCTGGACAGTCTGTGGTGCAACGCGACGTTGGTGGATAGAGCGAGACATGATGTCCCAGATGTGCTCAATTGGATTCAGGTCTGGGGAACGGACGGGCCAGTCCATAGCATCGATGCCTTCGTCTTGCAGGAACTGCTGACACACTCCAGCCACATGAGGTCTAGAATTGTCTTGCATTAGGAGGAACCCAGGGCCAACCGCACCAGCATATGGTCTCACAAGGGGTCTGAGGATCTCATCTCGGTACCTAATGGCAGTCAGGCTACCTCTGGCGAGCACATGGAGGGCTGCGTGGCCCTCCAAAGAAATGCCACCCCACACCATTACTGACCCAATGCCAAACCGGTCATGCTGGAGGATGTTGCAGGCAGCAGAACGTTCTCCACGGCGTCTCCAGACTCTGTCACGTCTGTCACATGTGCTCAGTGTGAACCTGCTTTCATCTGTGAAGAGCACAGGGCGCCAGTGGCGAATTTGCCAATCTTGGTGTTCTCTGGCAAATGCCAAACATCCTGCACGGTGTTGGGCTGTAAGCACAACCCCCACCTGTGGACGTCGGGCCCTCATATCACCCTCATGGAGTCTGTTTCTGACCGTTTGAGCAGACACATGCACATTTGTGGCCTGCTGGAGATCATTTTGCAGGGCTCTGGCAGTGCTCCTCCTGTTCCTCCATGCACAAAGGCGGAGGTAGCGGTCCTGCTGCTGGGTTGTTGCCCTCCTACGGCCTCCTCCACGTCTCCTGATGTACTGGCCTGTCTCCTGGTATCGCCTCCATGCTCTGGACACTACGCTGACAGACACAGCAAACCTTCTTGCCACAGCTTGCATTGATGTGCCATCCTGGATAAGCTGCACTACCTGAGCCACTTGTGTGGGTTGTAGACTCCGTCTCATGCTACCACTAGAGTGAAAGCACCACCAGCATTCAAAAGTGACTAAAACATCAGCCAGGAAGCATAGGAACTGAGAAGTGGTCTGTGGTCACCACCTGCAGAACCACTCCTTTATTGGGGGTGTCTTGCTAATTGCCTATAATTTCCACCTGTTGTCTATCCCATTTGCACAACAGCATGTGAAATTGATTGTCACTCAGTGTTGCTTCCTAAGTGGACAGTTTGATTTCACAGAAGTGTGACTGACTTGGAGTTACATTGTGTTGTTTAAGTGTTCCCTTTATTTTTTTGAGCAGTGTATTTAGGACTTAACAACTGAGGCTACTTTCACACTTGCGGTTGGAGCGGATCCGTCTGGTGTCTGCACAGACGGATCCGCTCCTATAATGCAAACACTTGCATCCGTTCAGAACGGATCCGTCTGCATAACTGGTTTTTACAGATCTGATTTTTCACTTTGTGAAAACTCAGATCCGACAGTATATTCTAACACAGAGGCGTTCCCATGGTGATGGGGACGCTTCAAGTTAGAATATACTAAAAGAACTGTGTACATGACTGCCCCCTGCTGCCTGGCAGCACCCGATCTCTTACAGGGGGCTGTGATCCGCACAATTATTGTGCGAATCATAGCCCCCTGTAAGAGATCAGGTGCTGCCAGGCAGGAGGGGGCAGACCCCCTCCCTCCCTAGTATTAATTGTGACCAGTGCGGCCCCCCTCCCTCTATATTCATTGGTGGCCAGTGCGGTCCCCCCTCCCTCTATATTCATTGGTGGCCAGTGCGGCCCCCCCCTCCCTCCCTCCCCAGTATTAAATGTGACCAGTGCGGCCCCCCTCCCTCTATATTCATTGGTGGCCAGTGCGGCCCCCCCCTCCCTCCCTCCCTCCCTCCCTCCCCAGTATTAAATGTGACCAGTGCGGCCCCCCTCCCTCTATATTCATTGGTGGCCAGTGCGGATTCCCAGTATTAAATGTGACCAGTGCGGCCTCCCCTCTCCCCCCCGTCCTAATTAAAATCACCCCCCCCCCCCAATCATTGGTGGCAGTGGAGAGTTCCGATCGGAGTCCCAATTTAATTGCTGGGGCTCCGATCGGTTACCATGGCAGCCAAGACGCTATTGCAGTCTTGGCTACCATGGTTACTTAGCAATAAATAGAAGCATTATACTTACCTGCGAGCTGCGATGTCTGCGACCGGCCGGGCGCTCCTCCTACTGGTAAGTGAAAGGTCTGTGCAGCGCATTGCCTATATTGCCATTTAATACTGGGGAGGGAGGGAGGGCGGGCCGCACTGGCCACCAATGAATATAGAGGGAGGGGGGCCGCACTGGCCACCAATAAATATAGAGGGAGGGAGGGGGGGCCGCACTGGTCACATTTAATACTGGGGAGGGAGGGAGGGGGGGCCGCACTGGCCACCAATGAGTTAAATACAGGGGGCAGTCATGTACACAGTTCTCAGTATATTCTAACTTGAAGCGTTCCCATCACCATGGGAACGCCTCTGTGTTAGAATATACTGTCGGATCTGAGTTTCACGATCTAACTCAAATCCGATGGTATATTCTAACATAGAGGCGTTCCCATGGTGATGGGGACGCTTCAAGTTAAAATATACCATCGGATTGGAGAAAACGCTGATCTGATGGTATATTAATAGGGACTCCTGACTTTACATTGAAAGTCAATGCGGGACGGATCCGTTTGAAATTGCACCATATTGTGTCAACGTCAAACCGATCCGTCCCCATTGACTTGCATTGTAAGTCTGGACGAATCCGTTTGGCTCCGCACGGCCAGGCGGACACAAAAACGCTGCAAGCTGCGTTCAGGTGTCCGCCTGCTGAGCGGAACGGAGGCCAAAAGGGGCCAAACTGATGCATTCTGAGCGGATCCGCATCCACTCAGAATACATTAGGGCAGTACGGATCTGTTCGGGGCCGCTTGTGAGAGCCTTCAAACGGAGCTCACAAACGGAACCCCGAACGCAAGTGTGAAAGTAGCCTGAGGAAGGGGACGATAAGTGCCTCCCAGTGATGAGAAATAAAATATCCAGCTGATGTACCGTTAGATGTTTCACTACCTGCCCCTTCCTGCACTGTATTCTCCGAACAGGTCACAGAGCATGCCCACAGCACTGTCCTATAGAAGTCAATGTGCCGTCATCTGTCTCCTATGTCCCAGTGGATGCTGAACTGTTCTTAACAAAACGGAGCAGCAGCGCAGGCAAGATGGCCGCCCCCAAAACCATCCCCAGAAAATATACAATCAAATATGGGGACAAGAAACTGCTACTTGTCACCATAGGGAATCACTGTTTCTGGGCAGCAGACCCATGTTTATTATACAGGACGATCTGCTGCCCAGAAATGATGATCTTTGGTACCACAGAAAGACACGATCACCCGGGGAACATTCATTTGCTCGTTCATCAGGTGGTCGCTGGCAGCTTTACATGGCCAATTATCGGGGATGAGAGTTCCTACTAACACTTGTCCCTGATAATTGTATTGTTGCTAACTGTCCCAAATTTGCTGGGACTGTGTCTGATTTTCAAGGGCAGTCCCGGCAAATTTTCACTGTCCCTGGCCGAAAATAGGAGAGGGCTAACATATACCCAAAAGTGGGTTTTTCTGTCTGTGCAGTGCATTGCTAATGTGCCACGGCGCACGTGAGTATAATGCTGCCATCGCAGCCAGGACTTTAGTAGCGTGACTCCTGGCTGCCATAGTAACCGATCGGAGCCCCAGCATTACACTGCTGGGACTCCGATTGGAACTGCCCACTGCCACTAATGATGGGGAGGAGGAGGGGGACCCTGTGGCCACTGCCACCAATGATTAATACTGGGGAGGGAGGGGGGGTGGGTTTGAGTTACCAGAGGGGGCTGATAAGAGGGAGAGGCTGGGGGGCTGATCAGAGGCTGGGGGGTGGATCAGGGGCTGGGGGGCACATGGGGGGCGGATCAGGGGCTGGGGGGCACATGAGAGGCTGGGGGGCGGATCAGGAGCTGGGGGCGGATCAGGGGCTGGGGGCACATGAGAGGCTGGGGGGCGGATCAGGAGCTGGGGGGCGGATCAGGGGCTTGGGGCACATGAGAGGCTGGGTGGCGGATCAGGGGCTGGGGGGCACATGAGAGGCTGGGGGGCGGATCAGGGGCTGGGGGGCACATGAGAGGCTGGGGGGCGGATTAGAGGCTGGGGGGCGGATCAGAGGCTGGGGGGTGGATCAGGGGCTGGGGGGCACATGGGGGGCGGATCAGGGGCTGGGGGGCACATGAGAGGCTGGGGGGCGGATCAGGAGCTGGGGGGCGGATCAGGGGCTGGGGGCACATGAGAGGCTGGGTGGCGGATCAGGGGCTGGGGGGCGGATCAGAGGCTGGGGGGCACATGAGAGGCTGGGGGGCGGATCAGGGGCTGGGGGGCACATGAGAGGCTGGGGGGCGGATTAGAGGCTGGGGGGTGGATCAGAGGCTGGGGGGCGGATCAGAGGCTGGGGGGCACATGAGAGGCTGGCTGCCACGGTCAGCTCCCTGCTGTTGTGTGCACTATGCACAGGGCAGCAGGGAGAGTGTAAAGTCCTATTCACCCTAATAGAGCTCTATTAGGGTGAATATGACAAGGGTTCTAGCCCTTAAGGAGGCTAATAGTTATTAAATAAAAAGTAAAAATAAAAAGTTTAAACACCCCCCCCCCCAAATATAGAAAACAATATATTGCATATCGCACATGCTTAAAATGATATTGCAATATAGATTTTAGGCCATATCGCCCACCCCTAGGTTCAGTCACACGTCCGTAGTGTATTGCGGATCTGCAATACACCCGGCCGGCACCCCCCATAGAACTGCCTATTCTTGTCCGCAATTGCGAACAAGAATAGGACATGTTCTATTTTTTTGCGGGGCCGGAAGTTCGGGGCCGCGCTCCGGAAATGCGGATGCGGAGAGCACATAGTGTGCTCTCCGCATCTCTTCCGGCCCCATAGAGAATGAATGGGTCCGCACCCATTCCCGATATTGCGGAACGAATGTGGACCCATTTGCGGACGTGTGAATGGACCCTAAGTATGTAATTAGCCCGATAATCAGTCCATATAAAAAGACCGTTTCTATCAGTGATGCCCAAAGGCTATTTGCTGACATGAGACAAGCATTTTAATGATATAACACAGGGATGCTCAACCTGCGGCCCTCCAGGTGTTGCAAAACTACAACTCCCAGCGTGCCTGGACAGCCTACAGCTATTAAGGCACGCTGGGAGTTGTAGTTTTGCAACAGCTGGAGGGCCGCAGGTTGAGCATCCCTGTGTTATATCATTAAAATGCTTGTCTCACTTCAGCAAATAGCCTTTATCATGTAGAGAAAATTTATACAAGCCACTTACTAATGTATTGTGATTGTCCATATTGCTTCCTTTGCTGGTTGGACTCATTTTTTCATCGCATTATACACTGCTCGTTTCCAGTGGTTACGACCACCCTGCAATCCATCAGTGATGGTCGTACCTACACTACAGCCTCTCTGTTGGCCAGAACTGTGAGAGTGCGCATAGTCCAGTACTTTTTCCAATATGTGCAAGCACGACCACCACCCTGGTATTAACTTTCTCTACATGATAATCGCCATTTGCTGAGGTTGGACAGCCCCTTTAATGAAGTAATTTACAGTCAAACAAGATTTATGAAAGGCTCTTACCATTCACGGACACTGGTATGGATTTTTCCAGTTCACTTGTTGTTCCATCGGACATTTCCTGCAAGATTAATGAAGATGGAACCTAGCTTATCTGAAGTCCAGGCGAAGATCAAAAACCTTTAGAACATATGAACCAATCTGCTCTGAAATGAGAAGGATCTCCTCAAGTGGTGATCAGACAGGATCCACGTTCTGCCATTTACTTTACACAATTCAAGTAAACGGGGCTGAGCTGCGCCTAGACCACGTGACCGATAGCCATGAAGTCAATGGTCTAGGGTATGTAGAAAACCAGATGTTAAGCCTTTTAAAACTACCCCAAAAGACTCTGGATCCATGTCAGTATTCTGCCTTAGATGAATTGTGCTGGTAATCTACAATTTACATCAATATACCACAACTTTCATTTATACACATTGACTATCTGTTGCTCAAGTGGACATACAAACTTTACAACAATCTTTTATGAAACCAGAAATCTTATGGATAACAATAATTAGATGTAATGGAGCCTACAGTATACTCCACTGCTGCTGGGGGAGGTCAGTAGACGGAGCGTACAGTATACTCCACTGCTGCTGGGGGAGGTCAGTAGAAAGCTCCATTACATCAGTCTGTAGAGGATTTGTAGAAACCTCAGCTTCACCTACCTGATGATCCAGTGGGATATTTGGTTTCTCCTCTGGACAGTCCTGGGAATACTGAGGACTGGGACATCTCTCTGGTGGATTTCTCTGACTGGATCCATCTGTAGGAAATACACACAGTGACTGAATACATTGTCTATATGTGATGATCAGATGATGGAGGATCTGACTCTCAGAACTGTTCTCTCCTCTACAGTCATGGAAGGTCTCCTCTTACCCGGTGATGTGAGGGACTGGTGATTCTCCATCATGACGTCCTTGTACAGATCCTTGTGTTCTTCTAAATACTCCCACTCCTCCATGGAGATATAGACAGCGACATCCTGACACCTTATAGGAACCTGACAACACAAGGACACAGTCATTACCAGACCCCTCCCTTGGCTTTATTGTATAATGTCCCAGCATTCCCAGCAGCGCTCACCTCTCCGCTCAGCAGCTCAGTGATCCTGGTGGTAAGTTCTAGGATCTTCTGCTCAGGTATCAGGGAATTAGGTGGAGGCTCGGTGATGGGGCTCTGGGTCCTGCTCCGTCCTCCTGACACACGGGGTGTCACACACTCACCAGACGACCTCTTCACTACAGTGTAATCCTGTGTATGGGGAGACGCCGATCACTACAGAGATTCTAAGAGTCCTTCACCTTTCCAGACATTTCCCTGAGTGATGTCATGTGAGACTCTCACCTCTCCAGTTATCAAGGAGACGATCTCCAGGGTGAGGTCTAATATCCTTGCAGCCATGTGGTCTCTGTCCTTGTCAATCCTTGGTGGGTCATCAATGGAAAAGTCCATCGTCTTTAAAAAGAAGAGAGTCCTGTTCATAGGAAAGCTGAGGTAAACAAGGAGGACTGAGAGAAAAATGACATCTGGAAGAACACCTTACATAAAAAAATGTGTCTCGGGAATTTAGAATTATAAAGTATTACCGATAGAGTACAAGGGAAGTCACTCAGCTATTGAAACATTGGAGTGACATTTTTATGACCAAAAGCTATTATCCAGAGTAACCACTGTTTGCAGCATGGACAGTAGCTAGATGGGCTGGGAAAGACTAAATAAGGTGCAGGTAGGTTGTCACAGGTATCTGGAGCCATGCTGACTGCAGTGCATCCCACAACTGCTGGAGAGGGAGCGAGGCAGGATTCACAAAGCGAACAAGACGATTGGAAGTCTTGGTCATGCTCTTCCAACCACTGTCGGACATTTCTAGAATGTGGCTAGTGTTGAGCGAACTTGTGTTTTAAGTTCGGCGTCTAAAGTTCTGGTTATCGAAGAATCGAGTTATGGATTCTAAATTCCGGTAGCGGAATCCATAACGCGATTCTTCGATAACCCGAACTTTAGACACCGAACTTAAAACACAAGTTCGCTCAACACTACCTGTGACATGTCGTATTGTCTTGCTAAAAAATGATCCCATTTGCTGCCCCAGAGAAGACAATCAGCATGTAGGGGTGGACATGATCTGCAAGGATGGATTGATACCCAAATTGGATGACAGTGCCTTCCAAATGGTTGGATGGGCCCAAAAAATGCCACAAAAACATCCCCCAGACCATAATGCAGCACGGTGGCACAGTGGTTAGCACTGGTGCCTTACCTTGCAGTACTGAGGTCCTGGGTTTGAAATATGACCAATGACAACTACTGCATTAAGTGTTCTCCCTGTGTTTGCATGGGTTTCCTCCGGGTTCTCCAGTGTTCTACGAACACTCCAAAGACATACTCATAGGAAACTTAGATTGTGAGCCCCATTGGGGACAGTGTGACGCTAATGTCTGTAAAGCGCTGCGGAATAGGTAACAACTATAAAAGTGCGCAAAATAAATAAATAATGCTGCCACCACCGGCTTGTGTTCTTCCACTAATGGTCGCAGGGTGTTTGTTCTCTGATGTTTCTCGCCTGACACGCCAACGTCCATCTGTTTGATGAAGCAGAAAGTTGCAACAGCAGTGAAAATGTAAGCCTTTTCTGCAGATGCAGCTTGGTTAGCGGAGGTGCAGTGACCATCCATTTTAGATACGCAGTAAGGTTCTGTAAACTGTCGTGTTAGCCCTGGTAGCCCCTGGTTCATTTTGTCGGTGAGCTGCTCCTCTGTAACGTGTCGGTCCACCCTCGTGCACCTTTGTAACCGACATTCCCCTCTGGCACGTGGTGCTCCGCAGTTTCCATGTCGCTTATTAATAATGGTGCCATTGTGTGTTCACTCACCCTACACTGTCACCACAGCAGAATAAATACAGTTCACACTGCGCAGTTTCAGAAATACAGCCACCCGGAACCAGAAAACCAATAATCATCCCTTCCTGCAATTTTGAAAAATCTCCCCTTTTTACCCATTACAGAATAGAGGGATATGTGTGCAGACAGCCTATCACACCTTATATACCCACCAAGGGTTATGTGAGCAGGCAGCCTATCAAACCCCTTATATACCCACTGAGGGATATGTGTGCAGACAGCCTATCAAACCCCTTATATACCCACCGAGGGATGTGTGTGCAGACAGCCTATCACAACTTATATACCCACCGAGGGATATGTGTGCAGACAGCCTATAACACCTTATATACCCACCGAGGGATATGTGTGCAGACAGCCTATAACACCTTATATACCCACCGAGGGATATGTGTGCAGACAGCCTATCACACACCTTATATACCCACCGAGGGATATGTGTGCAGACAGCCTATCACACACCTTATATACTCACCGAGGGATATGTGTGCAGACAGGCTATCACACCTTATATACCCACCGAGGGATATGTGAGCAGGCAGCCTATCAAACCCCTTATATACCCACCGAGGGATATGTGTGCAGACAGCCTATCAAACCCCTTATATACCCACCGAGGGATATGTGTGCAGACAGCCTATCACACCTTATATACCCACCGAGGGATATGTGAGCAGACAGCCTATCACACCCCTTATATACCCACCGAGGGATATGTGTGCAGACAGCCTATCACACCCCTTATATACCTACCGAGGGATATGTGTGCAGACAGCCTATCACACCCCTTATATACCTACCGAGGGATATGTGTGCAGACAGCCTATCACACACCTTATATACCCACCGAGGGCTATGTGTGCAGACAGCTTATCACACCTTATATACCCACCGAGGGATATGTGTGCAGACAGCCTATCACACACCTTATATACCCACCGAGGGATATGTGTGCAGACAGCCTATCACACCTTATATACCCGCCGAGGGCTATGTGTGCAGACAGCCTATCACACACCTTATATACCCACCGAGGGCTATGTGTGCAGACAGCCTATCACACCGTATATACCCACCGAGGGATATGTGTGCAGACAGCCTATCACACACCTTATATACCCATTAAGCCAGTTCAGGTGATGTCCTTCATGAGCTGGGCGATGCTGACCCTACAAATAGGAAGTGGTCAGAATAATGGGACCGGACTGTGTATATAGCAGATTGCTGATCACAGTATAATATATATATTCAAGTGAACGGGACGGAGCAGCTGTAATTACCCTGCAATGTCCACAGCGAGCAGCTAAACAGTGAGAAGAACCAACTAATATTCCAGAAATTACCATCCAGGGAGTCTGACCTCCAGACTGTGTGAGCAGAGACTCTCTATGGCCGGTGCTGCCCCCTGCTGGCTGGACCTGCTATATGTCACCTATAGAACCGCTCCATTCTAATAAACCCAGAACCAAGACCAATAACTGACCTGCAGATCTCACCTCCTGGGGCTGCAGGACCTGCGATGACATCACAGTCATGTGATCAGTTACATGAAATGGATGTAATGTTTAGTGGCTGTAGGACCTGTGATGATGTCACAGTCATGTGATCAGTTACATGAAATGGAGGTAATGTTTAGTGGCTGTAGGACCTTTGATGATGTCACAGTCATGTGATCCATTACATGAGATAGAGATAAACAGTGGCTACAGGACCTTCAATGATGTCACATTAGTCACATGACAGGAAGTGCTAAACTGTGGGGGGGGGGGGGGAACACTGCAGCGTTATGTTATTTCCCTTGTCATGTGACTACTCACATGAACGTGACCTCATCAAAGGTCCTTAAGTGATAAGTAGAGATTAGCAAATCAAGTTCGTATGGTACATCCGAAGTCAATTCGCTTAAAAACTTCTTCTAATACTCTATGGAGATCCTTCTCTGTACAGTATTAGAATGTATGGGCTCCGATGAACTGAAGTTATTTCTTTGCAATATCGCGTGAGACTTCGTAAAATAACTTTGGGAATTAATTATTACTGTAAAAAACCTTGGAACCAAACTCGGGTTCGTTACAAGGTTTTTTTTACAGTAATAATTAATTCCCAAAGTATTATACTAAGTCTCTTCGGAGCCCATACATTCTAATGCTGTATTGAGAAGAATCTCCGTACAGTATTAGAACAAATTTTTAAGTCTATCCCTAGTCAGAAGGATGGACTCCACTACCGGTTGCTCCTGGCAGCTGCTAATTGAAACTCCATTCTAGTCGACATCCGTATTTTCTGGATCCACATTTGCCGGCAAGAAGGATTCACTCTGACATGGAAGCTTCCACATATGTCCTAGGTCCTGACCATATAAATAAATATGCTTTATACTTAGACGCGTTTCGGAGCACCGGCTCCTTCCTCAGTGGCCATTCCCCGGTGAAGGAGTGGTAATTAATCAGTGGCCACTGAGGAAGAAGTGGGTGAAGGAGTGGCTAATTAATCAGTGGCCACTGAGGAAGGAGTCGGTGAAGGAGTGGCTAATTAATCAGTGGCCACTGAGGAAGGAGCGGGTGAAGGAGTGGTAATTAATCAGTGGCCACTGAGGAAGGAGTCGGTGAAGGAGTGGCTAATTAATCAGTGGCCACTGAGGAAGGAGCGGGTGAAGGAGTGGTAATTAATCAGTGGCCACTGAGGAAGGAGTCGGTGAAGGAGTGGCTAATTAATCAGCAGCCACTGAGGAAGGAGCATTTTAAGGAGTGGCTAATTAACCACTCCTTCACCGACTCCTTCCTCAGTGGCACTGATTAATTAGCCACTCCTTCACAGGCTCCTTCCTCAGTGTCAATGGGCTCCACCAGGGAAAGGCAGAAAGACAGTATCCGGCTATGCCAGACACGATTAGCTCCAGGAGGCTGTTACTTTAATGCTAGTGTGAAACTAGCCTTAATGAAGCATTAGCTAAAGCTTGTCTGATCACCTGCAGCAGTTTCATGGGGTTTTACGTCATTTCTCGACCCTACCTGGACCTACTCTTATACATGCTAAATTGCAAAACAAATTTCTTAGTTTTGAGAATCACACTTTGCTGTGCCAGTATCCCACTGTAACAAACTGCAGGTCCTTAAGCATCTCTATGGACTTGTTTCTTCAGCTGCCCCCAAGTCCACACACTAGCACATCTTGACTTCGTATGCTCTTTGACTCTCTTCTGCCACTCTGTACCATGTGTTCCCTCCATGATGCAAATGCCGCTGTCACTTAGTAGAACACCACAATAACTTCAGTTCTCGACTCTTCAATGTCTTAAAATCCCCAAAAAATATTTAACACTTAACTCTTCTCCATCTTCCAGTGCCCTCTCTCTCCTCTCACCAGGACGTTGCCCTATACTTAAACAAAAAATCGACAATATTAGAGAAAGCTTCTGCTAGCAGTCCCCACAGCCCCTCCACACAACTATTCAGTCCTCTTCCCCCAAAACCAGCATTTCCACCATTACAGAAGAAAAACTTTCCACCCTACTCCCGATCACATCTCACTACTTGTGCGCTTGAGACCTGTGCACTGTGCTATTGCCCCATATCAAGGCTCTCATACGGTTAAAAGTTACTTGAACAACATGTCTCCCTTGAACTGTCCTCCCACCTCTCTCCCTCTTCCCTATTTATACAATCTGGCTTCTGACCCCACCACTCCACTGAAACTGCTCTTACCAAAGTCACCAATGACCTGCCAACTGCCAAAGCCAAACAACATTACTGTGTCCTCCTCCTCCTTAAACTATCTTCTGCCTTCTACATTACTATGTCCTCCTCCTTGACTTATCCTCTGCCTGCCTTGACTTATCCATCCTTTGACACAGTTGACCTCTCCCTTCTGCTACAAACTCGCATCCCTTGGCATCAGGGAATTGGCCCTCTCCTGGATCATATCATACCTCACAGACTGGACATTTAGGGGTAAACTTATCAAAGTGGTGTAAACTAGAACTGGCTTAGTTGCCCATAGCAACCAGATTCCATCTTTCATTTTTCACAGCTCTTTTTGGAAAATGAAAGGGGCAATCTGATTGGTTGCTATGGGCAACTAAGCCAGTTCTACTTTATACCAGTTTGATAAATCTCCCCCATTATGTCTCCCACTCACACCACCTCCTCGCCACATCCTCTCTCTTTTGGTGTCCTTCAAGGCTCTGTCCTAGGACCCCTGCTCTTTTCAATCTACAGCTTCGACCTGGAATAGCTCATAGAGTCCCATGGCTTTCAGTATCACTTCTATGCTGATGACATGCATATTTACCTCTGTGCTCCAGATATCACCTCCTTACAGTATTCCACAATGTCTGTTTCTATATAATCCTTCTTGTCTCACTTTCTAAAATATAACACAGATGAAACAGAATTTATTATATCCCCCCATCTTATCACAGTCAATGGCTGCACACTCTCCCCGGGCAACCAAGTCCGCTGCCTTATGGTAACCTTCAATTCTTCTCTGTCCTTCTATTCACACATCCAAGCCCTTTCCACCTCCTGCTGCCCTCAACTTAAAAATATCTCTCGGATCTGCACATTCCTCAAACCAGAGTCTCTAAAAATAATTGTATATGCCCTCATCATTTCCCACCTAGACAACTGTAACATCCTCCGGTGTGACCTCCCATATAGCACTTTCACACTCCTTCAATCTATCATCAACTCTGCTGCCTCCCTAGTCCTCCTCTCGCCTCTGCCAATCCCTTCACTGGCTCCTCGTTACCCAGAGAATCCAGTACAAAACACTATCACATACAAGGCCATCCACGTGTCGCCTCCATACATCTGTGACCTGATGTCCTGAACCCTTGCCACACGCAATCTCTAATCCTCACAAGACCTTCTTCTCTACTTTCCTCTTATCTCCTCTTCCCACAATCGCCTCCCGTGCAGCCCCCGTACTTTCGAACTTTCTACAATATATCAGGCACTCCCCTCCCATGGAAACCTTCAAAAGAAACATGAAACCCTACCTTTTCAGACAAGCCTACAGTAACCTTGCTGCCACTACACCACCATTACCAGCTTTAACCTCAACCTATAGTATCCTTCTCCCATCCTTTGTAGATTGTAAGCCCTCGTGGGCAAGGTCCTCGTTCCTTCTGTACCAGTTTATAACTGGTCTTGCCTGTTATCCTTTTTTTTTTATTATTTATGTATACCTCCTTTTCCCTTTTTATATGTACAGTCGTGGGCAAAAGTTTTGAGAATTACATAAATATTGGAAATTGGAAAAGTTGCTGCTTAAGTTTTTATAATAGCAATTTGCATATACTCCAGAATGTTATGAAGAGTGATCAGATGAATTGCATAGTCCTTCTTTGCCATGCAAATTAACTTAATCCCCAAAAAACCTTTCCACTGCATTTCATTGCTGTCATTAAAGGACCTGCTGAGATCATTTCAGTAATCGTCTTGTTAACTCAGGTGAGAATGTTGACGAGCACAAGGCTGGAGATCATTATGTCAGGCTGATTGGGTTAAAATGGCAGACTTGACATGCTAAAAGGAGGGTGATGCTTGAAATCATTGTTCTTCCATTGTTAACCATGGTGACCTGCAAAGAAACGCGTGCAGCCATCATTGCGTTGCAAAAAAATGGCTTCACAGGCAAGGATATTGTGGCTACTAAGATTGCACCTCAATCAACAATTTATAGGATCATCAAGAACTTCTAGGAAATAGGTTCAATTCTTGTTAAGAAGGCTTCAGGGCGTCCAAGAAAGTCCAGCAAGCGCCAGGATCGTCTCCTAAAGAGGATTCAGCTGCAGGATCGGAGTGCCACCAGTGCAGAGCTTGCTCAGGAATGGCAGCAGGCAGGTGTGAGCGCATCTGCACGCACAGTGAGGCGAAGACTTTTGGAAGATGGCCTGGTGTCAAGAAGAGCAGCAAAGAAGCCACTTCTCTCCAAAAAAACCACCAGGGACAGATTGATCTTCTGCAGAAAGTTTGGTGAATGGACTGCTGAGGACTGGGGCAAAGTCATATTCTCCGATGAAGCCTCTTTCCGATTGTTTGGGGCATCTGGAAAAAGGCTTGTCCAGAGAAGAAAAGGTGAGCACTACCATCAGTCCTGTGTCATGCCAACAGTAAAGAGACCATTCATGTGTGGGGTTGCTTCTCATCCAAGGGAGTGGGCTCACTCACAATTTTGCCCAAAAACACAGCCATGAATAAAGAATGGTACCAAAACACCCTCCAACAACAACTTCTTCCAACAATCCAACAACAGTTTGGTGAAGAACAATGCATTTTCCAGCACGATGGAGCACCATGCCATAAGGCAAAAGTGATAACTAAGTGGCTCGGGGACCAAAACGTTGACATTTTGGGTCCATGGCCTGGAAACTTCCCAGATATTAATCCCATTGAGAACTTGTGGTCAATCCTCAAGAGGCGGGTGGACAAACAAAAACCCACTAATTCTGACAAACTCCAAGAAGTGATTATGAAAGAATGGGTTGCTATCAGTCAGGAATTGGCCCAGAAGTTGATTGAGAGCATGCCCAGTCGAATTGCAGAGGTCCTGAAAAAGAAGGGCCAACACTGCAAATACTGACTCTTTGCATAAATGTCATGTAATTGTCGATAAAAGCCTTTGAAACGTATGAAGTGCGTGTAATTATATTTCACTACATCACAGAAACAACTGAAACAAAGATCTAAAAGCAGTTTAGCAGCAAACTTTGTGAAAACTAATATTTGTGTCATTCTCAAAACTTTTGGCCACGACTGTAGATCAAATCTTGAAGCGCATCTTAAAACTCACTCATGGGAGAAGCCATTTTCATGTTCAGAATGTGGGAAATGTCAAGTTTATATCAGCATCGGAGAACTCACATAGAGGCGCAACGATGTCTTGAATGTGGGAAGTGTCTTAGACCAGTAAGCACAGACAGGGACGTTATATCTCCATGACAGCACACTGGGTAAATGCATTGGCGGCTGGGCCTGAGGCGGATAGCCGTTTGGCGCATGTCCTTCCACCACCGAGGAATGCAGGGTGCTTCAGTTTGCCTCCTGTTGCTTCCTCTTTCTACTCTGCTTCCTCATCCTCTACCGGCTCCTCATCCGATCAGCGTAACACCTTCACCACCAACTTCAGCACAGCCAGGGGTAAACGACAGCAGGCAGTTTTAAAACGTATCTGTTTGGGGGACAAACCCCACACCGCGCAGGAGCTGTGGACGGGCCTTGAACAACAGACTGATGAGTGGTTGGTGCCAGTGAGCCTCAAGCCCGGCCTGGTGGTGTGCGATAATGGGCGAAATCTCGTAGCAGTTCTGGGCCTGGCCGGTTTGACGCACATCTCTTGCCTGGCGCATGTGCTTAATTTGATGGTGCAGAGATTCCTTAAAAATTACCCCGACATGTCTGAGCTGCTGCAGAAAGTGCGGGCTGTCTGTGCGCGCTTTCGGTGTTCTCACCCTGCTGCTGTGCTCGCCTGTCAGTGCTGCAGCGTAACTTCGGCCTTCCCGCTCACCACCTCATATGCGACGTGCCCACAAGGTGAAACTCCACCTTGCACATGCGGGGACGTGCAACATGGTGGGGCAGTAAGTCTCCACACGCCTACAAGAACTGACTGACAGTGGTCAGCCCCTGCAACTTCTGGGTCTCCAAATTGGGCACATGGCCGGAGCTTGCCCTTTACGCCTTGGAGGTGCTGGCCTGCCCTGCAGCCGGTGTATTGTCTGAACGTGTATTTAGCACGGCAGGGGGCGTCATCACAGGTTATTTTTCCCAATGTTTTGGGGTGTACCCTAATTTTAAAAATAAAATTTAAAACCAAAAACCAGTGTAGGCTACCTCCTCCTCCTCATCCACCGCTTCCACCGCCTCCTCAACCTCCTACTCCATATGGACCTGGTCCTTCTAGACTAGAGCAAGATTATTATTTTTTATTTTTATGTATTTTATGTTATTTAAAGTCATTTCCCTATCCACATTTGTTTGCAGAGCACTTGCCATGCTCTTAACCACATTTTGCTGCCATTTGCAGCCCTCTAGCCCTTTCCTTTCCATGACATTTTTATAGCCATTTTAGTGCTCAAAAGTTCAGGTCCCCATTGACTTCAATGGGGTTCGGGGTCAAGTTCGGGTCCCGAACTCAAACTTTTTTCCGAAGTTCGGCCGAACCCGTCTAACCCGAACATCCAGGTGTCCGCTCAACTCTAGTTATGGGGGGTCAGAATATGGCGATGATAATAATTTATAAAAAATCAAGAAAAACAATATAAATCACTGTAATTGTACTGACCCGGAGAATGAAGGGAACAGGTCAGTTTTATCTCATAGGGAACAATGTAAAAACAAAACCCATAAAACTGTGGTGAAATTGACTTTTGTTTTACAATTCCACTCCATTTGTCATTTATTTTTCAGCTTCCCACATCATATGCAATATAAAATTACTAGAAAGTACAAATGTGAAAGAAAAAAAATAGTTAAACTAAAATGGAAAATGGCCCTGTACGGAATGGGTTAAAGGGGTTATCCAAGACAAAAACAGCCCTCCTAGATCTGGCATACCCGCACTGGAGATTATACTCACCTGGTCCCTGCTGCTGAATTCGGCGTATGTGGATCCATTCCCGACACGGCACTTCTGCATCGGCATCAACATGTGTCATCGGCAATCACAGGCTTCGGCGGTGACCTCTTTCCCTTTTTTATTTATTTATATTTTCAATATCGGATAACCCCTTTAACTTCTATGAAAGTACAGAGATCACATGACCAGATGTTCCTGCAAAGCGCTTTACCCTGAGTTGCACAGGACCGGAAAGTTCTGCTCAGAAGTCACATGATTTTTTTTTTATTGTTTATTGTAAAGATTTTTTAGAAATAAAAATAAACATAAAAGAGGCTTATTCTACAATAGTCACCTATATACCTTTATTGTATATTATAACACCGCATCCATGTGGAAGATGTGTTACTGGACATAGTTAATGACCAGGTCCTAATAGACAAGGGGATTTAGCCGAGTCATTGAGAAGCAACTAAATCCTAACACAGTTCAGTAACCAGATCAATGAGGCAGAAGAAGAGGTCCTTACAAATGATGGGAAATAGACAGTAGTAGAGTATTGTATTTAGCCTTTACCGTAGAGTCGGCTATTTCCTATCACTGGTGAGGACCAGGTCTTTATGGAGTGTAGGATTTAGCCAACTCCCTGTGAACTGGTTATATGCTATTTCAGTTCAGGACCTGACCACTAGGGGGCAAAAAGATCCTTACCAGTGATAGGAAATAGACAGATCACACTGAGTCCGCTATTTCCTATCATTGGTAAGGACCAGGTCTTTATGGAGTATATCCTAGTGACTTCAGGACCTTTGATGATGTCATGGTCATGTGATCAGTCACATGAGGGGAGGAGTGAAGCAGGGGAGGTTTTTCACTGTGTAGCACTTCCTGTCATGTGACCAGTGTGACGTCATCGCAGGTCCTGCAGCCCCAGGAGGTGAGATCTGCAGGTCAGTTATTGGTCTTGGTTCTGGGTTTATTAGAATGGAGCGGTTCTATAGGTGACATATAGCAGGTCCAGCCAGCAGGGGGCAGCACCGGCCATAGAGAGTCTCTGCTCACACAGTCTGGAGGTCAGGAGGGGAGTTCTCCTCAGACATGTCTGCTCTCCCCCTGGAATATTAGGAGACCCCCAGACCCCTGTAAGAGGGGCTGTTCTCCTGGATTAGAGGGGTCTTCCATCACACACTGTTCTGTGATGTCACTAGGATATGGAGTCAGTGTGTGGTCGGTGGGGACAACCTCTTCTAGATAAAGGGGCTGCAGCGCTGTGTCCTCTCCTCACTGTCCCTGCACAGCGGAGGCCGGAGCTCTAATGAGCAGGGACTGTGGAGGAGATTCAGCAGTAAAGCAGCTCTGCAGCCCCTCCATTCCCAGGATTAGTGGGGTCCTGATAGAGGCGAGCCCCCACCTACCGCACACTGGTGACCAGTCCTAGCGATAGAACATCTGGTTATTGCTTAAATGAAAGTATTTGTTCCTCGAAGTCCAAAGGCAGCACTGAATGGGTTAGCAGCTCTGGTTCTAATTAGGACAGAAGAAATAAATATCCATTAATCAATTAAAAACAGCCAATACTATAATAATGGGGGAAAAAAATTATTTGGAGGGGAAATCTAGTGCTGCTTTTGGCCTTCGATGAACAGATATTTTCAGGTTCGCAAAATCTAGATGTTCCTCTCGTCCTCCAGGCAGCACTGAAGACGGCAATGCCAAAGGCTGAGCCTGCAGAAGAGATGTCCAGCCTGAAGTGTTTAGAGTAGGGTTGTCACGATTCCAAAATTTTGATTCGATTTCGATACCATAAAATAGTATTTGAAGTCCAAACGAAAAGCAGAATCCAGCTCAGTCTCAGAGGTAAATTCGATACTTTATTGACGCGGTATAAAAATACATCCAGGAAAACCAGTCTTAGTCTCCATGTTTCAGGCTACTTAGAATGTGAGCCCTTACTCATGACATAAATAAAAAAGTATTGCAATACTCGATACCATTCGTTACCACGCAAATAAAATAAAAACACCAAAAAAGCTGCGTGCATTCCACATTTTATGCAACGTCTGGCTCATAATAGAACAGTCCTATCCTATTTTTTGGGGGGACAAGGTGATTAAAAAATGACGAATCGCACATTTTTTATTAATTCCAGTTTAATAGTTTGGAATTTTCGGAGGTGGCGATACGTAATATGTTTATTTATTGTTTATATATTTTATATGTTAAACTGGGAAAGGGGGTGATTTAAACTTAACCCCTTTAGGACATGGCCAAATTTCACCTTAACCTGTTCCGGTAACATTGTAGTTTTATTCGGTCTAAAACATAGCGGGTGCGGGTCACATAGCAGAAAGAAAGGCAACAGCCGTTTCGCGCTCCAACAGCGCTTTGTCGAGCCGCAGCGGCTCGTCAAAGCGCTGTTGGAGTGCGAAACGGCTGTTGCCTTTCTTTCTGCTATGTGACCCGCACCCGCTATGTTTTAGACCGAATAAAACTACAATGTTATGAAGATTCGGTGAGTGCCGCCTTGTTTTTCTTTTTTCCTCTACCATTGATGACATTCAGCTATTTATTGAGGCAGAGCAACACTTAAATTCTTGCATGGACGCTAAGAGATTATTCATACTTTACCGCAGAGTAGTGCCAACTGTGTTTCCTCTTTTTCCTTCATTCAATTATAAATTTAGTACTCCATGGAAGTGTGGTACTCCCTGAAGCAACCAATAATGCAGAGGCCCAGATAATCGGGGCACGTGTCACACTGAGTAGTGGTGTCCTTCCGTATCCCCCTCCTGTGACACACTCTGCACCTTTTTTGGGTCCGTCCCTTCTTTCCAGTATGGGGGACCACACCTGGAAAGTGTTGGCCAGGGACGATCTGGGCGCCTCCAGTTCCCGAGGTACTCCGGCCTGCTCTTTCCCGGTCAGAAAGGAGTCCTTGAGGACTGCCTCATAGAACTGGAGGAATGTCCCTGTGTTGCCAGCGCTCCGGGACATCACAAAAGAGTTGTACAAGGCAACCTGTACCAAGTAGACTGCAACTTTTTTGTACCATGCCCGGGTTTTGCGCATGGCGTTATATGGCATGAGGACTTGATCAGAGAGATCGACTCCTCCCATATACCGTTTGTAGTAGGGGTGCACCGAAATGAAAATTCTGGTCCGAAACCGAAAATTCAGGATGCCCTTGACCAAAAACCGAAACCGAAACTGCCTTTTTGCCCAAATACTTTAAAAAAAATTTTTTTTAATGATTTTATTAATAATTCTTTTTCATGAATTTAATAAATCATATTATATAACATGGTGCTTCCTCATACACAAGTGATTGTACAAAACTACAGTGCAAGAAACAGTTGTAAAACCAACCTCAAACTGTAAACAGACATAGCCTCAGGTCAAGAACAAATTTTTGCTGGGCTACACAATTTTTTTTAAATGTAAATAAAATAACTACACACAACTTGGACTGCTTTCTATTTAAGTAAAAGTGGCAGGTTTCTTTTCAAGAACAAAAGTTGCTCAGCTTTCTCGCATGTTATGGGGGGGGATCTGTGGATGACGGACACTGTTATGGGGGGGGATCTGTGGATGACGGACACTGTTATGGGGGGATCTGTGGATGACGGACACTGTTATGGGGGGATCTGTGGATGATGGACACTGTTATGGGGGGAATCTGTGGATGACGGACACTGTTATGGGGGATCTGTGGATGACGGACACTGTTATGGGGGGGATCTGTGGATGACGGTCACTGTTATGGGGGGGATCTGTGGATGACGGACACTGTTATGGGGGGATCTGTGGATGACGGACACTGTTATGGGGGGGATCTGTGGATGACGGACACTGTTATGGGGGATCTGTGGATGACGGACACTGTTATGGGGGGAATCTGTGGATGACGGACACTGTTATGGGGGGGATCTGTGGATGACGGACACTGTTACAGGGGGATCTGTGGCTGGCACTGTTACAGGAGGGGATCTGCGGATGGCACTGTTATGGGCTGGGGGGGTCTGTGGATGTCACTGTTATGGGCTGGGGGGGTCTGTGGATGGCACTGTTATGGGCTGGGGGGATCTGTGGGTGGCACTGTTATATATGTGCCATCCACAGACCCCCCCCCCAGCCCATAACAGTGCCATCCACAGACCCCCCCCAGCCCATAACAGTGCCACCCACAGACCCCCCCCCAGCCCATAACAGTGACATCCACAGACCCCCCCAGCCCATAACAGTGACATCCACAGACCCCCCCAGCCCAACCCTGTGCCATCCACAGATCGCCCCCCCCCCCCATACAAATATAAGATGTTATATTCATTTATTGGTTATTGAACATGCCCCCTCAGTCATATTACTACCTTACATCCTAATCGCTTCTGTAGAATTCAGGCAGCCCAAGCCGGGCGGCCGGCGCGTCTCTCACTGACGTCACTTGCCTGCGCCGCCGGCTTCATTCAGGCACATGACAAGAGTTACGCTGCCGCCCGCCTGGCTTGCCTGAATTCTACAGATGCGATTAGGATGTAAGGTAGTAATAGGACTGAGGGGGCATGTTCAATAACCAATAAATGAATATGACATCTTATATTAGTATACCGGAGCGGCGGGGCTATCATATTTTCTGCCTATATGTACCAATATCGGCCGAAATGGATTAGGCCTATTTTCGGCCGCCGGAATTTCGGTGCACCCCTAGTTTGTAGTCGACGATACAATCGGGCTTGAGGACCGTTGCCGCGGTACCTCGAACAGGGACAGGGGTGATGCTGTTACCGTGAATTGTGGACAGTACAAGGACATCCCTCTTGTCCTTATATCTGACCAGCAACAGGTTTCCACTGGTAAGGGCACGGGTCTCACCCCTGGGGATAGGTACCTGGAGAGGGTAGGTAGGGAGGCCGCGTTGATTTTTCCGCACGGTCCCACAAGCGGACGTGGATCTGGCGGCGAGGGACTGGAACAAGGGGATACTGGTATAAAAGTTATCCACGTACAGGTGGTAACCCTTATCTAGCAGTGGGTGCATAAGGTCCCACACAAGTTTCCCGCTAACACCCAGAGTGGGGGGACATTCTGGGGGTTCAATACGGGAATATCGCCCCTCGTACACACAAAACTTGTAAGTGTACCCTGAGGTACTCTCACAAAGTTTGTACAGCTTCACGCCATACCTCGCCCGCTTAGAGGGAACATACTGGCGGAAAATGAGTCTCCCCTTGAAAGCAATGAGAGACTCCTCAACCGCGACCTCCCTTCCAGGTACATAGGCCTCCAAAAATTTGGCCCCAAAGTGATCGATGACCGGCCTGATTTTGTACAGGCAGGCATAGGCAGGATCACCTTGGGGGGGACATGCTGCATTATCTGCATAATGTAGGCATTTCCGAATGGCCTCAAACCGGGTACGCGTCATGGCCGTACTGTAAAGTGGGGTCTGGTAGAGGACGTCCCCACTCAAGTAATGCCTGACACTAGGTTTTTTGACTAGGCCCATGTGCGGCACGAGGCCCCAAAACGTCCTCATCTCGGCTGCACTGACCGGAGTCCAGCCACCGGGCCTAGCTAAAAAGGAGCCCGGGTGTTGATCAATGAAGTGTTGGGCGAACAAGTTCGTTTGCCCCACCATCAGATTCACAAAGTTGTTGAAAAAAGACTAAATCAGTCATATTCAGTGAAGCCCACTGTGGAAATCTGGATTCCTGCTTGGCCAACAAAATCAGGAATCACAGGCTCAAAATCCTCTGGGGTACAATAGACAAGTTCACCGGTAGGAGGCTCAGGTGGACTTATCTGGTGGGCTAGAAAACTAGTACGAGCCCCAGAGATGCTCGTACTAGTGTGGGCCACAGGGTCTCTGTCATGGCGGTCCCCTTGCTCCGCCTGGCGGCGTCTTCGCCGCCTTGGGGGCTCATCATCATCGCTAGATGATGAGGAGGACGCGGATGACAAGAGGAAAGTGGGGTTATCCTCGTCCTCACTGGGGCTCTCTGAGTCGGAGGCAAGCTGGGCGTATGCCTCCTCGGCCAAAAACATCCAGCGGCCATAGGGGAGTGTATGTGTGCGTGCTTGTGTGTGTGCGTGGAAAACTTTATTTAGTGTGTGTGGGGGCACGGGTGTTTGCGGACTTTGCCCTAAACCTAACCGGAAAAAAAACGAAATAAAAAAAGTGAAAACCCCAAAAAAGGCCCCCAAAAAATAAAAGATTTAAACTGGCTGATCAGCCATCCGAAGTTGATCACCGGTGGGGTAGGCGATGCGCTAACAGTGGCCGGACGCTAAGAGTACCGGCCACAGTCAGCGTACGCAGAAAAAAACAAAAAACGCTTGCACCCAAAAAAAATTGTGTGGTGGGGGGAGGGGGGATCGGCGGTTGGGCAAGCTGCAGCACCCCTGGGGGGTCTAGGGTCACACAGCTGTGATGCAACAGTTAAAACTTCCCCCCCCCTAACCTTTCCCTGAATATTCCTGTCTAACCTAACCTTTCCTATGTACCTTTTAGTGCCAGATGGCACTGTGGACTTTCAGAAGGGGGGTGCTAGGCAGAGATGGGGGGTTGCTGGGCACAGATCCGACGCTGCTCCTCTCTCCACCGGCTCCGGACACAGAAAGGGAGAGGAGGCAGAGCCGCAGGAAGTTTAAGCCTCCCGCCCGCCCTGCAGCCAATCAGAAGCGATCCTGAGAGGTGATGTCACCATCACCTCTCAGGATCTAAGGATGGTGATTGGTGGTGTATTATCACACCACCGATCACCATCCTATTCCGGGATATCGGGTCACCAGAGACCCGAATAACCAGGAAACGCAGCAAACCGCAGGTCTGAATTGACCAACAGTTTACCGCGATCGCCGATACGGGGGGGTCACAGGACCCACCCCGCATTGTCCCAGGGTGACTGATGATTGATTTCAGCAGGCACCCAGTTCCGATCACCGCCTGCCGGATGGCAGTGATCGGAAATACACTTGACGTACCGGTATGTCATGTGTCCTTAATTACCTGGACACCGGTACATCATGTGTCCCCAACAGGTTAATATTTTTTTTTTTACTTCTTATTTAATAACTATTATCCCCCTTAGGGGCTAGAACCTGTGATCTTTTAATCCCTTGTCCTATTCACCCTGATATAGATCTGCCATGGTAACCGATCGGAGCCCCACAATTACACAGCTGAGGCTCCGATCAGAAGCTGCCACCAATGAGGAGGGGGGAGGAGACCCTGTGGCCACTGCCACCAATGTTTTTAATACTGGGAGGGGGACGCACTGCGCCACCAATGACAAAGCGCCTCCCCTTCTCTTCCCCTCTCACTTGTCATTGGTGGCAGCGGCAGCAGCGGCACAGGGGTGAGGAAGTGACTCCTTTCTTCTCCACTGTGCTGCTGAGGAGAACAAGGAGCGCGCTGGGAGTAGTGCAGTCTAGTGTCGGTAAAAGGCAAATCCCGGTATGGAATCGATCCGGGTACAAAAGTATCGATTGGTTTTCGATAATTCGATACCCGGTGCAACCCTAGTTTAGAGAAGGTATTGGATGATGTCCAAGAGGCTGCTTGACAGAGCTGATCCAGGGACATCAAGGCACTCTCTGCCCAGGAGGCAGCAGTAGATCCTGTGGAGTGCGGCTTTATTTGTGAAGGCCACAGCCGACCTGAGGCTTTGTAGGATGCTGAGATGACTGCCGGTTCATCCTGTGTCTAGATTTTTTTTTTACCCTGAGGAGTTTCGCCGGCCAACTGAAAACAGAAAAGAACATTACGGTTTGTCCAGAGAGGTGAGTATAGGGCCAGGAGAACAAGTTTACAATGCAAACGCATCTTAACTTCTGCAGGACTAAGCTACGCGGCAAGTGCAGGAGAGTCACTGAGCTAGGTACGTTTTAAATCGTCTGCCATGGAGCGAACCGCGCTGCGCCTGCACAGACCAGAATGTCAGGCGCCACCCCGCCCCAAAGTAGTTCAATCGGTGGCACCTACATGGCAGAGGGCGAAGCAGCTGAAGTCTTGCAATAGCTCCTCACACCTCACTCACTCCGGAAACTGAAGCTAAGGCAGGAATCACAACGCAGGCGCACTCCACCAGGAGCCTTGGGAGTGTACGGGGGATCAAACAGTAATATAACCAGTCAGGTAGTCGATACATCTAACACGATCAAACAGTGCTTCAACCTAAGCAGCATCTCTATCCAGACCGGAGGGAGCACAGACACATGGTAAAAACGGCAGCCATGCAGAAGACATAAAAACATGCCTCTTCCTTGTCTCTGGGGGGGGAGGTTTTTTTTATTGACACCTCCTGACGAGGGGGCTACCAAATTGTTACCGGACAGAAAAAATCGCAAAGAATTGCGGACCAACAAGGAGCCTTAACTATCACCAAAGAAATTGCACAAAAATCTTTGCATAGTAAATATAAATAAACTTTATTGACAATGTAAAATACATACATGAAGATAAAAAAAGGCAGCACAAAGGTGGAACACAAGGGAGAGGAATAGGACCCAAGGAGGGGCTGGGAGGTCAGCCCACCAGGAGTCAGGGAAAAATATATTAAGATAATCAGATGCTGGTCACCAAGACACCTCAAGACAATAAGCCCCAAGCAATGGCAAATGGAGACAAATGTGAGGATAAACAGACTTGGTGATTAAGAGAAAAGGATAAGCATACCCTGAGTGGTGTGACGATCTCTCAGCCACCTCCTGACCCAACGCCGTTTCGCCAGTCAATCTGGCTTCTTCTGGGGATGTGAAACAATGAACAAACACTCCCCTAATATACTGCCCACACAGGGACGAAGCCAGCAGATGAAATGCGCGTCGAGGTGGACTTTCCAGTCTAGCGGTGTGACGCCTCAATTCTATCCTGTTGCAGGGTATGTACCTTTTGGATTGATTTTGGTCCTGAGTTTTTTCTTTATTATATTTGGGGATATTGCTGATTTTCAAATTTCCAAAAATATTCTGTAAATTTTTGTGCATTTCTTGTATTGGGAGATGTGATATACTATTTATCTGCTGCTATTATACATCAGATTTTGGCAATATAGTCTTCCATTTATCACCTGATTTAGGTATATTTTTGCACATTTTTGACATTTTATTATTAGTTTTTCTTTATTTATATACATGCCCGTTGTGACATGATTTGTGGATCGCACCGCTGTGTGCACCCTGCATTATTGGGGTTGTCTTTAATAATATACAGCAACATATGTGATACTTTTATTTTTTGGCTCGCTCTCTTTTTCTTTGTTGTGGTTTATGTTAATTTGTAGAGCAAGGGTCTTTGTTAGATCAGTGTGGGCATATGTAGGTATTATTATTTCTTTACCACCAAAACCAGACAGTCTGACCTTTTTAGATCTGTTGTTATGTCTGGGAACTTGTTTATGTCTGGAAAAACTGCTGTGTCATTGCCATTGAGTATCATTGAAGCTCTAATGGAAGTCTATGAGAGACGGAATGTGTAACAATGTATCTGTTTGTGCTGAGCTTCTCCACCCCTCTTACTAGAAGGCTCCAGTCTAGCTAAAACTGGTATATAAGGAGATCAGTCAGGGCCCCTAGTGTGCTGCAGTTAGGGAACAGTGCCTGGAAGAGGAGACTACTGAGTGACCAGAAGAAGACGCTGAGACGGGGATACTCTGCCATGGACCCTGGATCACCAGCCTTTTGAAGAGATAGAGGGACAGCTAGCTCAGGCCTTTCCTCAGCTTCAAACCCTTCTTCTGCCAGGGAGAAGACTGGAGACGCCAGCCCTATGCCTCGCCTGTATTGTTTTGCACCTAAATCCCTCCAGTAAAGAACATAGTTTAGTAACATAGTTTATAAGGCTGAAAAAAGACATCTGTCCATCTAGTACAGCCTGAAAGAAGCACCCTGGTTTAGTGCAGACCCTGACTCTCTGGATTTATTTCCCATTGGGGTGCACCACACCTTACCATCCCTTCCAGACAGCAGCAACATGTTGTGACACCTTGATGGTGTCCAGGGGGCCCAGCATAGTGTTGGGGTCACCCCAAACCCGGCCACTGCAATAGGTCAATAGAAAAAGCCCGTACAACCTCTTTAATTGGTGTGACACTTTACTTTACGTCAGATGTTCTCACAAATATTATTTTGCTCTCAGTCCTCCATGTTTCCCTCAGGTTCCCTGTGTACAGGACACTCTTTTTATTAAAGACAATGGTCCTTTCCATCAAGGACTCACCAAGGATGGAGAAGGACAGAGACCACATGGCTGCAGAGATATTAGACCTCACCCTGGAGATCATCTACTTGATAACTGGAGAGGTGAGAGTTTCACATGACATCACTCTTATCTCTAGTAATAAAACGGAAATGTCTGGAAAGGTGAAGGATTCTTAGAATCTCTGTAGTGATCGGCGTCTCCCCATACACAGGATTACACATTAGTGAAGAAGTTGTCTGGTGAGTGTGTGACACCCCGTGTGTCAGGAGGACGGAGCAGGACCCAGAGCCCCATCACCGAGCCTCCACCTCCTTCCCTGATACATGAGCAGAAGATCCTAGAACTTACCATCAGGATCACTGAGCTGCTGAGCGGAGAGGTGAGCGCTGCTGGGAAATTATACAATAACGCCAAGGGAGGGGTCTGGTAATGACTGTGTCCTTGTGTTGTCAGGTTCCTATAAGGTGTCAGGATGTCGCTGTCTATTTCTCCATGGAGGAGTGGGAGTATTTAGAAGAACACAAGGATCTGTACAAGGACAGAGACCACATGGCTGTAAGGATATTGGACCTCACCCTGGAGATCATCTCCTTGATAACTGGAGAGGTGAGAGTCTCACATGACATCACTCTTATCTCTAGTAATAAAACAGGGAAATGACTGGAAAGGTGAAGGATTCTTAGAATCTCTGTAGTGATCGGCGTCTCCCCATACACAGGATTACACAGTAGTGAACAAGTCGTCTGGTAAGTATGTGACACCCCGTGTGTCAGGAGGGCGAAGCAGGATCCAGAGCCCCATCACCGAGCCTTTACTTCATTCCCTGATACATGAGCAGAAGATCCTAGAACTTACCACCAGGATCACTGAGCTGCTTATGGGAGAGGTAAGCGCTGCTGGGAATGCTGGGACATTATACAATAACGCCAACGGAGGGGTCTGGTAATGACTGTATCTATCACGGCGGGAAGTGGGGGAAACCCCCCACCGTGCGGTGTCAAAGGGAAAAGAGGATCAGCCTGGCCAAAAGGAGTAATAAGGGAGCAGGTCACCTCCTACAACATCCCTAATCCTCTCCCTGACTCACCGTATGAGCGGACCCCGATGGTGGGACGGCTCATACCCTGGATACCTAATATCCTGAGTCGCCCTGGAAATCCCTCACTTAGGAGCAGGGGAGAGACGACCTGTTCATGCCAGTCATGGAGGAACAGGAGTCTCTATCTGAGGCCAGGCTGCAAGGAGAGGGGAACACATACAGCTATTGAAATGGCAGGTTAGCAAAACCCATAACACACTTACCTGCCACAGACACACTGACTGGAACCCGTGCACAAGTGCTGGTGTCCACACGAACATTAGAGGACACAGCACACACCACAAACCACACTGGGACCCAGGACACCATAGCTGCAATAAACATGACAGGGGAATGTCTAGTAAACATGCACCCAACACCACCAGACATGTAACACCAAATAGACATACAAACACCCTGAACATAACCCACTCCATACAAATAAGGACAGGAAGAGAAGGAGACACTGGGATAACATTGAACATCTATGACCACAAGGGTGGCCCTCACTGGACAGATGGTAAAGCCAGGAGCAGTGAACCACCAGCACACACCAAGCCTGGAGGAACACAGAGCTTCAGGCATCCAGCAGAGGCTAAATAGCCCAAGCAGCCACACCCACACACACATAAACCCAGTGTTCACAAAACACTAGGAAGGGAGTTAACCCTTCCAACACCAGACAAGGGAAGGAAGCCACTTAAAGGGGAAGTGCAAACTAAGCCACACGTTACCACCGGCAACAGCATGCGAGGCAACCATGTGACGGCAATCACCCAGAAGGCCGAGACACTGCCACTGCATGCTCTAACAGCAACACGTTGCAGTGGGCAACCACAAGTGTGGCAACAGTGTCACAGCGTTCACCATAGGCCATGACAGTATCCTTGTGTTGTCAGGTTCCTATAAGGTGTCAGGATGTCGCTGTCTATTTCTCCATGGAGGAGTGGGAGTATTTAGAAGAACACAAGGATCTGTACAAGGACGTCATGATGGAGAATCACCAGTCCCTCACATCACTGGGTAAGAGGAGACCTTCCATGACTGTAGAGGAGAGAACAGTTCTGAGAGTCAGATTCCCATATCATCTGATCATCACATATAGACAATGTATTCAGTCACTGTGTGTATTTCCTATAGATGGATCCAGTCAGAGAAATCCACCAGAGAGATGTCCAAGTCCTCTGTATTCCCAGGACTGTCCAGAGGAAACGCAGAATGTCCCACTGGATCATCAGGTAGATGAAGCTGAGGTTTCTACAAATCCTCTATAGACTGATGTAATGAAGCTTTCTACTGACCTCCCCCAGCAGCAGTGGAATATACTGTACACTCTATTTCTTCTCGTTGTTGGCCACATATGATTTCTGGTTTCATAAAAGATTGTATTAAAGTATGGACATCCACTTAAGCTTCAATGTGGATAAATGAAACTTGTGCTGTAGAGATGTAAATCATAGACTAACAGCACAATGCCAGTCAGCTGCATCTAAGGAAGAATGATGACATGAATTCAGAGTCATTGGGGGTCATTTAAAAAGGCTTTACTTTTAGTTATCGGGTTGGAAAGAGTTGTAAAATTTGGCACAAAGGTTATTTTGTGCAAACATTTAACGACATTTTTAATTTCTTGCTTATATCACCCCTGTTCAATAAAGTCACCACAGTCCAACACACAACAGAAAACTGTACATTATATGTGAAATCTACTCCATCTCCGAGCTCGTGTAGACTTTAGTCTCTGGTGCACGGACAGCACTGATACAACAAATTTATTAAAGGGGTTATCCGACCATTTGTAACTGATGAGCTCTCCTCTGGATAGGGAATCAGCATTTGATTAGTGGGGGTCAAACACCTGGGACCCCACCTGATCAGTTGTTTGAGGAGGCCTGGTGCAGCTAGGTAGCTCAGCTCCATGTACTTGAATTGTGTAAAATACTTGGCTGAATGTGGATCCTTTCTGATCACCACTGGAGGAGATCCTTCTCTTTAGGGCCGAATGGCTCATGTTTTCTAGAGGTTTTTGCCCTACACCTGGAAATAAGATGAACTAGGTTCCCTCTTCTTTAATCTTACAGGAAAGTTCTGGTGGAATGACAAGTGGAACGGAAAAACCCGTATCAGCGTCCGTGAATGGTGAGAACCTTTCATAAATCTTGTTTGACTGTAAATTTCTTCATTAATGAGATAACTGATAGGAATGGTTTTATTATACGGACTGATTATCCATATATTGTTACAGCGGCCTGCTCTGCTCCCCAGCTCGTGGCTGCAGTCGCGCAGACTCACTGGCCGCTATCCCCTTCCACCCGGGGGGTCCAGCCACTGGAATAGCTCCCTGCACACAGTTTTCAGCCTGCTTCTTACCAGCCGGTCCCCTCTCTCTACTTGTAAGGCACATGCACACGCTCTCTTTAGCTCTTAAAGGGCCAGTGTGTGCACCCTGGTATTTACCAGGCAATGGCTGAGCCACTTAGATAACGCCCTTAGGAGTGGCCCCAAGACAAGTCTATTCAAGTGACAAAACAGGTTCACATCTGCTTTGTAACACCATTTCTGTGTATTGGATCCTAGTAGAGTCTTCTGTGCCTGAAGAATGTCTGTTTGTGGATTCTGACAAACTTTTCCTGTAACCATCATTATTAGGGCCTAGTCCTAGAGATGATGGGTAAATAACCAGTTCCCTGTAAATGTCCTATCATCTGAAGGACTATCTTGCCAGCAGGGCTGTGGAGTCGGAGTCGCAGCTAGTTTTGATTGGAGTTGGAGTCCGTAGAAATGTATAGACTCCGTCTTTAAGAAAATCTCTTATTAATATTATCATGTCTGATATGGCAGGTAACAGACGTGTGGCGCAAAGGGGAGGGAAGATGAGTACCCTTTCACTAGGGAGAGGGAGAAGTGGTTACCCCTATCTTACTTAGCACTGGCACCTGGCTGACCTGACGTCCCTAGACAGGCTGCTAACCCTTACGCCGATCACGTGCCTCGTCCCTGGCTTACCCTGAAATAAGCCCTAGGTAGTGAATAGGGCGGTGGGAGCACTAGTCCTCACCACTGACATCTAGGGTAACAACAGGGAAAGGACAAACAACACAAACAATCCCCAAAGGGAGACAACAACAGGAGTGAACCGGAGCTCCAGTTCCAGCAACTCTAACTCCACCAGAGGTCAGAATAGAAGATCTGGAAAGAAGGTCTATATCTGGCCACAAGGGAAGCAGAAAGGGAGAATATATAGTAGCTGGGAGTGGCTGACAGAGAACAGCTGAAAGGATAAGCTACAGATTCCTAAATGGGACAAAAAGGATAGCAAACCTAAGCAGAAAAACTTGGACCGGAATCCATTCCCACCACGCGCTGTGTTGTGCTGGAAATAAGAGACAGTCTGCAGGTAGGACATGCTGCTGCACTGAGGCAAGGTGAGAAAATTGGCCACTGCTGCTAGAACCCCTAAAGGTGACTCAATTTTGAGTAGACGTGCTGGAAAAGGGGCAATTATAGATCAAGCCACACGATGGGGCAGGACCTACTTAATGGTTCAACGCTTGGTTGACCTGAACCTCTTTCTTGTAGACATGGCTGACCCTCAATTGACACTAAATGAAAGTCAGTGGAAACAGGTGACTGAACTGGAAGAATTGCTACAGCACCCATTTACAGCGACTAAAAAATTACAAGCAGAGGACATAACTCCAGTTATTTTCTTGAAGGAGTGGAAGAACCTGATGTTTCACCTCTCCCAACGAGGAGGGTTAATTGCAAGTGGCATTGCTGCTTCAATGAAGAACGGAGAGAGGATCAACTGTTAGCAAAGAAGATTCTTTGGGCAGCTGCTTATGTAGACCCAGTGCATCGGATTCTTCTAGATGATCAACAGCTGGAGTGCCGAAAGATGCCTATACCTGTTCTGGATGATCAACCTCTGACTAAAGGAAAAGAAGCTCTGTTTGAAGTAGCATTTAGGATGAATGGGTTGCAGAACTGTGAGGAACAAGAAGAATTTGGTCTCGCTGCCACACCTTCACCCTCATAAACCGATGATCAATTTGATTTTGAAAAATATTTGGATCACAAGGACCTGTATAGAAAAAGAGTCATCCACATCGGAGAACACAGCGAGTAAATTTCAGCACAATTTTTCACGTCTACCAAAAGAATTGGAGCAATTTGACTGATCGTCAAAACTAACAGTGCAGCAAGCGATTGCTCTGTATCCTGAAATTGCCCAAGTCGTTACTGCTTTGCCACCAACCCAAGTTAGTGGAGAGAGGTTGTTCTCTGTCCTCAAAATAATTGGATCAGATTTTAGGGCATCCGTGAAAGAGGATCTGGCGGAGGCAATACTTTTTATGAGGATAAATTCGTAGACTTTCACACTCGCGTTTTGGCTTTCTGTTTTTGAGATCCGTTCAGGGCTCTCACAAAGGGTCCAAAACTGATCAGTTTGCATTCTGAATGGAAAAGGATCCGCTCAGAATACATCAGTTTGCATCAGTTCAGTCTCCATTCCGTCTGATGAAACTGAGCCAAACGGATCCGTCCTGGCACACAATGTAAGTCAATAAGGGCGGATCCATTTTCTCTGACACAATCTGGCACAATAGAAAACAGATCCGTCCTCCATTGACCTTCAATGGTGTTCAAGATGGATCCGTCTTGGCTATGTTAAAGATAATACAAATGGATCTGTTCTGAACGGATTCTGACGGATGTATTATCTGAACGGATCCGTCCATGACGGATCCGCACAAAACGCGAGTGTGGAAGTAGCCTAAGGGCTCGTTCACACGAACGTATTTTGCGTTCCGTATACGGAACCATTCATTTCAATGGGTCCGCAAAAGATGCGGACAGCACTCTGTGTGCTGTCCACATCCGTTGCTCCATTCCGTGGCCCCGCAAAAATTATGAGTCCTGTCCTATTCTTGTCCGTTTTGCGGACAAGAATAGGCATTTCTATGATAGGCCTGTCGTTCCGCAAATTGAAGAAGACACACGGGCGCCATCCATGCGGACCGCAAAAAATGGCACAGTCATGGGAACGAGCCCTAACAGTGTTTATTGTATATTTACTTACAATAGTTTAGAAAAGTTATTTGTTCAGAAATTGTATTCTAATAAATATGGTTTATGCTGTAAATGGTCTGATTACGTACACTACTCACAAAAAGTTAGGGATATTTGGCTTGTGGGTGAAATTTCAGGAGGAACCTAAAATACACTCTAAGGGTCCATTCACACGTCCGCAAGTGTTTTGCGGTCCGCAAATTGCGGATCCGAAAAACACGGACACCGGCCATGTGAGGACCGCACATGGCTGGCACTTTAAATAGAAATGGCTTTTCTTGTCCGTGTCTGCGGACAAGAATAGGACATGTTCTATTTTTTGCAGAAAGGAAGTGCACAATGTGTGCAACTTTGCAGAATGGATCCGGATCTATTTTGCGGACGTGTGAATGAACCCTAACCTTTACAGGTGAACTTAATGTGACCTTCTCTAAACTTTTGAATGCACATGTCCAACTCTTCAATGTTTCAGTACTTTTTGCGCAACTTGATGTTCTCTAACAAGGAGCTTAATGGCAAAATTCACAACAGGTGTTTGAGCCATGAATCGCCCAATACATTTCCTGGTTCAATTAGAATTGGTAGTTAAACGGTCCTCCTCATCATGCTGTTCACATTTTGACATCATGAAACAAAGACGACACCTAACAATTAAAGAACAGTACTTCGCTATTGCAAGGCTTCAAGCATGATCTTCAAGCATGATGGCCACTGAGCTTAGAGTGTCATCAGCAGGTTGCATCAGAGATACAGAGAGACTGGAAGAGTCACAGAAAAGCATAGAAGTGGATGTCCTTTGGCCACATCCCACGCTGATGACCGCTTCATTGTGAACAATGTCCTGCAGAACCGGGTGATAAATGCAACACAACTCCAGTCACATTTAAGGGAGGTGAGAGGCACCCAAATGTCACATCAGACCATTAGAAACCGTTTACATCAGCGTGGACTGCGTGCTAGATGACCTGCAAGGGTCCTTGACCACACCACCAGGCACTGGTGTCATCGTCTTTCATGGGCCAGTGAGCATCTAAGCTGGTCAAGGGACCAGTGGGTCTCAGTGCTGTTCACTGATGAAAGTTGATTCACGCTGATCAGAAATTATGGCCGCCAATAATGTTGGAGACGTCAAGGAGAGAGCTGTGCATCAGCCACTGTTGTCACCAGACGAGCCTTTGGTGGTGGTGGAGTTACAGTGTGGACAGGTGTGTCTAGTCAATACAAAACTGTCCTACACTTTGTGAATTGTACAGTGACAAGCCCATACTAAAATCATTAATTCAGTCATTGTGCCTCTGCACGAACAACACATCCATCTTAATGGAAGACAATGCGTCAGCTCTTTGAGGTTGCATCATTACAGACCGGTGTCCTCGAATGGAGTGGCCTGCACTTTCTCCAGAACTGAATCCCATTGAAAACCGTTAGGATCAGCTGAGTCACTCTGTAGAGGCTCATAACTCTGTAGCCCAGAACCTCAATGACCTGAGGGCCGCCCTTGAAGAAGAGTGGGATGCCATGCCTCAGCACACAGTAAGACAACTTGTGAACAGCATGAGACGTCATTGTCAAGCTGTAATTGATGCTCAAGACCACATGACAAGTTATTGAGACATTGACATTTTATGTGGGGGTATACCCAGCACTGGTGTTGGCTTTTGTTTCAATAAATTGTTTGAGATGAGGAAATCACCATTGCATGCTTCTACTTTAATTATATATTACTGTTGCATGAACTTTTTACATTTTCCATAAATTTCACCCGAAAGCCAAACTTCCCTAACTTTTGTGAGTAGTGTATATGATGGTGAGAAAAAGCCTGATGTTAATACTTTACTACAGTAAATATATTGTTACTAATTAGCCACTTATGAAAGAGTCGGAGTCTGATAAAATAGAGACTGTGGCTTACCGACTCCACAGCCCTGGTTGCCACTTGCCAGGTAGAAAAGTTGAATCTCCAATCCAGGAAACCCCCCAGGTGTACGTTCAGTGACAGTGGTGAAACCACACTTGGTGCAGCAACACAAACCAAAGGTAGACTTAAAACTGACACCAAAAACATAGAAAATGATAAATTCTCCCTTAATGTATAAAGAACTTTGACCAGACTAGTCCTCATGCAGTACAGGCCAGCATCACAACAAATGTTGCAGGATGCCCAGCAGGGCAACAAGAGGGGGAGACCATTTTGGAGATTGGAAGAGACCAAAGGAGATCTGGAGTGACAAGATCCAGCTAGGAAGGAAGCAGCTATCGAAGGCCACATAAATCCAGAAGGAATCGGGGGAGATTGTTCTCGGGATAGCTGAGCCTACCCCCCGCCCCCTATTTTTGACGAGAAGAGAAATCCCCCAGCGATATGAGATCCCTCAATCCTAAAACTAGTCTAGCAGTGGTTTTAGGAAGACATGATGAACAAGTATAGGGTTGGAAAGACCTTGTAGGATATGAAACTTGTACTCCCTTATGCTTTTTTTTGCAGAATAATGTTTTTATTGGTATCAAAATATATCCACCAGATTATAACTCTGAGTCATAAACCATCTAGGTTAGTAGTCTGGAGGGACCTGTTAGTTCAGTTTCTCTCAATGTGTTGATGCAGGGGATGCCCCATAAGATGGTGGTTATTAGGGATGAGTGAAGCAAGCTTCGAATCCTAGATCCATGTTCGCTTCACTCAAAACTTCATTTTAATGCATCTTATAAAGCCAATACTGTACCATTATGGAAGCAGGAGGTGTGGGGAGCAGTGAGTATAGTGCTGCGAGTGCTGGCTGTACTCACCCTTCCCTGGTCTTCTCCTGGCTCATGCAGATTGTCTTGTCTGCTTAATGCATCAGTTTGTAGTGCGTGCACTATGACCTGATGCTATGTGACGTCATGGCACAGTGCAGAGCGGGACCCAGGAAGACAAGAGATTGTTGAGTACAGCGCTCCCTCCGGAGAGGTAAGTCTATTTAGTTATTTTTCATGATGTTGGGGAGGTCTGATCTGATGTCTGATATCGGGTTCGATCAGAGGTCTGATATGGGTGTCTGATCTGAGGTCTGATGAAAAAAAAAAAAAAATTCTGATTTTTCTCCTCCAAAACCTAGGTGCGTCTTATAATCTCGTGTGTCTGATGCGAAAAATCCCCCAAGCTCACCACAAGCTCACATGAGTGCTTCATTCTCTTTATACAGAGGCTTAAGCAGAGAAGCCCTTTAGGGGGAGTGGTGAAGTGCAGGGTAGATGTGTGGTGAGGGTATGTATCTCACCCGGTTTTCCAGTTTATTTGGGTGAGGTAACCAAAATCCAGAGATGCACTTGCTTCAGCAAACATAGTTGCTGGAACTGTTTTGTTTAAATTTCATGGGCTGGATTTCTTTGGACTGGGAGACAGGTTGGTAGTGGGAGTCTCTCAATCCACACCCCTAGTTGACTACAGGTGTTCACCTGGCATGAGGTGAAGCCAACTGCGATAATCACTGAGGGATAAAGCAATCCTCTGTGTGTGTGGAATAAGGGAATTGAAAAGGAAGCCTGCAGAGGCTCCATGTGGTCCCAGCCAGGAGGGTTGGAGGGCCACAAGGCTGAGTAAAGCCTGTGTTTTGGGGGACCCAGTGACACATGAGGAAAAGAGGTGTCGCGCGGTCAGAGTTGGGAGGACTGCTGGACCATATCTCCCCAAGGTATTTTGTGGTCACCATCAGGAGGACTGGTGGTCCGGGACCCCAATGGGTTGCATTGGTCTCAGCTAGTAAGCTGTCTGACCGCATAGCTGAGTGAAGCCGAATACCACAGTGTGAACACTGAACAAGAGGTGAGTTAGAGAAAACCTCTGTATAGTGAGCGCCTAGACGGAAGTGGACTTATTGTTTTGGATTAATGTAACATGTTGTAATGTGAAGCTGCGACTTCTATGTGCCAAGTGATGCCAAACTTGGAAGTTTGATGTGCTGTGTGACAAATAAAGCATGGTTTGGACTTTAAAAAAACCCTATTTGTTGAGAAGACTGCCATTGCCAACCCCCTGTGAGAGAACAATCCCTTACACGGTATACAGGCTAAGAAGGAAAAAAGGATAGGTGTAGGTAAGAAATGAAAGACCTAGTCGTGCAATACGTAAAGCACAAAGAAAGAACAACTGCGTTGCAAACAGAAGAGATGTATCAAAACTTAATAAAAGGAAAATTAAGTTTTTGCCCATGACAACCAATGAAATCACTACTTTAGTATTCCAAAGGGTGCCTGAAAGATCATAGTTGGAATCAGATTGGTTGGTTGTCTGTTGACATTGGGATGTATTAAACTGGTCTGGATAGAAACGCCTTTCGCAATATCTACAAGGAATTATATTCTGAGAACCTTTGCAAAGAACTCGTGAAAACTACGATGTTTTCTACACTCCTCAATCTTGAAATTGCAACACCAAGGAAGGAGGAAGGAAAAGTTGTGGAATTGACAGATAATAAAAATCTTGATTTATTTGAGCGGCGCACGCAGAAATGCGTGCACATATACGCTTTGGCATGCTATCAGTGTGTTTATTATTGGCTGTCTGAGGATTGTTCTGCCACGCTAAATTACTTGGACACATCAGGACATGCTGTTGGCAGCTGCCTTCGCATTTGCCAACCAGCGAAGTCCCAGATGTGCTCAATGCAACGTTGCAGTTCATGCTAGCATGTTTAGGCAACGCAGGCTGCCCACAGTAGTAGGAACAATATGTGGCCCGAAAATGTCTTGTTGCGAAAGGTCTCCGGGGAAGCTTTGGAGAAATGGCTGTGCCACTGGTTCCATGACCAAATCAATGTAACGCCGAGCTGTTAGTGTACCTGAAATCAAGACTAGAGGGGTCCGGCTTCCATGCATTATGTCATCCCCACACCACAATCTCGGGAGTAGGACCAGTGTGCCATTCCTTTGTGATGGACTCTTCATAGCTTTGCTGTTGTAGTCTCCAGACAATCTTCAGCTATCATTGTGTCTGAGACAAAAGTGGAACTCGGTTGCCCTCTGTGCAACTCTTACTGGAACATGTACAATTTCAATAAGCACATCACATTAGCCTGTTTTCTTTCACCTCCTATTTACTTTAATAATAATAATGCAGCCAGCCAGTAGCGCAGGGGCAACACGTGAGGTGCACGGTGGACTGATGAGGGGCCAAATAACAACACAGTTCATCAGTTTACTCACGGTTAGCAGAAAGCCTCCCTGGGCTGGCAGCACAGTGTTGAGGTGGACAGCACGAAATCCTCCGGGGCACGCTCTGTGGTAGGGAAGCTTCAGCCAAGATGGTGGTTGAGGTGCTCTTGATGTTAGGGGTGCTTGTTGCGGCTGAGTCCCTTGATGGTATTTGTCGTGATGCCAGTACCGTTAATAGTGGTACAACCAATGGTAGTAATAATGAGGTAGACAATGGTAAGATACGACTCACAACTTTTACTGATGTTGGTTCCAGTTGCAGTAAGTACATCAATCAAAATGCAGTCCTTTGTTAGCAGTAGAGTTAATCTGTGAATCCACTGTTTATAGGCTTCCTTGGCTGGATTTAGCTTAGCCGGAAAATTCTGTATCAGTGTAATCTGATGAGGTTGCCGGAGGCTATGGTATCCTTCACCTGAATATCCAAAGGTCTTCAATGCCTGGTTGGTGGCTTTTATCCTTTGGCTGTTAATCCTTTCGTTCCTTTGTCCCTTTCTGGACTAGACTTTAACTGAGTAGAATTGCTAGATCTGCACTCTCTCACACTCAGCAGAATCACTTGAGATCAATGAACTATTCTGTCTGATCTCCACTGACTAACTAATCTGTCTGACTAGGTCTGACCTAAGTATTTATAGGACCTAAGTGTTATCCCCATCTAGGGGATACAACAAGTGTTTCAGTGCAAAATAACATACAATGTGAAAATGCATTTTTAAAGCTATTTTGCAGTTTCCATGTATTCCTGAGTGGGACGCTGCATACCCCCATGGTAAAACATGAGTCGACCTCGACACATTCTTGACTCGATGTTGTATCTTCCTGTAAGATATAAGAAAGAGAAAAACATGCATGCATAGAAAACATTACCATAACCTCATTCTTGTATTACTCGGACCTGCAAGTAAAATAGGTTAGACAAGCATATCTCAGGCAACAAAGAAATGTGACAAATGGGGTAGCAATTTTTCCTCTGAAGACTGATGATGTACCGGAAACCAAAATAGTCCACAATGATGATGAAAAATAAACATCTCAGGAGGCTCACAGGGTATGAGTCTGTTCCCTGGGCTTAGGGTAATATGAAAATAGTATATCACGGAGGCTTAGGTGCGTGAAAGTCTATCTCCGGGTGCAGGCTTGAACGTTGCAAAACGGATAAAAGGCAAATAGTCCCTTAAAAAGTCCTTTAAGGAAAATGGAACATGATAAACATAAGTCAGTCTTTTTCCTTGATCTCTGGAACTCCAGACACAGGTAAGGATATCCTCAACGTTGAATTGGCAGAGCTGGAAGTTATCATCTCGGCTGCTGGGGCAGAAAATCTCCATAACGGACAGGTGGTTGTCCTCTTGTAATCCTCCATCGGATTGAAGCGCGGTGGTGTTGGTCTTAACATGCACTAAGATATTGAGCCAGGGCGTTAAGAACCATTGCAACGGATCAGAGTTTAATAATGTTCTTCCAAAAGACTGTATTGGTTCTTCTGAATCAGACGATTTTTCAGGTTCTGGCTCTATGGATTGAGTTTCCTCTTGAACAGCCTCTTCTTGAAGAGTTTCTATTGGAGTATCTTCTTTGAGACACAATTTAAGGCGATTTCGATGCACTACCTGTAATTTGTCCTCCTGGGTAATCTCATACGTATCAGTCTCTGGATTGAGAATAGCGGAAATGGTGTAAAGTTCTCTCTCCCATTTGCTATCTAATTTGCTGGTCCGATGGTTGTTTTTTAACCACACACAATCACCAACTTTGAGAGGTTCTGCCTTGGCAGATTGATTGTAATCTTTCTGTTGTTTTTCATGAGCATGTCCCCTGCGTTGTTGAACAATTTCTTGTGCATCAATCAAACGTCTTTGGTGCTCACTCAGTTTTTTGGTAGAGGGTTGATTGCATCAGGCACTTGTACGCCCAAAGTGTGATCAGCAGGCAATGTACCTTGTCGTCCAAACATAAGGTAATAGGGTGTATACCCAGTAGAACAATGAATAGTGTTATTGTAGGTGTAAATCAATTGAGGCAATAGAGTAGGCCAATCATTTCTTGTAGCGGGTGGTACCGCTCTTAACATTTCAATTAGGGTTTGGTTCATCTTTTCACAAAGTCCATTCCCTTGGGGATGGTATGCTGTAGTCTTGATTTTCTGACAGTTGTGGAAGGTACACAGTTCTTTAAAGAGTTGTGATTCAAAGGCAGATCCTTGATCTGTAAGGATTCTTTCTGGGCATCCATATGGCAACAAGAAATGTTCCCAACAGCACAGGTGGAACATTCTCGACACCATTTTTCAATGTCTCCTCTCATCCCGATCCAATAGAATCTTCTACGGATGGTGGCTTCTGTTTTCTGCACGCCAAAGTGTCCTGATTGATCATGGTACATCTCCAGAACTATTCTTGCATCTCGGCGTGGTATTAGGATTTGATATAGACGATCCCAAGTAATTGGATCTAAGGTTCTTCTTAATAATAGGCCCTTCTGTAGAAAGAGGTGTTTTCTGTGTCTCCATAATTTTGACAATTCTGGATCAGCATAACTCCTGCGGATTCTTTCTGGTGTTCTTCCGCTGGTGAAGAAATCTTGCAGTTCACCTAACACTCTGCTTTCATTTTGCAGCTTGATCCATCTTTCTTTGTCTACTTGGGATTTTGGATCCACTTGTTGTTGAAGGTTAAGAATCTTTTTCCCTTTGACAGTGATGATGTCTTGGTGGTAGGGATCGACCGATATAGATTTTTTAGGGCCGATACCGATACCGATAATTTGTGAACTTTCAGGCCGATAGCCGATAATTTATACCGATATTCTGGGAATTTTCATTTTTGAGAAAAAAAAAATTTCCTACACAAATCTGCTGAAAATTAATATGTTTATTGTTAATGTGTATTTTTATTGTAAATCTTTTTCATTTATACTTAATATTTTTGTGTTTTTTTTTGTTTTACTAACTTTTAGCCCCCTTAGGGACTAGAACCCTTGTCCTATTCACCCTGATAGATCTCTATCAGGGTGAATAGGAGCTCACACTGTCCCTGCTGCTCTGTGCTTTGTACACACAGCAGCAGGGAGCTGAACATGGCAGCCAGGGCTTCAATAGCGTCCCGGCTGCCATTGTAACCGATCGGAGCCCCAGGCTTACACAGCTGGGGCTCCGATCGGAGGAGGAGGGGAGAGGGGATCCTGTGGCCACTGCCACCAATGATTAATACTGGGTGGGGGGGCGCACTGCGCCACCAATGTTTTTACTATTGGGATGGGGGTGGGGGGCGCACTGCGCCACCAATGATTAATACTGGGGGGCTTGGGGGGGGGGGGGGGGCGCACTGCGCCACCAATGAAGATAAGTCTCTCATTCATATACAGGAGGTGGGAGCTGGCTGCAGAATCATATAGCCGGCTCCCGACCTCTATGCAATCCGTGGCACCTAAGGGGTTAACTACCGCAGACCGCAGCTACCTTTCATAGAGGTCGGGAGTCGGCTATGTGATTCTGCAGCCAGCTCCCGCCTCCTGTAAATGAATTAATGAAAGACTCATCTTCATTGGTGCCGCAGCGGCCACAACCCCTCCCCTCCTCTTGTCTTCTCTCCTGTCATTGGCGGCAGCGGCAGCAGCACAGGGGGAGGGAGACACTGCTTCCTTCTCCCCTGTGCTGCTGAGGGAACACAGAGAGCGCTGAGAGCAGCGCGTTCTGTGTTCCCAATAGGTTATCGGTATATCGGCAAAATAGATGCCGATACCGATAACGTTCAAAATCCTGAATATCGGCCGATAATATCGGTAAAACCGATAATCGGTCGATCCTTACTTGGTGGGCAAGGTTTTTGTAGAAGGATGGCATCTCTACCTCTTCCCAAACATCTTCTTGTGAAGTAGGGTCTTTTTGGGTTGGCAGACGGCATAATGCATCCGCATTTTTATTTGCTTTTCCTGTTCTGTATTTCACAGTGAAGTTGTAGTTAGCAAGGCGTGAGGCCCATCTTTGTTCCAATGCTCCTAATTTGGCGGTGTTAAGATGCGCTAGTGGGTTGTTATCTGTGAAGGCCACAAAGGGTGTTGCAGCAAGGTAATCTTTAAATTTTCATGTAACAGCCCACAAGAGTGCGAGGAATTCCAATTTGAAAGAACTATAGTTTTGGTCGTTTCTTTCAGTACCTCTAAGGGATCTACTAGCGTAGGAAATGACCCTTTCTTTACCTTCTTGTATTTGTGACAAGACAGCTCCCAGGCCTTTCTTACTGGCATCTGTGTAAAGATGAAATGGTTGTTGGTAACCCGGATAGCCTAAGATTGGTGGCTCTGTTAACTTCTTTTTCAGTAGCTGGAAGGCAATTTCTCTTTCAGTGTTCCATTCAACTGGTATTGGAAATTTCACCTTTTAGGATGTCCTCTTAGAAGTTCTAATATTGGCTCTGCAATTTGGGCAAAATGAGGAATAAAGCGTCTGTAGTATCCTGCGAAACTGAGGAAACTTCTCACTTCTTTCACTGTAGTGGGAGTAGGCCAATTTCGGACCGTGGCTATCTTCTCTAGATCTGGTTTAACACCTTCAGAGCTGACAATATGCCCTAAGTATTTGACTTCTGGCTTCAGTAGATAACACTTAGATGGTTTGACTTTGAGTCCATGCTTAATGAGAACTTGAAAAACTTCGGCCAGATGTTTTAAATGGTCTTCTTAAGATTTGGATTAGATGATGACATCGTCTAAGTATAACAGGACAGTTTTTAAAATTTTTGTGGCCCAGACAATGCTCCATTAATCTCTGAAAAGTTCCAAGCGCATTGCAAAGTCCTAAAGGCATGCAGTTGAACTCAAATAGGCCCATAGGGGTGGTAAATGCAGTCTTCTCACGATCTTCAGGTGCCTTTGGTACTTGCCAGTTACCACTGGTTAAATCAAGAGTAGAGAAGTAGGCTGAAGATCCTAAAGCTGTCAAGGATTCCTCTATGCGTGGTAAAGGGTAAGCATCCTTGTGAGTAATTTGGTTGATTTTTCTGTAGTCCACACAGAATCTGATGTTGCCATCTTTTTTTCGGACAAGGACTAGTGGTGCAGCCCATGGACTGTGGCTGTCTTTGATGATGTTGGAGTCTTTCATCTCCTGGATCATTTGTTTGACGGATTGGTACATAGTTGGTGGTATAGGCCGATACCTTTCTTTGATCGGGGGGGGTGTGAACCTGTAGGGATGGAGTGTTTTATGATCTCTACTTCTCCATAATCTGTAGAATGCTTACTGAAGGCACGGTGATGCTCTTTCACGATTTTCAGTACTCCCTCCAATTGGTGTTCTGGTGTTGAAGCATCTCCGACATGAAGTTCTTTCCACCAGGGGGTGCTTAAATTTAGGGCCTGTGGGTGTTGTTTCTTAGTAAGTTGCTCTTTGGTATCTGTTGCCACACTGATGACATCTTGGAAGGTAACTTGGATCAGCTGTGCAATGGTACGATACTTTGTTAATGTTACACTCAAATTTAGGAGACGAATAGGCACTTTACCTTCAGAGACGGTTACTAGGCTTCTTGCGGCTCTAACCAGAGGATAGTCTTCCAAGGCAACTGGCTCTACCAAGGCTTGGTAATCTTGACCTTGAATTCCAACTACAGCTCGGCACCACAAGAGGGTTTCGGTGTTGGGTTTGAGAATCACAGGTGGATTATCTCGGATGCGGACACAGCATATTTCTCCTTTTTCATTGGCGAATCTCTGTTGTGCATTTAGTACGCGGATGGTTTGTTGGATCACCTTAGAAGCAGAAGAAGCAGTAGGCACTGACTGGTGCAAGGCTTCCAGCATTTCAACATAACGGTTCCTGAGGACGTTCATTCCTAGGACTATTGGATGGTTATTGTTATTTTCTTTGACTTGTACCACAATAATGCATTGTTGGGATAGTGTAGTTCTTCCTACTTGAATTGTAGGTTCCCAATAACCAAGTATTGGTACAGGTTTACCGTTACTGGCTATGAGACTCGGTCCCAGTTTTTTAAATGCTGTTTGTTGGATGGTAGTTACTTGGGATCCAGTGTCAACTAGGGCAACAAAAGAATCTCCATTTATCTGAAGTTTCACTTCTGGGCGGGATCCTACATATCTTGGCATCCAATAGGGATCCTCTGGACCTATTGATTTACCTCCCGAGGGGTGGTCCTTGGCCTCGGGGGTCGTCCGTTTAACTGCCAGCAGGTTGCTTCAGTATGACATGGCTTGTGACAGTATGTACAGATAGGCCGCTTAGGGGTACTAGTGCGGTCAGGTGGGCGTCCGCCTGAATTTCTGGAATAAGTCTCTTTATAGTCAGGGGAGAAGAGCCTTCTGGACACAAGTTTCTCATCCTCCAGCAATAATGTTTTTTCCCACTGTTCCAACTTTTTGTGAACTTTCTCCAGACTTTTAGTCAGGAGAGCAACTGCGTCAGGAATTGGGGCTTGGGTTGCCTGACTGACGACCAGGGCCGATCCTAGGGTCACAGGCGCCTGGGTGCAGAAATATTTCTGGCGCCCCCACATGGGCGTGGTTATCTTACTAACTCCTCCCCTTTACAATGTTTCTATGGCAACAACTTCAGCCCCCAACTTCAGCCCCACGAATCGGCGGCTCGGCTGCTCGGCTTAAAAAAAAAAAAAAGTAAAAAAAAAAAAAGTCCCGGCGGCTCGCTCGGCCAGGGCCGGACTGGGGATAAAAACCAGCCCTGGAAAAAGTTGCACACCAGCCCCACAGCATTGCGTCATTATTTACTTGTTTATAATAGGAGAAAGCATTCATTTTAAAACACGTGTGTAAACACGAATATGAACTTTGCCCCACGATAGCTCTTTTGTAGAACCCCCATAAAAACTTACAGTTACTTGACTTGGCCCTTGGGGATCTCGGACGCCACTTCAACACTTTGGCCGGGGGCTCGGCGGAGCTGATGTTGTGCTTTAACCTAATGAGAAAGATTTCATAATAAGGATTTGGAGAAAGGGCAGAGGGATAGCAGAGCAGGGAGAGGCTGGTGCTGCTACTAGGGGGTCATACCATGGGGGAGTAATAAAGCCCACCATAATGCCCCCCCAGTAGTAATAATTCTCCTTATAATATGCAAAACATTTGTAATGCCCCCAGTTGAGCTAATGTTCCCATAATGTGCCAATATAAAATACCCCTTCTCAGTGCCCCCGTAGATGACCCCCATAGTGCCCCCCCCTTCCCCATAGTACCCATCATAATGTGTCCCAGTATAAAATGCCCCTATACAGAGCCCCCATATAAAATATCTTCTTTTTTAGCCTCAGTAGATGCCCCTATAGTGCCCCCCAATAATCTGCAGTAAGATGTGCCCCCATAGATGCCCCCAATCATGTGCCAGTAATAAGAGCCCCCCCACCATCATGTGCCAGTAGCCAGAGCCCCCCCATATCATGTCAGTAGCCAGAGCCCCCCCATATCATGTGTCAGTAGCCAGAGCCCCCCATATCATGTGCCAGTAGCCAGAGTGCCCCCAATCATGTGCCAGAAATAAGAGCCCCCCCACCATCATGTGCCAGTAGCCAGAGCCCCCCATATCATATGCCAGTAGCCAGAGCCCCCCCATATCATGTGCCAGTAGCCCCCCTTATGTGCCAGTAGCCCCCCTATGTGCCAGTAGCCCTCCTTATCATGTGCCAGTAGCCCCCCTTATCATGTGCCAGTAGCCCCCTTATCATGTGCCAGTAGCCCCCCTTATCATGTGCCAGTAGCCCCCCATATCATGTGCCAGTAGCCAGAGCCCCCCCCCCATATCATGTGCCAGTAGCCAGATCCAACCCCATTATCATGTGCCAGTAGCCAGAGTGCCCCCATATCATGTGCCAGTAGCCAGAGTGCCCCCATATCATGTGCCAGTAGCCCCCCATATCATGTGCCAGTAGCCCCCCTTATCATGTGCCAGCCCAGTAGTCCCCCCTTATCATGTGCCAGCCCAGTAGTCCCCCCTTATCATGTGCCAGCCCAGTAGTCCCCCCTTATCATGTGCCAGCCCAGTAGCCCCCCTTATCATGTGCCAGCCCAGCCCAGTAGTCCCCCCTTATGTGCCAGCCCAGTAGCCCCCCTTATGTGCCAGCCCAGTAGCCCCCCTTATGTGCCAGCCCAGTAGCCCCCTTATCATGTGCCAGCTCAGTAGTCCCCCCTTATCATGTGCCAGCCCAGTAGCCCCCCTTATCATGTGCCAGCCCAGCCCAGTAGTCCCCCCTTATGTGCCAGCCCAGTAGCCCCCCTTATCATGTGCCAGCCCAGTATTGTACCTATATAAAAAAATAAAAAAAAATAATACACTTATACTTACCTCCAGCAATGCGATGCGATGCAGGCCGCCTCTTCCGTCTGTGTCCCTCGCTATACGGCTCAGGCGACGCGATGACGTCATCGCGCCATCACCGGCCTCTGATAGGCTGCCAGCACTAAGCCGGTAGCCTATCAGAGGAACAGGAGGGGACACACCTCTCCCTCCTCTGCCGCAGCACAGGCATCTGTATTGCCGTCCTGAGGACGGCAATACAGATGACTATGGAGATGAGCGCTTCCGCAATGGAGGCGCTCATCTCCTGCTCTGCCCTGCCGCCGGCCGCGGCCGCCCCCACTTGTCACCAGGGCCGCAGCGCTGGGGTGCGGGGCACCCACTGCACCCCGTGTAGGATCGGCCCTGCTGACGACAGGTAAAGGTTTTACAGGGGTGACCAGCTGTGTTGCTGGCACGCAGCGGATCCAACAGGTTCTGTTGGTGGACTCTTTCCCAGTATACTGATAGCTAATTCTTTAAAGTCTAAGAAGGCAGCACTTGGATGCTGAGCGGCTAACATTCTTAACTGGCTCTTCAAATTGTCTGTATTGACACCTTCAATAAATTGCTCTTTCAGTGTTTTTTCCTGATTCTCTGCCTCACGGCGGTCTTCTTGGACAACAGCTCTAAGGGCTTCCTGCAAAGATAATGCAAAGTCTCTGAGTGACTCACCCGATTGTTGTTTCTTGCTGAAGAACCTCATCTTGACCTCTGACACGGTCCTGGGTTCAAAGGTGGTGCAGAGACGTTCAAATATCTGCTCCAGTGTCGTCCTCTCTGAGCTTGGCCAGGATTTCACTTCCCTGAGAGCAGCTCCTTCCAATTACGCAAGGAGAATCTCCATCTGCTGTTCTGGGGATACAGGGTACAATCTAAACACAGCAAGAATTTTCTCTTTAAAGTCCCTTAAAGTATGAACCTCTCCAGAATACTGTGGGAACCAGGGGGCCCAAAAATAATAAGGCATGGTTAAAGGCATTAAACTTGGTGCTGCAGCAGTTGGTATTGCGCTGGGACCGGCTGCGGCTGCCGCAGGAGGTCCGCGAAGGTCAGACTGCGCGTTATCTTCTTGCACTTGTGAATTATAGTTAGGTAAGTTAATTGTGGCTGTAGACACTTTTTATGCAACGTTGCTATGGGTGACCGCTATTTTGCGGGTGTATGGCCCTTTAAGAAACTTGGTGCCGGCTGAATACAGTGTTTAAACATCACTGGTTTAAGTCTCTGACAGCGCTCCTGGCTATTGATGCTCCCTTAGGCTTAGTGCGGCAAATCGGTGTACTCACAGACTGTGTGCTCTATTTGGGGAACGGCAGGCAATGCGATCCTCTCCGTTAGCTCGCCTGTGAGAGATCTCGTGATATTTTGGGATATATACGCACGTCACACTCTCCTCCCGTGCACGGCGTCTCCCTTTGATGTGGCTACAGGCAGAGGAGGCGGCGCTGCATTTGCATACAGGGTTCGGCCTCTCAGAATTGACACAGCAAAGGTAGGATGGGCTTGACCAGTGATGGCGCAGTATTTTTTTTTTTCAAACAAGAACTCCGGCGGCCATCCTAAGTACATAGAAACAGTCTATTCAATGACAGCAAGCCGTTTTAGTGACACACAAATGTTTGCTTTTCTCACTTTTAACACTGCGATTCTTATGCTGGGGACTAGTATAGCACTTCCATGCAATTTTCAATCAGTTCAAACAGTTCTGTAGCGCAAAACAGCGCAGAATAAGCAAAAGTCTCTCAATAAAGCAAAGGGGCTTATTCACATGCGACAGTCTCTCAAATATGGCGCAAGGGTTAATATCCTGTTCGTGACGCCAAGAAAAGATATGCAGCCAGCCAGAACCGCAGGGGCGACACGTGAGGTGCACGGTGGACCGATGAGGGGCCAAATAATAACACACAGTTCATCGGTTTACTCACGGTTAGCAGAAAACCACCCTGGGCTGGCAGCACAGTGTTGAGGTGGACAGCACAAAATCCTCCGGGGCACGCTCTGTGGTAGGGAAGCATCAGCCAAGATGGTGGTTGAAGTGCCCTTGATGTCAGGGGTGCTTAGGGTGCTTGTTGCGGCTGAGTCCCTTGATGGTATTTGTCGTGACGCCAGTACCGTTAATGGTGGTACAACCAATGGTAGTAATAATGAGGTAGACAGTGGTAAGATACAACTCACAACTTTTACTGATGTTGGTTCCAGTTGCAGGAAGTGCAGTAATCAAAATGCAGTCCTTTGTTAGCAGTAGAGTTAATCTGTGAATCCACTGTTTATAGGCTTCCTTGGCTGGATTTAGCTTAGCCGGAAAATTCTGTATCAGTGTAATCTGGTGAGGTTGCCGGAGGCTATGGTATCCTTCACCTGAATATCCAAAGGTCTTCAATGCCTGGTTGGTGGCTTTTATCCCTTGGCTGTTAATCCTTTCCTTCCTTTGTCCCTTTCTGGACTAGACTTTAACTGAGTAGAATTGCTAGATCTGCACTCTCTCACACTCAGCAGAATCACTTGAGATCAATGAACTATTCTGTCTGCTCTCCACTGACTAGGCCTGACCTAAGTATTTATAGGACCTAAGTGTTATCCCCATCTAGTGGTGGGATATATAAATTACACCAGACCAGCCTATGAACGGGGATACAACAAGTGTTGCAGTGCAAAATAACATACAATGTGAAAATGCAGTTTTAAAGCTATTTTGCAGTTCCCACGTATTCTTGAGTGGGACGCTGCAATAACCTTTATTTATATAGCAACATATTCCGCAGCTCTTTACAATCATGGAGTTCATGTACAGTCCCTGACAAAAGTCTTGTCGCTTGTGTACAAATTGACCTGAAGTGCCGCTAAAATATATTTCTAATCAAGATTTTGTTACAAGAAATGGGGCATTTTAATCCCAACCGCTTTTGTAATAATGTTTCAGTGCAAAACGAAACTGACAAAAAGTATTCTAATATTCACAGCTTGGTAAAGCCCATTGAGTCCATTTTTGCCAAGACATAAATGTTGTCGCCTTGTCATATGAGCTTCACCTGTGACTAATAATGGATCAATTAGGTCTCAGGTGTGTATAAAAAGAACCCCAGTACACTAGACCTTCACATCAACTGCAACTAGACCTCTGCAAACATGCCTAAGATTCACCTGGAGACTAATGTGTTGATTATCAAGAGGCTGAAGACCAGATCCACTGCTGATGTGGCAGACACCTTCAATGTGTCTCAGCGTCAAGTTCAGAGGATAAAAAAAGATTTGAAGAGACTGGAGACGTTTTGGACAAGACCAGGTCAGGCCGACCCCGCAAGACAACTGCTCGAGAGGACCGTTTGTTGGCTCAGAAATCCAAGGCCAGCCCATTTTCCACTGCAACAGAGCTCCTCGAGACCTGGTCACCTGAAGTCCCTGTGTCAACCAGAACAGTTTGTCGGATTCTGTCTCGAAATGGCCTCCATGGTCGAATCAGTGCCATAAGCCAGCACTAAACAAAAGACAATTGAAAAACCGTGTGGCATTTTCCAAGGGCCACATCCTGCTAAAAGGTTGGACGCTGGAAAAGTGGCGGAAGGTGGATTTTTCAGATGAATCTTCTGTTGAATTACACCACAGTCGCCGCAAATATTGCAGGAGACCTACTGGAACCCGCATGGAGCAGAGATTTACCCAGAAAACAGTGAAGTTTGGTGGAGGCAAAATCATGGTCTGGGGTTACATCCAGTATGGGGGTGTGCGAGGAATCTGCAGGGTGGAAGGCAACATCAATAGTCTAAAATACCAAGAAATCTTAGCTACCTCTTATATTCCCAACCATAAAAAAGCACGGAGTAACTGCAGACTCGATCGTGCTTGAACACCAGTGGCTGAGAATTGCACAAAAGGAAAATCACTGGACATTCCAGAGACTTAGGGTGAATGAATAAGTGCATTCCCAGCATTATGCTCACCTAGGCAAACAAAGTAAAACTACTGCTGACAAAAGGAAAAAGTGGGACAAACGGATGCTATGGGGTTGATTATATGGGTGAAGTAACCCCTATCCCAGCCACTAGTGCCACTAGTGCCCTACCACACCTAGAATTTTAAACTATTCTTTGTTCTCCCGTTATGTTATGTTTCTAATAAATAAAATTGAATAAATGTTAAGTTTTATATCGACCAGAAACGGGAGTTTATTAGTCTAGGCAACTAGGCTATTTGAATTAAATTATAATTTGAGTATCCCGGGTCTAAAGGGTCTTTGAAAATTACCATCGCATACTTCCATCTCCACATCAAAGTTCCTTAAGGCGAATAAGATCAAGATGCTCCAGGATTGGCCAGCCCAGTCACCAGACATGAACATCATTGAGCATATGTGGTGTAGGATGAAAGAGGAAGCATGGAATACGAAACCAAAGAATATTGATGAACTCTGGGAGGCATGCAAGACTTTTTTCTTTGCTATTCCTGATGACTTCATCAATAAATTATATGAATCCTTGCCAAACCGCATGGATGCTGTCTTTCAAGCTCATGGAAGTCATACAAGATATAAAATTTGGATCTCACAGCACCTCTACTTAATTTGCTGACATATTTTTGGATTTGCAGTAAAGTTGTTCAATTTCTGTATAGGCGACAAAACTTTTATCTTGCCAAAATTTGACCTTTCTGTCTTGATTAAATGATAAATCTTTTTTCAGTCAAACTAATTTATTTCAGTGCATTAAACATCATTTGGGAGGGCTTTAGCTTTTCATATGAGCTATTTCTAACACCAATTGATTAATTAAAAGTCAGGTTATTAGCAGGACTTTCTACAAAATAGAGAAGCGACAAGACTTTTGTCAGGGACTTTACAAACAGTCATAATTAATATAGCAACAGACAAGTCAATAATTAGAACAAGAGGAATGTGGGCCCTGCTCGCAAGAGGTTACAATCTATTAGTGAAAAGGGGTGACACAAAAGGTAAATGTGCTTGTTTTGTGCAATGGTACAGCCATCTTGGTAAAATAGGGAAGTAGATATAAAGCTGCATGAGCCAGTCACCAGCTGATAAATGTGTTTTTAGGGAGCGCCTGAAACTGTGTATATTGTGATTTAACCTAATTTCTTGGAGTAGGGCATTCCAGAGAACTGGTACAGCTCGGGAGAAGTCTTGGGGCCAGGAGTAAGAGATTCGGATTATGGTGGATGTCAGTCGTAAATCGTTTGCAAAGCATAGAGCATGGGTAGGGTGGTAGACAGCGACGGGGGAAGAGATGTAGGGGGGTTCAGCACTGTGGAGAGCACATGAAGGGTGGTAGACAGAGATGAGGGAAGAGATGTGGGAGGGGGGGTTGCAGCACTGCAGAAAGCTTTGTCGGTGAGAACAAGCAGTTTAAATTGGATTCTATACTGTATGGACAACCAGCGCAATGACTAGAACATACTGGAGGCATCGGAGTAGCGGTTAGACAGTTGACCCTGGCTGCTGCACTATGATAGATTGGAGAGGTTAAGGTTTGGTGAGGGGGAGGCATAAAAATAGTGAGTTACAGTAATCGAGGCGGGAATGGATCAGGGCAACAATAAGAGTTTTTGTTGTTTCCATATTGAGAAATGCATGGATTCTAGAAATGTTTTTGAGGTGCAGGTGCAGGTAACAAGTGGGCAAGAGATTGAATATAGGGGGTGAAGGAAAGATCAGTGTCAAACATAACACCAAGACAGTGGGCGTGCTGCCTAGTTGTGATGGTGGTGCCACAAACTGAGAGGGAGATATCAGGTTTAGGTAGGTTAGTAGATGGAGAGAACACAAGAAGTTCAGTTTTTGATTCTATTTCAGATAGAGAGAGGAAATTATGTTATAGACGGCGGAAAGTCACTGATGTTCTGTAATACAGCAGGAGTGATGTTGGTGAAGTGTATAGTTGTGTGTCATCAGCATAGACATGGTATTGGAAACCAAATCTGCTAAAGGTCTGTCCAATTGGGGCTGTATAGAGAGAGAAGAGGAGAGGGCCTAGAACTGAACCCTGGGGAACACCAACAGCAAGAGGGAGCCAGCAAGAAGAAGTGGAGCCAGTGAATGATACACTGAAATAGCGGTTAGAGTGATATGAAGAAAACCAGGAGTGGGTAGTGTCCTTTAGGCCAATAGATTGGAGCATGGCGAGTAGGAGATGGTGGTCTACAGTATCAAAAGCTGCAGAGAGGTCAAGGAGAATGAGCAGAGAGTAGTCACCGTTGCATTTTGCTGTCAGGAGGTCATTTGTCACTTTGGTGAGGGGAGTTTCCGTAGAATGAAGGGTGTGGAAAACAGATTGTAATGGATCAAGGAGAGCGTGAGCAGAAAGATAGTGGATGAGGCGAGAGTACACCAGACACTCCAGGAGTTTAGAGATGAAGGAAAGATTAGAGACTGGTATGTAGTTAGTTGTGCAGGATGGGTCAAGAGAAGATTTTTTTTAAATAATGGAGTAATGATACAGTGTTTGAAAGAGGATGGGAAGATGCCAGAAGAGAGAAAGAGAGGTTGAAGATTTTTGTTAGGTGAAAGCCGGAGAGAGAGACTGGAGTAGTTGTGATGTAATGGGGTCATAAATGCATGTGGTAAGACGAGAAGCGCCTGGAAACTTCTTCCGTGACTGGGTCAAATGTGGACATTGAACCTGAGGAGATGCGAGGGGATTGTTTTCTATTTTCTCTGTGAAGTAGTTGCCTAGATCTTCAGCACAGAGGTCTGTGATAGGCGCCTGCACTTTAGGACTGAGGAGGGAGTAAAAGGTGTCAGAGGTTTTTTTGCATTGTTGGACAGTGAGGAGATTAGTGTGGTGCAATAGGTCTGTTTTGGCGAGGTAGAGGACAGAGTTACTTTGTTTCCTGGCTTGCTGTTGTCTCAATAAAGCTTAATTTGTTAATAAAAAAAATACTTTAGGAAAATAAGAAAATCTTTTTTAATTTTCCAGGTGAAGTCAGGATGATCAACTCCCATGAACATCACAATTTATATTCCAGTCAAGAAGCAGAAGATAGCAATACCACACAAGATAGTTCAACACCTCATAATGTATCCTCAGTCCTTCACAGTAGAGATCTATCCATCAATGCCGTTGCTCACAAGAAACCTTTATCTAATCAATCACTGATTGGCAGAAAAAGAGCTAAACAGAAATGTGGGAAAATCTTTCCTTGTGAGAAACAGTTAAAAAAGGATAGCAATCTGTCTTTGCATAAGAGAAATCGCAGAAAAAAAAGGCCATTTTCATGTTCTGAATGTGGAAAATCTTTTACCTATAAATTCTATCTAGTTGAACATCAGAGAACTCACACAGGAGAGAAGCCATTTTCATGTTCAGAATGTGGGAAATGTTTTTACCGTAAATCATGTCTTGTTATACATGAGAGAATACACACAGGAGAGAAGCAATTTTCATGTTCGGAATGTGGGAAATGTTTTGTCCAGAAATCATGTCTTATTAAACATCAGAGAACACACACAGGAGAGAAGCCATTTTTATGTTCAGAATGTGGGAGATGTTTTAGTCAGAAATCCTATCTTTTGAGCCATCTAAGAATCCACACAGGAGAAAAGCCATTTTCATGTTCAGAATGTGGAAAATGTTTTTCCCGTCAATCAAGTTTTATTTCGCATCAAAGAACTCACACAGGGGAGAAGCCATTTTCATGTTCAGAATGTGGAAAATGTTTTTCCCGTCAATCAAGTTTTATTTTGCATCAGAGAACTCACACAGGGGAGAAGCCATTTTCATGTTCAGAATGTGGAAAATGTTTTACCAGTCAATCAAGTTTATATCGGCATCGGAGAACTCACGTAGAGGAGCAACAATGTCTTGAATGTGGGAAGTGTTTTAGTCTGAAATCACATCTTGTTAGACATCAGACAACTCACACTGGGGAGAAAACATTTTCATGTTCAGAATGTGGAAAATGTTTTACCAGTCAATCAAGTTTTATTTTGCATCAGAGAACTCACACAGGGGAGAAGCCATTTTCATGTTCAGAATGTGGAAAATGTTTTACCAGTCAATCAAGTTTATATCGGCATCAGAGAACTCACATAGAGGAGCAACAATGTCTTGAATGTGGGAAGTGTTTTAGTCTGAAAACATATCTTGTTAGACATCAGAGAACTCACACTGGGGAGAAACCATTTATGTGTCCTGAATGTGGGAAGTGTTTTACCAATAAAACAAGTTTTATTCAGCATCAGATAATTCACACGGGGGAGAAGCTATTTACATGTTCAAAATGTGGGAAATCATTTAGTCTAAAAATATATCTTGGTAAACATCAGAGACGAGGCCATTGTAATGTTCAGATTGTAGGACATGTGACAGATATGGAGCTTCATTTTAAGACCTCTACCTAATGATTTGTGATGTATAACTTAACCCCTTGATCATTGTCATATTAATAAACTACAGACAGGAGTACTCAAAAGACATACACTAATCTGTTGTGTTATTATGATTGCACAGGCTTTGCCATGGTGCCTCGAGAGATCACCGACCACTGTTTAAAGGGAACCTTCCACCATGAAAATGCAATTTAAGCTACAGGCACCATACTGGAGCTGAGCAGATATATAGTTTTATGGGAAAAGATTCAGTAAAACCTGCAATTTAGTCATTTAAATTCCTGCTAATTTTGGGCTTTGATTTCAAGGAGGCCATCCTGTCAGTGATTGACAGTTATCTCTATATTCGGAGTCATAGAGGGAAGGCGGTCAAGCACTGATAGGACTGCCTCCTTAAAGTCAAAGCCCACAACGAGCAGAAACTTAAATGACTAAATTATAAGCTCAGACACCATGTTCAATGTGACAGGTGCCCTTTAACTCCCTGTCTGCTGTGATCAAAGCTGATTGATGCATAATGGGGGGCAGAACAAAGAGGCATCCCATTTGGCTTCATTCACACATCATTATGGAAATACTGAAGCAAAGCTGTTGTCTTACTGGTCAGGAGTACAGGACATTTCCCATCTGTAGGATTTCATAATAAAGATGACACAACGGACAATGGGGTTTTATTAACTTAGAAAAAATGGCCCCTTCCACACATGATAATGAAAAGGAAGAATTTGTGACCCTTTAGGTCTGGACTAAAGAAAATGCAGCCAGTGGAGATGCTATATGCAGCCGTAAACTGAACCTACACTATTGACTCTCCCAATGTGTCTTTTGCTGATAAATGTGGTGTCATCGAGACCATAACAAGCGACCATCTTATCAGCTGGAGTCAGAACCACTTGTGATTTATCAATGGCTACTGGAAATGTAGATATGATTCACAGAGCTGAGGATGAAGAGAACCCTACTATCAGAATATGACAGGTGTAGTAGGGGTCATTTTTCACCTCTGATCTCTCACTTCCAAATATGCTGGAAACAGACAGATTTGCATCGGATCCCATTATAATTAATGAGAAAACAAGGTTGCTACACAAACATAGAAGAAGATTATTTACGGTAAGAGCAGTAATACTATGGTACTCTGTGCCTTAGGAGAGTGGCTTTTACCTCAAAGTTTTTTTTGTGTCTTCCTCTGGATCAACTTGCAGGATAACAAACTGAACTGGATGGACGGATGTCTTTTGTTCTTCAGCCTTACAAACTATGTTACTATACATACAGTTAAAGGAAATATTCATTGTTAATATTTGGGATTAATATTCATAATTAATATTAATAAATAGGTGTAATCATCTATTGTTGACTCCGCCTATTTCCTAGCTTTGCTTGTTTCTCTACCCTTTCCTTAACTGCGTGCCCTGGACTATGGCGACAACAAAAGACTCTATGTTCTGTATTTTAACAATAAACTATGTTAAAACAAATACAAGTCTTACAATCTATTCCTTACAAGAATATACAAGTATATATGTAGTCGCACTCCACAGCACACTATACAAACACTACAACAAAGTGTATGTAAAATGAGGGGGCACACTCAAAAGGGAAACAGCTAGGTGGATGGTGAAATAGAATTTTATTACTCTAAAAACAAACCCCTAAAATATCACTAAAACATAAAAATTACATATAATAATGCAGCAATCCTATAGTACGTTACAAACAGTAATAGCACGATACTATATGATATCGCCCATGCAGCAGTCCTATAGTGCGTGACACGCTGATGACCCAATTGTATAGGTAAAGATGACAGTCCTATAGCAGTCTCGCAGACTGGCAAGATACAGGGGTATGATGTAGACCCTGCAGCGGTCCTATAGTGCGTGACACGCTGATAGCACAATTGTATAGGTAATGGTAACAGTCCTATAGCCGTCTCGCAGACTGTAACTATGTAACAGCACACCCGTGCAGCAGTGTCCCAATCAGATTTGGTGATGATAGTGCTATGCCCAAATCTTATTTGCACGGTGGTAATATAGCCTCACAGCCTATGTCCAATTCCAAAGGAGCAGTAGTGGTGCTTAAGTACCAATGTCCAATATTATGGATGTATAAAAGTGCATACACGTATTGAGTACTAGTCGCTATGAACTTACTGTATCACTGTATCATGCTGGTCTAGCAGCAAGAAGGGGAAGAGCGGAACACCACAAGCGGCGTGATACAGTAAGTTCATAGCGACTAGTACTCAATACGTGTATGCACTTTTATACATCCATAATATTGGACATTGGTACTTAAGCACCACTACTGCTCCTTTGGAATTGGACATAGGCTGTGAGGCTATATTACCACCGTGCAAATAAGATTTGGGCATAGCACTATCATCACCAAATCTGATTGGGACACTGCTGCACGGGTGTGCTGTTACATAGTTACAGTCTGCGAGACGGCTATAGGACTGTTACCATTACCTATACAATTGTGCTATCAGCGTGTCACGCACTATAGGACCGCTGCAGGGTCTACATCATACCCCTGTATCTTGCCAGTCTGCGAGACTGTTATAGGACTGTCATCTTTACCTATACAATTAGGTCATCAGCGTGTCACGCACTATAGGACCGCTGCAGGGTCTACATCATACCCCTGTATCTTGCCAGTCTGCGAGACTGCTATAGGACTGTCATCTTTACCTATACAATTAGGTCATCAGCGTGTCACGCACTATAGGACTGCTGCATGGGCGATATCATATAGTATCGTGCTATTACTGTTTGTAACGTACTATAGGATTGCTGCATTATTATATGTAATTTTTATGTATGTTTTAGTGATATTTTAGGGGTTTGTTTTTAGAGTAATAAAATTCTATTTCACCATCCACCTAGCTGTTTCCCTTTTGAGTGTGCCCCCTCATTTTACATACACTTTATTACCTCCTTTCAGTCCTGAGGGTAGGACTAGAGGGTGAGCACCTAATCCATACGAGACAGGGGTGAGCCGCTGGACCCTGTTCCAATTGGTTTTTTTCAAACACTACAACAACCCTCACTACACTACGCAAAATACACAATCCCTGCTAATTACTCCACCCCAAAATCTTGTTAAATTTACACATACACATAACAGTGCCCTCCCAACCTCTCTATTAGCTGTCCCTAAAGGGTAAAAAGGGTTAAATACAATGCCGGGGTCAGTGTGGCAATTCAGGGGTCACGGAGTGTATAGCAGGAAGATCACAGGGGTTAACGGCAGGGGATGGATTATGGATGGGGCAGTTTAGGGGTTAGAGGCAAGGGAATTTCATTGGTGGCAGTGGGATAGGTTATGGATGGCAATACAGGGGTATGGGGATATAAAGGGTTAATGCATAGATATGTGGTGGCAGTTCATGGGTTAATGCAGGGCAATTTCATTGGTGGCAGTGGGATAGGTTATGGCAATGCAGGGGTTATGGGGATATAATGGGTTAATGCAGGGGTATGTGGTGGCAGTTCAGGGGTTAATGCAGGGGTACTGGTCAATGCAGGGACACTGAAAGGGTTAATGATACTCAGCCAGCCAGATGAGGGGTTAGTGCTCGTCTCTAGGGGTTAATGCTCATTTTCAAGGGGATGATTCTTGCTTTGGCTGCATGGCTCAACATGGTGATATGACGTCACCGCACCAGCCTGCGCACCCTGACACTTCCAGGCGGAGGATTGCTGTAATTATAGCGCCGGTGGTACTCGGCACACAAGGACAGAGGATCTCTTTGTTCCCCTGTCCTTGTTATAACAAACATCTCCGGCCCTGCAGGAGGTGTTTAGCAAAAGGCGGAGGATCTCTTTGATTACTTATTGAAAGGAGCATGTTCAAAATAATAGCAGTGTGGAGTTCAAAGAGTGAGGTCATTTATTCTTTGAAAAACAGGTGGCAATTATTGCCCTTATTTAAGGAAAGAAGGCAGCAAATGTTGTACATGCTGGTTACAGTGCATTTCTATGGGTCGTTCCAGACATTGTTCAGAAGAACAGATAATCAAGTAATGATCAGCCGGCACTCTGTTCAAGAGGCGTGGTGCACGAGTCCGAGACAAAGATCCCACTAGTATAGACAAAAGAGACCGGCACTCACTTTTTCTTCTGCTGATTAAATCTCTTTATTCGTCACATATAGGATATTCTGTGACGCGCGTTTCGGCTCCAATACGAGCCTTTCTCAAACAGATGTAGCATACAAAATGACACAGTGTACACGGTTTAAATAGACTGCCTAAGCGGAAGTGACATCAAATAACCATAGTAATCAATCAAACAAAAGTGAAGCAACAGAAACACGTGAGAAGCGACCCAACTGCAGCAGCATCAATCGAAATAATAGTATTTGAAGATCATACGGAATTCTTTCAATGATTATGGCGACTTCTAATTCAGATGATGCGGTTGGGGGTTCCTCACGTTTTCTGAAAAAAATATACATAAAAAGACAAGTAAATACAATTTTTTTTATATATATACAATAAAATGGAGCTTGGAAAATTACAGGAAGCTATTCAGATCATACTCCCGTTTGTTCAGAAGAACAGCGTACCTTGATTAAAAAGTTGATTGGAGAGGGGAAAACATATAAAGAAGTGCAGACAATGATAGGCTGCTCAGCTAAAATGATTGCAAATGCTTTAAAATGGCAACCAAAACCTGAAAGATGTGGAAGAAAGCAAAAAACTACTATTAGAATGGGTAGAAGAATAGCCAAAATGGCAAGGACTCAGCCAACAATCAGCTCCAGGAAGATGAAAGAAGGTCTAAAGTTACCTGTGAGTACTGTTACAATTAGAAGACGCCTATGTGAAGCCAAGCTATCTGCCAGAAGCCCCCGCAAAGTCCCACTGTTGAAAGAAACGTGCTGAAGAGGTTACAAAGAGCACATTGACTGGCCTAAAGAGACATTTTGTGGACTGATGAAAGTAAGCTTGTTCTTTTTGGGTCTAGTAGCCGGAGACAGTTTTTCAGATGACCCCCAAACACTGAATTCAAGCCACAGTACACTGTGAAGACCGTGAAGCATGGTGGCGCAAGCATCATGATATGGGGATGTTTCTCATACTACGGTGTTGGGCCTATTTATCGCATACCAGGGATCATGGATCAGTCTGAATACATCAGAATACTTGAAGAGGTCATGCTGCCTTATGCTGAAGAGGAAATGCCCTTGAAATGGGTGTTCCAACAAGACAACGACCCCATACACACCAGTAAACATGCAACATCTTGGTTCCAGACCAACAAGATTGACGTTATGGAGTGGCCAGCCCAATCCCCGGATCTTAATCCAATAGAAAACTTGTGGGGTGACATCAAAAATGCAGTTTCTGAGGCAAAACCAAGAAATAGAGAAGGACTGTGGAATGTAGTCCAATCATCCTGGGCTGGAATACCTGTTCACAGGGGCCAGAAGTTGGTTGACTCCATACAACACAGATGTCCAGCAGTTCTCAGAAACAGCGGTCATACAACTAAATATTAGTTATTCAAAGGAAAGCAAAATCTTCAAACATTTTTCAGTTTATATAGTGAATGTTTGAGTTTGTAAAAAAGAATACAAACACTGCTATTTTTTTGAACAGTCTAATATTCACTTCTTAATTTTTTTTAGAGGAACAACACAAATTTGATATATTTTTCATGTTTTGATTTGGAATAGAATATGTAGTGTTCCCAATTAGAGTTGAGCGAACACCTGGATGTTCGGGTTCGAGAAGTTCGGCCGAACATCCGGGAAATGTTCGGGTTCGGGATCCGAACCCGACCCGAACTTCGTCCCGAACCCGAACCCCATTGAAGTCAATGGGGACCCGAACTTTTCGGCACTAAAAAGGCTGTAAAACAGCCCAGGAAAGAGCTAGAGGGCTGCAAAAGGCAGCAACATGTAGGTAAATCCCCTGCAAACAAATGTGGATAGGGAAATGAATTAAAATAAAAATAAAATAAATAAAAATTAACCAATATCAATTGGAGAGAGGTCCCATAGCAGAGAATCTGGCTTCATGTCAGCAGAGAATCAGTCTGCATGTCATAGCAGAGAATCAGGCTTCACGTCACCCACCATTGGAACAGTCCATTGTCAGATATTTAGGCCCAGGCACCCAGGCAGAGGAGAGAGGTCCCGTAACAGAGAATCTGGCTTCATGTCAGCAGAGAATCAGTCTGCATGTCATAGCAGAGAATCATGCTTTACGTCACCCAACACTGGAACAGTCCATTGTCAGATATTTAGGCCCAGGCACCCAGGCAGAGGAGAGAGGTCCCGTAACAGAGAATCTGGCTTCATGTCAGCAGAGAATCAGTCTGCATGTCATAGCAGAGAATCAGGCTTTACGTCACCCAACACTGGAACAGTCCATTGTCAGATATTTAGGCCCAGGCACCCAGGCAGAGGAGAGAGGTCCCGTAACAGAGAATCTGGCTTCATGTCAGCAGAGAATCAGTCTGCATGTCATAGCAGAGAATCAGGCTTTACGTCACCCAACACTGGAACAGTCCATTGTCAGATATTTAGGCCCAGGCACCCAGGCAGAGGAGAGAGGTCCCATAACAGAGATTCAGGCTTCATATCAGCAGAGAATCAGTCTTCATGTCATAGCAGAGAATCAGGCTTCACGTCACCCACCACTGGAACAGTCCATTGTCACATATTTAGGCCCAGGCAGAGGAGAGAGGTCCCATAACAGAGATTCAGGCTTCATGTCAGCAGAGAATCAGTCTTCATATCATAGCAGAGAATCAGGCTTCATGTCACCCACCACTGGAACAGGCCACTGTCACACATTTAGGCCCCGGCACCCAGACAGAGGAGAGGTTCATTTAACTTTGGGTTGCCCCGCAATATAATGGTAAAATGAAAATAAAAATAGGATTGAATGAGGAAGTGCCCTGGAGTACAATAATATATGGTTAAGGGGAGGTAGTTAATGTCTAATCTGCACAAGGGATGGACAGGTCCTGTGGGATCCATGCCTGGTTCATTTTTATGAACGTCAGCTTGTCCACATTGGCTGTAGACAGGCGGCTGCGTTTGTCTGTAATGACGCCCCCTGCCGTGCTGAATACACGTTCAGACAAAACGCTGGCCGCCGGGCAGGCCAGCACCTCCAAGGCATAAAAGGCTAGCTCTGGCCACGTGGACAATTTGGAGACCCAGAAGTTGAATGGCGCCGAACCATCAGTCAGTACGTGGAGGGGTGTGCACAGGTACTGTTCCACCATGTTATTGAAATGTTGCCTCCTGCTAACACGTTCCGTATCAGGTGGTGGTGCAGTTAGCTGTGGCGTGGTGACAAAACTTTTCCACATCTCTGCCATGCTAACCCTGCCCTCAGAGGAGCTGGCCGTGACACAGCTGCGTTGGCGACCTCTTGCTCCTCCTCTGCCTTCGCCTTGGGCTTCCACTGGTTCCCCTGTGACATTTGGGAATGCTCTCAGTAGCGCGTCTACCAACGTGCGCTTGTACTCGCGCATCTTACTATCACGCTCCAGTGCATGAAGTAAGGTGGGCACATTGTCTTTGTACCGTGGATCCAGCAGGGTGGCAACCCAGTAGTCCGCACACGTTAAAATGTGGGCAACTCTGCTGTCGTTGCGCAGGCACTGCAGCATGTAGTCGCTCATGTGTGCCAGGCTGCCCAGAGGTAAGGACAAGCTGTCCTCTGTGGGAGGCGTATCGTCACCGTCCTGCGTTTCCCCCCAGCCACGCACCAGTGATGGGCCCGAGCTGCGTTGGGTGCCAGCCCGCTGTGAACCTGCTTCATCCTCATCCTCCTCCACCTCCTCATCCTCGTCCTCCTCGTCCTCCAGTAGTGGACCCTGTCTGGCCACATTTGTACCTGGCCTCTGCTGTTGCAAAAAACCTCCCTCTGAGTCACTTCGAAGAGACTGGCCTGAAAGTGCTAAAAATGACCCCTCTTCCTCCTCCTCCTCCTGGGCCACCTCCTCTTCCATCATCGCCCTAAGTGTTTTCTCAAGGAGATATAGAAGTGGTATTGTAACGCTGATAACGGCGTCATCGCCACTGGCCATGTTGGTGGAGTACTCGAAACAGCGCAACAGGGCACACAGGTCTCGCATGGAGGCCCAGTCATTGGTGGTGAAGTGGGGCTGATCCGCAGTGCGACTGACCTGTGCGTGCTGCAGCTGAAACTCCACTATGGCCTGCTGCTGCTCGCACAGTCTGTCCAGCATGTGCAAGGTGGAGTTCCACCTGGTGGGCACGTCGCATATGAGGCGGTGAGCGGGAAGGCCGAAGTTACGCTGTAGCGCAGACAGGCGAGCAGCGGCAGGATGTGAACGCCGGAAGCGCGAACAGACGGGCCGCACTTTATGCAGCAGCTCTGACATGTCGGGGTAGTTGTGAATGAACTTCTGTACCACCAAATTCAGCACATGCGCCAGGCAAGGGATGTGCGTCAAACCGGCTAGTCCCAGAGCTGCAACGAGATTTCGCCCATTTTCGCACACCACCAGGCTAGGCTTGAGGCTTACCGGCAGCAACCACTCGTCGGTCTGTTGTTCTATACCCCCCACAACTCCTGTGCGGTGTGGGGCCTGTCCCTCAAACATGAGTTTCAGAACGGCCTGCTGACGTTTACCCCGGGCTGTGCTGAAGTTGGTGGTGAAGGTGTGTGGCTGACTGGATGAGCAGGTGGAAGAAGAGGAGGAGGAAGCTGAGTAGGAGGAGGAGGAGACAGGAGGCAAAGAATGTTGCCCTGCGATCCTTGGCGGCGGAAGAACGTGCGCCAAACAGCTCTCCGCCTGGGGCCCAGCCGCCACTACATTTACCCAGTGTGCAGTTAGGGAGATATAGCGTCCCTGGCCGTGCTTACTGGTCCACGTATCTGTGGTTAGGTGGACCTTGACACAGATGGCGTTGCGCAGTGCACACTTGATTGTGCAGGGAAGGCACGGCTCTCTTGGAGAAGTAGTGCCGGCTGGGAACAACATACTGTGGGACAGCAAGCGACATGAGCTGTTTGAAGCTGTCTGTGTCCACCAGCCTAAATGACAGCATTTCATAGGCCAGTAGTTTAGAAATGCTGGCATTTAGGGCCAGGGATCGAGGGTGGCTAGGTGGGAATTTACGCTTTCTCTCAAATGTTTGTGAGATGGAGAGCTGAACGCTGCCGTGTGACATGGTTGAGATGCTTGGTGACGCAGGTGGTGGTGTTGGTGGTACATCCCATGTTTGCTGGGCGGCAGGTGCCAACGTTCCTCCAGAGGCGGAGGAAGAGGCCGAGGCGGCGGCAGCAGCAGAAGAGGCGAGGCGGCAGCAGCAGAAGAGGTAGCAGGGGGAGCCTGAGTGACTTCCTTGTTTTTAAGGTGTTTACTCCACTGCAGTTCATGCTTTGCATGCAGGTGCCTGGTCATGCAGGTTGTGCTAAGGTTAAGAACGTTAATGCCTCGCTTCAGGCTCTGATGGCACAGCGTGCAAACCACTCGGGTCTTGTCGTCAGCACATTGTTTGAAGAAGTGCCATGCCAGGGAACTCCTTGAAGCTGCCTTTGCTGTGCTCGGTCCCAGATGGCGGCGGTCAGTAGCAGGCGGAGTGTCTTGGCGGCGGGTGTTCTGCTTTTGCCCACTGCTCCCTCTTTGTCTTTTGCTACGCTGTTGGCTCGGTCTCACCACTGCCTCTTCCTCCGAACTGTGAAAGTCAGTGGCACGACCTTCATTCCATGTGGGGTCTAGGACCTCATCGTCCCCTGAATCGTCTTCCACCCAGTCTTGATCCCTGACCTCCTGTTCAGTCTGCACACTACAGAAAGACCCAGCAGTTGGCACCTGTGTTTCGTCATCATCAGAGATGTGCTGAGGTGTTATTCCCATGTCCTCATCATCAGGAAACATAACTGGTTGTGCGTTAGTGCATTCTATCTCTTCCACCCCTGGGGAAGGGCTAGGTGGATGCCCTTGGGAAACCCTGCCAGCAGAGTCTTCAAACAGCAAAGGGACTGCTGCATAACTTGAGGCTCAGACAGTTTCCCTGATATGCATGGGGGGGATGTGACAGACTGATGGGCTTGGTTTTCATGCGCCATCTGTGCGCTTTCTGCAGAAGACTGGGTGGGAGATAATGTGAACGTGCTGGCTGCACTGTCGGCCACCCAGTTGACTAATGCCTGTACCTGCTCAGGCCTTACCATCCTTAGAACGGCATTGGGCCCCACCAAATATGGCTGTAAATTCTGGCGGCTACTGGGACCTGAGGTAGTTGGTACACTAGGACGTGTGGCTGTGGCAGAACGGCCACGTCCTCTCCCAGCACCAGAGGGTCCACTAACACCACCATGACCATGTCCGGGTCCCTTACTAGATGTTTTCCTCATTGTTACCGTTCACCACAATAAGAAAAATATTATTTGGGCCAATTTATTGAATTCAAATTCAGGCCTTTTTTTACAGACACCTAACACTGTCTGGCTATCTATTTAGGTACCGTATTACACTAATACAGGCACACCAGTAATGACAGATTTAGCTGAATACAAATTTGAGGCCTATTATTTAGGCGCTGGGTGACAGGTATACGTTTACGGACAGAATTAGACTTGGATCTGCACTGTAGCGTGTGTGTGAAGTTCTTGAGAATGACCCTATCAGCACCTTGAATCTAATCTACCCTTTTAGGGATAGATTTAAAGTAGGCCTGATACAGCAGAAACCACTAATTTTGAGAATTGCAAAATTGGGAATTGTTTTTCAACCCAGAACAAAAACTGTGCTTTGATGGACACTAAAAATAACTTGACCAGCTAAAACAGTAATGACAGATTTGGATGAATATAAGTGTGAGGCCTATTTTTTAGGCGCTGGGTGACAGGTATACGTTTAATCACAGAATTAGACTTGGATCTGCACTGTAGCGTGTGTGTGAAGTTCTTGAGAATTACCCTATCAGCACCTTGAATCTAATCTACCCTTTTAGGGATAGATTTAAAGTAGGCCTGATACAGCAGAAACCACTAATTTTGAGAATTGCAAAATTGGGAATTGTTTTTCAACCCAGAACAAAAACTGTGCTTTGATGGACACTAAATAACTTGACCAGCTAAAGCAGTAATGACAGATTTGGATGAAATATAAATGTGAGGCCTATTTTTTAGGCGCTGGATGACAGGCTCAACTTGCCCCTGATGTAGTATATGGCCAAAAAATAACCACACTATTGATGGTTAAATGCACTTTGTGACAGGCTCAACATCCCCTGATGTAGTATATGGCCAAAAAATAACCACACTATTGATGGTTAAATGCACTTGATGAAAGCTTGACCCTGATGTAGGATATGCAACCCTCTTCTCCCACTCTTCACACACTGATAGCAACACTGCAGGAGAAATGCTAGCACAGGCTTCCAGTATCCTAGTTTCAGGTGCTGCACATCTTGTATCATCTGAAGGCAATCGTCTATGCTGTGAAGATACGAGATGTGCAGCACCTGAAACTACGGATACTGGAAGCCTGTGCTAGCATTTCTCCTGCGATGTTGCTATCAGTTTGTGAAGAGTGGGAGAAGAGGGTTGCATTGACAATCCAACACAATGGGCAGCACATTGAACACATTTTATAAGTGGTCATAAACTTGTAAATAACTCATGAAAGAATAAAGTTACGTTAAAACCAAGCACACCATTGTTTTTCTTGTGAAATTCCCAATAGGTTTGATGTGTCACATGACCCTCTTCCTATTGAAAAAACAAAAGTTGGATTCAAAATGGCCGACTTCAAAATGGCCGCCATGGTCACCACCCATCTTGAAAAGTTTCCCCCCTCACATATACTAATGTGCCACAAACAGGAAGTTATTATCACCAACCATTCCCATTTTATTAAGGTGTATCCATATAAATGGCCCACCCTGTACATATATATGCACAAAATTCTGGCACTTCCCTCTACAATCCCCCTGGTGTCGAGAACACGACAATAAAATTTGAGGGAAGTGTTGTGTTAGGATGTATAAGGCTACTTTTACACTGGTGTTTTGGCTTTCCGTTTGTGAGATCCGTTCAGGGCTCTCACAAGTGCTTCAAAAAGGATAAGTTTTGCCCTAATGCATTCTGAATGGAAAAAGATCCGTTCAGAATGCATCAGTTTGCCTCCAATCAGTCACCAAAACGCTGCCTGCAGCCTTTTACTGTCCTGTTGACGAAACTAAGCCAAAGGCATCCGTCCTGTCACACAATGTAAGTCAATGGGGACGGATCCGTTTTCTCTGGTGCAATAGAAAACGGATCCATTGACTTTCAATAGAGTTCATGACGGATCCGTCTTTTGGCTATGTTACAGATAATACAAACTGATCCGTTCATGACGGATGCATACAGCTGTATTATTGTAACAGATCCGTTTTTGCGGATATGTCCAAAACACGAGTGTGAAAGTAGCCCTATTTGCCTCCTCAACCCCAATCATTATGGGTAATAGTGCAGGATGGACTGAAGTATAATCCTGGTCTTGGGTACCTAGACATCACCCCTCGTGGCTGTGACCTCTTCCCTTCCCATCACCAAACGTCTCCATCCACAGAATAAACCATTTTAGCCTTTCTTGACCCTTTCTCGTGTCAGGATTGAAGCTCTTTGCTCTTTTCTCTGCAGTCATTTCTACTTCCAATCAGAAAGTATCCACCTATCCCAAATCAAATTTTTTTTTCTGTTGAGACTCCGAAATGGTTTCTCCCTCACAGTTCATAGGTCAACCCACTCGGCACTTCAATCTTAGGGTACGGTATAGTGGGATGGCATCCTTTCAGCAGAGGCCTTCTTTCGCCAGATGCTTCTCTTTTCTCTTTGATTGAAGTGTGGATCGTCGACGAGGTTCCTCCATGGACAGAAATGTGGATCTTCACCAAGGCAGTTCAGAAGATGATATCATAGTACCTAAATTCTAACTACAGGAAAGAACATCGTCTGTCATAACTGACGTTCAGGCCATCCCTTATGAACTCCACCATTCTTAGGGTTGAGGTGGCAAATATCTTAGGGAATGAGGGGGCCTGTCCCTAGATTATCTTACTCTTGTCCCCATTCACACACAAAAAAAAAATCCAGTTTTCACCCCTCCCCGACCCAACACTCTTAAATACACGGAATAATACAAAGAAACAATATATACACAATACTATGGGGTTTCAGGACTGCACTGGAGTTAGGTCCTGAGCCTCCTTGGAGTCTTTTTCTAAAGCGGTAGCAATTGCAGTTATCTTTGTCATGAATAGTGGCCTGATTCTCAGTCTCTCGAAGATTCTTAAGTATCCCATCTTCTTTACTGAAATCTAGCAAGAGACACTTGAGTTTGATGTCAAAACTAAGGGGAATTTTCCAAAGTCTCACGGGAGTGTCAGGGCGGATGTTGATTCTCTTCTCCAGAGTGATCGGTGTTCTTCCCCGTTGTTCCGCAACGTCTAAACCTAGGACGGGACTAAGGGTGCAATATGCACATGGGAGGAGTTTTCCTCTTTCGGTGAAGTTAGTTCCATAAATTGCATATGACATATTTTGCCCTTGGTACCAACACCAATACCCCTGTCCTATGTATTTCAGATGGGAGGAGGGTATTGGGCTGGCCCTTATCTCACAGGACCCCTCGGTGTTCCAACACTGGTGTCTAAGCACCCGATCCTGACTACCTTGACAGAGTATAGCATCCTCTTTCCTCCAACATCACTCTGTGTCAAACAGATAAGGATGGCCTCCCTCATAGGTTAGAATGTCCGAGGGGAGCTGTGGATAAAGTACCGTCCGGTAATTCATAACTATTTCCAGGTTATTGGCACTGTATCCCTGTCTAAGATTGCCAGATACAGGTGCCACGCATGACGCAGTACAAGTAAGATTTAGACATCCATGCCACTGAATCACCCACCAGGTGGTGTGGTTTGCTGCAAAAGGGGATATCAGGGGACTTACCTATTGACGGAGGTTGAATGGGTAGTGGTCGTTGTACAAGGATGATACAATATGTTTAAGGTTGTTGGAGAGTTCACTTTGGACCTGCGTACACTCCAGGGCAAGCTGAGCTCTGTCCTGCTCCTCCAAGAGACCCACAACTAACCTTCTAAACTAGTGGTATTTATATGCAAATGCTGTAAACCCTCTAAGACGTGGTTTACATCAAGCTGGGATTTGAATCCTTCCCCGGCTTGTTGCGCAACATCCCCAAGTTTACTTCTCAGGACTTCCATATCCATAGTGTTCAAGGCGCCCACTCCCAATGCACCTCTGCCTAGACCCATGGCAACCAGATCTCTTCTCCCCCTGTATTTCCTGTGTCGAGGATCATCTTTCCTTACCTCTTGCACTGCCTCTGCCCAACCTTTTATCATATTAATTTGTTTTTTCAGAAACTCCTCCCATCTGTGATCCCAATGGTCTACTCTGAAGTCATCCACAGAAATTCTCCAGGTGTATAGGACCAATTTTGCTCCCATGATGATCTTCCATGGGCATGACAGTTTAAGAGTTAAAGGACCTGCCAATTGATGGATAGGGGCGTTGCAAGAGTCCAAATGCGGTTTCACAGGTTGGAAACCTTCTGATTCATAGGGGATCCTCACCACCGTTACACAGACTTGGCCTCTACCTCTGAACTGATATCATTGATCACTCTCTCCAGCCTGTAGAACTAGTTTTCCTACAAATTTGGATTTGGACAGATAGACCCACTGTGTAAATGTCCAGCACCCTTCATCCACTGCCTCGCAAAAAGGCCATTTAAACGAACCATCTATATTGATGTCAAAGTTAATATCCCTGCCTCTCGGGTCATTCCAATTGGAAGACACATATCTATTCCGGTATTTCTTGGCCATAGGGGTACCGTCCATCCATACATCAACTGTAGGGGTATCCAGCCCATTGCACACTAAATGTCACCTCCAGGGGTTAGTGCCCGACATCATCATCTGGGTATCCTGTTCCCAGTGGGCATAGATGACAGCAGTAAAGCATTCCATTGCCTTATTTTTTTGGGTGAAAAATGTCAAGTAAGTAATATTTTCATGGCTCTGTCATCTTTTGTAAAGTGCAAATATTTAATTAATAATTTATTTTTTATATATGCACATCTTCAAGTGATGCCGGGAGCTCTCTTCCTCGGCTAATAGAAAAGATCCAGAACCAAGGAAATGTAAAGCTTTGCGTTCCTTTATTACAGTGGTAAAATTAATGCAGCAAATCAACGACATCCAGTAATATCCATCTGTTAAGTCAACGCGTTTGAAACGCACATCACATTTAGTTTATCTGACACTGTTTAGCATATATGGATCCTGTTAAAACAGGAAGGATTCCTTCTTTTTTTTTTATAACTAAGCTGTTATTCTAAATAACCATACAAGATAGTGATATATATAATGCTGTACAGAAGTGTAGAGGTAAATAAAGTCCCTTTAGAGAAACTTGCAGCAAGACTTACTATTTCGCAGGTAGAGTTGAGCGAACCCGAACTGTAAAGTTCGGGGTTCGTACCGAACTTTAGGGTTTTCGGCACCTGGACCCGAACATTTACGTAAAAGTTTGGGTTCGTGTCGGCGATTTTTATGGTGCTTTTTGAAAGGCTGCAAAGCAGCCAATCAACAAGCGTCATACTACTTGCCCCAAAAGGCCATCACAGCCATGCCTACTATTGGCATGGCTGTGATTGGCCAACTGCAGCATGTGACCCAGCCTCTATTTAAGCTGGAGTCACTTAGCGCCACCCGTCACTCTGCTCGGATTAGTGTAGGGAGAGGCTGCAGCTGCTGTAAGGGAGAGATCAGGGAGCAATCTTATCAAGAACTGGTTTATGTACTCAACGATCTACAGAAAAAAAAATTGTGGGTGCAGTGCACAATTTTTTAAAGCCTGCCCTGAGCCAACTACTGCTGAAAACTAACTTTTTTTCTTCAGTTAGTGTGATGTTTGTGATAGATCACTGTGACCTTTACCCTCTTTCTCCTGATGCATGATGGGGGAGGAGGAGCTGTACCAGGAAGTCAGACAGTGTGTGAGGGGAACCAGAAGCAGACACATGAGGCTGAGAAGGGATTGCATCTGATAAGAACAGAAGCTGTTTGGAATAAGACTCCTCCATGTAAGAATGCCATAATGTTCTGGGTAATAAACCTTGCTCTGGTTAAGTAGTACATCGGCCTGTGTGTGTAACTTGCTGAGCAGATACTGGCAGCATTGCCAGCGGCACCTGAGAGACACAGAGTGTCCAGGGGACATAACAGTGGCGACGAGGATTGTGGATTTTAGCACACATGGCCTTCATAGGGTTTATTCAACCATTTGATCCTGCAGCCGAGTCATGGATCTCCTGGGTGGAGAGGCTGGAACAGTATATGGAAGCAAATAATGTGACTGTTGAAAAGAAAGTTGCAGTTTTTCTCACTGCATTGGGTCAAGCTGCATATGGAACCCTCAGAGACCTTGTTTCTCCAGACAAGCCAGCCTCTAAGTCCCTGCCTGAGTTAATTCAGACGCTACATACACACTACAACCCGAAGCCGTTAGAAATCGCAGAGCGGTTTAAATTCTACAGTAGAAGGCAGTAGGCCGGGGAGGATATAAAGACATATATCATTGCTTTACGTAAACTAGCTGCCACTTGTCAGTTTGGAGACTACCTACAGACGGCTCTCCGTGACATGTTCGTCATGGGACTCTGCGACCCAGCCATACAGAAACGTTTACTCACAGAACCCGACTTGACTCTGACGAAAGCCACTGACCTTGCTACGGTCATGGAGTTGGCAACACGGGACGCCACCCTACTGAAGGCACCACCTACAACTCCTGCAAGCCAGTGTGAGGAAATATTCCACACCGCTATCACTCAACGCTCGAGACGGCCGTCCCCTGCCACTCAGCTTAAACCTCGCCACCCTAATTCTTCTGTCTCTGGGACCCCGACTTGCTACCGTTGTGGTAACACTACTCACAGTGCGCCTGCTTGCAAGTTCAAGGATGTCGTTTGTTTTCGCTGTGGAAAGACTGGTCATATTGGGCGCGTTTGCCGCAGCTCTCGCTCCCCGAACACTACCACAAAAGATAGACGTAAACAGACATTCCGTGTGGATATGGACAATAACGGTTTTAGCTCTGATGAGGAGACATGTGTCCAGCATGTTGGACTGTTTCAAGTAGCTGGGAGTACTCCTGCGATTAAAGTGGATGTCACACTCAATGGCTGTCCTGTCTCCATGGATGTTGATACAGGGGCAGCTGTGTCTGTCATTTCATGGACTGATTTAAAGGCATCGGGTCTGTCCCTGCCGCTAAAACCTACAAAGCTCACACTACAAACCTACAGCAAGGAACTACTACAGCCCTTGGGTTATGTAAAACCCCTTGTTACATTAGGCAACCGCAGTCAAAGTCTACGCCTTTATGTTGTAAGGAATGGAGGTCCTCCGCTGTATGGAAGGGACTGGATCAAAGCCCTGGGCATGCCTCCTTTTACCATTGCCCAATGTACATTGCTTTCTAAAGTAGACCATTGGGTGGAATCCCTGAAGTCACGTTTTAAAGAGGTTTTTGAGGACTCTTTGGGCACCGTAAAAGGAAAGATGGCCCACCTCCTCTTGAAGCCTGGTGCTACACCTCGTTTTTGTAAGGCAAGATCAGTACCTTTTGCCTTGCGAAAAAAAGTGGAAGCAGAGCTGGACCACCTATTGGCTGAAAAGATCATAACGAAAGTGGATAGAAGTGAATGGGCATCACCAATTGTGCCTGTCAAGAAAAAGAATGGAGACATTAGGATTTGTGGTGATTTCAGGGTAGCTCTGAACAACCAACTTCTTGTGGATCAATACCCATTGCCTCGACTTGAAGATTTATTTGGCTCACTGGCTGGGGGGCAAAAGTTTACAAAAATAGACTTAAAGCAAGCTTACCTGCAACTGCAAGTACACCCAGATTCACGCCATCTGTTAACCATTAACACTCATAAAGGATTATTCCAGTATAACCGCATGGTTTTTGGCATAGCCCCAGCTCCAGCCATCTGGCAGCGGATCATGGATGAGGTACTGGCAGGAATACCTTTCACCCAATGTCTACTGGATGACATGCTCATCACTGGTCCCACTGATGAAGAACACAGAAAGAATGTTGAAGCTGTGCTAGAGAGACTCCAAAAGTATGGTTTGCATGTCAATCTTTCAAAATGCGAATTTCTCAAGTCTCAACTGGAGTTTTGTGCCCACACGGTGGACCGACATGGGTTACACACTACTGAAGAAAAGGTTAAAGCCCTTACCCATGCCCCTACCCCCCGGAATGTCACCCAGCTCAGGTCCTACCTTGGCCTCCTAAATTACTACCACCGTTTCTTGCCGAACCTAGCACACCAGCTCTACCCATTACATCGCTTACTGGATGCAAGAGCTAAATGGATATGGACAGACAAATGTTAAGAAGCTTTTCGGCTTTCTAAAGAACTCATTCTGTCTTCTCGAGTTCTGGTCCACTATGATTTAAAGAAACCCGTCATCCTGGCTTGTGATGCCTCGCCTTATGGACTGGGTGCCGTGCTTTCCCATGTCATGCCGGATGGCACGGAGCGCCCCATTTCTTTTGCCTCCAGGTCTTTAACCTCAGCAGAACAAAACTACTCCCAGATTGACAAGGAAGCTTTGGCCATTGTATGGGCCACAAAAAAAATTCACGCGTACATCTATGGTCGGGAGTTCACACTTATCACTGACCACAAACCTCTGTTGTCAATACTGAACCCTCAGAAAGGAATTTCTACAACAACCGCATCTCGCTTACAAAGGTACGCTTTATTTTTAGGAGCTTATGCTTATTCTATCAGATACCGCTCCCATGATACCCATGGAAATGCAGATGCATTTTCCAGATTGCCACTAAGAGATGACCACCCACTAAGAGAGGTATGTGTAGTGGAAGTACACAGGCCACAATCTTGCATGTCCACCTCCCTGATTGCCAGACATACAGCCACAGATCCTTTCCTGTCTCAGATATTCTCTTATGTTCAGACTGGATGGCCAGAGAGAGTTTCAGGTGAATTTCGTCCGTACTTTGCCAGAAAATGTGAGCTTGTGACTAATGCTGGTTGCCTACAATGGGGCAATAGAGTGATTGTACCCCAGTACTTGCAATCAACCATGCTAAGGATACTGCATGAAGGCCATCCTGGTGTGGTGCGCATGAAGCAGCGAGCCCGGAGCTATGTTTGGTGGCCACAAATGGATACAGCAATTGAAGATTATGTTGCTCAATGTCCTGGGTGCTGTCAAGCCCAGCGACCCCAAAAGAGAGGAACCCTGCAACCTTGGCCATGGCCAACAGAACCGTGGTCCAGACTCCATCTTGATTTTGCTGGCCCCATCCAGGGTAAAATGTATTTGATCGTGGTAGATGCGCATTCAAAATGGCCGGAGGTTTTTCAAATGCCTTCTATTACCTCAGCTGCTACCATTCTAGTCTTAAGGAAGCTCTTTGCTCAATATGGCTTGCCAACAGCCATAGTCTCCGACAATGGAACACAATTTACATCGCATGAGTTTCAATCCTTCCTTAGTGGCTTGGGCGTCCAACACTACAAAACAGCTCCTTATCATCCAGCTTCAAATGGGCTGGCAGAACGATTTGTGCAGACATTTAAGAAGCACTTACTGTCCACTCTGGACCAGGTTGGACTGTCAGAAGAGAAGCTGCTGGAATTCTTGATCATGTACCGTAACACGAAACACGCTACTACTGGGCTGTCACCGGCTTTTCTTATGTTTGGCAGGCATCTCCGCACCAAACTTGATTTAGTTCGTCCGCAGGAACAGTCACCAACACCTCCTCCGCCGGGCCGTCTGGGATTCCGTGCCGGTGATCTTGTATGGTCTCGGAATTACAGAGCTTTGCCTCCTTGGCTTCCTGGCGTTATTGATGGAACTCTTGGCAGAAGAATGTACCTTGTCCGCCTGGAGGAAGGCATTTGTGTTCGGCGACACCTTTCACAATTGAGGAAACGCATTTGCCGGCCACTAGTGACAAAACCGACCCCTCTTTCTAACCACCCACCAGAGTCTACTCTGAACTCTGCTGGTGACATATGGCATGGTGTCTGGCATGATCCCACAAGTTTACAACCAAACCCTAAACCGGTTGGTGACCATATTCCTGAGGAGCCCGGACATGTGCCTGGAGTTACAGAGACTGATTTGTCTGTGGGACGCCCACTGACCTCTCCAGAACCTTTGACTGACTCTATCCCTCCCGGTGCTGTGCCTCTGCGTAAGTCTACCCGTCAAAGACGTCAAACGCCGCGCTGGCAAAGTGCTGAAATCTTACGGGACACATTGGAGGTCAGGGAACAGAGACAAAGGGCTCATGAAGTGCTGCGGAAATCACAGAACTGAGTTGGAGATACTACTTGCTGAACTGATCTCGCTTGCCTTGTTATGTTATGTGTTCAACATTTGTTCTCTTGTTATGTTTTTGTTTTTTTTTTGGGAAGGAAAGGAGGTGTGATGTTTGTGATAGATCACTGTGACCTTTACCCTCTTTCTCCTGATGCATGATGGGGGAGGAGGAGCTGTACCAGGAAGTCAGACAGTGTGTGAGGGGAACCGGAAGCAGACACATGAGGCTGAGAAGGGATTGCATCTGATAAGGACAGAAGCTGTTTGGAATAAGACTCCTCCATGTAAGAATGCCATAATGTTCTGGGTAATAAACCTTGCTCTGGTTAAGTAGTACATCGGCCTGTGTGTGTAACTTGCTGAGCAGCTACTGGCAGCATTGCCAGCGGCACCTGAGAGACACAGAGTGTCCAGGGGACATAACAGTTAGTCAATATCAATACATAATCGGCAGCCATTTTATGCAACTGCACATATACAGTTGCAAGAAAAAGTATGTGAACCCTTTGGAATGATATAGATTTCTGCACAAATTGGTCATAAAATGTGATCTGATCTTCACCTAAGTCACAACAATAGACAATCACAGTCTGCTTAAACTAATAACACACAAAGAATTAAATGTTACCATGTTTTATTGAACACACCATGTAAACATTCACAGGGCAGGTAGAAAAAGTATGTGAACCCTTGGATTTAATAACAGGTTGAACCTCCTTTGGCAGCAATAACTTCAACCAAACATTTCCTGTAGTTGCAGATCAGACGTGCACAACGGTCAGGAGTAATTCTTGACCTTTCCTCTTTACAGAACTGTTTCAGTTCAGCAATATTCTTGGGATGTCTGGTGTGAATCGCTTTCTTAAGGTCATGCCACAGCATCTCAATCGGGTTGAGGTCAGGACTCTGACTGGGCCACTCCAGAAGGCGTATTTTCTTCTGTTTAAGCCATTTTGTTGTTGATTTACTTCTATGCTTTGGGTCGTTGTCCTGTTGCAACACCCATCTTCTGTTGAGCTTCAGCTGGTGGACAGATGGCCTTAAGTTATCCTGCAAAATGTCTTGATAAACTTGGGAATTCATTTTTCCTTCGATGATAGCAATCCATCCAGGCCCTGAGGCAACAAAGCAGCCCCAAACCATGATGCCCCCACCACCATACTTCACAGTTGGGATGAGGTTTTGATGTTGGTGTGCTGTGCCTCTTTTTCTCCAGACATAGTGTTGTGTGTTTCTTCCAAACAACTAAACTTTGGTTTCATCTGTCCACAGAATATTTTGCCAGTACTGCTGTGGAACATCCAGGTGCTCTTGTGCAAACTGTAAACGTGCAGCAATGTTTTTGTTTTTACAGCAGTGGCTTCCTCTGTGGTATCCTCCCATGAAATCCATTCTTGTTAAGTGTTTTACGTATCGTAGATTCGCTAACAGGGATGTTAGCAGATGCCAGAGACTTTTGTAAGTCTTTAGCTGACACTCTAGGATTCCCCTTCACCTCATTGAGCAGTCTGCGCTGTGCTCTTGCAGTCATCTTTACAGGACGGCCACTCCTAGGGAGAGTAGCAGCAGTACTGAACTTTCTCCATTTAGAGACATTTTTTCTTACCGTGGACTGATGAACAGCAAGGCTTTTGGAGATACTTTTACAACCCTTTCCAGCTTTATGCAAGTCAACAATTCTTAATCGTAGGTCTTCTTAGAGCTCTTTTGTGCGAGGCATCATTCACATCAGGCAATGCTTCTTGTGAAAAGCAAACCCAGAACTGGTGTGTGTTTTTTATAGGGCAGGGCAGTGGTAACCAACACCTCCAATCTCATCTCATTGATTGGACTCCAGTTGGCTGACACCTCACTCTAATTAGCTCTTGGAAATGTCATTAGTCTAGGGGTTCACATACTTTTTCCACCTGCACTGTGAATGTTTACATGGTGTGTTCAATAAAAACATGGTAACATTTAATTCTTTGTGTGTTATTAGTTTAAGCAGACTGTGATTGTCTATTGTTGTGACTTAGATGAAGATCAGTTCACATTTTATGACCAATTTGTGCAGAAATCCATATCATTCCAAAGGGTTCACATACTTTTTCTTGCAACTGTATACTGCACATCTGGGATTACACGTGCATAAGTGACTGTGACATTTAGGACAGATATACAGCTTTTTGGTTAGGGTGAAAAAGGCCTCTCATATACTGCACATCTGGGATTACACGTGCATAAGTCACTATCACATTTAGGCCATAAATATGGCTTTGGCATACTGGGGTGAAAAAAGCCTCTAATATACTGCACATCTGTGATTACACTTGCAAAAGTCACTGTCACATTTAGGACAGAAATACAGCTTTTTGGTTAGGGTGAAAAAACCCTCTAATATACTGCACATCTGTGATTACACGTGCATTGCCGTGAATGAACCCCTGCTGTGCATTGCTGACAGGGGCCTAAATCTCTCAAAATCCTCTGTTCTATTGCTGGGTGACATGATCCCTCTTTTGCCGTGAATGAACCCCTGCTGTGCCTGGGTGACAGGGGCCTAAATCTCTCAAAATCCTCTGTTGTATTGCTGGGTGACATGAACCCCCTTTTGCCGTGAATGAACCCCTGCTGTGCCTGGGTGACAGGGGCCTAAATCTCTCAAAATCCTCTGTTGTATTGCTGGGTGACATGAACCACCTTTTGCCGTGAATGAACCCCTGCTGTGCCTGGGTGACAGGGGCCTAAATCTCTCAAAATCCTCTGTTCTTTTGCTGGGTAACATGAACCCCCTTTTGCCGTGAATGAACCCCTGCTGTGCCTGGGTGACAGGGGCCTAAATCTCTCAAAATCCTCTGTTCTATTGCTGGGTGACCTGAACCCCCTTTTGCCGTGAATGAACCCCTGCTGTGCATTGCTGACAGGGGCCTAAATCTTTTAAAATCCTCTGTTGTATTGCTGGGTGACATGAACCCCCGTTTTGCCGTGAATGAACCCCTGCTGTGCCTGGGTGACAGGGGCCTAAATCTCTCAAAATCCTCTGTTCTATTGCTGGGTAACATAAACCCCCTTTTGCCGTGAATGAACCCCTGCTCTGCATTGCTGACAGGGAAGTAAATTTAGTGAAAACATCTGTTACTGATCGGAAGATGCGCGACTACAAGTGCACGCTGATCATAGCATTCCCACCTGAGAGCGGGGGCACAGTGGAAGCACAAGGCGAAGGCAGAGGAGGAGGAAGAGGTCGCCAACGCAGCTGGGGCACCGCCAGCACCTGAGAAGGCAGGGTTAGCATGGCCCAAATGTGGAAAAGCTTTGTCAGCCTTGGAGGTGCTGACCTGCCCTGCAGCCAGTGTATAGTGTGAACGTGTGTTTAGCACGGCAGGGAGCATTATCACAGGCCGCGGCCAATGTGGACAAGCTTACGTTTATTAAAATGAACCAGACATGGATCCCACAGGACTTGTCCGTACCTTGTGCAGAATAGACATTTATAACAGCCTCAACCATCCATTCTTGTACTCAAGTGCACTTATTCTTTGTTTTATTTTTTTTATATGTCCCAATATTTTGGGGATACCCCAATTTAAAAATAAAAAATAACACAAATCAGTGTTGGCTACCTATTCCTCCTTCACCGCCGCTTCCACCTACACCACCATGTGAACCTACACCGCCACGTCAACCTACACCGCCACATCCACCCATCCACCGCCTCCTCAACCTCCTACTCCTAGATCCAGATGGTTATTTTGAATTTTTCTGTATTTTATGTTATTTTAAGTAATTTTCCTATCCACATTTGTTTGCAGAACAGTTGCCATGCTCTTAAGCACATTTTGATGCCTTTTGCAGCCCTCTAGCCCTTTCCAGGACTATTTTAGAGCCATTTTAGTGCCTAAAAGTTCGGGTCCCCGTTGACTTCAATGGGGTTCGGGTTCGGGTCCCGAACCCAAACTTTTTTTTTCAAGTTCGGCCGAACCTGCTGAACCCAAACATCCAGGTGGCCGCTCAACTCTATTCGCAGGTATTATAAATACTTTACAAGTGATGTAAATGTAAAAGAACCTGGTTGGAGGTCATATGGAGGAAAGCAGAGAAGGAAGGGAAGGGGGGAGGAGAGGGAGGGGGAGGGGAAGAACAAGAACATTGAACAAAACAAAGTCACATGTGTTTTGTTATGACTAAAATTCTGTCTACGGGATTATCCTGTCACTCTAGATGTTTGTTTATTTTATCAGATGAAATGTAATCGTTCCATTTGGACAAAATCCTGAGGTACTTGTTATAATTCCCAAGAGACGACCATTTAATTTTTTCAAAGCTATTCGTTAGGTTAATGTCTGTTAACCAATGTTTAATGGACGGGGTTTCTTCAGTCATCCAGTACATTGGAATCAGAGCTTTGAAGGTGGTGATAAGAAAGGGAAAAAGTCTATCCCTTAGTATTAAACTGTTTGTATTGTATATTCCTAGTAGAATAAGGTCTTTATCAACCTTAATAGTGGAGCCATAGATTTCTGACAGTACCAAGTTAAACTTTTCCCACATAGGGGCAATTTTTACACAGTTAACCCATATGTGGGAATAGGTACCATCCGGTCCTCCGCACCTCCAGCAACTGGCAAAAATGTTCGCATTAATTCTAATAGGAGTTCTATACCATCTTGATACCAACTTAAAGTGTACCTCTTGGAGTCTCACTGAGGTAACCTTAGGTATTGACGAATGTAGTATTGTCTGTTTTTCTTTCTCGTTCAAAGATTTTTTGAGCTCTTTGGCACAGCTGTTGAGGTATGGAGGTGGGGGGGACCCCTCATTGGAAATCGCATAAATGAAGGAGATACCATGTGCAAGTGGGCGTCTGGATAAAGCTAATTTAATGAGTCCCTTATAGTTCAAGGGTTGGGTTATATAGCTTGAGAGAGACTGAATATGTTTCAGCAGTTGGGAATATTCTTTGTGCATAAAACTCACACAACGAGTGAGAGTTTTTAAAGGTCTCAAATTCTGGTAAAGTATCCCTTTCAAGGACATCTTTCAGAGTAATGTCGTTACCTGATTTGGTGTTGTTTATTTTTTGCCTAATTGACCTAAATTTCCTAGGAATAAGGACAAGTAAGGGGAGGTCTCTGAAACAAGGAGTTTGTGTGTTTTCTCTTCTTAGTGTCTTGTGCCATATTTTTAGAGTATAAATAGTGTAGGGATTATTTTTTAAAACTTTAAATAAGTCTTGATTAAATTTAGTTTTCCAAAGTACCAAATTGAGAAGAAAGGTGGCGCAGCCTTCTTCAAGGTCGACCCATAGTTTACGTTGAGGTCTTAGATTCCATTCTACCACTCTCGATATGATGGCTGCTTTTCCATACCTTTCAAAGTCTGTGAGGCCTATGCCACCTTTTCTCTTAGGTCTGGTTAGGACGTTATGGGCAATCCTGTATTGACCTCTGTTCCATATGAAGGAAAGAACAGTTTTCTTTGAAGTTTTGAAAAAACTACCCGGAATATGCATGGGAATACTTTGCAAGAAGTACAGAACTCTAGGGAGAGCGATCATTTTAATTAAGTTAACCCGACCGAACCAAGAGACATGCAAGTCGTTTCACTCCATTAGGTCAGCTTTAATATTCGCTTTGTAAAGGGAGAACATTTTAAGTGTATATTTCTTTTTGGGTGGAGGCAATTTTGACGCCTAAATATTTAAAATGGGTGGAGGATGGATTTAGGCAAGCCATTGTCTTTATATTATTCCAAATGTGGTCCTCAATGTTTACATAAATTTTTTTAGATTTTTTAAGATTTACTTTGAAGTAAGAGAGGTTATCGTATGACTCCAGTTCTTTCAATATATTAGGGATTGAAATAAGCAGATCCGTGACATAGAAAAGAATGTCGTCCGCGTAGGCAGCTGTCTTGTGGGACATGAGATGTTTCTAGTCCGTGGATATTTTTATTTTGTCAGATTTTGGCCAGGAAAGGTTTTAGTAAAATTATAAAAAGGGGGGGGGCGAAAATGGGCAGCCCTGTCTTGTGCCATTACGGATATAGAAGGGCTTTGAAGAAGTACCATTAACGATTACCGAAGCTGTGGGATTAGTATATAATGCCTTGACTTTTTGAATGAAGGCTTCAGGGAGACCAAACCTGGTCAGAGAGGCCATGAGAAAATTCCAATTTAGGCGATTGAACGCTTTTTCCGCGTCTGTTGAAACCAGAGCAGTTGGAATGCGATATTTTTTGCTGTATTCAATAGCGAATAAGGTTTTCATAATATTATCCTTGGCCTCTCTGCTGGGAGTAAATCCCACCTGCTCTAAGTTAATAATATCAGGCAAAACTTTCTGAAGTCTATTAGCAAGTACTTTTGTGAATATTTTTAAATCATTGTTTAACAAAGAGATCGGTCGGTAATTTGGGCACAATGTGGGATCCTTCTCTTCTTTAGGTATTACAGTGATGTTTGCCGATAGGGTCTCAGGTCTAAAGCCTAAGTCGTACCCAATGTGGTTGAAATATTTAGTTAAGTGGGGCGACAGAATCTTTTTATATTGCTTGTAATAAGTCAGACTGAAACCGTCCGGTCCGGGGCATTTTCCATTAGGTAGTGTATTTATGACTTCTTCTATTTCTTCTTGGTTTATGGGGGCAGAGAGTGAAGTCTTCTGTGAATTGTTAAGGCTAGGCAGTTTTATTTTATCAAGATAGTTGTTAATATCTTGGACTGAGACAGTATTAACTGAAAGGTTAGTTTCAAGGTTGTATAGTTTCTCATAATAGTTACGAAATGTGTCAGCTATCTTTCCTGGTGTAAGCTCTGTAAGTTTTCCTTTATCGTTTTAAATTTTGTGGACTAGTGTTTTATGTCTCTGCTTCTGCACGAATTTTCCTAGTTCTCTGCCACACTTTTTGGATTTAGGAAGGGTTTATACTTGTGATAAAAAAGATATCTTTCTGAGTCTTGGTTAAGGGTTTCCTTGAGATCATTTCTGAGCATTAACAGTTCTTTCTCTATATCCCTAGAGCACAAAATTTTATGTGACTTTTCTAATGTATGTATTTTGGCTGTTAAAGCCTCTATTTTGAGTCTTTTTTCCTTTTTCTTCCTAGAACCTAATTGCATAAGATTACTGTTTTGTGAGTTTCCCAAAGTGTTGACCACTTAACTTCATTAGGTTTATTTTTTTCGAAGAAATATTTTTTCTGGGAAGCAATATAGTTTATATCCACATCTAGTTTCAGTAAGTAGTCGTTCAGTCTCCAGATGAACCTCCTACATGAGTCCTGCGTTATGTTAAGTTTAACAATTAAAGGTGCATGGTCTGACTGTATGAATGAGTCATATTGCGCTTTTCGGACATATTCTAAGTTATTTTGTTGTATATAGATATGGTCTATTCTTGAGTATTGGTTGAGGGCGGAGGAGAAGTGGGAGTAGTCCCTCTCACCAGGGTTATCATATCTCCAGATATCTACGAGTTGTCTTTTATGGAGCATGTTTTTAATGGTTCTAATCCTTTAATGAGAATTCCTTCCTGGAATGTATCAATAATGTTGAAAACATGTTTCAGAAACCCTGTTTGGTTAGTGTTAGGTACATATAAGTTTACAATAGTGATAAGTTTGCCGTCCAGGCGGCCTTTGATGAGAATGTATCTCCCTTCTTCATCTTTGATTTTGTCTGTTTCAACAAAGTTTAGGTTTTTCTGGATCAAAATCGAAACTCCTTTTCTCCTTGTAAGGTGTGTGTTGGAGTTGTGCCAGTG